>NC_081433.1:10689607-11326677 GCF_949786415.1 Peromyscus eremicus | reverse complement strand
AATGTTGGTTAGAATATAAGCAAAATGGAGTATATGTCAAAGAGCAAAGTATCCTAAGAGTGCACGTGTTCAGCCACCTGAAGTCCTCCCACTGAGGACAGGACTGAACAGTATTCCCCTTGACCTTATTATTGCCTATAGTGGCAAAAGGCAATCCCAACTAAGTCTCTCCAAAGGTAAGCCTAAATCTCCACTGTGTAGCCTGGATGAAAACTGTTGTTGAGACTGAGTCTTGTTCCACATGTGCTATCCCTTCAGCTTGGGGTTCCCCTTTCTGTCACTCAGTTTTCTAGGACAGAAAACTAAGGGTTGGAATATAAGTGCATTTTATTCTCAGGAAAAAAAATCTCCTAGAATTTTAATATCTTACTAAAAGTAATTAACATCAATTAACAAAACATATATAAAATAGAACACAGGACTAAGGCTGTAACTCAGCTGGTAGAGTACTTGCCTGACATATCCTGGTTCCATCCCCATCAGGACATAACCAGGTGTAGCCACTCATGTTTATAATCCCAGCACTGAGGAGGCAGAGGAGGGGAGTCCAGAAGTTCATCCTCTATTATATAGGGAGTTTGAGACTAACTTGAGCTAGAGACCCCTGTCTCAGTTATAAGAAAAGAGAGAGAGAGAGAGAGAGAGAGAGAGAGAGAGAGAGAGAGAGGAAGGAAGGAAGGAAGGAAGGAAGGAAGGAAGGAAGGAAGGAAAGAAGGAAAGAAGGAAAGAAGGAAGGAAGAAAGAAAGAAAATCCAATGAGATGGCTCCGCAGGTAAGGGCACCTCCACCAAGCCTGACCACCTGTCTTTTATCCCTAGATGATTCACATGATAGAGGGGGAAAAACGTCAAACTCCACAAGGCTGTGCTCTTGTTTTTTTTTTGCTGTAGCATGCACAAACCCACAGGCATGCACACATGCCCCCTATAGGTAAATAAAATGTGATTCAACAAAAATACAGAATGAAAATATTGTAAAGCATGGCTTCAACAAGAACAACTGACCACACTTTGCACTATGGTGTACTTGCTCTACCTGCATGCACACACATGGTGCTTGTTGATAAATGTGTGGAGCTGCACATAGGAATGACTATGTGTGTTTTGTGGGCAGGTATGCTATTTCCTCCCTGAGTAACACATTCTTAACATTTCTTCATGAGTGTTTTGTGATTAAAACATGATGCCTATATAAATTATTCTTAAGGTTTATTTTTATTTATGTACATGGATACATATGCATACACATGTAGATACCTGAGGAGGCCAGTAGAGGGTGCTGTATCTCTGGAAGCTGGAGTAACAGGCTATTGTGAGTACCCTGTGTGGATGCTGGGAATTGAACTCTGGTCTTCTGCAAGAACAAGTTCTCTAACTGCTGAGCTACCTCTTCAGCCCTGAATTTCTTACCTTAAAACAAATTTTAGGATATTAAGCCATTCCTTACTAATATTATTTTAGATGATATGAGCAGATTGACTGGAATCTCAGCCTACATCAGGTCTCCACTTCTCAATGTTTGTCCTCTCCAGGTCTTTCCTCTTACTCTTTAATCTCTTCCATTCCTTCCTCAGTCAATTCTCCTTTGCCCCTTCTCTCTCTTCTTTTCTCTTCCATTGTCCAGATTCTGTAACCCAATGCCTGAAAATTCAACTCCACATATGAACATCTTTTGACCTTGGAAGTGCCATGGAGGTGAAGAGAAGTACAGAATGATGTAGCACAATCCAGCAGTGAGGTTGCTCACCCAAGTCCATGATAGCCTTGTATCTCAAAAATCCACACATCTCTAATAAGTACCAAAAAACTTTAGACATCTTTTTCTTTGAGTATTCTGCAACATAGGCATTACAAGAACTAGAATTATAAGAATCAAAGTAGCTAAAAGATAAATTTATCTCACAGAAAACAGCAAGGAGATGCAGCACTTGCTATTAATATTTAATTTTACTAAATGATTGACCTACTATTTGGGGGATTAATATGTTTTTGTTGGGGTCTTAAGACTTTTTGAGCCTGAAGTGTAATCATTTGTAACCCCACACCTTTGTATTAAGGCAGGAAATTTTGTTGTTGTTCTATGTACTCCTTGGTGATTACAAAAATAATTGATATCTGATGGAGAAAGAAACAAGGCAAATGTTAATGAGAAAGAGAGAAACTGTCTCTGAGAGTAAGTGAATAAGTAAGGAATGAGTCAACAAATTCAATTTACTTCCTTTTTCTGTTACAAGCAGATGATTTGCTCATTGAGAGAAACTGGTCACCACAGTTCGAATAGACTAAAGAACAATTTATTAGCCTGCCTGAAACAATCTGTCAACTACCAGTCCAGTGTTGAGCAGCCCACTGCCACCTACAGCTTTTTCCAAATGATTCAGGTGGTTTGTACTCACAATCCCATTTCAAAGAGATACTGACCAAGGCTTTGGAGGTTGGATACCTGCCTCCTGCCAGGTGCAGTGACATCTGCCCAAGACCATGGCCTGTGGTGGCCTGTAGTGGCTTCCTTTTTAATAATTACCCTCTCTTTGCTCTAGTTTCTCCATGCTTCCTTCCAGAAAAATTAACTAAGAATGGGCACTAAAGCAGTAGTTGAGAAATGTCACAGAACATAACCAAAGTCCACCCCTGACTGCATGCTATTTGCATTTCAGCGGGAGGAGACAGGGAAAGGTGGCTTTTTAGTAGGAGCTACACAGCATCTCATGATGTAGTCTGAACATGAAGGAAAGATGACAGGCTAGGAAGATCACAAAACAAGTGCTCAGAGGACAGAGCCAAAAGAGACTGGACCACCAACCAGCCAGCCAGGAAAACCAAGGCGTGGTCTTCTGTCACTGCTGGTTGGCAAAGGGTGATGAGATCAAAGAGAAAGGCATTGGATTGAACAACAGGGGAGAGACTGTTGACACTGGGGAGGATTCAGATGGTGGGGGAAATGAACACATGAAATGTGGGAGGGGTTTTCATTTGCAGGATGTGAATGAGTTCCTGTAATGTTCTGGTTGGTGAAAGCCCATAGAGTGTTTCCAGGAGTTCAGAGGAAGGGGCAATGTTGTATTTAGCAAGAGCCCTGGGTTAAAGGAAGATATTTTAGGATTATAGAGGTAGATAATTGAATGGTGAATTAATGACACAGGGAGAGGTATCTGTGCAGTGTGCTGAGAAAGCACAGAGCAGGGACTAATCACAGGTCTACACACTATGAAGCAGATAACCACAAGTCATTCTTCTATCCAGGATACTCGCACCAGGGCCTTTAAGTCTTCCCTTTATGACATCCTGAAATATATTTGCACAAAAATGTCAGAAAGCTTGAGCTGCCCCCTGGATTCCCTCTGTGAATTATCTCAGTAGTACACAAATGGAGTCCCCCTCCTGGGGTGTTGGGCCATTTAGCTGACAGGCATGTAGCATTTTACATTCCTGGGAGTTAATTCTCTCTTCCCTTATGTTGTGTACCGATTTGCATCACGGATTTTCACTTATTCATCTGCTTGCTTAGTTTAAGACCTCCAGCTCTAGTGGAAGACACTCTAGTACCTTGCCCAGGTGGCTGTATGTGCTCCTTAAGGAAGAGCAACTCAGATGCCTGTGACAGTGCCCTGGTGCCTAACCCTTCTATTAGCATATCCCCAGTCCCTCTGGGGAACCCTCACTCCAGCTGCCCTGTGTCCTCGGAGCCCTGTCACCTACCTCTGCTCTTAGGCTCTACTTTCCTCTTCCCACCATTCTTCAGCAATTGTTACCAGGATGGGGAAGGTGTTTCTTCGAAAATTCAACTTTTACCTCTTAAGAAACTTAAATTTATAAATCTAGATTTTGTTTCTGTCCCTAAATTTAGTCCTCAGATAGGATGGTATCCATTCATCTAGTAAATTCAATCTTCTCCACAGAGGGCCAAGAATGTCTACCACTAAATCTGTCTCCATCTCTAGGAGAGGAATTTGTGTCAAATTCTAGTGTTCTAAGACTGGCTTGGTGGATGTTTGTGCAAATATATAATCTGCAAAGACATGTACACGTTTGTAAGTCTGTATTTGTGTATGCCTGTTCTGTACATCACTTCTTAGTGTTTTTAAACTGAAAAATGCATGCTTTATAAACATCATTTCAGGGGATGGCAGCTTTTCATTATATCACTGCTAATAAATGACTCTGTGGAGTTAGAGCTTGAATGACTGTAATTAGAGACAGGTAGTTCAGGAGCACTGGAAACAGCATCTGAATTTCAGACACCTGGTCACATATACATTACAAGTCACGTTATAAAAATTTGTAATAAACACCATGCTTTTGAAGTTAAATTCTATCTTTGTCTTCATCTTAAAATGATGGACACCTGACAATCAAGGTAAACATGTACAAGGAAGGGTACACAACAAATAATTGAGCTAAGTAAATTCAGAGAGTAATTGCTTTAGATTTTATTTTGTACTGAGAACTATATTAATCCCATCAATTAATCAAGGAAAAAATACAGAGAACTTTAAGTACTAAGAAAATAAAACAGCACCTAAATGTTAAGAAAGAAAGAGAGAGAGAGAGAGAGAGAGAGAGAGAGAGAGAGAGAGAGAGAGAAACAGCAATCGTGTTTGAAAAGGGTAAGAAAAGAAGCATTTCCTGGTTACTGCGTGTAATAAAGATTTCACTGAGTTTCTCTGTGCTACTGAAAGTGGAAACTGTGAGAGGCCACCCATACTATTTATGACATCTAGAATGAGCTGAGGGTTGGTGATAGGGAGGGTCAAGATTCTCAGCCTCTGATTCTCTTTGCCATTGGTTTTCTATAGTAGGAAACAGCACCTTGTCCTATAGTGAGCATAAGAAGAAATTCAGGATGAACTCTGATGGATACAGAGGAAAGGGAATATCTCTGATACTGTGATAAATTAGAGAAACCAGAAAATAACACAGGGGCAGATGGTCCAGAAAAGCTTCCCACAGTAGCAGAAATACAACCAAGCAACAAAATAAATGATTGCATGTATTTATTTTAACCCAAAAGAAACATACTCGGCCCCTTGTTCATGGAGGAAACAGATGCCATAGGAAAATGAAGCTGGCACCAGGAGCCTTGACTAGCACTAGGGGAGACAGGGACTGGCAGCTGCTCCCAGAGCAGGAAGGTGATTTGGGAGTATTGATATGCAAATGAGTTTCCTCATATCTCATAATGGAAAGGCAATAGGGTTCCAAGCTACATCCTCCTTCCTGCATGGTTGCCTGACAGAGGTGGGGGGGTCTGCCTTCCCTGGGTTAGGAGTGGGTAACACCAACAATTATGTGGGGCCCTGCAGGTTCTGGGGTTGAGGCCCACACACTTGGGTTTTTCTTGGGGTTTTAGAAGCTTCAAAATATGACTTTCCTGGTTGGTGATCTTGTCTAAGAGCTAAATCCTATTTTGCTGACAGATTCAGGCCCACAGCTTCCAAAGGCTGCTTGTATCACCTGGCTACAGCAGCTCTGCACATAGCCCTGTCTTCAAGGCCAGCAGAAGAGAGCGACTCTTTCTCTGTTCAATTCAAGACCTTTTCAGAGTGCTCTTAGGAGTAGGTCAGGCTGCCCTGAACAAATCTCATTTGATTAACTTGAAGTCATCTTACCTTACCAGAGGTATCTGGTCCTTCCAAAGAAGTTTGGTGAGTTGACATCATAACTGCTAATGTCTGGGAAAACTCTCTGTTAGTGTAATGCCCACATCAGCAAGTGATAAGTTCTGATCCAAACCGTCCACACAGCCACGCCATGTAGTAAAAGCAGTCAATGTCCTTTCATGGGTGAACTAACAGAGAGGAAAGTGATCAGGTCACATGTCTGTCACCTGGCTGCCTAGCTAGGTTCTCTCTGGAGTTACATGTTCTAACGTACCATGTGGACTGTTCTCTTTTTTTTTTCTTCCTTTTTTTTATTTTATAATTTAATTTAATTTTACATATCAGCCACGGATTCCCTTGTTCTCCTCCCTCCCCCGCCTTTCCCCCAGCCCACCTCACATTCCCATCTCCTCCAGGGCAAAGACTCCCCTGGGGATTGAGTTCAACCTGGTAGATTCAGTTCAGGCAGGTCCAGTCCCCTCCTCCCAGGCTGAGCCAAGTGTCCCTGTATAAGCCCCAGGTTCCAAACAGCCAGCTTATGCACTGAGGACAGGTCCAGGTCCCAGTGCCTGGATGTCTCCCAAACAGATCAAGCTAATTAACTGTCTCACCCATTCAGAGGTCCTGATCCAGTTGGGGGCTCCTCAGCTATTGGTTCATAGTTCATGTGTTTCCATTCATTTGGCTATTTGTCACTGTGCTTTTTCCAATCTTGGTCTCAACAATTCTCACTCATACAAACCCTCCTCTTTCTCGCCAATTGGACTCCTGGAGCTCTACCTGGGGCCTGGCCATGGATCTCTGCATCCGGTTCCCTCAGTCATTGGGTGAGGTTTCTAGCAGGACAATTAGGGTGTTTGGCCATCCTATCACCAGAGTAGGTCAGTTCGGGCTTTCTCTTGACCATTGCCAGTAGTCTATTGTGGAGGTATCTTTGTGGATTTCTGTGGACCTCTCTACCACTTTGCTTCTTCCTAAAGATGACTAGACTGCTACTCACAACTCCAGGGAGGCTACCTAGAAAACAAGACCCCAAGAAAGACACAGGAATTGCCCAATGACAGAGAAATGGATGAGATCTATATGAACAACCTGGACGTGAGTGAGGTACTGAAGGGCAAGGGTCGAGGGAAAGAGAGCTAAGGGGAGCAGGAGATCCCAGCTGGATCAAGAACAGAGAGGGAGCACAAAGAATAAGAGACCATGATAAGGGTTGGGGACTTAGCTCAGTGGTAGAGCGCTTGCCTAGCAAGCACAAGGCCCTGGGTTCGGTCCTCAGCTCTGAAAAAAAAAAAAAAACGTTTAGAAAGAGACCATGATAAACGTGGACTGTTCTCTTAACATAGTGGTTTCTTTTTTCAGGGAATCCCCCAATACACCTCTGTACCCCTCAGCTTGAATCACAATTTGCCTTTGTAAGGTGCCTTATAAAATTACACACTTGTAGCCTCCTTAACTTTTGACATAGGTACCCTATGTGCAAGTTATTTATTTTATTTAAAATTATAATTAATAGAAATTAAAACCAAGCATTCAGTGTTTCATTCTCAAACGCACACCAGAATGTCAACTAGAAATTCAGGATGCATTATCCCTTAAGCCAGTTTTAACCTTTAAGAGGCGTTTTTCCACTCTAAAAGAAATCTGTTCTGGTTCTCCCAGAAGGCAGAGGCTGTTTTGCTCTGAAGCCACTGAGGTCACTTGACCTCATTGCCAGAGAAGATCTGTATTTCAGTCCGCTAGAAATAAAAATAGTGAGTCTTTCCTGTTTCTGCCAGTGATGAATGCAAACACATAGTCCCTAGTGCTCACTGGCAGATACTCCCTGGGAGCCAGGAGTGCTCCTTGTGTGCCTTTAAAAATGACATTGGTCTCTAGTTATTACTTTCTTAAAAATCCAATTTTTCCCCTGTGACAATTCTGCTAAAAAAAATGATAAAGTAACAGTTGGTCCCATTGCCAAACAGATTGTACACTCACACTCATAAATCAGATCTCTGAGCCCCAACCATGGATCATGGTGTAGAATTCTGAAATCATTCTTTTCTAATAATTTTGTTGCGGAGTGAAGTATATGTATATCTACCAAATGGAGCCTCTGGGACTCTGTGCAAGGATTTGTCATCCTCTTTTACATAAGGGCTGGGATCTGATCCTCTGAAGTCATTATTAATTTTCACTGATTCACTGAGAATCATCTGCCTGTCAGTCATGATAATAATCTCACCTCAGATTGAGGCACCAGCGAGGCTCACTCATGAGCCCGCTTCTTAAAGAGAAGAACTAAAAATGGACTTTTCTTAAATTAACAGTGGTATTTTAAGTTTTCCACAGGATAGTTATTTTAATATAATGAACACAGTATTTAAATGGGCTACTAAGAACTGAATGTAGACTGATTGGTTTGAATTACACAGGACAGGAGCTCCTTTGCCATAACCCCCACAAAATGTGTTAGGTGCCGAGGGACAGCTGAGCACCCTAGTATATTGTCAGAACTTCACAGTGGATTGCATATAGCCATGCTTGGATGCAACAGAAAATGCTGCCTACTGTATACTAAGTTCTGTTGTTGTTAGTTTTTGCTCTTTTATGGGGGCTGCCACCCCACTCCCAAATAAATCACACACAGGGGCTTATTCTTAATTATAAATGCCTGGCCTTAGCTGGGCTTGTTTCTTGTCAGCTTTTCTTAACTTTAAATTAACTGTCTTTTGCCTCTGGGCTTTTACCTTTCTTTGTTTCTGTATACCTTTCTTTGTTACTCCATTGCTGGTTGTGTAGCTGGTAGCTGCCCCCTGATGGATGTCTTTCTCCTTCTCGGGCTCCTGGCTCTCTTTCTCACAGATTTCTCCTTCTATATATTCTCTCTACCTACCAGCCCTGACTATTTCTCTCTCCTGCCTTGCTATTGGCCATTAAGTTCTTTATTAGACCATCAGGTGTTTTAGATAGGCACAGTAACACAACTTCACAGAGTTAAACAAATGCAACATAAACAAAAGTAACACACCTTAAAATAATATTCCCCCACAAAGTTCCTCTACATCTGATGTCTAAACACTTGCTGTAGCTGTTATTGTTTCGCTGCTGTCATAGCTGATGGCATCTGAGGCTTCCATAAAGTCATCTCTGTATCTGTGGTTCCACAACTGCAGACTCTGTCAATAATGAAAAAAAAAAAAAACTACATCTGCTCAGAACACATGCCATAGTGTCTTGTTATTTTTCCCTAAACAATATAGAATGACAACTATTCACATAGTGTTCACATTATATACTCCATCTAGAGACCATTGGAGCACATGGACTGGATACATAGGCTGGATACAAGTACTTCTCATTTCATGGGAGGGACTTGAGTAATCCCAAAGGCTTTTGGCAAAGGTCCTAGAACTATTTGTTGTGGGTACCAGGGAATAAGTGACTGTGTTATAGAATATTATTTTAAGGTATGTTACTTTTGTTTATGTTACATTTGTTTAACTCTGTGAAGCTGTATTATTGTGCCTGTCTAAAATCCCTGATGGTCTAATAAAGATCTGAACAGCCAATAGTGAGCCAGGAGAAAGGATAGGCAGGGATGGCAGGCAGAGAGAATATATAGGAAGAAGAAAAGAGATGGAGGAGTAAAAAGAAGCAGCCAGAGAAGGAGGAGAACACCAAGGGCCAGCTACCCAACTACACAGCAAGCCATGGAGTAAGAGTAGGATTTACAGAAGTAAGAGAATGGGAAAAGCACAGAGGCAAAATGTAGACCTGATAATTTAATTTAAAGAAAGCTGGCTATCAACCAGGTAAACTAAGGCTGGGCATTTATAATTAAGAATAAGCATCTGTGTGTGATTTATTTGGGAGATGGGTGGCAGCCCCCCCAAAAAGCCAAAATATCAACAACAACAACAACAGTCATAGACTCAAGCATTTTCCAAGATCAAGCATTTGGTGTCAGAGATTAAACCGACCTGTCCTGCTCCATCATGGGCTCTTGTCAATAACTGTGACTCTTACTTCAAAGCTACATTCCATAATATTCCATGATAATTTTTAAAGAAATATTCAGTTGCTTAGCATCTTACTTGATGTGCTGGCATGCAAGTCTCCTCATGATTCGGTTATTCTATAATTATCAAGAACTATCAGGTAGATGGTAATTTAATTTTTCATATAAATATCACCTGTTTTTAATGCATTTTTATACTAGTTTCATGCTCCCTACACATAGGATCTGAGTGCAAATTATCCTCTTTTTCTTTGGCTGTCCATCCTAAGGATGTCCTTTATCATACACTGACTTTAAATTCTTGAGTCTCTTCACTTAGAATTGTACATTGTAGGTATAAAATAAATAGCAAATAAATGAAGGATTCAAAGAAGTTTTATCTTGTGAAGTAAACATCTGCAAACCAACAGGTCAATAGAAAGTAACAATAGTATAGTTATGAGCAGTGCATTATGGGTTCTAATTCTAATAGCAAAAGTAGGGTTTCTGGGGAGAACAGAAAGGGATGAATCACCTGATAGCTGACAGAGAGTAGAGACCCAGAGTCCTGGATAGGTCACTGTACAAACTATTTGGAAAAGGAAAAAGGTGAAGCTGCTAGATCACTACAACATTCCTTATCTGTAAAACATGAAGAACAAAGTTATTTTGAACACAGTTGAGAAAAATCGAACTCAGCAAACTAATCAATGGAGTAAACACATGGGTGTGCTGCTCTGAAAAAACCTTTTAGGCATCTGAGAAATTTCACAATTTTACTTTGGATATAAAGTTTATGAAATGAATACTAACCATGTCCTGTTCCTATTTGTGGACATGGCCATTTACTGCCTAGTTTTTGAAGGTTCATATTTCACTTTTTAGAAGACTACTTTTGTTATGGGTCTGGGGTGGCTCTCACCATGACCATAAATAAATTTAAAGAGAAGAGGCTTCTTATTTAGGTACTGGCATCCAATGTGGGACCAGGACTGCACCTGGCTGTGCTCCCAAGATGCAGCAGCTAGCCCAAGGCTTATAAAGGCAAACCCCACAAGATTACATGTATTTTATCTACTTGTAGGCAGGATCTAATTTTAACATACATGTCTTACAGTTGTTCTGTATCTTTTTGAACAGAGTTAAGCCAATTTGATTACAAAAGCAGAAATAGCAGTCAGTCTTATGGCCTGCTATCCTACCAGAACAGCAAATTTTACAAGATTAGTCAATTTAAGAATAGTCTTCAATGTCTGGGGAAAAAAGGAAGTGGGCTGGTAGGGTACAGCCTGTAAGAGTCAGGGACATACATGTTGCCAGCATGTTTTGCTTTTTGGTCTCTCAAGCATAGTAAGTCTAAACTTTAAATGTAATGTTAACCATCACAGTTTGAGATCCCATATTAACTTCTGTATGTTTTCACAATTTGAAACTCATTACATTTTTTGCAAGACACTGATTATTTTCAAATTATCTTTAAAATCTGATGTGGTCTACATATGTTAGCAAGAATTGAAAACATTGGTGATAACATTTTCTTGAGTTCCATCAAGATATGATGTTTAAGTTCTTTGTGCTTCTAGGTAGGGGCATCTGCTCCAATTTCTTATAAGACTGAGATATAGTTTTGCCCTAGAAAGGAATTAAAAATGATACTACGTTACTTGGTCAGTGTTACTTGGTCAGTTGCTGTGAAGAAACACCATGACCACAGCAATTGTTTTTTATTTATTTAATTTATTTTTTTTAGATTTATTTTTATTTTATATGCATTGGTGTCTGACCTGCCTGTGTGTCTATGTGAGGTGTCAGATCCCTTGGAACTGGAGTTACAGATAATTGTGAGCTACCATGTGGGTGCTGGAATTGAACCTAAATCTACTGGAAGAGCAGACAGTACTCTTAACTGCTGAGCCATCTCTCTAGCCTGACCACAGCAACTCTTACAAAGGAAAACATTTAATTGGGGCTGACCTACAGTTTCAGAGGTTTAGTTCATTGTCATCATGGCAGGGAGGATGGCAGCATGCAGGCAAACACGATGTTGGAAAGGTAGCTGAGAGTTCCACATCCAGATCCACAGACAGCAGGGAAAGAGACTCTTTCAAAAAGCATGGAATGGGCTTTTTTCAAACCTCAAAGCACACCCCCAGTGACAACACACTTCCTCCATCAAGGCCACACTTCCTAATCCTTTCAAATAGTGCTACTCCCTAGTGACCAAGTATTCAAATCTATGAGCCTATGGGGGTCATTCTTATTTAAACCACCATTCCTACATATTGCTTTCTGCTTGATAATGTGTTCTAGACCTGACGGGAAAGTTGCACCCACAAAGTCTCAGCAATGTGGTCTTTTAAACAAGTCCTACATAAGATGCCAGTTGACTTGTTGATGTGTATCTGGAAATTTCACAAGGCGCCACCCCTAGATGAAGAGCTATAGACAATCACTGTCAGCTCTAAGTACATGCCCCATATAAGCAACACTAAATGGAATCTGCAGGGGATTGTGTGTGCCTGTGTGTGTGTGTGTGTGTGTGTGTGTGTGTGTGTGTGTGTAATTAAAAATGAGGTCATGAATTTGAGAGAGAGTAGGGACCATGAAAGCGGTTTCAGTTGGTGAGGGAGGGATGCAGAGTATATAAATGCAGGACTCATGTATGAAGTTCTCAAAAAATAAAACTCATACCAGTGAAAATTGGACATGCAATAGTATCTTAAAACAGTGATGGTAAAATACAACACATGCTCAGCCAATTGTTTTCAGAATGAGTCAGCATTCTAGGCCATCATTTGGTCAAGAACACTCAGTATAGAGGAGTCAGAGGAATCTCATAAGATTTGTAATTGATTCTTAGTGTGTAACAGAGACATTGAAAACTATTACTAACCACATGTCATGGGCTTAGAGAATATGGCACTAGAATCACACCATATAGAACCTTACAGAAAGCTTTGCTGGTCCAATAAGAGAGGATGTGTTGGTTTCTGCTGTACAACATCAGGCACCATCCCTAATCTGGGTAAATTAAATGGAGGGATTTTTAGCTGGATATAAAAATAATGCTGCAAAACAAAACTGAAACAAATTCTAAAAAATATGCAAAACAAAACTGAAACAAATTCTAAAAAATATGCCCATGCCCCTTCCATTAGATGAGTCAAAATAAATAAGAGAAGTCTTTTTGGAAAAGCTTCCCTTTGGCCAGTCTTTGCCAACCCAGGAACCTGACTGAGGCTGACCAGTTTAGGAAATTCCTGCTTATCCATGGAAACCACAAAGTCAAGGTGGCAGCTGAAGACAGAGAATACCTCTGAGGACAGTTTATTTTCACAAATTTATCTCTCATTTTAGGGCTAGTTCAAAGTCAAACTCATGAGCTATTTAAAATCTTAAAATATAAGCCGGGCGGTGGTGGCGCACGCCTTTAATCCCAGCACTCTGGAGGCAGAGCCAGGCGGATCTCTGTGAGTTCGAGGCCAGCCTGGGCTACCAAGTGAGTTCCAGGAGAGGCACAAAGCTACACAGAGAAACCCTGTCTCGAAAAACAAACAAACAAACAAACAAAACCTTAAAATATAGACCTTTCTAAAAAAGGGATTGAAATTCCACTGACATTCCACTAAACTTGTTTCTGTTTTACATTGCACATACAGTCAAGGCCATCTTGCTGTAGTGTTTTCTATTTAGGATGAGACAGGTCAAACTGCCCCAAAAAAGCATAGTTCAATTCCTGATTCCACATTCCACAATACAGATTGAACTTCTGTAATTTATCCCTGCCACACATTAGTTGAAGAACTGAGGCCTCTATGTTACAAATGTCATACGTACACAGACACACAGATATATATATATGCACAGAGGCATAATTTTACACACAAATTTACACCACACATGTATTTTGACCTAAAGTAATAGGAGAAGTGCCTATATTTTTGTTGAAATATATAAATACATTTCCTCTGTCAATTTGGTTACCAGTATAGTTTTTCATTCTATCTATAGTTTATTGAACAACTCTGTACTGAAGGTAATAGACATTCTTAGTATTAGAGTGTATACAATTGACTTCCTTTGCTTATTCTCAGGCTGTTCTGTGTGAGTGCTTATGCATCACTGTGTTCCACAACATTTCTGTTGAAAGGCCAGTGAGATGCTCTTTGGCATTTTAATTGTCTCTTTAGCACAGCCCATCAGAAACATCTGCTTGACTCTTTGGCTAATAAGTGCTGATTCCTGTTCTTCTGTTTTGTTTTGTTTTAAGATGCAAACATACATTCACATTTAGCGACTTCATGAAGCCACCTTTATGGCTTAGGCATATTAAGAAAACAGTAAGAGGGAAGCAAGCTGTTCTCAGTATATCCTTTTAACCATTAAGAAGAAATGCATGAAATGAACACCTACAGTGAGCCAAAAGAGTAAGGACCTCAGGCAAGGTTAGCCATGAAATGTATCTCTCTTGGTGGTTCATTCCATTATTTAACTCCAAATGCCCAAGGCATAAGTAGTTATCATGTTTGTTGGTGATGCCTCCAGCAAGACACAGAAACCTGGAGAACTACCCCCATCCTCGGAAACTTCAGAAAGTTTCAAGTACTCGCCTTTCCTTTGTTTCACCCACTGGACACTAAGCTGGCCATAAAATTTGGTTCAGATTCTCTTGGAACCAATTTAAAGATTCCTATAGAGAGCAACATCCAAAAGAATAGCATGGCTTCCAGACACTCTGTCTGTTCTTTATAGCAGTCCACACACAGAGGACAGTAGAACAGAAGAAGACAATTATCCAGCACCATCTGTGTCACCAATAGGCTTTGGTCTCCCAGCTTACACCACATAAAATATTAAAGTTAAGCTCTCTGGCTTAATAATCGTTCCTGCCTTGTTTACTTGATGTTATTAAAATTCAAATCTAGAACAAACCCATTTATTCAGTATATATTTATTTAGCGACTTTTTGGTGCTGCTCAAGTTTCTAGGCTCTGGAGATAAAAATGGTAGTTTCTGTTCTCCAAGAAACTGAATTCTCAGAGAATTCAGTAAAGGACGCAGAAGACATGTGAATATTGTTGGTGGTCCTGCAGAGACTTGTAAATGATTTGTTTCTCAGTAATAGATTTAAATTGTAAGTCTAAGCCTCTCTCCCTCCCTCCCTAGGGTGTTAGGAAACGATGGTAGTTGGTATGCCTGTCTCTACCTCTAAGAATGTGCCAAGAGACATAGATCTCGGTCCCTCCCTCACCACAGGTTACTAGGTCACCTGTCAAAGTCCCCTACCTCTCCCTCATCAGAACCGCTCGTAGGAGCATTGTGGTAGGCCCCATAGGGCAGAAGCTTTGGTTTTGAACTAAATTTAAGTAGAAATGAATTTCTGTTGTTTAAGCCATTGGGTTGTATGTGTGTACAGGGGTTGGGGGTGGGGAGTTAGGGGGGGCTCTGCAAGGCTCCATATTGCTTTTAATTCTGTGATGCAGTTACTGGTGTTCTCAGCATGTCCAATTCTAGAAACATAGAGTATGCTATAGCCATATGTTTTCTCCAGTCCTGCCCAGCCCCCTGCAGTCCAGACAAATCTCTCTTACCCACAGTCCTGCAGCCACCTGACCCAAGTAAACACACAGAGGCTTTTTATATTCTTTACAAACTGTATGGTCTATGGCAGGCTTCTTGCTAGCTAGCTCTTGTAACTTAACTCAACCCATAACTATTAATCTGTGTATTGCCACATGTTTACATGTTCTGTGGCTTTACCTGCATCCCATTACATGTTGCTCCTTGGGCAGCTGGCTCGCATCTCTCTCTGCCTTTCTTCTTCCTCTTTCTCTGCTTGGATTTTCCTCCTGCCTCTAAGCTGCCTTGCCATAGGCCAAAACAACTTTATTCATTAGCAAATGGGATCAACACATATTCAGAGTATACAGAAAGACATCCCATAGCAGCATGCTGTATGTTCACAGTGTATAGAGAGTCCTCTGTTTACTTTATTATGAAAACAGTTCATTTATTTGTTCTTATAGTACAAAATTTCATTATATTTTTAACACCCAGTGTAGCATGAATCTTAAATGGTCTTATTAATAAGAACAAACCCAGGGCCTGGTATTGGGATGAATGCTGGAAGATCAAAGAAGCAGAACAAGCCACAGCTTCCTCACCTCACCAATTCCTCAGCTGATCCTGTTTCCTCAGACTAGAAGCCTCTGAGTTCTCATCCAGGATGAATCTCAACTAAACTGCTGCTCAAAAGCCTAAGAGATTAACCAGTCTCTAGTTCCTGGTTACTGCCTACTTTCTGCTTACTGCCATCTCTTCCTGGGATTAAAGGTGTGTATCACCATGCCTGGCTGTTTCCAGTGTGGCTTTGAACTCACAGAGATCTGGATGGATCTCTGCCTCCAGAATGCTAGGATTAAAGGTGTTAGTGCCACCATTTTCTGACCTCTATGTCTGTCTAGTGGCTGTTCTGTTCTCTGACCCCAGATAAGTGTATTAGGGTGCACAATATATTGGGGAACACATTATCATCACAACCCAGTGCCCAAAAAATACCACAAAACACTGTAGACTCTGGACTTCCAAACATTTTTCATTATCATTTCTCCAAATGAAATCATACTGGCAAGCTCAAAAATTTTAAAATAATAGTTGTCACTATTAAAGCTCAGTGATCAGTTTGCAACAGGAACGACATGGAACTATGTCAAGTTGAATTGGTCAGGGTTCTCCAGAGAAGGAGGGCTGTCTAGAATGGAATTGTGTGCAGACAGATTGATTCCATGGAGATGGCTCAGGTATTGTGGAGACTTACTGGAAACAAAACCTGGTGGTGGGCTGTCAGCCAAAGGCTCAGGTAACATTTGCATTGTGACTCCTAAGATAATTGCTGGCAGAATTTCTCTCTCAGGGGATAGGACAGAATTGTTTTTTTTATTCAGGTTATCAACTGATTGGATGTGAACCACCCCTACTAAAAAGGTAATATGCTTTGCTCAAACTGTACTAACGTAATCTCATCCTCAAAAAAAATTCCATCTAGAACACTGAACAAATACTCCAGCACTGTGGGCCTGGCCAGATTAACACATAAATCAGTTCTCCTCTGTGTACACAATCTGTGTAACTAAATGCAGCCTTCACATGAATTTGCGATAATAGTCATAGAGCAGACGAAGGAATCATCCACTCAGAAGCAAGGTTTCAAGCTAGAAAGAAAGATCCATAGATTCAACAAAATAGTTATTTAGCTTAAACAAAGATAATTATATTTTCTGTTTCACTTTGTCATGATATTTGCATGCCTAATGAAGACAATAAACTATTATGTCAGCAATGGGCTTTATTTTTTTTCTAGAACTTCTAAAATTTAAATTTGCCCAAAGCAGTCTTCAGTGTTTTTTTCTTATCATAGCTGTTTTGTTAGTTTGTTTTTAGAGACAAAGTCTGATTAAGTAGCCCTGGCTGGTCTGGAACTCACTGTTACCCTCCTGTCTCAACCTTCCAGGTACTGGAATTACAGGCGTACACCACCAGGCTCAGCTAAGCCCCATCATATTGTGCAAACCAGTTAGAAAGCAAATAGCAGTCACCACTTCAATTCCAGCTCTATTCTGATGTTCCCAAATAAACCAAGCTTCAGAATACTGAAATAGTTGGGGGGGTTGGGACATGCTGTTTTTGCCATTTTATTCCATTTGCCTTCCCAGGGGCCAGTTGAAGAATGTCAAGTCCTATGAACCTATGCAAAGATTGATGAGATAAGGCTTGCTCTCTGTCAGTGCTTTTCTTCTTCCCACATTTGGATACCTGAGTGCCCTGTCTTTCTTCCTTTGATTGGGGGAGTCTGGAATTCCACACTGATTACCTTCTCACCTTTCCATGCTCTGATTGTGGTTTAACAGCTTCCTAGAGTAGCTTCACCCCTGTCAGTGAGGCAAGCCACACCAGGCACTATTGTGACTTCTCTGCTCTTCCTCTAGCTTCCCTTCTCTATATGTCTCCTGCTACACCTTTTCTGTTTACTTCTGCCATGCTTGCTGATGCACAAGGCAGTGGTGACTATGTCACACTGTGCCCTGTAGTGCCTGGGACCCAAGACTGCCAATGGCAGCTAATTCCTACCTAAGATAGGGACTCTGCCACTTTTTCCAAATCACAGTAGTTAATATGTGCACAGATAATTACTGTAATTAGCTAAGCAGGGCATCTGAAGGCCAAGAATCCAATAGGATTCCAAGATATGTAAACATAAAATTAAAAGATCAGTGAACTATGGATAAAGGACAAGAAGTCAGGAAGGGATGTGTAAGTGGGTTCTTGGAGGCATTGGAGGTAAAATTTTACATGATCAAAACACATTGTATGTGTGTATGAAATTATCAAATAATGAATTGAAAATCTAAGAACTATCAAAGAATAGAATAAAGGGTTTAAACATACACACATACACACACACAAACACACACACACACACACACACACACACACACACACACCACACACACACAAGTCTGCAGCAAGATCATGAGTTGCCTTGAAGTACTAGGTGACTCTGGGTTTTATTTTGTTTGCTGTGGAAATACAATAAAGGGACTTACATGAATAAGACAGAAGTCTAGGAAGACAGTGAGAAGAAGAAGAGGGAGAGAGTCATAAAGTCAATGAAAACAAAGAAGATTTGAGAGGGACAGGCAAAGAGCAAGTGTTAAGGGATATTAATACATAATGCGTGATGGTGTATTGCTGTTATTGATACAATAAAACACTGAATGGCCAATAGGTAAGCAGGAGGTATAGCCAGGGCTTCAGGCAGAGAGAGAAAGGAGGAGAGGTAACCTAGGAGCATGAGAGAGACTCAGGGAGACACAGATGAAGCAGGATGGGTGGTGTGTGACATTATACAGATTAACAGAAATGACTTAGTTTAAGTTATAAGAACTAGTTAAAAACAAGCCTAAGCTAAGGCTAAGCTTTCATAATTAATAAGTCTCCCTGTTGTTATTTGTAGGCTGGTGGCCCAAAGCAAAATCTGACTACAAGCAACTACTAATAGCAACATCTATCAAATGGCAGTCATGAATAGCTGATAATAAATATCCCTGGGATTTAAACAATGGTGTATCCATTTGGCCAGTTATCAAGTGATAGGAAAATAAACAGCAAATCAAGTTATAATGAAGCTCTTGAGAACAATAATCCCTAGAATCAAAGAGAACATGGTGGTTTCGTTGCCTATGGAGGCTACAGTTGGGGAGAACAAAGACAGGTGATAAGTTGGTAGGACTTTGTGGAAGAATGAGGGCTGGGCTGACTGTGTGCTTTCCCCCTGACTCCTTGGTCAAAGACAGGTCCTTGTGAGTATATGTAAACTTTTCTCATGATCCACAGAAAATTCCAGATGTTCTAGGATTTCTATCTTGTCAATCATTTTAGATATTAATATTTGAAATGTTACCTTGGGGGCCCAACTGTGTTGCCGCTGCTGTTGGTGGTAGCCTTATAAAAAGGGATCTCAGTATAAATCAGGGAGGGAAGAAGACAAGACACACCCAACCTTTAGAGTAGAGAAATGGGAGGGCGAGAGGGTAAGCCTTGTAAGGAGGAGTGGGGAATGCCATTTAAAGCTTAAAATACTCTCTGAAAAACTGGAGGAGTTGCCACAGCCTCAGAGGAAGCAGAGCTTGCCATTTCAGTAACATTCTATCCACTCAAGCATCTAGAAGAATGGAAAGGCAGGCACTTCACTTCTCACTCTGGGTCACTGTCTTCAATGTGTAGATAAGCGCTGCAGGACTCAGAAAGCAGATATTCCCTTATGTGGGTTAAAAGTCAGCATTTCCAGCTGCTGCTGTGCTCCAGACTCCTCTGTCTTGGGCACCATTGACTGCATTGGCCTATTGGTCAAGGCCCTCTGGGGGAAAGGCTTTTTGGGATACAGATATATCTTGAGGCCAGACATCTTCAATGAAATCAAAGATTTTGCCCACCTGGTCAGCTTCAGAGTTTCCAAGGAAGAGATGCTTTCTATGAAGCATCTCTGCAAAGATACAACATGTCCACAAGTTTTGCATATGTAGATGGAGAAGAATTTCAGGAGCATGGTACCTTGACAGCCACAGGTGTGAGAGCCAACCGGTAGCTATAGATTTTGGTTAGGCCAAAGTCAGCCAGCTTGACTGCTCCATTACTTGTCACCAGAATGGCCTCTGGCTCCAGGTCTTGGTGACTAATGCAATTTGCATGAAGCAAATTTTGGCTGCTTAGAAACTGATACATCAGGTCCTTGATGATCTCAAGCACCAAGCCTTAGGGGTGCCTTGTCCAGGTATGCCCTTAGATCCTAGTCTATGTGTTTAAATCCTAGGGTGACCTTAATGCCTAGGTCACTTTAGGAACTAGCACAGATATCCATTAGCCAATCCACACTGGGATGCTCAAAGGCCTCCAGCCTCCTCAGTTAGGCTGCCTCATAAACTGTGCTGATGGGAAGGCTCCCTTCAGCTCCCCTTCTGTTAGGAATTCTCACACTCTTGATGATCACAAAGTAGGGCCACTGTAGAAATTCTGGGCCTTACATACCATCTCGTAGGTACTGACACCAATTTCAGCCACTAATTGAGAGGTAGCCATCTTCAGATCATCAGGGGATAATTCCTGGGAAGCTGGATGCTATGAGCCAGACCACAGACAAAAACTGTTCTGTTTTTAAATGTCCCTATCTCTATAGCACTTTAAGTTTGTTGTTTTGTTTGTTTGTTTTTTTGTTTTTTCTATTCAGCATCGGGTCTCAGGGAGACATCTCCTAAGGTAGAATGTCATTTGGGAACCTAGGCAGTCATTCCAGATAAGGGTGCATGCTGCTTCAATTTTTTCCACCCTCCAATGGCTTAATATAGCTCTAGCCTGGGGCCCTGAAGAAAGATGAAGGATAGCTGCAATCTTCCTTTCTGCTTCTGTTGAAAAGACCCATCTATCCTTTGAAAGGCTTTATCTGAGGGTTAAATAAGTTTTCTCTGTGTTCTTCTCTTCTGGAATAGCTGTGTGATACTTTCTCTGACCATAGGCTGTAAAACGGAAGTGATCAGGCAATTCCTTCAGTCCCCATATCTCCTTTTCTGTGTTGAATACCAAGCCAGCCCGATGCCAAGGAGAGAGTGACTTCCTCTAAGGTAACCTAGGACAAGATGCTAGTTAGAGTCTCTCTTACAGGGTTCTTTCCCTGGTGTTCCCGCTTTGATGTTCAGGAAGGGTAGGGTTTCCAAAAGGGACACTAACTACTCTAGCCAGGTTGCTTAAAATAGTCAAAAATTAAACTTTGTCATCTTAATTGGCTTTATGAAACCACTTAGTGAATAATAAGAAAAGATGAATAAAACACTTAGGTGGCCAGATTTTTTAAATAGATTTTACAATTTTTATCTATCTATCTATCTATCTATCTATCTATTTATTTATTTATTTATTTTACTGAATTTCATTCCCTCTTGGAAATCTACTGAATCTAGACTAGAAAACAATTTCTAATCAGAATTGAATTAATGTTACTGTAGGGACTCACTTTGCATGTAGTGAGTATTCATAGACGTATTATTTACTTATGTGAACTGCTGAGACTTGCCTCAGTTACCCAGCTCCATCTCCTTTCTTCTCTGGATCTTTCTATTCTTAATCCCCCCCCCCTTACTGGGTTAGAAGTGGCTAGTGTTAGTATACATGGTAGTGGTCTGTGCTTGGATTTCCCTAAAAAACAAAAAAACCTATGACTACCCAAGAAGGCAAGTTTCTTCAGAGAAACTTTCTATCTCCTGAGAAAATATCTTGGTGTTTAGATACTCAGGGTTGTCTCAGTATCAAAGGCGGCTCATCATCATCATCATCATGGTAAAGCATATCCTATACCCCATTGGCAGACTGCCCTTATTGCAGACTTCAGTGGACTGTGGAATTCGATGCTCTACAGTGCAAGCGGGGAACCCAGCAGATGTATGGAGGAGGTGTCTTAGATCTTGAAATGTCAATCAAGAGAACAAAGAAGTAATAATCCAGGCAATCACTAGTGTTGAGGACAGAAGCTTCAAGTTTTTCAAATACAAGGTGTGAAATATAAGGCAATTTGCCATAATAAAATAAGGAAATAAAAAAGAAACCTTATAAATTGCAACACCAACAGAGAAAAAAAGTTGAGAGACAGAAATGCAGAAGACACAGTGAAGTCCTCAGAGGCTTCATAACCCAAATTGAACCCACAAAGAAAACAGCAAAAGCATCTTGTGATCTAGGAGTGGGAATGGAGGACTGTAGAGATCCACGTTTAATGGTTGAAAGGAAGCAGAACAGACAGCCCAGTCAGCTTAATGGGAGGTGAGGGCAGAGCCCTGCTTAGAAATGCACCACTAAGAATCCTGTTATCACTACACATCTAGGTGTACCTAAGCCATTCTGGGCTTGACAATTTATTAGACTCTCAGGACTGTAGGACTCTCTGTAAGTTATGTAGTAAAGACTACCTATAAATCTGCCTGGGAGAGACCCACAGGGAGTGTCTCGGGGGAGTCTGCAAGAATAACTCACAGTCATGTCCCAGGGAGGACGCATGGAAGCACACTCCAAGTATTACCAGTTCAGAAAGCTCCTAGTAGCTCCTTGGCATTCAGAGTACATCTTGGCTTTCCTTGTGTGTGTACCACTGACATATTGCAGGACAAGGACCCATCCTGGCCATAGTGAAGCCATGTCTGAGATAGGTAGAGAAGAGTGTTAGCAGCAAATAACTGAAGAACCAGAGAGTCAGAAGCAGGGAAGCCTAGAAGAGTCCTCAGAAGACAGCAGTCTGTAGACACATAGCAACAAGTCACAGGGAGGCATGCACACACCCATGTATGAGCATGGAACACCAGGCATGTGAAGAGCAGTTTAAAACAGAAATGTCTTGTTGGCCCCTTAGTTGTAGTGCCATGACTTGGGGTTTGTTTGTTTGTTTGTTTTATGTTTTGTTTTTGTTTGTTTATTTTTTATAATGGTACAATGCCAAAGCGATACACAGTGGCAGAAACTACATATTAAGCTGTGAATTTTTTTTCTCAGACATACCTACGGTCCTGCCTGGAATACTGTGCAAGGGCAATGAGCAATAATTCCTGACTGTGATAGCCACAACAGTGACAAGGGGCACCACTGTGCTGCTGAGCTGTGGTGTTCCAGGCTAGGTGGCCTAAGAAAATGTCAACTTAGGATATTTTAAGTTTTTAATGAAGTTTTCAGGTTGTATGTATTTCAATGTCAAGAATCATCTAAATCCCAGAGGAAATCAAAGGATAATGCTTTGGTTTCACATTCTTTAAAGGACCAACCTGAGCTGCAAAGAGGACACACACATATCCAGGTGGAGCAATGTGGAAAAAGCTGCCCAACAGGGTCTGTTTCCATTAAAGTTGTCCCCCATAGCCACAATTATCCCATAATGCCACCATCTTCTTTTTTGAGAGACTGTCACTCAAGGGATCAGATCAATCAATCAGGAAATCACCATAAGGTATGTGAGAAGCTCATCCACTGCAAATAATTCTGAATGGGAATGATGGGTTTTATTACAGCAGAAGAACAAGACAGCGTGAATAACCAGTAAAGAGTAGTATTTGTAATATAGAACACGACATAAAGAATTTGCATATTACTAATTGCTTTAAATGGTGATTGGGTGATATAAATAAAATTGCTCTGACGCGTAGATAATTCTACACCCAGAAATCAGAAATCCAAACCAAGGGAAACAGAAACAAGTGTTATCAACAGGTATCATAAGGTTTGAATTCCAGCATGAACAAGGCATCTTTGACCGAAAGTTCTGGTAAATTATAGTCATTATCCTAAAACATTAAGACCGAGAAGCAAGAAGAAACTGGCCCTTTGATACTCCCCTCCCCCTTCAGTGGGAAGTTGTTTTAAAATTGTCAGAGAGTTTAGATATCCATACCTACCAAATTACAAATTCTCTCAGTTGTAGGTTGATTTAATCAGCTGACCTTTGAACATAAAGCATAGAATAATCTCCCCGCTCCTCCAGACTTACTTTTTAACATTATAAATTAGTTTATTAAAGGAAAACACTGAAACCCTGTTTGTATACCTCACATGGAATGGGATTCCTTTTGCATTTTCTGCATACACACTTCTGCTTTTCTCTGCTTCGTGCATATTGGACACCCTGTTACCTTTAATGAAAGAGATCTATTTCCTAACATGGATCAGATGGAATATTAGAAGCAGAATCCATTCCAGAAGGCAGTAGCTGTCAGTTCCTAAGTGCTATTTCTGTTTCCTCTTGAAACATGACTATCAATCTGTAGTGTTCAGGGCCCTTGAATCTCCATTTCCTTGAAGCACTTGAAATCTCAGACCCTTGAAAAACATCATACTTTTCCTAGCTTGCTCTTTTAAAAAAATGTTTCTTATCTTAGAAGAAATTTGCTTCAAACAAACAAAGAGTAAAAGGTAAAGGAAATAAGTCTAAGACAGAAATGTGGGTCTGTATTTGGAATGATAAACAAAATCTTAGAGTTTGCAAATACAGCATGATTAAAGAAATTCAAAGAAATAGTTTTAAATGATTACATTCATGAAATGTAGATGGAAGAGACCATATCATTTTAAAACAGGAGTTTTGTAATAATCAAACAACAGTATTTTGATTTAAAATTAAGAGTCAAACTGGGAGGTTCGAGCTGGAACAGGGACAGAGTGGGAGAGCAAGGAAAGAGATACCATGATAAATGAAGACATCATGGGAATAGGAAGAGGCAGGGTGCTAGAGAAGTTCCCAAGAATCCACAAGGATGACCCTACCTTGGACTACTGGCAATGATCCAGAGGGTGCCTGGCCTGGTCTATTTCCATGACCCTATTAGTGAATACCCTAACTGTCATCATAGACCCTTCATCCAGTTACTGATGGAAACAGATGCAGAGATCTATGGCCTGGCACCAGGCTGAGCTCTGGGAGTCCAATCAATGAAAGAGAGGAGAGATTCTGTGGGCCAGCGACATCGAGATTATGATGGGGAAACCTACAGAGATGACCAGCCACACTAGTGGAAACCCATGAACAGTAGACCAATAGCTGTGGAGCCCCCATAGGACTGGACTAGGCCCTTTGGATATGCGACACAGTTGTTTAGCTTGAACTGTTTGGGAGGCTCCAGGCAGGGGGGTAAGGATCTATCCCTGGTGCATGGGCAGGCTTTTTTGAAGCCTAGTACCTAGGGTGTGACACCTTGAGCAGCCTTGGTGCAGCAGGGAGGGGCTTGGACCTGCCTCAGCTAAGTGTGCCAGGCTCTGCTGACTCCCCACGGGAGACCTTGACTTGGGGGAGGTGGGAATGGGAGGTTGTTGGGGGGAAGACTGGGGAGAGGGAAGAGGGGGGAATCTGTGGTTGGTATGTAAAGTGAATAGAAAATTTCTTAATAATAAAAAAAGTTAAAATGGGGCTGGAGAGGTGGCTCAATAGCTGTTCTCAAACTGTGGGCTGTGACCCCTTTAGGAGGTCACACATCAGATATACTGCAACAGCAAAATTACAGCTATGAAGTAGCAACGAAAATAACTTTATGGTTGGGGGCCACCACAACACGAGGAACTGTATTAAAGGGTTGCCGCTTAGGGAGGTTGAAAACCCCTGGGTTAAGAGCTTGCCCTGCTCTTCTGAAGAACTGGAGTTTAGTTCCCAACACCCATGTTAGGGGGCTCACAGCTACCTATAGCACCAGCTCCAGAAGCTTCAGTACCCTCTTGTGGTTTTTGCAGGCACCTTCACACACAGGCTCACATGCACACAAATAATTAAAAAAAAAAATAAAACAAATCATTAAAATGAAGAGTTCAGAAAACCACCCAGTCTGCTCAGGAATACAGAGTTGGCTAGGGCCAGAGAAGGAACACCAAGCCTGGCTCTCTGGGGATCACAGTGCACTGAGTACCACCTTGGTTAACCTTCAGACACTGTCTCATAGGAAGCAGGAGATGGTGATGCTGCTTCCCCGGCACATGGCACTGGGTGTCACACACAGCAGGCTCTCTGCTCAGGATGGGGTGTTCTGTCTATGATAACAGCATGACAGAGGGGTAGGAATGGCAGAAACCCTCAACAAATGAGGAAGACAGCCAGTTGAATGTGAAACACTTACTGAATTTTACAAACTTCTCCCAACTGAATGCTCTGCAACATTTTCAGTGTTTTGATGTTTCCTGAATATTGATAGCAGGAGTTCAGCTACAGAGGTCCTGCCCTATTGAAGGGATGATAGCAGTTGCCTTTCTTGACACATAGTAAGTGTGTCACCTCCCCTCTGGAGATGACACAGATCTCAATTTTTATGTGTGGCACTCCAAATCTGAGCACTGTATTCTGAACACTATATTTTCCCTTCAAGAGCAGATACATTACTATTCCATGCATATTCTTTGCTAGGAGAGATTTTAATTTTTCATGGACTCATTTTAAAAGAAACCCATAAGCAGAAAAAGATAGCGTCACAGCACACCCTGAGTGCTGTGTGCTCTAGTCCGAAGAGTAGAGGCAAAAATAAATCTCAGCCCTAGACATTGCAAGTTTCTGTACCTTAATAGCAGATCTTAGGAGACTTACAGACCTGTTCTCATAGAATTTGAATCCAGCTCTGGCCACTGTCAGGGTAGTTCCAGGACTCTTGTGTGTGTGTCACACTGGGCAGCTTTCATGATGTTAATAATCCTAGGGGGAGGTAGAAGGCGAACCTGAATGTCACACCCTACCACTCTTCAGGCCAGTCCCAGAGGAGCCAAAAGCTAAGAACAGTGTCTTCCACAGCTTTGTATTTCCTACTTTAACTTTTTACAACCTTTGGGGAGGGGGAGAACTGTGCATCAGTGTGTAACCTTTCCTCTAAATGGAAAATCCCTTCTGAAATGCTGTCAACTATTGATCCTGATAGGCCTATATGCTCAGGAGCTGGTTGTTTTCTGGATGTATTGAACATTTAGGTCCAGACCACATATCAAGTTCCCTTCAGAGCCAGCAAACAGAAATGTTTGAGAGGACAGCACTGTCCAGGACCAAGTGTTTTGATATAGACTATCTCTGAGAAAGAACTCAGAGTACAAAGAGGTTTGGGGATAGATAGGCAGAAAGTGGGTTTCTTTAACACTGTGAACCCCTCCATTGTGGAAACAATTAGGAATTTTCCATTAGGCATGCATGAAAGGAGTGCTTAATAGCTCCTAGTTATTTTACCTCAATTAGCATTTTCCTGGTGTGCATGCCTATTCATCCTGAGACTATGTGCTTTAAAATAATTATTATATATGAACAAACACAAAATAGAACAGAATCGGGAGGAAATTTCAGACTCATTGCAATGTAAGAGGAATACAAATTCCTAGGCAATTGGATTTTGGCTGCAAAAGAGAATTAAGCGGCTATTTTCTATCAAGTATTTTTGAAAACTCCTGATCCTCAAGAAAAACTTTCTGAGAGCCTTCAACTGGCCAGGCACTCTTTGAAGTCCTAATGATGTAATCCTTTTCATGATATCCGGATGCTGGCTTGCACCCATCTCAGAGCTTGGAGAAAGAGACTAGTAAAAGAGAAAGCAGGCAGAGAAATCAATGTATTATTAGAAACTGGGCATCCTGAAGCTGGTAGGAGCCAGGTAACCTCTCATTAGGGATACAACAAAGCCTGAGTGGAGATGTGAAGGCCTGGTGGTTGGGAAAAAGCCAAGCAGTGTTGGGAGCCTCATTCTTCACAGAGGCAGGCTCCCACCAGTGGTGGCCATGCTCCTCTTTGTTTTGTTGCTATCCCTTGATTTTAGCTCAGCTTTATTACTAGATTTTATGGAAAGGAAATTGTAAAATATCTGGAATCTAAAGAAACAATTCTCCTTTTTAAAATAGAGGCAACAAGCACACATACACAGAAAAATGAAATGGTTCATCAAATGTCACCATGAAAAATCATTAGGAGAGTAAGAACTCAAGTCAAACCACCAGAGGAAAACAAACAAAAGCCACAAGCTAAATTACATTATTTTCTTTCTATAATTTTTTTAAGGAGCAAAACCTTAAAGGTACATGTTCACATTTCCATGTTTGATAAATTCATGATTTTCATGCACAATGCACAACTCATCTTTAAAAAGAAAACTAACCAGTGGTCAACAATTTCTGGAAGAATGTATTCCATAGTCACAAGATGCTGACAGACACATTCTGAGAAGTGTGTCATTAGGCAATGTTGTCATAATGCAAATATCATAGGATGCCCTTACATAAATGAAGAGAACTCTGATGTTCCCAGGCAATTCCATCTCCTGAGGTCTCCTCTGTCATGAATATGGCCAGAGACTGATCAAAATGTAAACATACTGTCCATAACTACATGCTAATGGTTATGAGAATTACTACAGAAAGCAGCCAAGACACTGTTCAAACAGGTGCTAGGACATTGAGTCCATACAGTCTTTATTTCTGATTATCTTATATTTTATTCAGCTTTTATTATGAGCTGTCATTATTCTAAGTGGGTATGAGTACAGCAAAGAAGAGAAAACAGTCCCATAGGCACAATATGATGCTGGGTGAGTATCAGTCGGGATGTCTGAGGCTCACACTAGGGGTTGAAGGATAATGACAAGGGCTCTAGGAGATTTTGGAGTCCTAGAGGGGAGTGATATGGACCTGTTATCACCACAGAAATGTCTGAGGTAGGGGTGACATAGGTAGGGATGACATTCAGTCATATTTTCGAGTATTAAGAGCCTGAGGTGATCATGGCATAAAGTAGAAATAGTTGGAATAATTAGGGTTGAAGGAGAGATGACCAATGAAGTGTCATGATGGGAAGGTGGAGGACTTGGCAGAGGGTCAAGAGATGAGTGATGCAAGGCCGTCCAGAGACAAAGTAAATCTCACAGGGATACTACTTCGTGATGGAAGAAAGAGGCATTAACCCACTGAGCCTCAGCAAGGTCATTCTGGCAAATGATGGAGGGAGAATTTACAGGAGGCAATGGGGAAAGTAGGGAGACTGGTAAGTCATTGTTCCATTGAGGTCCACAAAAAAGAGAAGAGAGTTTAGACCCAGGTTGAGGTGGAAGGGATGGAGATGGAGTTCTAGGGAGAATGGAAGCTAGAAATTATTGCTGAAATAAAGAAGTCTAGAGATAAGCGTGGGGATATCAGAGATCAAGGAGACGAGGTATGGGAGGGAAAGGATTGTAGCTACAAGTTTTCATGTGTCCCGCCTGGCCCAAAATCAGGACAATTCTCTCTCACCTGCCGGTTCCACAGCCATTTGGACCCAAATAAAAACACAGAGGTTTATATTAATTAACACTGCTTGACCATTAGCTCAGGGTTACCACTTACTAGCTCTTACACTTAAACTCAGCCCATTTCTGTTAATCTATATGTCACCACATGTTCCATGGCTTTACCTGTGTACCATCACATGCTGCTCCCTGGACGGCGAGATGGTGTCTCCTGAATCAGCCTTCCTCTTCCCAGAATTCTCCTTGTCTGTTTATCCCACCTATACTTCCTGCCTGGCTACTGGTCAATCAGCATTTTATTTATTAACTGATCAGAGCAACACATTCACAGCATACAGAGCTCCATCACCCATCATTTCCCCTTTTCTTTCTATTTAAAAGGAAAGTTTTAACTTCAACATAGTAGAGAATTATCCTGACCTTGGGCCAGGAGGGACACATGAAAACTTTCAGCTACAAAAGATGTTGGAGATAAGGTTTGGATAGACAAGAGAGAGACAGAGGTGGGGAAAGGCATGTCAGAGAGAGGAGAGTTTGAAGGGGGATGCATTTTAGACAGAGTCAGTTAGCAAGGTGTGGATGACAGAAGGAAGTGGAGGAGAGGAGCCATGAATGTTGGTGTTTGAAAGAAGCTGATGAAGTCCATTCCATGTTCATGGAAGTTTCAATTTATAGACTGTAGGAATGTGGCAATATGTTAATGCAATTTTCTCAAAACTGAATATTCTATGGAAATCCTATCAGATTCTTAATTATAGATTCATTATAATTGAATGAAAACTGAAACAGGTGTTCAAAGCTGAAAGTAAGTGAATTAGAAAGAGTCATCAGAATGTAGGTAGCATTGTAATTTACTTTGCGTGAAAGCAAGTGTGTCCCTTCTAGCCAGGAATGTCAGAGAGTACTGGTTGGACTCAAATTGTCTTGGTAAATGTTAAGTGACTTTCAACTAGGATGTTCCCAGACATTGCCATATGGGCTATTAGCATGCTATATAGGATGTAATTAAGCTCTTGGTAGCATAAGTTTTGCTCAGTGAAGCAGAGTGTCTGGGGCACAGATTCCTGCAGCTGTAAAGCCTTGCCATGCGTGAGGCGGTTCCTTTGTATGAACATCCTTATTTGGATAGCAATGTCAATGTAGAGACTTATTTTCTGTTTATAAATGATCCTTACTGTACTGTTTACTTTGAGAGAAGCCATAGAGACGAGGCTTCACCAGAGCTACTGTTCTGTGATGTGTATCACAGGTAATTAGTGGACTAGCATTTACAGTCACATCATTGTGTGACTGCAATTTATTAAGCAGACTTTTCCTACTCAATTATTCATTATTGTATATGATAGAAGTACAGGGATGCCATTAGCATAAATCCTGACAAAATTCACAACCAAGTCAATAAATTGGGTTTATCTGCCTTTCAAAACTGATGTTTTATTTGAAGAGATTTTTATAGGAAGATTAGTTCCATATGAATAGTTCGTTTCATTAATGTAATTGAAATTTCATCTTGGGCTTTGATCCAGTGGAAAACATTTCAGGAAAATGACAATGCCCCGGGGAAATCTAGGTGACACTGAGGAATTACAAGTTAAAAATCACACTGTGACAGACCAGGCATGTTTTGTGTTGCCAAGATAATAGCTTAATAAAATGCCCATATGATCTCTAAGTAGAGCTACTACTAAAACAGGTTGCATTTGAAACGATTAATTCTTTGATTGCTTTTGTGTGGTTAACTGTTCACACAGAAAGCTCTATTCCTGTCACCTGTGATTCAAATTTAACTTTCCAAGACTATGTGCACATTATTTTGTTATTGACAAAACCTTCATGTGGAAGTGCCAGTTTGCTTCTATTTTTTGAAAGAATATGTAAGCGTTCAGAGACAAGAGAATGCCATGAATGACCTTGAGTTCTAAACTGTGTCAATATATACACATTTCTAAATCTCAGCACTCTAGAGGATCAGGCAGGAGGATTGTCAGGGTTTTAGGGCCAGTCTGGTCAAAACAGTGCAATCCTGTCACAAGGAAATGAAAGATACAGGCTTTTGTTTTTATAACTGGTACATATGGCAGAGTAAATACTGTTAAGTGTGGTCAGAATCATCCCTGGCTTCTCTCTGTGGTCAGAATCATTCTCAAACCCATAGTCCCACAGGCTGTGAGCTGCCCGATACAGGATCAATGGGTAGTTTTCTGAATAAAAGACTTTTCCTATCAAGGACATAGTCACCGGTTGTTCACCAAGATCCTCATCCAAGCTACAGAAAAGAAAAGCCAGATGCAAATGCCTCAGACAGGAAACAAAGGCAAAGCACATAGTGCAGCCAGAATCTGCTACTCCTGAGACTCCCAACTGCCGTGATGGGAGAAACTTTGAAATATTTCTTAAGCACCCTAACACATGAAGTTTAAAGGGAATTCTGTGGGAAGAAGGACTGCTGCTCACAGGGTGGGTGATCTCTCTGTTAACCTGAGTTTTATTGCTTCTGTGCAACTCTGAGATCTTTGGAAAACCTCTCTACATTTGTAATCTCTTTGTACATTTGTACATTTATAGGCTACTTTCAGTCTGTGATGGTTCTTTTTCAAACTCGTATCCAGCTCAGCATTAAGACACTATAAACCTGAAGTGACATTGTTTTGTGACCATTACCCAGTCTGGCCACATCTGTGTCTGCATCTCTCCCGAAAGCCTGGGCAGCTCCTCCTGTGGTGAGTTCAGGTCATCATGTAGTATTAGTCTTAGTCATTATCAAAACCAAGTCCCCAGTGGCTGTTTACAGCATGCAGTGCATTAAAGTGAAACGCAGGTGGTAGGCTACAGAGGTATCTGTCAGGACACCCAGGAGAGAGACAATGGCTTTCAGAACAGTAAGAGCCATACAGGAATGAAGACTATAAATATGCCAACAGTCCTGTTATGATGATGGATTTAGTCTCACTCTAATTTCATCAAAATTAATTTGTTCATGTGTCTCCAACTTTGTGACTCTGATTTTAGATCTTGCCCTACTGTATAAATCTATAATTACACATCTTTGACATATCAAAATTGTATTTTAAAGTCTCCTAATTCTACATAATTTGCATTAACCCCACTTGCCTTGAATTTCTTTTAGAGGTGGCTTGCCCTAGCCAGCTTACACTTCTCATGGAGGGCCTTGTGGACTCTGAACATGAGAGGTGTTATTCCATAATTCTCAAGAGTTTGCTTCATCTCTGCTTTGTGGATTGTATTTTGCTATTCTCTTCCCTCCTCAGTGCAGTGAAGGCCCACTCCAGACCCCAGTCAGGTCTGACCCACCTGACTCTAGTGCTTCTGATGTAGCTGAACCAGTTTGCAACATCACTGCTCCCTCTTGGAGGAAGCATTCTTCAAAGAAGCCACAGAGCACAGAGGAGCCTGCATAGCCCAGTGGTTCACTTATTTAAGAGAATGGACGGCTAGACAAAAGTGCACCTTCTGTCCCATCCACAAGGGACCTTCTAAGCATAGAAGGGTATTGATACCATCTTGGAGTCTTGGTCAGATTAGTTTTCTCCAACAATTAAAGGTAGGAAAAATTTCACACACAATAGATAGCAGCTGATAACACATTTTGTTGAAGGTGAGGAAACACACACACACACACACACACACACACACACACACACACACACACACACACACGGGAGAGGGGTGGTGGAGGATGATCACAAAGAGAAAGTCTCCTTGCAGAACAGAGAACAGACCAAACTCCAAATCCCCTAGAGGACTTGGGTCTTTGAAGTGTTTTTTGTGGCATAGCATAGTTCACCCACCTAAAAAAGGGGAGCTGATAGTCCCATAGCTTGAGAAAAACGTGTTCAGGACCAACCTTATACATATCTAACCAATGTGGACCTGTCCCAGGAAGTGGCATAGGGGACCCTGCTGGTGGGAAACAAAACTCATCATGCCATTGTCTCAGGTCAGGAGGGTGAAGAAAAGCTGGATGTTTGCCATTTTCCTTGTCTGTCTGTGGCTCCTTTCTCTATCAGCTTGCCTGTCTGTCAGGGATCTGTGTGTCCAGCTCTTATTTCTTCCCTTCTATCAACCTTAGTAGAATGGCATTTCATATTCGAAAACCATAAAGCCTTCTTCTGTATGAAGTAACAGCTAAAAAGTCAGATCCATCTTTTTTATTTTAAGGTATCAGAAACACCAATTAGTAACATTCTTTAAACTTACCATTTACTAAATCCATGTATTTTAATTTAAATTCTATCATTTCATTAAAATCATTATTAAAGTGAAGCCACTTACTTTGTGAAAGCCACAAACACGAGCCACATATTTAATTTTCTAGTAGCCAAATTAAAAGAATTAAAAGGAAACAGATCTATAATGCCTTTGTTATTGAATTTCCTTTATATCATTAATCTATGTAACAAATTGTGTACAACAAATATTTCCACATATATCAATAAAAAAACATACTGATCAAATATTCCACATTTTCCCTACAAAGCCATTAAAGTTCATTCTGCAACTTGAGTGCTAATCAGCTCACACATATTATGCTATACACTCACTGGCTGTATGTGGCTGGTGTCCATGCTGCTGGACAGTGTGGCCCTTAGTTGTTGAGGGACAGGCCAAAGAGAGAGGTGCATAGCAGCTCATATTTCCCAGCAGGAATCTCACAGTGCTGAGCTTTGAGACAAAATTGTTTTGTGTCATCTAGAAAGCACCTCACAGAATACCTGCAAGCCTCCACTGCTCACTTGCTTTTGTTGTTCTGGCTTGCAAAAATGTAATTAAGGAAAAGAGTCAGCAGGTCTTTTAGAATGACTCTGTCAAACCGATCAACACCTCTGTCAGACTAAATTAGGCAGAATCTCCACGGCTACTGATTTCACTTGCAATGTGTGGCAGTCTGGACTGCTCGATTCTGCATCGATGCATTCAACCAACTGTGGATGGACATAAATGTCTCCGTAGCAAACACATAGAGACCTTTCTCTTTGAACAATACATTTTGGCAACTGTTCATACTGCATGTATATCTAGAAGATAATTGGCGAAGGTCTGTTAGTGAAAGCAGTCTAGAAGTCCTCAGTGTCTCCGTGGAACAAATTCTATCAGTAGGTTTCCCCCCCACCACCATCTTAACCCAATGTTCCCCCACCCTTTTTTCTTTATTCAGCTTCAAGAGACTCATCCAGGCCCCTCTCTAGGAGGTAGCATTTACTCACAAACTTGAGTCTGGAAAGGAGGAATAATACCCATCCTGCCTGCTTTCTGAAAAGGCAGTGCACGCGAGCCCAGGTATTAAGCCATGAGTAGTTAAGTAGGTGACTTACAAGTTTAGGGGTCATTAGCGGACATGAGGTGTGATTTCATGCTGAGTGTCTGTGTTAATAAGAGTGCTCTGGTTATATTTCCTGTCTCACTGTACAGTATGTCTGTCTCTGGGAAGGTCATCACTGCTGACAGGTGACATCGAGTCCCCTTTCTAGCGTCTCTTGGCTTCTCACTTTTCTCAGAACATCTCATATTTGTTCACTTCAGTAACATTTCCATGTCTGCGGTGCTGTTGGCCTCTCAGTGGTGGGACGTACATCTCATTTGCTATTGTGTAGCCGGTTGTACGACCCGAGTTCTTGGCATTTATATTATACCAAGCTGAGATAGTTGTCAACACAGGAGTGGTTAATTAATAAGAGTTTGTTGTGTTTCCTAAATAGAATGCCCTATCCCCAAGGATGAGCCCCAAGATCTATAGAGTAGATTCTTGGAACTTTTGACTATACATAGGATAGAGTTTAATTTATAAATTAGTGAGAAATTAGCAATAACTAGTCATGAAGGAGAAGAGCTATAATAGTATGTTGTAATAAGTTCTTTAAAACAGATATGTATTTGTGGAATTTTCTCTTGAATATTTTTGGATCACTGCTGGCTATCAGTAACTGAATCCATATAGAGTGAAACATTGAACAAAGGGGCTAGTGCAGATGCTAGAAGTTTCCATCAAGGAAGGGCTTTGGCTCTGGCAAATGAGGGGTTTGAAAACCGTGAGAACAAATCCATTGTCATGGCATCTCCTGCTCTGTGTGAAAACCCTAAGAAGCCTCTGGGGCATGGATCTCAGCTTCCTGTGCCTCAGGGAAGTCTACACACTTCCAGAGAGCTATAGTCAGGATCGATCATGTGAGAAGCAAGGGACACAGCAACCACAGTTGCTGCCATGCTGGGCTTGCAGACTTGGAAACCTGGCTAAACCTAGATGTCTCTCTTGCTCCACACAGAGCAATCCAGTGCTGTGCTTTGGGCTTCAGTGGGAGATCTAAAAACAAGCAAACAAATAAATAAATAATAATAAAAAAAAACTTTTTGCCTTAAAGACAAGTTAGTAAGCCAAACCCACTGAAGGAATTGATGGACCAACCCTAGCTCTTGTCAGGTGATGGGTACAAGGATGCAATCCAGGTCTCTAGGAGGATGAGTGTTTGATTGTGCATGCTTGCTTTGTATCTACATGGCTGACCACAGAACATGATTGTTGAGTGTCCTTAACTCAGCCCTGCACTGGGGCTTTGGAAATCCTCTTTGCTAAGAAATGATTGGCCTTCTGAAACTCAGAAAACCTCCCTAAAGACATAGATTTTTTTTTTTGAGTAAAGAATTTTTTTTTAACACAGGAGTGCTTTCTTGAAATATCAGTATCCTTATCCTCCTCTCTATTCTGTGACTCTGGATGAAGCTGTGTAGTGGACATCTTTCCGTGTAGGATCACTGGGCATTTCCTTTAGGAGCAGTGGGCTCCTTTTCAGAGGGCCCTTACCATTAGGGTCTGTACCTCATTTGTCCCCTCCTGACATGTCTGAAGCCCACTTACCTATATCCTTTCTCTCCTTTTCCCCTCAATATTTCCCTACTTAACAGTTAGAAGGATGGCTGAAACCTACTTGTGTACATAATTATCACTTGTCTTTCTTCTGAGTCCTCTGCCTGCAGTGTAGAGGGTCTCACAGAACTCATTGCATTGGGAGAGTGAAATGAAGTTCTCATATCATGGATACAAAGACATAATAACTAGCATCAGAAATCAGTATTACCCGGGCCTGATTCAAGGAGGGACTCTTCAAATTGTCTTCTCTTTGAAACGGAATCTATGAGATAGAAACCCACACACGAAGGACACAGCTTTGATGTGCAAGTGCTTTGTGAGTAGGGCCTGAGATCTCTAGGATGGAGACATGGGACATTATTGAGAATTTCACCTCGGCTCATGTTTGAATTGCTTTGAAAAAGGATGCAATGCAATGAGTGCTCACGCTCATTGGTTGTTCAAGTGATATTGGGCAATATGATTGGATGGCTATATCCATGGGACATTTGTTTTCATTTTTAAGGAACCTCAAAGAAGAATATAGCTTTTCCCCCCCAATTCCATCAGCAGTTAGCCTTACCTGGGGAAGAGGAGGAGTGTCCAGCTTGGGCTACATGTCGCCGTGGCAACTGGTTTACCATAACATCCTTTGTGCTGAACACAGTTCTAAACTGTGGTTACTTTTACTTAAGTAAAATTCAAAGGCAAAGGAGAAAAAAATACCACAAGAAAGTTTATCAGAAAGACAAGAAGATTCTTGAAGAGCAGTGACTTCATGTGACCTGAAGAAGCAGACAATATCTCACTGAGTTTTTTCAAGTTTGGTTCCATAATGCTTTTATGGGGCAAACCTATTGGAGGGATAAATGGAATTTCAGGTCCAATGAATCACTTTTCCTTCTTACCATTTACTCTTGATGATAATTTAGTTTAATAAGTGCGGAGCCAAGCTGGCTCTAATTTTGCTGCCACATGCTGTGATTCAAAGGCTAGAATTTAGCCTTTTGAGACATTCACTGGCTGCTACTGCAGATCAAAGGAACAATGTTGTATGCTGACCTTCCATCTTCTGTATGCACAAATCTCTTAGTTCAAAGACATAGAGTTCATCAGATGAATCCAGAATGCTAGAGGAGTAGTCATCCTAGATAAGAGCCTGCCAGGGAGGAGCCCAGGTTGGGTTTCTTTTTGTTAAATCAAGTAGAGTTGCTCAGACCTCTCAGAATCCTGTGGATTCTTGCATCACTCAAAACACCATTTGCTTTTCCAAAAACAGACATCATACCTTTGGCTTGGCTGGACATTGCCTTTGAACATGACCACACATATGTTTTACAGTGTGCTTTTTCTTTTTATACTCAGCCCTGTCCCCCAGGGACTGGCAAATATCTGTCCATGTATTGCTTCATAAATATAATTAATTTTCATCCATTGCAGATTTATGTTCACTTGTAAGTTTTAATGGAATTCTCTAACCCCTGATGTGTTCATAAAATACATGATTTCTCAGGATTGGACTGATGTAGATTTTCAATCCTTGAACTTCCTGCAGCTTGGCATTGACCTTATGTCCTCAGACACATTCTGTACATCTTTTCTATTTTTTAAATTTATTTTTTTAGAATCTCTACATACATACAATGAAATATCATATCCCTACTCAGTCCTTCCTCTCACTCTCCCTAGGTTCCCATAAATACATCCACCTTGCAATGCCAGACCCTCTCCTTTTTTATTTTTAGTACTAAGGGGGGTTGCCCATGCTCCAGGGATGACTCTGCTCTCATGAGCAGCAATTACTGAGCATTTTTCAGATCTTTCTATGTCTATACAAAAGGAGAACTCCATTGGGAACAATGTTTACATATATGTAGTGAACATAGCCATTCCTAAACACATCTGAGAGAATATTAGATATTTCTTGCTTTTGATTATCTTCTAGAAAACATACCAGTAAAATATTAGGAATCATTCAGTCTGTTGTTCCTTCATCTTTTCTTAGTCTGTACTGTAACACCACCCCAGTTACCATTCAGGTTACTTTCTCTTAACTATGTAGTCAATTTATTTTAATTCATTCCAATTTATTTTTTTTACTTGTTTAGACCATTGTGATTTCAAACATCATTTTTATTTGACAACTCACTTGAAAAGCAGTAAGTGCTGGGAAATTTTAATTATTTTTTTTCCAGCACAGCTCAAAATAATTAACATGAGTGGATCTGCCCAATGAGATATGTTTGTTCATAATGTTAGAGTCAGTGTGAAAAAAAAAAGACAGAATGGCTAATAACTATGGAAGGGCTCTGCAAAAGAAAATTGGCCGGGCGGTGGTGGCGCACTCCTTTAATCCCAGCACTTGGGAGGCAGAGCCAGGCGGATCTCTGTGAGTTCGAGGCCGGCCTGGGCTACCAAGTGAGTTCCAGGAAAAGGTGCAAAGCTACACAGAGAAACCCTGTCTCGAAAAACAAAAAACAAAAAAACAAAACAAAAAAAAAATTGTAAGAAAAGTCATGGAACTGCCCGAAGGGTGGGAGCTGTACATCAGAATCCTCAAGTACACCAGTCAGAATCAAGTATGTCAACTTCCACGCTGTGGCCTCTTTGGACTGGGTCATTCTTTGCTCTTGGGTCTGTCTTGTCTAGGGTGATATATCCTGCAGTAGTGGTAACCTCAAGACCTGGTACAAGTGACACCAACCCATAAACAAGTAAAATATCCTTCAAACAGATCCAAATGTCCCTAAGGTTAACATAGATGGGGAGAAAATTACTTAACACTGAGAAGCATAGAATGTGCAAAGTTAGCACCCCACAATGATTCCATGACTCTGTGACAGTTTGAAAAATGTTCCTACCAATGGTCATTCTGAAATAGTTTGTAAAATGAAGACCTTCCTGAAGTGAAAATGTAGCTGGAGAGTTTTCTCTCCAGTTCCCGCCAACCCTGCCAGTTCTAGAGCCCACTTATAAAATAAATACACAGACTCTTATATCATTTAAACTGTTTGGCCTAATGGCTCAGGCTTCTAGCTATCTATTTCTTCTATCTTAAATTAACCTATTTTTACTAATCTATAAGTTGCCACATGGCTCATGGCTTACCGGTACCTTACATCTTGCTCCTCATGGTGGCGGCTGGCAGGTCTCTCTCTTCCCTTCCTGTTTCCTCAATTCTCCTCTCTGTTAGTCCCACCTGTACTTCCTGTCTGGCTATTGGCCAATCAGTGTTTTATTTATATAGAGCGATATCCACAGCATGAAAATATCCCAACTGGATAATGGAGACTGGTTTGTAAGCACAACTGAGTTGAAAGAGCAAATGACTCACAGCTCAAATGCAGAATGGCAGAATTAAACATAAGCAGAACCTCATTTTTGTTCCAAATATAAGTGAGTTGATATCTGAGTGTCAAACCCCATGGTTCATGAGATCTGGAGCCTAGCTTACATTATAACACTAACTGCATCTGGAATCCACTCTACTACTCAATGATGCGGCTTCATTCTGGCCCCTCACTTGCTCTTTGGAGCATCCACAAGGACTCTGCAAATAACAGCATTCAGTGTAGCCTCATGGCCATCACTATTCTACTCTATGCACTTCTTCAAACACCCTCTTCTCTCAGGTAGAGTGACCTAATCTTGCCAAAGTAACAAGAGTTCTCAGGAACAGAGCTTATTAAGTGAACCCAAACAGGAAGGAGGAAATGTGCTGCCTTAGTCTTACTGAAGACAGAAATCCCCAAGCTTTACAATAGACCAGATGGGTCTTCTTTGGTGAGGGATAGCACACATCTGCATGAAGAGACATTTTCTGTTCTGAATACTTTATCTGCTCCAGTTTATTGACAAAGAGTGAAGAGGAGTTGTATATTGCCAGTAAGTAGTTTTTAAGTCACTGGAAGAATGTGTCTTTCCTCTTTATCTTAAAAAGACTTAAAGTTCTTATGAATTTGCATTGCTGGTTTGTGGGAGCCCGTTTTCAGGTTCCTTGTGGCTTTACCCAGCACATCTGCATAGAGAGGATGATTAGAACCATGGGCCTGAGTGCAGGTGTATGAGATGGTCTGCACTTGGCTGTGCTAGGGGGAAGGTCTTTTGTTCCACGCCCTTGGCGTCTCTATAAATACTCTGGGGCAGAGACAGTCAGGGCCTGTTGGAAAAGGTTTCAGGTCCTCTCAAGGCTATCCTTTATTTTCTGTTTATCTCTGCAATATAAATCCTTCTATCTAATATTTCCTGCTGCTCGCACTCAAGAAAACTCTAGGGAGCTGTGGGGTTGGTGGGTAAATGCCCCACACTGGTTCAGTTCCATTCTGTAATGTTAAGAGCATTCTCTGAGCCTGATTGTTGATCTTCTCAGTAGGCTGAGCTACCTTCTTATTCATAGTGGCCCATATGTGGACAACTGTGACATCCCCAAACCTGGGAGAGCAGTGAATACAGTGCCCATAAGGTGAAATAGAAGAATAATTGCACACAGGATTCTAATGAAAATAGGATCTCCTTTCAACTCTAGGAGCATTTAGTTCCAAGAGTTGTGTACCCAGGTGCACTTATGTATCAAGTGGTATTTTAACACATCAGTTCAGCCTTTGTGGAAATACATTTGTTTGCACATGGAGAGGACAGGTAGACACAAAACCCTATCCCCTAGTCAAGACTTTATTGACAGCTGATAGCTGCTCTCAAAGGGAGAGTCAGTTTTCTCTAGGAGTATTGTCACTGGTACTGGTAGACCAACCACGCTCCAGTAGAAGGCCACACACCATGAATATATGGGCCGCACAAATTAGACTTCATGGGTGAAATTAAAGAGGTTACAAAGTCGTATGGGTAGGAAGAGGAGGTTGTATCTGGCATGCATTAGGAGATGGGTGAATGTGATTAACAGTCATGGTATGGTAGAACTACACAAAAAAAGAAAGTATCAATTTTTTATACATTATATAGAATTGCAACTTGATCTATCATCTTAACAATGGTAGTCTTACCCTCACTAGTTAGGAAAACATTTCTCTTAGTTGACCAATTGCTATGGGATGGTCTGTATGTCAAATTCTCTGATTGGTTCAATAAATAAAACACTGATTGGCCAGTGGCTAGGTAGAAGTATAGGCAGGACTAACAGAGAGGAGAATTGAGAGAACAGGAAGGCGGGGGGACTCACTGCCAGCCACTGCCATGAAAAGCAGCATGTGAAGACACTGGTAAGCCAGGAGCCACGTGGCAAGATATAGATTTATGGAAATGGGTTAATTTAAGCTAGAAGAACAGTTAGCAAGAAGCCTGCCACGGCCATACAGTTTGTAAGCAATATAAGTCTCTGTGTTTACTTGGTTGGGTCTGAGCGGCTGTGGGACTGGCGGGTGACAGAGATTTGTCCTGACTGTGGGCCAGGCAGGAAAACTCTAGCTACAACCAAAGGCATAGATTTCTTTGAGATATAGTTGTGTTATAAATTTACAGGAATATCTGAGAAACTCTCCAAGTAAACCAAACTAGCTTAAAATAGAAGTTTGCAGTTTTTGCGCCTTCCCAAGACACCAAATTTTTAAGTGCTGCTTCCACCCTCTGCTAAATAACCACAGAGCTAATTCCAAATTTCCTCCCAAGAAATTGCACTGCCTCTTCCCTCTACCATAATAGATACCTGACATTATTGAAGAAGACAAACACATTACTGTGGCCACCAAAGCACTGGCATGTCACTAAACTGTTCCTCGTTGGCTAATTCACAACTGATTGAATAAATGCCTCAAAAGTCTCAGCTACCTCGAAGGAAAGACAGTTAATTCAATGGCTACTATTGATTGACCCGTGGTTAATTAAAACAGCAGCGTGGGGAGGCGTGGTGTGCACAGAGCCCACAAAGAGCAGTCTGCTCCACTTGTCCTTTGCAAGGTTCCCAGTCTCCTCTTTAATTCTGCTCAGGCTGAGATGCAGATTTGTAGGTTAATGCATTTTCCATTCGAGGCCTTTAAAAACTAAGTATTTATTGGCTCGTAAGCAGGACCTCGACTTCACTTTTGAACTCTTGCCCACAGGTTGTTATTTTCCTATTCTGAGGAAATTGTAAGCCATCCTGACAAGACTGTGTCTCCTTGTACAGTCCTCACATCCCTCCTAGCGTTTTAATTAATATTAAATTGTCAAAGCTTCTTCATTTCCCTTTATTTGAGAGTCATAAAATTTCCCAGCACTTAATGTGTCTGAAGCCAGTTGTCAAATAAAAATGATGTTTGAAATCACAATGGTCCCAACAAGTAAAAAATTAATTAGATTGGATTAAATTAAATTGGCTACATGGCTGACAAGCACATCACAGATACATTACTATTTTTGTGCCTTTTCTCAGGTATCCTTTTCTATGTCTTCTATGTATATGAAAACCATTGATTGTGTGTGGTGCTTTATGTTACAAAAATTCCTTGCCCACATGTTTATCACCATAAGTTGGAGGTGAAAATTATAAATGTAAGCCAATACATCCCTTGAAGGAAATTTTGGGCTCAAGGTTCACTGCTTCACCCCAGAATGAATTTAACCTGGAAATTTTTCAGGGAATCTTTTCTCTGTAAGCATTTGAGCAAGATAGTTCATCCATCTATTAGTTGACCAATCATTAGTTTGTAGCATGTCAGAGCAGGAACTTATGTGTCTCTCACTTATCATAGTGAACCTTGTTAAGACATCTCATTGTCTGATGAAACATAGTTCCAAATAGCTCAAATTCAGCAAACTTGTAACTGTGAGCAGAGGAGGATAGAGCACCTCTCAGGGCATGAGAGCTGCAGAAACAGCCTTGTTTTGATAAAGTCAACATTTAGCTTTTGCCTGTGAATATCACTTCTGTTCTTAGCATCTTAACTGCCCATCCCCTCAACCCCACCTGCATGGCAGCTAAAGCAATATTCTTGCAAACCCAGCAGAAAAGAGGAAGCCTGCCATTTTCCTAAGAAATCAGTCCCGGGCTCTGACTGTTGGTTCTTAGCCCTGGGCTGGAACAGGCCTTGGTCAGGGTGTGAAAAGGTCCCCAGTGACACAGACAAGGGAGGGGAGGGAATCATCTAAGGAAAGCTGTGATGCTGTTCTTCTGAGACCACCAACCAATACTCCACCAGGGCACAAGCAGATGTCCACTCTGGATAAAACCAGATGATCAGTATGAGTAAGCCTAAAATGAAACAAAACTCTCTCCTAAGAAATACTTGATCAGAATAAGAAAACTCATAGATGCATGAAGAATTAAAGCCTTAATTATTTATAATTACATTATAGCGCTCAACTTTTGACAGATTAGCAGTTTTCAGTGTTCATGAGCCTCCTCACAGCAAGTTTGCTCTTGTTTTTTAATTAACCTCAATGTCCCCACTTACATAATTTCCTTTTCCTTTAAAATAATTACAATAGGTTGGAGAGGGCAGGGTCAACTAAAATTAAAAATAGTTGATGAAGCCACATATACACCTACTAATTTATAATCTAACGTGTGTGTGTGTGTGTGTGTGTGTGTGTGTGTGTGTGTTTTAAAGTGTGCTTGAATGAAAGTACCTGTTCTGATCACCCTTACATTTGTGAACTACTTACCTCTTCCTCAGGATTCATGGGGTTACTGGAATTAACCAGTAAGTGTAAATAACCTGTTGACTGAGGACTGTGATCCCCAATGTGATCCCTCCCCCACAGTAACAGAATTACTGTCACCTGTTTGAGATCACTACACCCCCTGCCAAGAAAGACTGAAAGAGATCCTTAGCTCACACCTCTGTGTACAGTCCTAGAGCTGCTCTAATCAAAACAGCTTAGTCCTAGATGATGCTGGTGAACATGACCTTAAGGTCATGTGTCTGGACATCCGTTTACCAAGAACCAGGTGGTTTTTACTATTCACTTCCAACGTAGAGATGAGCAAAGATACACACTCTACTCCTGTGAAATAAAGGCTAGTGAGAAAAAAAAAAATTGGCAAGATCAACTAAAACAATGCAAGCCAAGAAAAATGATGAACAACAGCAATGATCAAAAGTCTTCCCTGTGCTCTGTGAATTGACCGCAGAGCAAACCTGACCCAGTGGGTTACTGGCAGCTTCTCAGAAACAAATATTAGTGGAGAGCTGATGTATGAGAAATAGCTTAGCAGAGGAACGTGGAGTTAGGACCTGAGGGCAAGGAGGACAGGGGGAGGAGGAAGAGAGGGAGAACCTGTCAGGCTGCTGAGCTGAGAAGCCTACAGAGATGTAAATATGCAGGAGGCTGTGCTGGAAAAGGCTGCTCAGTAACAAGAGTAACCCTGGGACAGTGCCCTGAGGTGTCTGCAGGGTGTGTGTGTGTGTGTGTGTGTGTGTGTGTGTGTGTGTGTGTGTGTCAGAGAGATAGAGACAGAGAGACAGGACAGAGACAGACAGAGACAGAGAGACAGAAATAGAGACAGAGAGGGACAGAGGGAGGGAAGAAGGGAAGGAGAAAGGAAGGGAAGGAGGGAGGGCTCAGCATCTGCAGCACAGATTGCTCAGGTGTAATGACCTCACTCTCAGCACCTTCTGTCTGCTGTTTCCATCATTCCCATTCCTCAGAGGTCTCCAGGCTGCGGCACCAAAGCTCCAGAAGCACACCCTGGGTCCACCTAGAAGCTAACTGACCCAGCAAACACAGGCAGAGTGCCTTTCATGACACATGGGTTGAGCCCTGATCACTGCCCCGTCCATGTCTCCTTATTCAGCAGCTTCATGTGGGGTCATTTCCTGACACATGTGACTCATCTTCAGAAGGGGAGCCAAGAACTAGTGCAGTACAGTTTTCACCTCTATGCCTTCAAGCTCTGACATCCAGATTCCTTTCTGGGGCATTAGGACCAGGCTTTGGCATTAGATGTATGCATGGTAGCTTCCTACACATTCTTCTCCTGTGTTTCATAGAAATTGTACGATTCTGACAAAACTTATAACCAACTCTCAAGTTCTTTCCACTGTATGCTTAGAAAGAGTTGAAGCTCTATGCAAACCAGTCAGTCTCTCAAATCTCCAATCCAGAGAATCCCCAGGAGTGAGATATAAGCCCCTATCCCCTCCCCAGCTTCACAATGACCTTGACTGAGTGGAGCTTAGTGGCAGGATAGAAAAATGCAACACAGATATTTCACATGCTGAGATCCTCCCCATGCCCTGAAGCAAGGCATGGATAGCATACTCACAAACCAACATGGCATCTTCTTTGCTATTGTTCATAGAGATTTGACAATGTCTTTTACTGTGAGCAGTTTGAGGACAGGGAGAGCATTCTACAGAGTCATCATCATGAGACTTTAGCTTGTGTACCTGAGTAGGTAAAATGCTCCTTTGATCAAAGTATATATATTATGCAAACTTTCTGTCTTTAAATCTCTGATTTTTACCAAAATTTGAGTTTCCCAAAGTCTATCTTTACATAGGAGGGCCTCGAGGGAAAACGACAAGCCTCTTACTTTCCTGCAGCAGAGGTGGCCACAAAAGCATCATTATGTGTTCTCTGGTGTCTTTCATGAAGCAGATGTCTTTGTTAAGGCAGCTTTAATAAGCTGATGTATTTTTTCAATTTTGGAGAAATGCTGGATGAGTCCAGACTGACTGAAGTGGCCGAAGGCTAACAGGTTTCTATAATCGGACAATTTCTGCAACAATTGCTATCATGTCTGTAGAAAAGGCCACTTAAAAACAGAGCCTGGTGTGCAGTGACTTTAAAGCATTTAAGTGACATGAGAATAGACTGCTGCGTGTGTGGTGGGACAAGTGTAGCAGGCTTGATGGCCTCAGAGAAAATCCTCAAGAATCCTCATTTATGTTTTCTATGTGAGTACCCTGGCGATGGGGGAGAGGGTTGGAGCAGGGTGACACTCAGGGGCGGGAGGCAATTCCACTTGATAACTCCACTGGCTTTTCAGCAAAGGTGTGTCTGTCTTTCTGTGAGTCAGAGTGACAACCTAGGCATGAAAGAGAGGGGTCTGCAATAGACTTTCAGTCTCCCTGCTGAAAAAGTATGTGGGTATCAACTCCTTCTTAAGCAAAGCCAAGTGTAATTACATAGTGATGTAACAGTCTCATGCATACTGAAAGTACAGTGAAAGGTAGCTATATTATTTAAGCATAACAGCAGGGGCTTTGTAAGTTTCTTATTAAAACATGCAATTAGCTAATTAATACAACATTAGTATCTTTTCCAGTCTGGTGCCAGTACCATGCATTTTTGTCTCAGAGATTTGACAGTTTTTTTCCAAAATGATATTTGTCTGCCATTGTTCAGATGGATAAAACTAACATGGACATTCTCCATCAAACTCTACATAAATTCCTACAGAGGGCTGGTGATATGCTCAGCCTCATTGACTTCTGGGACCTTTATTAGATTCAGTACAGGGCATACTCATACTTCGCTGTCATGTTCAACAAATTTCTGTTGATCAAAGAATAAAAATCACGACCTTGAAATGTGGGCTTATATGTGTTCTAGTTTCTCATGAAAATTTACAGGTCATGGTCACAGGGGAAAATTACAGGCTGTGAGCAAATTTTGAGTCTTCCCTTAGGGGATATGATCTATTAAAGTCACAGTAACCTTACCCAGTGCCTGGGAAAGGCAACAGGGAGCCCAAATTAATCTGTTGGGACTGGAGGCACATGGCTATTACACTCAGCTTTCGCATCTCACCTACTGTGCCTGAAACATTGATTCTGTTACATTATTGATTTAAAGAATTAGAACTCATCCTATCTTGTGATTGGAATAAGTATCTACTGCTAGATAAGTTACAGTAAATATCTAACTACTGATAATCCACTACTAGATTAAAATTTTCCTACATGTTAAAGACATATAACTATGGAGTGTGATGTCTCTAGTGTCTAATAGTTTAAAGGTTTATTTTATCTTTAATTATGTGTATGTTTGTGTGTGCTCACATGAATGGAGTTGCTCAAAGAGGCAAGGAGAGGGCTTTGGCTCTCCTAGAGTTAGAGTTGTACATAGTTGTGAGCCACTTGGGTGCTAGGAACCAAAATCAGATCCTCTGAAGTAATACCACACATTCTTAACTGCTGTACCATTTCTCCAGGTCCAAGTGTTTAGCATTAGAAGGAGCTATGTGCTTAGCTTCATCACTGAACTTTGATTTCCACACACATAAAACAGGAACAGATAGACGGCCTCTCATTAGATGAATGTGAAGATTGAACAATGTTATTCAAGTGTTCAGACTCTTCCCTGACACAACTTGAAACCAAGTTTGATGTCACTCACTGCTGTTATTAATGTTGTTGTGGTAGTAGGGAGCTCTGTGCATGTTAGGATCTCAGTAAGAGATACACATCCACAAACATACATGTGGAGATGTGCATGTTTGGATGTGAAAACATGGAAACTCAAGAAGAAGACTCCATCTTGCTGACCACGGATTGACTACATACCATATTTGGTAACTTCAGATCATCTTAGCCACAGAAAGTTTCTGGCTTCTCCAGAACATTTGGGCATTCACATAGTTCAGACATGTTCATGATTATTTTCTCTCGGGCCTGTTCTGAAGAAACTATTCCCCAAAGAAGTAAAGTGAGCATACCACTACCACTGTGAATATAACCTCTGTTATTCATCAATGGTCATAGAACCTAAAGAAAGTGTCTTGGAGACCCAGTGCAACTTAGGGGGAAAAATCACCATGTAGAATTGTACTGTGTTGATTCCTTCATAATTAAAGACCAGAACCAAAATAGATACTGGACACTAACAAACCAACAATTTTTTTAACTCAAATGAATACCCAATGAGTCTACTTATATGCAATAAATTTATCCAATGTCTCCTTCAGTTTATATGCAATGGAGTTACCCCATGTCTCACCAGTTTGCCTGAGGAAAACTCTCCCAGAATAAGAGAGAGGAAAAGGAACAATTCTACAGTTCTGTGGGTACTTATTGCAGAAAACACCTTCTGCAAGGACACCTGTGTGTGTCCTAGAATGCAAACCAGGAAACGAAAGCATAGAGAAGTGGATCTTACAGGAGGTGGAATGTAGCTGGAGTTTTCCTTCCTGGCCCACCTCAGGACAAATCTCTCTCACCTGCCAGACCCACAGCCACTCAGACCCGACCAAGTAAACACAGAGACTTATATTGGTTACAAACTGTATGGCCGTGGCAGGCTTCTTGCTAACTGTTCTTACAGCTTAAATTAATCCATTTCTATAAATCTATACCTTGCCACGTGGCTTGTGGCTTACCGGTACTTTACATCTTCCTTGTCCTGATGGCGGCTGGCAGTGTCTCTCTGACTCAGCCTTCCACTTCCCAGCTTTATTCTCCTCCTTGTCCCGCCTACACTTCCTGCCTAGCCAATGGCCAATCAGTGTTTTATTTATTGACTAATTAGCAACATATTTGCCATACAGAACATCCTACAGCAGTGGAAAATCTTGAGTGCTGATCCACACAGTGAGATAGCCTACGCAGAATTCATGAGATGGCTTCTGAGCTTAGCAGCAAAAGGAGAATGAGACCGGAAAAGTGTCAACCCATGCTGAGCTGCCCTGGCTTCCCTTCCATCCTAAGTAGACATCATACTCAGCTGAAAAGCTGATCGGAGATGATTTCTCTGTTTAAAGTGGAGAAGCCAGAACTCCTTTACACCGAGAGAATGTTTCCTCAATTGCAGGGTTTTCTTCAGAAGCATGAGGGGAAAGAAGAGGGGAGTCAAGTCCAGTAGAAAGACAGCAGGCTGAGCTTATTCCTGCTCCTGATGATGGTAGGAATCAGAGGAATGATGGTCATTTCTCCAACGCTGATCCTGACCAACATTGTATACTGTGGAATATCTTTCTGTATGCTGTGAATAAGTGTTGCTCTGATTGGTTGATAAATAAAGCTACATTGACCTATGGCAGGGCAGGATGAAGCCAGGCAGGAAAATCCAAGAGAGATAGAAGAGAAGAAAGGAGAGTGGGGAGACACCGATAGCTACTGCCAGGTGAAGCAAGATGTAAAGTACCGATAAACCAAAAGCCACATGGCAAAGTATAGATTTATAGAAATGGGTTAATTTAAGATGTAAGAGCTAGCTAGCAAGAAACATACTATGGCCATAGTTTAAAAATATTATAAGCCTCTGTGTGTTTATTTGGGTCTGAGCAGCTGTGGAACCGGACAGGACACAGAAAAACTTCCAACTACAATCATATCTTATCATCCTCCTCCCATTTGCAATTCCTTACTATTGCCCTGGTATTTGGACAACTGCCATGGAAGTATGAGTACCACTCCCCCAAAAGATGCTGATGTCTTGGAGACAAAAGTGTCAAGTCAAAAGTTTTCCCTCCATAATAGTCATCAACATAGTGTCTATAGTGCTCTTGCCTCTTCTCTGCTGCCCTTCTGGGTAGAAATGAGCCAGCTTCTCAAGGCAAATGTGAGCTGGAACCACTGAACCCTACCTGCCATGGTGGATTAGCCTGGTTGCACACTCTCCTGTGCTCTATGGTGCTCACTTTCACAAATCCTTCTCTTTTCCTCTTTAATAAAATTGTGCATGAGTGTTTCGCCTGCATGTATGCTCATGCACCATGTACATGCATTTTTTGTGGTGGCCAGTAGAGGGCACTACATCTCATGGAGCTGGAGTTACAGACTTTTGGGAGCTGTTTTGTAGGTGCTGGGAATCCAATCCAGGTCCTCTGGAAGAGCAGCCAGTGCTCTTAACCGTTAAGAACCCCTCTTGTACCCATCTTTGCTTTCTTATTATGGATTATCAGGGAGGAAGTGCTGTATTTTGATTCTGTTCTCCATCAGCAGATCTGGAGAATTCTGTGGGCATACATGCTTTCCTTTGCTTGTTGGACATTTAGAAGGTCTGAGATAGAAGGGCCAATGATGACAGTGAAGCCTTCACAGATAGATTGCAATACATTGCCATTCTTAGTTACATTCCTTTTAATTTGCCTTTCATATCTCTTTTGAATTATGCGTTTTTTACTATAAAGTGATTGAATTTTTATGAAAAAGAGATTATAAAATATGCATTAAAGAAAGAGAGCAATTGGGTCCTTGATTGTACTTTGTTAATTTTATTCATAGCCAAATGGCATGTAATTGTTTTATAAGTGTTGAAATTAATAAAGTGATCAAGTCTATTATTTCAAAATCCATTATACTGGGTCACTTATATTACATAATGTATTACTTTTCCTGAGAAATCCTCAATAAATACCCTTCATTTTGTCTGTGACTGTTAATTACTATGCATTTTTGATATTTTCTCTTTTAAGAAACAATGTAATTTCAGCTAGACTCAAAACACAACATTGTATACATCTTTAATGCTACTTAAGTGCTTTTAATGGATATTTAAGACAGTCTTATCTTCTACTGTGGTTGACTAGACCAAACCCCTATGTCTGTAGCTTGGAAACTGATTTTCATGCTTATTGTGATTTTTATGAGAGCTCCTCTTAGTTTAGGAGCAAAAAGATGATTTGCAAATGTCAATCTGATATGCCGCACCCACTTTTACCTGGACTCTCCAAGGACTTCCAGTCTCAAGTTGAACCCCATCTGAGTGCCTCTTCCTGGCCAAGAAAACCCTAAACTATTCTATACCACTTCTTTGGATCAACTCTCCTCCCAGGTTCATGTTCTCTGGCCCTAGTGGTCCCAGGAGGCCTTGTGTTCTACACATACCCCCTCCATTAATTAGGGCTTTCTCTCAAGCACTATTCCGTTGGCCTGAAAGTTTCTCTGCCCAGTCCTTTCTGGCCTGTAGCTATGGAGAGCATCCAACATTTTTACTATCCCTTTCAGTCTTAATGGCCAATTATCATCTAAATCTTTTCTGGTCTGTTTTGTTTGCTGTATTGTGATTTTCAACTCCTGGTAAACTCTCAACTTCATAAAATAGAATTATTTGTACATCGGTGTGCAACAAACACATTTAGATCATTTATTAGCATGTTCTAAATAAAAAAAAAAGCCTTAAAGAAAAAATTACCTTGCATTTTTCTGGGTATGTTTAGAATAGAGTTCTTCCCATCTGTCAGGAGAAGCACTATGGTTTGAGATGAATATAATTGCCCCTGGCACTGTTTTCTTCTTCTTAAGCATTCTCTATTTTTTTAGACTTGGCTTTACTCATTACAAAAGAATCATCATAATCACTAGATTAACATTAACTGTTTTCTCTCTATTTTCAATCTTTCTGCACCAAGTCTGTCCAGCATTCTTGTTTTCTTTGGTCATAGCCAGCCATTCCTTTTGAAACCTACATCTGAAGCTAGCTACATCCATTCACAGAAGTGAGCTTCAGTATAGAAAGAAATGAGCAATTGCTTCTTCAGCCCTAGCAAGAGGAGTGAAGCTTGTGACCTCCAAGCGTGTGAATTGCCCTCTTGGGGTATTTTTTAATTAAAATAAATTAAAGAAAATCATCAAGAGCTTCGCTTTATTGAGTTTTGAAGTGTCACAATTAACAATGTAAAGTGACAACTCCTGATTGTTTTATCACTGAGGGCTGGAGATTATATAAATAACTGGTGAATACACCCTGAGATCACCCCATGTTTCTCCATATGCAGATGAGAAAATGATGCTGATAAATACATGCCCCACTTGGCCTCATGAATGACCTCACAGCAATTTCACAGAAATAGAGTGGATGCTTATGCTCAGGGCTGTTGGTGTTCGTGGGAATGCATTCATAAAGGGATGAAGATTTATTTTAAAATGAAGTTTTAAATGTTTCCATTAAGCATATCTACATGCACACCCACATGCATATGCATAGCATCATGATGAATGGTGGTGTCATTTCAAAATGGAAAAGCATAGCAGATTCCTGACATGCAAGTCCCCCCACTTCCTCTCTCTAGTGCTAACATTTAAGGGTTTGGAAGGTGCTGCCAGCCTCTTATGCACACCTTAATCCTGACTGTGGCAACATCCCAAGATACTTCACATTGCATCTTAAACAGATATACTTTATGACTCCTAAAGCTGACCCACTTAAGGCATACAAATCACTGAATTTTTGTACTTATGTCATGATGCAACCACTCCATAGTTTCATTTTGGACTATGCCTCACCATAGAAAGGAGGCAGGATCTACACAAGTTACTGCCTCTTGTCTCTGCCTTCCTCCCTAGGCACTGAAAATCCACAGACTCCTACACTGTGACTTCTACTTCACTCAGCATAATGTTGCCTTTCTTTTCTTAGTTTGTTAAAACAGTGTATGTGTGTGTGTGTGTGTGTGTGTGTGTGTGTGTGTGTGTGTACATGACACACACATGCAGGTAGATGTGAAGGCTAGAAAAGGGTATTGGCTCTACAGGAGCTGGAATTACAGATGGATTGTGGGCTGCCATCTGGGTGTTGGGATTCCAACCTTGGTCCTCTGCCAGAACAGTTTATGCTCTTAACCCCTGAGCCTTCTCTTTAGCCACGAGCATACAGCATAATGTTTCTGAGAGAATCTCCTAAGACTGTATCCTGACTCTGTATGTTCTTATTTTCTATTATCAACAATATCCTATTCTTTATGCATACTGTATGTTGCATTTCATGTATTCCATTGGTGGACTTTTGAATTGTGACCACATCTTGGTTATCCTCAATAATGTTACTAGGAATATTGGGCACTATTTTCAGCCTGTGTATGTTTTCACTTCTCTTGGGTAGAAAATTAGGAGTAGATTTTTTTGGTCACAAAATAATATTATTTTTAAACATTGGAAGGGATGAATTTTTTCCTGGAATATATATATAATATTTTACTTCCCACAATGGAGCAGCACTCCCTGCTTTATGTTTCTCTGCATCTTTGGCAGTATCTACCATGATCTGTCTGGTCACTGCCCTGCTAGTCAGCAGGATGTAGCATCTCATTAGAGTTCTGAAAGTTGTTTCACTAGGGACTAATTACATGAACCTCTCTTCATGTGTTCATTTGCATATCTTCTCTGGAGAGATGTCTGGTCAAATCCTTAGCCCATTTTTTTCCTTGTGGATTTTGGTTGTTTTTGAAATGTCAGAGTTCCATAAGAAAGCTGTCTGGCAGACCTTTAGCAGATATCACTTGTAATTATGTTCTCTGGATGTGGGTTTGTCTTTCCACTTTCTTGATGATGGTCTTTTGCTGGAATCCAGCTCTGGATGAGAACAGGATCTGAAGTGGTTGAATGCAAGAGCAGCAAGGGAGAAATGAGACATAGGACACTTCTGAGTTTCATTTTACAAGAGATGGACAAAGAGAACGCACATCACTATATGGCTTGTCCTATTCTGACAACCTGTTTCTCTCACAGGCTTTATTTATATACAAAAGCATTTCCTCATGGACTTTAATCATTGATTACAAAGTGTTTTCATGGTACATACCTTTTCTAAAGTCTTCCATGATTACATAAGCATATTAAAGTAAAAGAAACAAAATGGGTAAACAGCCAATTTAGTGAGAACTAAAATCTAACTTTACGATAAAATCAATTCTTTTAACTCAATATCTTTTTCCTTAAAATTGGTGTCATAAAGCCTTGCAGTTACAGAAAAACTAGACAGGATGTCTCTATTCAAGTTTGACTAAGTTAATAGATCAGAAGTTATTTCCTACTACCTATAATATCAAGCTTCTCTTGTATTACTCTATTAATCTACTATAACGAAGATCTGATCTTTCTATAGAAATCTAATTCCTTGACCCCCTGTTTAAATTCTTTCTTTTATATTTGACATAAGACTACTATACTTTCCCTTGAGTTCTGGAATACTGTGTTCTGCTCTTTATTCTTTCTACAATCACAGAAGTCCTGATCTGACAAATCTGCTCAGAAAGCCAGTCAGTTCACCGAGTCAAGATGTTTCTCTTTTGTATCTCTGTCATAAATTCTTGTTTCAATATGGGTTCTATCTTTATTATAATCCTACAAAGAGTAAAAGAACATCAAGATTCCTAAAACTGCTTACTTTGCCTTCAAGGAGGTACCAAATCTTATCATTAATTTTATTATCAAAATTTTTTTCTTGTCCATGCTGGTTCCATGTTTCTGAGGCAAAATAAAAACGTTACAGTTTGTCAGCTTCTAAAATTTGCCTAAGTTTTTCTTCTTTAATGATTTGTTCCAGATCCTATATCTTATGCTTTCTAATACTACTTAAGTAGCAAGTTCTATAGCAGACTCAATTTCTTGCACAGCTCATTCTCTTAGGGAATCATCATAAGTTTTATTCTTAACATCAGCGTCTACAGGAATCATTATATTGTCCCAGTTCTATCCTTCAGTGAGGGGCCCTTAACAGCAAGGAACTCAAGCATTAAACATGTCAAAGACTAGTGCCTATGGTGGGACACTTTGTGCAGCCTTGATGCAGGGAGGAGGGATCTGGACCTGCTTCAACTGAATTTACCAGGCTCTGCTGACTCCCCACAGAAGACCTTGCCTTAGAGGAGGTAGGAATGAGACGTGGGAAGGCTGGGAGATGGGAAGAAGGAGGAGAGGGGAATCTGTGGTTGGTATGTAAAATGAATAGGAAATCTCTTAATGATAATAAAGAAATTAAAAAATAAAAAATTAAATAAATTTAAATATTGCTTGGACTATTAAAAAAAAAAAAAGAATTGTGCAGCAAATTCCACCAGGGGCAGTGAAGGGGCAATCCAAGACATCCAAGTACTGTGATCTTTATCAAGTAACATCTTCAAGATACTTGGCATCTCCAGTCTTTGCAGATCAAAGGCATCAACATTCTCACCTCCCCCACTGGTTCTCTTCTGGTGCTGGGGGATACTTCAGGTGCCATATTAAAGAAGTGATGGCTTGTCCTGTGCTTATGAGGATTTATGCCTGTATTTTCTCTAAAGCGTTTTATGATAATAGTTATTAAATTTATTTATAGGACCTGCTTGGATATAGTTCCTGTGTATGGTGTGAGACAGGAATTCAAATTCATTTTTTAAATGAAATACCATTTGTCACAGCAGCTTCTTTAATATCAGTACAATGTCCCTTGGTACCTGCAGGCAGTGTTCTGGGACCCCTACATACCTCTCAAATAAAGTGGTATAGTATTTGCATGTAATCTGTACAGATCCCCCTATGTACTTAAATAAGCTCCAGATAAATGACCATGGACAATTGCTGCATGACAAAACTTTTACTGGGGTGATGCAGCATACACCTCCACTCACCCCAGACAGGGATCCCATGTCAGACCAAAGTACAGAAACTATCAGAGTCCATCTTGGTGAACCAATGAGTTTTATAGTCACTTAAAGGAGTATAGATGAGGATTTTTATAGGATCAAAACTGACTCAAAGGAGGCTGCATCACCAAGGTCCACCCCGCACTACTGACAGCTCCCAGAAGCCTGGAGCACACTGCACAGCCACAGGCAGCTCAGTAGGCTGGAGAGTGTCCTTTCTAGGTGCCTCAGTTGGTCTGAACCTCTTTCAGACCCCTCTGCCAGTTTCTGCTTCCCTGAAGCAGCTGGTCTAGTCTCAGAGTCTTCTTGGCAGCTTGGCTTATCTGAGAAGCTTCTTTGAAGCTCAACTTCCTTCTGTCTGGGAGAGACTCTCAGATTTTGTGGTTTACTCTAGCAGGGAGGGACCTAGAAAATCTAGTCAGTTTCAGGGACTCTCTGAAGCTATTTTGAGTTATTCACCTTCCTAATTGAAGAGCTTCCCTGCAGGATGGAATGTTCCAATCTCAGAGAAAACTGTTACACAACATCATCAATGTGATGCAAATGCTGTGTAAATTGCTGTTTGATTCATTGTCCAGAATCAAGATAAAAAGAAAAAGAAGGTTTCTATACATTTAGGATTGGCTCAATACTTATATTTGAAGCAATCTTTCTTTGTAGCCCAGGCTGGCATTGATCCCAGCATCCTTGTACCTCAACCTGCCAAGGACTGGGATTATAAGCATAAACCATCATGCCTGGCTCTAAAAGCAGTTTTAAAAAAAGATATCTTTGCCTTATGGTTGGTTGACTCCACTGACACAGAACCAGTTGATACAGAACTCATCTCTCACTTGGGAGCGTGTGGGCTGTCAGATGTGGCACCAACTCCAGTGTTCCGTACCTCATTTGTTTGTCTAAACAGCTTCAGAACAATGATGTTTTGATGTGTTATGAGATCAAGGCTGTACAGTTTGTTCACTGTCACTTCTGATGATATTAAAGCTACTGTTTTTCTAATATGCAGTGTTATTCCAACCAAGCCTCATGGCCCTCATGTTACTGTGTGCTCCCCAGCTTGTACTGGATGACAGCCTTCAGTGGGTGGCTTTCTGGCATGAGCACCTCGAAATCAATGTGGTTTCATAGATCTTGGACCCTCAAGCAGTGCCTGCAATTTAACTTGCAAATATTTCTGCCCATATTTCAATCAGAAGACAATGGAAGATCAAGGTGGACCTGCCTCAACTGAATGTATGAGGCTTTGCTGACTCTCCATGGGAGGCCTTACCTTTTCACAGGAGGAGATGGGTGGGTTGTGGGGTGGGGAAGGCTTTGGGAAGAGGGAAGAGGAATGAGAGGGGGGGTCTGTGGTTGGTACGTGAAATGATTAAAAAACTTTCTTAATAAAAAAAAGTAAAAAAGAAAGGAAAAGAAAAAAGATTTTCTAAGGGTCTCAAAGCTAGTAAATTTCGAAGCATAGCACTTAGGGTATACATTCTTCTGTTTATCATCAGTGATGAGGAATCATAGGACACAAGAAAATTACAGGAATGTCTGTTGTTTATTTAGAAAATCAGTGTCTTGGCTCAGATGCAGCCTGAGGCCTTTCCCTACCAATGAAGATTCATCCTATTCACTGTGGGGTTGCATGGGTGTGACCATTTGACTAGGCAAAGAATGTGGCTTTGTGTAGATTTTCGTAATATAGTGCATAGAGTCCTGTGCCTCTAGAAGCTTAAATAACCTTCATGTCCATATGAAGAAGCAAAGTTTCACCCAAATACATGTTGTCTTTATAGTATGAGAAGTAAAATTCCATCTGGGTCATTTCTTCCACTTTTATCAATATAAATAATTTAATTAGTTTATAAAGACAGAATTTCTTAGTACTGTGATCTGAAGCTCCGTATTACAATCTAGTATGCGCATGTTTTATTTCAAGTGCTAAAACTGTCATAGAGTTTTGATAGGTTAGTTTGGGCTATCATCATTCCAAACCTTTTTATAGTTTGCACATAAACAGATTAGAAATAATTTTGCTAAAGGTTTAAACACAAATATTAAAAGCATATAACAAAGTAAGGGTGATATAAAGGGTGTTTGTGTGTTTCTGTGTCCTAATTATTTAGCCACATAACACATAGATTATCAATTTCTTTTCAGAAATTAGGTAAAAAGAGAAATTTTATATTTATATGGCATATTATTCACATATATACATAAAAAAGTAAATTGACTAGCTCTCTCTCTCTATATATATATATGAAACTGTGTGTATGTATAATACTTACACATACACTCATGTACTTACACATATATAGTAGCATATTTAGGTTGATTCTTTCATTCTTTTATTCACACGTATTAATTGGACTATGTGTGAAAGAGTGAAAGAAAGTATGGAAGAGTAGACACCCTACTCTTTGTTCTATACCCAGGTATGATGAAAACAGCTGTGTCCCAAGTGTGTCACATAAAATATTTGCAGTTATTCATACATCCCTAAGCTGAAATGCTCTGAATGTTCATTAGCAGGGAAGAGACAGACACAGGACAGTCCCGACGCAGACTGGCATTACGACCTAATAACACAAAGAACAAGGTGCTGACATAGGGACTCATGTTAATGAGTGTTAGAAGCACTGTATTGCAGCAGCCATTCAGAGACAGTCTTGTGTAATGTGTGATTGTGTTCTACAAGGTTAAAGACCAAATGTAGTTAGTATATGGTAATAAAGCTCATAGTGCCCAGGCTTGGAGAGAAGGTCTAGGAGGTGAATGTCAGGGACAAAGTGGGCCATCTGTGGAGTTCAACACATTCTGTACTTGATTCTGATCTAGGCTTTTAACTGCAATTGTTAGGATAAACATCACCAGAGAATGCAATTAGGATGTGTGCTACAAAGCAAGTTTGCCTGTGTTTTGAAGACAAGTGGCCACTTAGGCTTTGCAAATAGAGAGAATTCACATCCTTGGGTATTTCAGTTTGAATTGACTTTGGATTCAACTATTATATTTGACTGAATCTTTTCTTTTTCATTATTGACTCTAATCTTGTTTTGAATTTTCCATGATGAAAGCAGAGACCTTGTCAATGGGAGACACATTGCAACCTTACATAAGTTTAAATTCATCTCAAGCACTTGTAGAGCCTGTCACAGTGAATCCCACGGTAACCTGAACAACCTTTCTAACTATAATAAGTTAATTAACTACAACTCATCTTTTTTACATAATAGTGAAGTAACTTCCTCACCCCTGCTTAGCAAAATCCACGAGGGGTTACTGAATTGAACCCCGAGGACTAGTTGTTTTAGGAGTTCACACACCATGGGAGGTTGGGAATTTCCACAGGTGCAGTCTACTTGGTTTAGTTAATGCCTGGAAAACAAACTGAAGGCCATCTTGAGACTATGGTAACTGGAAAGGTTCAAAGAGGTGTAGCTGGCTGTGACAGAAGCTCATGCCATAGAAGGATGAGGAGATGAAGGTGGGGAAACTGATCACAGAGGGGAAAGACGAGAGATAAACAGGCCCAGGATACCTATGAAGAGATGCTGAGAAGGAGAAGGGTATCCTTGTTTGTTCTTACTTCCAAACTGGGCCCAAGGAGTTGGCTCAGCAATTAAAAACCCTACTGCTCATTCAGAGGATGAAGGTTCAGTCCTCAGCACCCACATCTGGGACCTCACAACCATCTGTAACTCCATTTCTTGGGGATATGGCAGCCTCTACATTCTGTGAGATCCTGAACATATGTAGTACATCTGGGACCTCACAACTATCTGTAACTCCAGTACTTGGGGATATAGCAGCCTCTAGATTCTGTGAGATCCTCATATATAAACATATAAACTCACACAGGTATACACACACACACACACACACACACACACACACACACATAAATGAATAAATCGTTCAGTTCAGAACTGGAGTCCACTGGAGTTTGGGACTGATCACCTGTTTGGCATTGATACTTCTCATCTGGAATGGACAGTCACAGAATTGACAGGCTTTAACAGGCATGGGAGCAAGGAAGGGTATCTTCCCTATAGGATGTATAATAAGGATCATCATAGAATTTCTATCCACTCATTTTTGCAAATGAAAAGCAGCAATATTTATTTACTAGCATAAAATAAATAAGGTACAGAGCAGTGGTATGCAAACATTCTGATGCCATGAAAACTGTTGCTGCTTTAGGTGAATGAGGTTAGTCCACAACACAGCTTTATGTTCATAGCAGACGATCATACAGGCAGCTGGTTCCATAGGTTTACAAGTGCTCAAGGTCCACTGTGTGTAACACAGACAGAGGTCATCAAGCAGCAGAGAATGCCATGGGTGGAATCCTATGACCTAGCCGAATTTTATTTACAATTTTACATTTCTTCAGCTTTGGGATTAAATGATCTCAGGCACTATGTCTAGAGTCCTAAGGACAGTCATTGCTGGCCATGCAGCTGCACAGAATACAGATTATTAGGAGAAGATAGGCTGGTTTGTATTGATCAATAATTTGGCAGGTCTAGAATTATCACCAAGAGACAAACCTCTGGGCATGTCTGTAAGAGATGAGCTTGATTAGGTTAATGGAGGGGGTACCACCTTAGCTGTAAATGGTGCCATTCTAGATGCTGACATCTCAGACTGAATAAAAAAAAAGGAAAGGAAGCTGAGCAACTGCAATCATTTCTTTCTGCTTTCTGACTATGGATGCAATGTGACCAGCCACCTCAAGTTCCAGTCACCTTTTCCCTCCACCTTAACGGATTACACCCTCAAGCAGTGACAGGAAAAGTACCTGTTACCTTCCTCTAGACTGTTCCTCTCCAAGATGCATCATCTAAAGTCACCTGGGAGGGATGCACAGGATGAAGTCCCAAATACAGATCCCTTAGGTTAGATACAGGCGGGGTTATTCTCTTTGTTCATAAGTCCCCAGGCAGGCTGTTGCTGCAGCCCATGATTCAACACTTAGAATGGGAAAGTCCTTTGTCTCTATAGGTTCCAGGAGAGCAGGGCTCAGAGGCCAGCAGAGGAACCATGGTCACATCAGATTTCCAAGGGGTACTCAGCAGTTTGAAAAGCAGCCCATCACAGGCTCTAGGTCAATATTTATTGAGTGATTCCTTTATGTGGATCCTAACATTCAGTGTCCTGGGGATTACAGAAGACAACAGAAGCCTAAGTCTCTGTCTCCAAGTTAACTGTATTTCCAAAGAGAGAAATCTGTTGAATATGTATATATTTTTTTTAATTAGCAAGATCCCTCAAATAGTAAACATATTAGTCCACCCTACATGTGGGTCATAAGTAGTTCATGAAGATTGAGTCATATCAAGCAGTGGAGTTGAGGGCCTGGGAACAATAGGGAGGTGTCCATAGAGATACCTGTGTAATCATGAGAAGGAACAGGGGGCACTTATAATGTGGACTTTCTCTGATGTTTCAGGGGTTGTCCTTGGCTAGCACTTACAGAGAGAGCACCAAGAAGGGTAGAGTCAGGAAAGTAAGCAGAAGGATGGACAAAATTCCCAAGAGTAGAGAAATGGATCTGTTTGGAAGAAGAAAAAAACAGAAAGTGACATGATTTCTATGACACTCCAGCTGAGTATTAGCTGGGAACCAAAGCCCAAAAATGGGGGGGGGTGTGCTTCCATGGTGGCAAGTGGCAAGACTCATGCCCTCACATAGACCTGTAACTGACTCTGACCACATGCTAGAAAAGAGTGTCTCTCAGCAGGAGGCCCCTGTCCCCACCATGACACTGAGGGGCTTCAGGGGACTTCAAAGTTCCCTTCCCTTCTTCCCAGTGCTGCCTTCCATTGTCCACACTCCTGGCCTTGGAGCATGAGGACATGCACTTATTAGCTGTGACATTTAAGAGACAGACCAAGCCATCTGCTTGGCACATGGACCTCAGTGTGCTCATGCTTTCTGATTAAGTAGCTACAGTGTGATTTGAAGACTGAGGTAGAAGATATCATCACAGTCATCATAATGGAGGTATAGGCTAAGACTCTGAGTTCTGCAGGTACTCATGGAGAGGATGGGCCACATCTCCCAGGAAGATATATCCAAATAGGAACTCAGAAAGCTCTAGGCTAGACCCTGAGGGTTGCCCAAGCACATACATGTTTAGAAGATTAGAAGTTAATTGAAGGATTCAGAATCAGAGAAGGGCTGATTTGAAAGATGATAAACTATGAAGGAATTTGAAATGTTTAAAATTGCCAGTTCCTTAGTAATGGAAATGATGCTTCAATTTTTTTTAATTAAAATTATTTTCTTCATAGCACTACTGAATTAAGATGCCATGAGAAGCACCAGAGAAGTTTAGAAATATCACTTTATTAGGTGTTTTGGAAAGGTTTTACCATATATATGTGTGTGTGTGTTTATATATATACATATATAGAGAGACAAACAGATAAAAGCTATAGATATGTGTGTACATATGTATATGTGTGTATGTGTATGTATGTGTGTGTATGATTCCTAAGCAATTTTACTTGACTTGAATAGAAGCACATCATTTCCCTCTGTTAATTAAGCTGCTGTATTGTAGATGCTATTGTCTGAGATGCTTGACCTATAGTATCATCTGGAAAAGCTTTAGTTCTGAGTACGCTCTAATTCTCACAAATGATAATTGTTTAGAAGCATATATTCACTATAGGCTCAACATTTCAAAGTCACAAGGTTGGCCTCCTGTCTGACTGTATGTAATAATTAGTCTCCAGAAACGGCACCAAGTTATGTGGGGTGACAAATCCTTCTTGGCCACCAAGCACGGCCACCTCTCTGTATAATTGAAGAATATCTGTGAGTAGCCTACCCATGAGTTAATATGGCAGGTATGAGCTGCCACTCTCAGGCCTGCCTAGTTAGACATATTTGTTCATTAAACAGATTTCCCTTTCAAAAGGTGGCTGCCTGGCCAGGTGTGCAGGCCTTAGGATGCTGGCCTTGTCAGGTCTATTCATGGCCTTCTCGGTATTAAACCACAGCTTCTCTTCCTTGGTAGTTATTTCCAATGATTATGAACCTTGAAATGGAAAAAAAAAAACTGGTTGTCTCTGTCCACTCTGATGTGCACATGTCTAAGGGTTAAACCAAACTCAGCTGGCTAAAATCCTCACAATTACTGACCCTTTGTATTTAATAGCCCAGCACCATAATGTGTGTTTGGTCCACCAGCAAAACAAGTGGCTTCATGCTTGGATGTTTGTCTCTGCTCTGTCCCACTTGTCCCTGCACTAGTCAGCAGTATCACTCACATCTCTGTGGATTTGGACGCTGGGACCACAAGCTACGTGTCACTCCTTCGCATCATTTTCCCTTGTCTGGTCTTAGTTAGATGGTTTTGTGCTTTCCCCTAAGAAGGAATTTTGTAGGCAGCCTCCATTCACAAGGTGCAAGAGGGCTCTGATCTGCATATGGGCTTGTACCAAGGCAAATGGGATGAGACAATTTAACTTATGGTCTAACTTGACTCTAATCAGCTGTCTAGTACCTTCCACACACAATGCCGAAACCTCAGCGGTAAGCAGGTGATTGCATTGCTGTTAATCATGGTGACTTTAACACAGAGTAAATACTGAATGGGCAAGACCACACACACCTTACAGGCAGCCTTGCACTGTAACCCATGTTGAGTCTTCAGACGGTATTGTTAGAGGCTGGTAAAAATTATTCAGCTTCTCTAGCTATGTGCACTTTATTCAGCAAGTGGTAAGAATGTGTCTGTAATGAAGAGCAATAGAGTTTTTGCATAAAACATGAAGGGCAGTATTTAATTTGCTTTCCATTTCCTACTTAAATTTTATTTATTACTTTTAAAAAATCAGTACACATGAGCAAGATTGGGTCATGTTACTTACTCCCGCTTAGTTGGATTGACAGTCTTAATGATGTACAAATCCTCAGGCAGCTCAAAGACACAATTCTGGACATGGGAATTCTAAGTTCCAGGCATTTTTAAAGTTTCAGGAAGATCCCAAGTGAGGATGATAGTTGCTGTCTTCATGCTGTGGGTCCCAGAATGACAGGGCCAAGGCCTCCCTCTGGGGTACAAATCACTAGCAAGAAATCTTATCATGTCCCAGTGGCCCAAACATCTAACACCATCTCCTTTAAGACAAGCTCTCAGCTTGTGTGTTTGGGGAGAGGCAGGAATATTGAGACCATAACATTACCCCACAGCAAGAAAACGCAATAAGAAAGAAGTTGAGGATCTTAGATCAGCTTCAAGGAGAGAGCCAATCATCCCTACAATCCTATCTGGGCCTTTGAGAGAGAGCAAGTGAGGATCAGTGGTGAGGAGGAGAACACAGCTGATGTCTAGTTTTTTGTCCTTGAGCTCTCTTTTAGCAGCTGCTTCCAATGCTAGCCAGTTCCTCTGATGTGGAGTCAGGATTGCTCCTGGTTTCAACCTTACAGAAGCTGCTCAGCTCCAAGGACCTTGGGATGCTTCCTCTACTGGCTCACCTGCTTGAGCCAATTGCTGCTATTTCTTAGGAAATGGAACCACTACGTGGATGAGTTAGTCCTGTTCAAATGCTGGATGTCTTCCATTGTTTAAGCAATTAAATGTGCTCTCTGTCTCTAGCATTTTGTATATCACAACATTGATCCCTCTTCTTAGGAATGTGTCCATAGCCAGCTCTCAGGATATTCTGAACATCATTTGGAACAACGACCTAGAAGAGCCAAAGAATTCACCTAGGTATTCCTGATGTGAGGGCTCTCTGGTGATTTTAAGTAGAATTTTCCCTATGCCACATACTCTAGCATGTTCAAAGTCCTGAGACATACTAAATCCCCATTCTTTCTATGACAGTTTTTAATTTTCCCTACGGAGTCTATGTTTTTTTTCTAATTATAGTCTAGACACCTTGTTAGCTGAAAGCCACAGTAATATGTATATGATACCACACCACTAGGAACAGGCTGCTGCATTTTTCCTCGGAATAAAAATAATTATAGAGCTTTAATTGTTGTAATAACTAAATGTTTAATTAATATACCTGGAAATATGTACTTTCTCCATATTCATATTAGTGTTCCTTAATTGCCACTAAGCCTCCCTGATAAGCTGACATTCTACTTGATTAATCACTATTTTGTTTTTTCACAGGAGCACTTGTAAATCATTTAGAAAAACAAATAATTAAAAATTCATGGATTGCCCACAAAATGTAAGAACCCAGTTGTCTGCCTAATTGATTTTGAAAGTAAAATAACATCCAGCATCATGGGGCTGTTTCCTGCAGATTTGAGATTCAAATGTCTCTAAGCCGTGTTCATTTTCTAAACTCTAGTGTAGTTCATTTTACAGTCTACATGCCTTTTGTGATTATTTTCTTTTTCATTTTCCTCAACATAGAAATGTCACATCCTCTTCCTTCCTTCTTCCCTCTCTCCCTCCTTCTCTCTTCCCTCTCTTCCTCTCTCCCTTCCCCCTTCTCCCCCATTTCTTTCTTCCATGATTTGGTAGCCACCTAATTAGATGTTGAGAATTTAGTCTCAGCTGCCTGTTCATGAGCTGTCTTGTCAAAATGAAGCAGATTTTCATATTTATAACATGAACTCAGAGACTATAGCAGTTAGTCAGCAGAGGGTGTTTAATGCATGATTGTGAGTTACAGCTTTGTTGGGACCCCATGTACCATGTCCTTCTAATGCGGATTCTGTGGGGCAAAGACTAGGTTTCTCTATCAATTGCATATTGAAATGCAACTTTGATCATTTGGGCATGGGGGGTGATTAAATGATGAGTGTAGGGTATCATGATGAGAGTTACTACCTATTAGAAGAGACGGCCGTGAGTGAGCTTGCTTTCTTTCTCCTGGCCTGCTAGGAAGGTAGACATATGTAAAACAGGAAGAGTAAACCTAAACCACACATCACTCATTCTTGACTTGGGTTTCCCACCTCCAGAAGAAGCCTCAAGTCACAGCAACCTAGATGGCCTAGGGCAGCAGTTCACTGGGTGATTGAGTGCTGGTTTCCCTAATGCAATTCTGGACTTTTCTCCAGTATAAGGAAGGAACTTTAGGGCATTTGGCATCACCTTTCTGGTTGTGGCAGGATCCTGTAGCCTCTCTCTTCCTCCCTCAGGTCTTTAATTTTTAAAATTTGTTATTGTTATTGGGCATGGCAGATGCCTAGCACACCTGTGGAGGTCAGAGGAGCCAGTCTTGTGTTTCCACAATGTGGGTCCTTAGGACTGAACTCAGGTCATGAGGCTTGGTGACAAGTGCCCTTTCCTGATGAGCCATCTGTCCAGCACTTCCCTCCTATCTTTATGAGTGCATTCTATCTTCCATCCCCAAACTCAGTGTCATGTGCTTTTGCTCAGATGACTGAGATCTGCCACTAATGCAGTGTCCTGGTCATGCATAGAGCTGCGAGGCAACAGCGTTACCCTGAGCTTCTTGCTGTAAGTGAACACTGTGGCATGGGCAGATATGCTGTGGAGCTGCTGTGTGCAGATAGGCCATTGTACCAAGCTGGTCGCAATTCTACCGCCAGACCATAGCTCCATAGGTCCACAGGACTTTGTCACGCTGCTCTCTTCCACTATCTGAGGTTCTCTGTGGGCTATGCTGCTGGCCTTCAGCTTGGCCCATGCTGTGAGACTGTGTTAACTCCACAGGATGAACTGCATGAGTGAGACGGAGCACACTCTGGGTCGAGAGAGTGAGCAATGTAGACACTGAGTATATTTTTATCGCCACACATCTGAATCCCGGAAATGAGTAATTGTCATAAATGGTTTAAGAAAAATTGCTCAATTACTATCCTTGCGCCACAACTTAACTAATCACCAACTTTTGTCTTATTTCTTCAACACATTATGAGGTCCTAGATAGCCAAGGCTCTGCCCTTGACTTCTTAGGACCAGGCCTGGAATAAAATTTAACTCTTTGCCTCTTTGGTTTGCTCTGCTTTGGTTTAAATTCCCTCTGTAAAATATTTTACCTCAAGCAAAGTACCATAGATATTCCAGGAAATGCAGACAAATGCTGTAAAGCCTTCCCTTTACGTTTAGAAACTGTAGTGTTACCTAATTTGGCCTGGTTACCTAAACACCCTGGCATGCTCTGCAGCCCTGAACATATCCAACATGCAGAGAAAGCCGCTGACGACATTGCTCTGCAGTAAAACAACAGTAGCACTAGCTGATGGAATTGCTTTTTTGATGGATTGGTCTTTAGGAATATCACTTTGAGATTAAACTGGCTTCATGGGGAAATCACCTGTCTGGTCCTCCCTGGGCTGTGCCTGTTCTTTTGAAAACCCAAGTGGTTGGGAGCAGATGAGGGGTCTGATAAGAACCTAGCCCAGGCTGGAGAGTTTGAGAGGCTGATGAGAAGCCCATTAGAACTTGTGTATTTGATAAGAGTGGTATGCGGATGTTCATTACCATTCCGCCCAATATTGCCAGGAAAAAAAAAATTGACTTAATGGAATGGCCCCTGATACTGGCTTCAGGATGTAATTTCCAATCATTAAAGTTGTGCGATCGTTTTTTTCCTTGTGACTCAGCAGTGTTTGCAATGTCCTTAAGAGGAGATAATGAAGGGCCGGGCAGCCTCTTGATGGTTTGCAGTTTTTCCAACATTTATTCTAATGGACAACTGTTATCTCAGCCTCGTCATTTGCGGAATGCCAACTAAGAGCTTTGCCTGATCTGGAGTGTTTCTGAGTGTGAAAAGAGCAGCGCATACTGATTTGATGAGTCCTGCTGTGCTTACATGGGGTGCCGCCGACTTTGAACTTGGGGTATCCCACTGGTGCATATCATTTTTTTATGCAGATGGCAAAGTTTATATCCGTACAACCCTCCTCATTTAATAGCAAGTGGTTATGCAAATGAAGTTAGATTGATATGAAAAAAATGTGTTTCTCACAAGTGAAAGGCAGTGTACAAATTGCCAAAACACACTGCCTTGGGAAACTGACCTTAGAAGTTCACATTCCATTCAGGTGCTTTTAGATTAAGCTTTCTTAGTTTCAAGTATGACTAAAGTTTAGAAAATAAACATTTTCCAAAATATCAAAGATTATGTTAAGCAGTCACATCTTCTTTCGGTGTAATATAACTCAATATTTCTCCACTCAGCATTTCTGCACATTGGTATTTCACATGGAACAATCCTAAAGATTTAGTTCAGGCTCTCCTTCAAGGAACATGAACAGTCTGGTTTTCTGCATATATAAGAGATACTTGTATTGTACCTGATTTTCCACACTTTTACATGTTGTAAGTGAAATCTAAAATATTAACCCCATCACCATCAATATTTTATCAAAATACCATGTTATTCATTTGACTAATTGATGTTAGACATTTTAACATCATTCACGTGGATCATTTAGTCAGGTGACTTTATATTGTGTTAAATGAAGTCAATGAATAATGGAAAATATTATTTTACCGCATACACTATCAGAGAAGAAAGGGAGCTGCTTAATCTCTCTGTCTGATGTTTCCATCATTGGGAGGGCCTGGAACCCTCTTCAAACTACAGTCGTTATAACTGCTATCTATGCTGCTATGTTTAAGTAATAAGCACACCTAGAAATCAATAGAAAACATCCAAGTCTAACTTAAAAACCGATGCTGAGACACTACTCTTGATTTTCCTCATATGTCAGGAGATAAAAGCACATATGTGTTCACATACATGCCTCCTTAAATACTTACCCCCCAAAAAAGCAGCAGGGTCTTTTATTTATCTGAAAGCTGGATTTACAAAGTTACATAAGAGGATCTTTTCATATAAAATTACATTTAAGAGAGAACAAGATCAATAATTTTTTACGAAAATGCAGCTCACACAGATGTCCCAACATCCCTGAACCTGGCTCTCTCCAAGAGAAATGCTTCTAGTGAGAAGCGACAAGCTAAGCCTGATGGTCCCCCACAGGCTTGCACTTTTAATGGTCTTGATCTGGGAACTCCTGCCCAACTTTTCCTACAAATGCATGTTTTGTCAACCATGTACTCCAGGAGATATGGTAAACTTGTCAGGCAGTGGGGAGAAATGGGCTGAGCTTGTGGTACACGGCACCCTGATTCCTGCCGGAAGCAAACTGAACATAATTTCAAAGGCCCTATTCACAGGAAGATGTGTCTTGGATACAGGCTATGGACAGCTCTGAACTGGAAGCAATTTCAGTCCAGAGCAAAGGACAGAGGGTACCAGATGAGGGATCAAGCTGCAGCACACTGTATCAAGGACGTGTGAGAAAATTGACAACAGATGCGGAGAGGGTATACCCTCCAGTCATGACTCGGCAGAAGGCAGTACAGGGCTTGACTGAAGGGCACAGCTGGCTGAAGGCACCTTCTGAAAGAAAACTGGCCATCAGCATCCATTATGTCGTTTCTAGTCCTGACCTTCTTGGAGACTATACATTCCCTAACTGCAGATATATTATGAGGTAGATTATCTAACAAGTAGAAAACCATGGAGCAAAGAGGTCATGAGAGAAGGTACCAGAGTTAGAAAAAAAAAAAAAAAAAACTCTCGGTGGATTATTTCCACAAAGTAGACTGAGAGCCTTAGTCAAACCCCTGTTGTCTTTCCTGATCCACACTACACATTTACCTGCTGTCCCCAGCTGACTTTCAAATGCCTTCTTAGGGAAGTGCTTTAGGCCAGTGGTTCTTAATGTTCAGTGTCCACCATGGCACTTTGCTTAGTGTGAATGTGGGCAAGTTGGGATCTAGTGAAGAGGAAAGAGCTGGCATTGCTATAGAGTACACTGTGTGACCATAGGCTTCAGAGGCTGTCAAGGCACTACGTGCTATGAGCAAGCTCACTATTGTTTGGATGGCTTTGTGTTCTCTATAGTCTCCTGATAACAGAGTCAAGAGAGAAACAAAATTCTCATGTTTTTGTAGAAGACTGATGGGGGTGGGGGTGGGGGGGTGGGTATATGGTGTGTGCGTGTGCCCCACTAGAAAGATGATTCAGCAGTTAAGACTGGTGTGTGTGTGTGTGTGTGTGTGTGTGTGTGTGTGTGTGTGTGTGTGTGTTTGTGTAGTGGTGCGCATGCCCAGCTGGAGAGATGGCTCAGCAGTTAAGAGCCTTTGCTTCTCTTCTAGAGAACCTGACTTCTCAGGTTCCCAGCATCCACACTGGGTGGTTCACAAACACCTGACTCCAGCTCCAGGCTGACACCCTCTTGGGGATTCGGATAGCATCTGTACACCTGCTCATATACACAAAGAACACACATACATATACATACATAAAATTAAAACAAATAATTAGAATACTCACACAGCTGTCCCAGTGGTATCAACGGCCTGGTTTGCTGATAAATCACAAGACTCAGGGCTCAGAGTACACTCCTCCTTCGATCTTAGTCTGGAGTGAGGAAACACAGTAACTCTGGAATACTGGGGGATGTTATCCAGCTGGCTGAGTTGCCTGTTCATGTTTATATTTTCTTCAAATCTGGGTCAGATTAGGGATGTGGAGAATTCAAAGATGGGTAAAAGGAAAAGATGATAGGAACATGTAGAAACACTGACTCAGACTCTACCTATTGTTAGAACTCTCAGAGCTGTTTACTGCATAGAGAAGCAACAGGAGCTGGGTGGGATCTAAGCACGCTTCCCATATGATCCTCATCCGATGTTTAACCTCTTTTATTATGGGGCCTCCTGCTCTGCTGTGTTCCCCAGGAGACTTCAGAGATGGTCCCATCCTGTCTCTTTGCTTTAATCCAGCAGAATTTTCCTTCCCAGCAGTTCCATGGCACTTTGGGGACCACATTTCTGTCCTAATGATGCCACATGGTAACCCAGAAGGCAGAAAAATGAGAGCTCTGATCACTTTTAAGTGTGGAGAACTAGTGATTTGGCTGTATGCTCTGACTTTAGGAACATGGAAAAAGAATTCAGAGGACCAGGGTCCCAGATGCTATACAGTGACCTCCAGACATGACAATGCCCTGCCCTTAGGTGAAGAGCTGCAGGCAAGCAATGGCTGCTAAGAGAGGGAGAATGGCTCAGGTTAGTCCTTCTGATCAGAGGCAACATGGGCTAGCCCTACTGTTAAGGCAGTACACAGGCTAGACCTCCAGAGATAAGCCCCCTGATAAGTTATTCAATCTCAAGTATCAGTCCTAAACACATGTACATATGAACAAGTACATGGTCTCAGTAAGGGGTGTGTGTGTGTGTGTGTGTGTGTGTGTGTGTGTGTGTGTGTGTGTAACAGTAAGTATAAAAGAAGAGGTCAGGATTGGACAGTGAGCAGGGGAGTCATGAGGATAGAGAGAACATGAAGATGATGTAAAGTAAATACAATACTCATGTAAAAAAATTCTTTTAAAAAATGAAATTAAATTTCATCCTGAAAAATATTTGAGCAAGAATGTCCCTTCCTCATTGTCTTTGTGTAGTGGGAAAGCAATGTAGCCTGAATTTAAAAGTGCAAGTGGTCTAGAACCCTCCAGGGACTACAGGCCAAGGACAGTGTTTGAAACAGTTTCTAGCTGTCTTGGTGGTAAAGCTATGAACCTAAATCTCACTGGAGAAGGTTCTGAAAGATCTACATGATTTCAAACCCTGAAGAGATTGGGTGTGAAGCCATGGGCATTTTTCTCCCCAAACTGTACCAAGCCATCATTCCCATGTCTGTCTGATTATAATTTAATTAGGTTTTCTGATATCTTGAAAAGGGAATGAATGTCTTAGCAGAGACATACATACAAAGTACATTACTTCACCCCCTAGTTACATGTGACATTCATAGGGCAATCTAAAAATGACTGATTTGGGTTTAGAAAAAAATATTTATGTATTATATAAATATTCTACAATAATTTTTTTTCTCTTAAATGATCTACTATATATGTAATACTTATGGAGTATAAGGAAAATACAGCTGATGACAGATTGGGAGTGGGTAGTTTAGTGGGGCAGGATAGTGTCCTGGCTACAGTAACAGAGTATCTGATAGTTGTGACAGGGAAAGAGTTCAAATGGCTGTTTGTTCTGATGGGACCTCCTTTGTGCTTCCTACTCTTTCTAGGTGTAGAGAGGGTGTGAGTGAGCCTGATGGGCAGGCTTGACAGATGGACATGAGAACAAGTATTCACCAAGGCCTTGGGAAGTTTTCAATTTTGTGGCAGAGACAGGCATAGAAACCCTCTCATGTGAGAAAGGAGACAGAGATGTAGTCCCTAAGTGCTGGGAGTTTCAAGCTAAGGAAGTTGTTGAGCCAAGTCTGAAGGAAAGGAACTCAAAGACCCACAAGCAAGTCCATGAAGAGCGCCTGCCTGCACAGCACCTTCCCTGCGCTGATTTTATTGAAAGAGCAATTCATCAGTAAGGACTTTTTGAAAAGCCTTGAAGAGGTGTCTCCTTCTGGCTCATAAATTTTATTTCCTGGAATTGATCCCTGGAAACAAATATGCTGATTCAAAGAATATGCCTATAAGATGGTTTAATGTACAGTTTATCAAACTATTAGCAACGAGATTAAATTGCTGTGTGAGGATGTCAGTTGCTCTAAGTAGGAATAGTTATTCAATGTGCTACTTTCTGTACTTCACAGCTTAGATGGATTGATGAGGAAAAAGTTACAATGTCCTCTCAGTGAGAAGAAATAGCCTTTTATGATGCAGAAATTAATGCTCAATTTTTATATCTAACTGCAGCCAACTCTGTAAGAAAGCATTTCGAATACTGGGCATATTTTACAAATAACCACAGTGAACTTATGTCTTCCCTTTTCCCTGGTCTGTTATTTATTCAGTTGGAGGAGAGAACATAGCTACAGAGGTCACTAAGGGTATTGAATGATTTTACTTGTTTCTCAGTCATCTGTTTCATCTTTTGAGAACTGCCTGCTTAGTTCTGTATCCCACTTTTAATTGGATTTGTTTTCATGGTGGTCAATGTTTTAGTTCTTTGTATAGTCTAGGTACTAACCCTCTACTGGATGAATAATTGGTAAAGACCTTTGCCCAAGCTGTAGGCTATGGCTTTGCTTTAATGATGGTGTCCTTTGCTGTACAGAAGCTCTGTAGCTTCCCAAGGTCCAGTTTGTTAACTATTGGTAGGTTTCAGTGTTGTGCCATTGGTGTCCTGTTCAGAAAGTCTTTCTTGTGCCAATGAGTTCTAGTCTATTCCCCACTTTCTCCTTTATCAGGTTCAGTGCCTGTTCTTACGTTGAAGTCTTTGAAACTTTTGTAGATTAGTTGTGTGCAGGGTGATAGATATGAATCTCTTTTCATTCTACATGCAGACATCTAGTTTGGCCAGCATCATTTGTTGAAAATGCTGTCTTTTTACCATTGTGTATTTTTGGCTTCTTTGTCAATAATCATCTGTATGTAGATGCTTGGATTTATGCTCAGGACTTCAATTCTATTCCATTGATTAACTTTTCTGTTTTTATGCCAATTTCATGATGCTTTTTATTGCTATAGTTATTTAATACCATTTGAAACCTGGAATGGTGATACCTCCAGTGGTTCCTTTATTATTCAGGATTTTTTCAAATATTCTAGGTTTTATGAAGTTTAAGATTGTTTTTTCTATTTCTATGAAGAATTGTGTTGGGATTTTGATGGGGATTGCATGAGTCTGTAGACTGCTTTTGGTAGGATGATCCTTTACACAATATTAACCATACTGATCCACGAGTGTGAGAGATGTTTCAGTCTTCTGATATATTCCTCAATTTATTTCTTCTGTGTCTTAAAATATTTATTATATAAGACATTCACTTGCTTGGTTACTTATCCCAAGATGTTTTTGATACTATTTTGAAAAGTACTCTTTCCATCCTTTCATTTGTATACAGGAAGGCTACTAATTTTTATTATTATTTTGTAGTCTGCTACTTCTCTGGAAGTATTTATTATTTGTAGGAATTTTCTTGTGGAGTCTTTAGGGTGTTTTGTTTTGTTTTGTTCTTCAAGACAAGGTTTCTCTGTGTAACCTTGGCTGTCCTGGAACTCATTCTTCAGAACAGGTTAGCCTCAAACTCACAGATATCCTCCTGCCTCTGCCTCCCAAGTGCTGGTATTAAAGGCATGTTCCGCCACCTCCCAGCTGTCTTTAGGATATTTATGTATAAAATAAATTGTCTGAAAATAAAAACATATTGTCATCTTTCTTTCCTATTTGCACCCCCTTTTATCTCCTTCAGTTGTCTTAGTGCTCTAGCTCAAACTTTAAATGCCATATTGAATAGGTTAGGAGATAGTGCACATACTTATCTTCTTCCTGTTTTTGGTGGAAATATTTTGAGTTCTCTGTTTTAGTTGATGTTGGCTGTGAGACTGCTGTAAATTACCTTAATTATGTATAGGTATATCCCTTATATCCCTGCTATGTCCAGGATTTTTATCATGAAGAGGTGATGGATTTTGTCAAAGGTCTTTTCTGCATCAAATGAGATATCATGTGAGTTTCGTCTTTCTGGTTATGTGGTGCATTATCTTTATTGACTTTTATATGTTGAACCATCTCTGCATCTCTGGCATGAAACTAACCTGATCTTACAACTTTCTGATGTGTTACTGAATTGTTTGCAAGTATTTACTTAGAAATTTTGCATCCATGTTCATAAAGGATATTGATATATAATTTCCTTTTTAAATGTGTTTTGCATGGTTTGGATATCAGACTAATGGTGGTTTCATGAAAATAATTTGGAAAATCTCCTTTGGTTTCTATTTTGCAGAATAAGTTCAGGAGTATTGACATTAGTTCTTTGAAATTCTGGTAGAATTCTGCACTGAATCCATCTGGTTCTGAACATTTTTTAGTTGGTATATTTGTAATTACTGCTTCCATTTCACTGGACATTGCGTCTGTTTAAACATTTTATCTTGATTTAACTTTGGTAGCCCATATTTACCAATAAATTAATCCATGTCTTTTACATTTTCTAGTTCGGTGGAGTACAGACTTTTTAAATTGTGTCCTCAAGATTCTATAACCTTCCTCAGTGTCTGTTGTAATCTCTCCCTTTTCTTCTCTAATTTTATTCATCTGGATCCTCTTTCTTTCTTTTAGTTAATTTGGCTGAAAGATTCTCAGTGTTGTTCATTTTTAAAATAACCAACTCTTCATCTCATTGAGTCTGTGTAGTTTATTGTTGTTGTATTTCTATCTGCTTGATTTCAGCTCTGATTTATTATTTCTTCCAGTTTACTCTTTGGGGTGTTATTTTTTTCCCCTTAGTTTTCAAGTGAATCATTAAGTCATTAGTGTGATATGTCTCCAGACTTTTACATAGGCATTTAATGCCATGAACTTGCCCTCTTAGAACTGCCTTTATTATGCACCATATATTTTGGTATGTTGTGTTTTCATTTTCTGTCAACACACACACACAAAAACAAATTAATTTCATTTATAATTTCTGTCTTGATCAATTTTCCAAATTTATTTTAATAGTGAGTTTTTGTTTTTGTTTTATTTTAGCTTCCGCAAATTTGTGTATTTTATGCCCTTTCTGTTGTAGTTGATATCCAGCATTAATTCACATTGAAGTAAAGGATATAAAATGCTATTTCAGTGTTCATATATCTGTTGAGACTTGCTTTGTGCCCTGATATGTGGTCAATTTTTGAAGAAGTTCCATGGGATGCTGAAAGGAAAGTATTTTCTTTAGGATTGGGGTGGAGTATTCTGTAGACATCTGTTAGGACCACTTGATTTATGACATCATTTAATTCCAGAGTGTCTCTATTTAGTTTTTGTCTGTATGATCTATCTATTGGTGAGGAAGGGTACTGAAGTCACCAACGATCACTGTGTGAGGGTTAATATCTGATTTTAGCTGTAGTTATGTTTCTTTTATAAACTTGAGTGGCCTTGTGTTTGGTTCATAAATGCTCAGAATTACAATATCCTCTTAGTGAGTTTTTCCTTTAATGAATATATAGTGCCCTTTCCTATTATCTTCTGATTAGTTTTGGTTTGAAGTCTATTTTGTCAAACATTAAAATGGATATACCTGCTTGCATCTTGGTTCCATTTGCTTGGAGTATCTTTTTCTATCCTTTTACCTTGAGGTGATGGCTGTCCTTGAAGGAGATTCTTTAAGTGCAGCAGAAATAAGGATCCTATTTTCTTTCTTTCTTTTTTTTTCCAGAGCTGAGGACCAAACCCAGCAAGCACTCTACCACTGAGCTAAATTCCCAACCCCAAGGATCCTATTTTCTAATCAAATCTATTTGTTTATATAATTTTATTGGGGGAATAGAGACCATTAACATTAAGAGATATTAATAAGCAGTGTCTACTACGTCATGTTATTTTGTTGTTGTGATTTGGGGTCCTTCCTTTTGAATAATTGTTCTGGTGTTATTTATTCCTTGTGTCCTCTTGGGTGTAGTTAACCTGGTTCTCAGACAGAAGTTTGTCTTCTAGTGCCTTCTGTACAGAGCTTGATTGATGACAGAAATTATTTAAATTTATTTTTATAATGGAATACTACTTCTTTCTCCCTTAATTGTGACGGATAGTTTTGCTGGGTATAGTAGTTTGGGCTAGCCTCTGTTGTCTCTTAGAGTTTACAGAACATGTATCTGTCTAGGCCCTTTTGGCTTTTGGAGTCTCCATAGAGAAAGCAGGTGTTACTCTAATGGATGTGCCTTTATAAGTGAGTTGCTCTTTTTTTTTCTTGTAGCTTTTAATACACTTTCTATGTTTTGTTTCAGTTATTATGTGTCACAGGGACATTACTTTCTGCTCCTGTCTATTTGGGATTTAGTATGCCCCTTTCCCCTTTATAGGCATCTCTTTATATTTAGAAAATTTTCTTCTTTGATTTTTTTTTTTTTTTTTTAGAAATGTTTTCTGTGCCTTTGACCTGGTTTTATTCTCTTTAATCTCTGCCTATTATTTGTAGTTTTGGTCTTTTCAGACTGTCCCAGACTTCTTGGATTTTTTTTAACTACCTATTTATTCTGTCTTCAATACATGAAATTTTCTCTCCTGTATCTGTCAATCTACTGTTAAGGCTAAACTCTGAGCTTTTTGACTTCCTGAGATTTTCATTTGGTGACTCTGTTTTATTAAATTCTACTTTATATTTTTGAATTTCCTTATTTCATTCAAGTGTTGTGTTTCCATAGTTTTCTTTGGGGATTTTGGAAGATAGTAACATATTGAGCATATTCATAATTGCTGTATTGAAGTCATCATCTTGTTTTCCAGTTAAGTTAATTTTCTTGGGGCATATTACAATAGGATTTCTGGCTTCTGGAGGAAACATATTGTCTTATCTTAGTTGTTCATATTTCTGTTTTTGCATTGGGATCTAGGCAGCTAGAGTTAGGAATTTGTGCTGTTTCTTGGTTAGATATATGGTCTCATATTCAGGTATATGGGTGAGTATTTGTTCTTTGTTTGCTGTTGTCCCAATATGACAGGTCATGGACCAGAAGAATGAGATGGAAGAATGGGTTAAGTTATTTGGCAATTGCTAGACTCCAGGTACCCCCAGGAAGAACAGAATGGATGAATAGAAGGAGGGCATCACTAGCCTATCTTGCTCCTAGTCAAGGAAGGCTGTTCAGTACTTGGTAGAGAACAGTTCTATGAGTCAGTGAGCAGTCACAAAGGAATGGAGTTAGGCAAGGAGGGGTGGCAAAAGACAGCAGTGAGAAAGAACCAGCAGACGTAGAACCCACACCACAAGAGCCCACATCTCAGGGAATGGAGATGTCCTTTGTCATTTGTTTGTTTATTTTGTTTTTAAACGTAACATGTAATGGATTTTTTTTTCCAGTTTGGTACATTATCGTTTAACAAATTCTTAAAATTTTCTTGCAAGTTAGTTGTAACTAAAAACCGCAGTTTGAAGTTTATCTTGTTATTGACTTGTGTGGAAGATACTTAATGATGATCAAGATGGTTACAGCACTTGCTGTCAAGGGGCATTACACCCAGCTGGTGTCTTTGTGAATATTAAAAATTCATTGAAAATAGAGAGAGAAAATGCAGGTGGTCATTGATTTTAATCAATTCAGCTGCCATTATTAATAATGAAAAGACACATCTTTAATTAATTCTCTCAAATCTGGATTTTCTAGACTGGTTTTGTAACAAAATGTACCTGCCTGAATATAGATAACTAAACTCCTGCTGATTGGACGAGACACAGACTATTTCCTCCTAGTCAGATGTGACATAGACTAGCCCTCCTGGTCAAGTGAGGCACAGAATAGCCTTCCTAGTTAAGCCTGATCAGAGGGAGCATGTACTAGTCCTACTGCTAAAGGAAAAGGTGTAGGCTAGACCTTCTTGTCAAAATCATAATGGGCTAGACCACCTGCACAGAAAGGTGCAGGCTATTTCTCTTGCTCAGATTAGATGCATGCTAGCCCTTTTTTTCAGAAGTGGTCTAGGCTAGCCCTCATGGATATATATGTTGTGGGCTAGCCCTCCCAGCCAGCCTCTGTATGCATGCTCCATGGGAAGCTGCTGGTTCCTCCTGCTCTCTCTCTTATTGACTGCATTAGTTCATGGCGGGTTCTTGACAAGCAGTGAACACATGGTGGGATTACCTTCAGAGAGGCTGTTTGTTAGGATCTATCTACATTTCCTAAATCCTGCTTGAGTTTGTGTTAGATTAACAGTCAGGGGATTATAAAATTGTGGAGCAAGCTCAGGATAAGCCTTGCTTCTAAGTGTTAGACCAATAACTGTGCTGTGCTGAGTCTGCCTCTTCACTAATAGGAAAATTACAGCTAGCTGCCCGAATGGCAGGAAGCGGGCAGCGAAGGCTTGACATTTCTGGTCCTTGCAACAAGTGAAAATGAAAATGCAGCTAATCCTTGCCCTTACTCCATGTGAATCCCTGAAGCTGTCCTACTGCTTGTGGCTGTTCTGAGCCTCCTGGACTTTCATGCACATTCTTTCAGGCTGTTTTAAGTTCATACTTAATTCACAAGTGGAAACTTGGAGGAAGTTCCAATTGGAACTGCATTTCTTGAATGAACCGACCACAGACAAACCTTGAAGACTATTCTCCCTTGGGAGTTCAGTGCTGCTGCACCTGCAGGCTTCTGTCAGCATGCTCATGGCTTGTGAGCCACCTGAAGTCAAGGTCAAAGTTTTATTAGACCTTGTACACTCTGCATATCGCGTACCACTTGGAGCCATATTGCCATTTGTGAAATTACAGAGTGTGCAGACAGTGAGGCAGTACTCCCCTACTAGTGTGACAAGGGACGTGAAGACAGTCTTGGACACTGTCACTTCCTGATGTGATACATAGGTGAACTGAAGGCAATAGATAGATAGATGATAGAATGGTAGCAGGATGGGTGAAAAGTCACTCTGTGTGAGACAACGGCAGTCACAGGTGTCGTTGATGTTGAATAGCTTATGTAGGAGGAATACAGTAGGAAGAATATAGAAATGATCATTGAGATTTGCAGTATATATGAGTCCTGCCATGGAGTAGGGACAAAGGATGCCAGTGATGTGTTCATCAGAATCTTAGCCCACTGACCTAAGCAGATATATACACATGCCATAGCATGGAGCATCCAGTTCCATGTATCCATTGAGTCGTACAGAACAAGCGCTGAAAGACTGTGAGCACAAGGGTGGCTCAGTCTACTGAAGAGAAGCCAGGAAAGGTTTTTGCCTAGGATGCAAAATCTAAGAACGGTTTAAACAGGGAAAGTGTGCATAGCACACAGGGCTCCATACAGGATTATGGAAGAATCAAGCTCATGGGAACAGAATTCAACTTTGTGAGGATAGAAGATGGAGCATTTCGCATCAGGTGACCAGACCATGTGGAGAGGAGATATGATTTAATGTGGACTTCACCCCCTACTTCTCATCTTGGCAATGACTTTCTAAGGGAGATGTTTCCCAGTCCACTCATTTATCCCACAGCCCACAGCTCTGACGTCACACCCCAAGAGACTCTCCCTGCAGGAACAAATTGTGGATGTGTAGCGGTCTGCAGTCCCGTCTGGTGACCATGCCTATGGTTCCTCGAGCTTCACATCACTTTTAACATGCAAGGGGGAGCCTTGACTTCCCCAGCTGTGTTTTTAACAACTAGGTCATTTGTTCCAAGCACTAGTTGCTACGCAGCATAGAAAAGAACTTATAGTAGTACCAGGATGAGGAATATGGATGCAATGAAGGATAAGAGGGATGGCGGTGACAAATGGTTGAATATGATCAACTTGGAGATGCAGTGCCTCTTGTGACTAAGCCTACAGGGGTGGGAGTGGGTGACATGGTAGGGGGATTTGTTAGCTCGATGTGCTCCTCCTGCTTCTGTATCCTCTCTGGGTCTCAGCAATCAGGCCTGCTTTGGTGCACTAGAAATATACACCCAAATGCTAGATGGACTCAGCAATTCTGGGTGTTCAGAACACATTTTGGTTGTTCAGTCTAAACATCTGGCAAACTGCTTCCTGCCAACTATGGACAGATCCAAGGCGAATGAACCACAGACATTCCCTAGAATGAGTGAGTTCCAGTCTCCTTGTACTCCATTGAAACTCATGACAATAAGAAAAGACTAGATGTCTGGTCAGGGCTATTGGCCCAAACATTCAGAGGAAGGTCAGTATCATCATGTCCAGGTAGACAGCATCCTTGGGTGTGCATGGAGTTTGGGGAGATCTTGGCCTATTGCTGAAGGGGAGCCTTGTCATTCCCAGCCACCACTTAGCTGCTCCCTGCTCTTCTCTGCTCAGTGCTATGAAGATACAGTTTATCTAACATCCTCATCTTTTAGCCACAAGCACAGTGCAGCTTGCAACATGGCAAAGAGTGCTCTATATTGTGGGTTTCACTTTGTGATGTGTATCCTGGTAGAATATATGAACTTATCATTTCATTTATATCTCTATCTGCCATAGTCTGACTGTCTATTACATACCTATCCTTTATATAGGTCTAAGAGACAGAAGGGCTAGCAGGGTTTCTGGTTATATGAAGTTAGCAAGTAAACTATGTTTTGTTTGTTTGTTTGTTTGTTTGTTTGTTTGTTTGTTTTGGGGGGTTTTTTGGCTTTTTTAAGACAGGGTTTCTCTGTAGCTTTGGAGCCTGTCCTGGAACTCACTCTATAGACCAGGCTGGCCTTGAACTCACAGAGATCCACCTGTCTCTGCCCCCCCTCGCCCCCAGTGATGGGATTAAAGGCATGTATTACCACCGCCCGTTGTGAACTGTGTTCTTACTTGGAATATGTCTGCACAAGGGAAATTCAACTTGTCATGAAAATATATAACATAGGAGCATTATAACCTGGGAGGATAGATCTGGCTTCATATAACATGAGATCCGGTGAGTGAAAAGGCAGAATTACCAGGAAAATGCAGAAGTGAGTGTCTTGTGCATGGGTCTGCTTGTGTCCAGAGGATACAGGGAAAAGCCTCCTGTAGGAAGTACTCGATCTCATTCAAAAAGTGATTTCCTGAGAAAAAGACTTCTCTGCAACACTGGTTTTGCATTGTTCTTATTGGTTATATTTTTCCCAGCAGGCATATATGTATACACATAAGTTTTGGATTAAATCACTACAATATTTATAAATATGGGTGCAATATGCATGTATGTATTCCTACGTGTGTGTGTGTGTGTGTGTGTGTGTGTGTGTGTGATGTACACGTACGCAAAACACACACACACACACTTATATTTAGACAGGTTTTTCTACAGCAGTTCAAGGTGAACAGTTCCTTTTCATTTCCCTCCTAACCATCCTATAAGCTTGGTATGTTTCTGTTAACCCCAAGTTCTTAAGAGTTTACTTCACTTGCAATGTGAAACTCAAGTTAGAAATAAGTCATTTTACAAGCTCCATGGGTGATCAGATTGTTCTATTTTACTCTAGTGAAACAGATACACAAGCCCCCACACTGCATGCCTATGAGAACACAGCAGAAAACCACATATCATCCATAGGCTTCTCTTCCCAAATCCATAAGCAGTGCTTTTGAACTAATAGGCTTCTTAAACTGTTTAGTCTCCATAGATGGAGCAGATCATTTAAAGTGTCTCCCAGTATTTCTAATAGGTTCTGGCTTCTTAATCATCATGAAAAGGTTTTAACTACAGAGGGATCCTCCACATAATCTCTATAATGATTTTCTAAAACTGTAAGAAATCTGGTTTTGAGTCAGAAGTACCCAAACAGAGCAAAATTGAAAACCATTAGGGTTTCCAAATGCACTTTAGGAAATGATCTCAAAATGTGAACTCTACATTTTTTCAAGTTACATAAGTAAAACCTGAGTCACAGACCTGGGTCCATAGAACTCAAATCCAACATGGCCAGCCCCTTCCATCATGTAAGAGAAAGGCCAAGCTGAGGGGAGGCTGTGTAAAAAATAAGTAATGAGGACCTTATAAATAGAATCCCAGAATTTATGGCAAAACTATTTGGAGAAAGTGGAACAAATTGGGCTGCTCTGTTTTGGCTCAAAGCAGGCCATCTTAAATTGAGCAGTCCCATGAGTCCTACATTTATTTTTACTTTCAGCAAAAGCAGAACCTTGTTGAGGACGTTGAAGGAACACAGATTTTTTTCCTGTGCTCTCAGTGGCTTAATCTGACATTCTTGTATGAAGCAAGAAGTGTTTCTCCCAGTTACATTAAAGGGACTCTGGGCCCATTAGTTCCTTTTCCCATTGATGTGATTAAACACCTGCCAAGAAGTGATTTAAGCAAGGAAGCATTTATTTTGTCTCACCTTTTGAGGGCAAGCTCCATCCTAATGGGAAAGGCAAGGTGGCAGGGGGAGGAGGTTGCTAGTCATATTGCTTCCAAAGTCAGGAAGCAGAGAGAGATGAATGTTGGTGCTCAGCCCTTTTTTATTCAGTCTGGCACCCTAGCTATCCGAATAGTGCTGCTCAGACTGAGGAGGAGTCTTCCCACTGTCTCTTTCTGCTCTTGGCTATGGATATGTGGTGACTAGCTGCCTCAAGCTCTTCCTTCATTTCTTTGCAGTGGAATGGACTATAACCTGCAATTGTAAACTAAATCAAACAAGCAAACACAACCTTTCTTCCCCCTAAATTGCTCTTTGTCAGGCGTTTTATTGCAGCATTAGAAATGAAACCAGAATGCATGTACTCTGTTGTCTTGTCATGAGGCACTTCTCTGAGGGGCAGCTGACACAGAGAGCTTCATGTGAAGAAATCCATGACATGGCTGTCAGCCCAGCATCTGGGAGACTGAAGCAGGAGGATGACAAATTTGATTTCAGCCTGGTCTACATGATGAGACCATATTTCCTAGGAAGAAAAGCCACACATATTTAACATATAGAATTAGACATATCTCATCAAGCTGTTCTCTTTCCAGTGACACTACTAAATAAGCTTCATGGGTACCAGCATTCAGTTCTAAGTCTCCTCCCCCACCACACACACACATACACACACTTAAAAAAATAAGCCTTTAAAAATAGATTAAGTAGTTCTTCCTGGCTACTAAACTTCAAGAGAGTTTGATTTATTTGTTTTTAATTTTTACTTTATGTGTATGTGTGTGGGTCTGTATGAGCTTATGAAACTCTGTGAGTCCAGGAGCCTATGGAGGCCAGAGAGGGCACTGGATCGCCTGACACTAGAGCTATAGGTGGTTATGAGCTGCCAGGTAGGTTCTGGGAACTGAACTTTGATCCTCTGAAGAGCAATGATCACCTTGATCACCGAGCCATCTCTCCAGCCCTCTCAAAGTGATTTGATACACTGTCCCTCTCATTCTAAGACAGAAGTCAACACTCTGTTCTCATGAACTCAGTCTGATCCATGGACTAAGAGTGGGTTATTATTTATTGTAAAATAAATTATATTATATTTGGATGTCAGCGTCCATAGACACACTACTTTATTTTTGAATCAACAGAAAGCAGCCTATGGCTGCTTTCTAATGATAACAAACTTACTAGTTGTAATGAGACTAAAAAATACCATATACTCTTTACAGATATGTTTGCTGATTGATACAAACCTGGCCTTTGTGTAGACAGATGTTTCCAGATACAACAGGGTTGAGAATGTATTTGTTCAAGAGGGCTGTAAATGTTGGTATGCAATTGAAATGCAATTCCAACTTGTTATGGAGATTAGAATCATTAAAATAACATGTTTTACAGCAAGCTTTATACCAAGCTCGACAGGTAAATAAAGGTGAGCTGGACGGGATCTGAGTTTTTAATCAATGGTTCCTATTTCCTTTGGGTATTCTCAATATTACCTGGAGGTGTGTGGTTGATAGAGTTTGTAGGACACCCTTTCCTGAGCAAAGGGAGGAGAGATGAAGCCTGTCTGGGAATTAGTCTTCTCTAGCTCCCTGAATTGTATTTCAGGAATCCAAGTGGGTGTTGAGGATTATTTAAGTTAATAACATAGACACTTAGAATCGGTACAGTCATGGCAGAACTTCTAATTTTCAGTCCATTGTGCACATTTCTGAAGTGTGTCCCTGAAGCTTAGCACCTGGCATAACGGGCTTGACCTCAGGTGTCCCCAACACTGCTTTTCCACAGGTAGTAGATAAATAAGGCAACAACCCATATAGAGAAACAATTGCTTCCCTGTGCTTGGAGACAAAGTACTCAGCTTGACCACAGAGGTAGAGTATTACAGGTGACTTTTGAACAATGTAGCTAAACCTTCACAGACCAGTGGCACCAATAAGCATCATTTCAAGACTAGATTTGTCAACCAGGATGCAAAACAATTACATAGTGCACAGCCACAGTTCCTCCCAGAGCCAGAGAAAACACATTAGGTGCATGTCCATGTGGATTTGTATTGACTCTGCATCCATAGATTCAGTCAACCACAAATCAAAATTTAATTGTGTCTGCACTGAACATTTAAAACATTTTCTTCATTGTTATATCCTCAATAATAGCAGGACACCTGTCACCTTAACCTTTAGGTTATGAGCCATCCACAAACTATGCCCAGAGGTTGTACATAGACATTACCCATAGGATATAAGGACCTTGAGCCACTGTGAATTCTGAGCCTTGTTGGGTGGGAATCCATTGTGGCTACTGAGGAAACACTGTAGTTTATAGATGGTAAAGCTAGCTTATAAATCATGACCTAATTGTGGTACTTTCCAAAGCTTAGCCAGCACATTGTAGTGTGTCTGAAGTTCGGGGGTCCAGTGGTACTGCACCCCAATCTTGCTGAGTATGTTTCCAGTCCTTCTGGAAAGGATCTTTATGACATGAGCAGTATTTCCTCCTTGCCACTCAAACCACATTTCAGCAGTGGACAGTGAAAGTCATCACTGTCTAGGTGGTTGAGCTGAGCACTGGAGAGGAGAGAGGTATTGTAAACAGTTCTGAGAGATTGAGCACCACAGCTGAAAGTTTTCCTGTGTCTCGCCCAGTCTGCAGCTGCTCAGACCCAAGTAAACACACAGAGGCTTATATTAACTAAAACTGCTTGGCCATTAGCTCAGGCTAACTACTGACTAGCTCTTACACTTAAACTCAGCCCATTTCTGTTAATCTATGTCACATGTTCCATGGCTTTACATGTGTGCCATTACATGCTGCTCCCTGGATGGCGAGCTGGCATTTCCAGACTCAGCCTTCCTCTTCCCAGAATTCTTCTTATCTGCTTATCCCTTCTATACTTTCTGCCTGGCTACTGGCCAATCAGCATTTTATTGAACCAGTGTACAAAAGCATTATCCCACAGCAGAGTGCATCAACTTTTTAAAAGATTATAATGCTACTTTAGTAAATTCCACATTTTTTTTTCATTTCAAGTACCTTTGACACTCGTTGGTCTCACAAATGCTATTCTTCCTTACTGTGATGAGAAAGAGTCCCCATGATGAATCCTACAGAGGGATTGTGGAAAAGCAGTCCACTTTCATATGTGATAAGCAGCAAGCAACCTTAGCTGTATAATTTTAGGCCCGTTTCTATTTATAATTCATTATGGTCAAGGTCCTGAGAGAAGATATTGAGAGATGGAACCACATCTCCTGTATCTATCACTGATGCAGAGGAGAAATGTCAAATACTCTTGAATATTTTCAGGATAGGGTATTCATGTTTTACAGAAATCATTTTAAGATGTGAAAGTATGTAACCATCAGCCTCTACTTGAAGCATCTCAGGAGACCGTCAGTGATGCATTTTTAAAACAGGTGTGATTGTTCTATGGGACATTTGATCTGTTGGTTTCAAAGGAGATTACCCTCCTCTTTTTCTTCTCCAGGCTCACAGGCATGAACCTCCCATCTCCTGTGATCAGCAGCAAGAACTGGCTCCGTCTCCACTTCACATCTGACAGCAACCATCGACGCAAGGGGTTCAATGCTCAGTTCCAAGGTAAGAAAGTGCCAACTCAACAAATTCAAAAAAGAAATAAGTAAATGACATGTGACATCCTGGTCTTTTTCCATCCTGAGATCGTGGGGCATTCCTAAAGAAAGAAAGTGAAACTTATGTTTGAAGATACCCCTCCCCCCACACACACACATACACCATTTACTTAGAAGCAACCAACTTTGGAAGGTGTGTGGAAATGAGTGGCTGCCACTGTTTAATGATCTTTAGCCCTCAGACAGGCTGCAGCAGTAACTGGTTTAACTGAGGAGCAATTAAGTATTAGCTAATAAATTTATATTAGCATTCACTTTACTTGCCTTCTACAGAAAAAAATAAATGTTCACAGCAGTTTGTCTGTTATTTACATGTTTACAGGGTGGGTAAGTACACAGGTTGTACTTAAAAATTCAAATGAGTCTTGATCTAAAATTTAGTTCTAAAACATCCTTATACTTGAGAAATAGAGCTACCAGACTTAGTGATTTAGAGATCATGAGCCGTGAAATAAAGATGTTATTATTTAGCCAAACACAGCTGTCCTTAGCCGTGTGGTTCTGAAATGTTCTCTTGAAATCTAATTCCTACCCTTTGTGCCTGGATCCTGAGCCTTTCCAATCATCAGTAACCCTTATGAACACAACACAAAGGGATTCCATGGATAAGTAGCCTACATAAAATCATTCTACTTACAAATACAAACAACATATTCCAAGTTCTGGATGGGGGAAGAACTCACAGGACCCCACCCCTTCTCTTCTGAACTATTGGTGGAGTCATTGTCTTCAGCTATCCACCATGCTACAGTAGATAGTTTCTACCCCATGGTCTCACACAGTCTTGGTTCAACTCTAGGTTACAAACCAAGACCCCCCCCCCAAAAAAAAGGTGTGAATGTAAGCAGGTGGAGTTGGGGAGAATGACAGGGGTAGGAGAGGAATTCGATGAAAATGAATTTTATAAATGTAAAGAAACACGAAAGAATAAATTCAATTGATAATAAAAAATAAAAGATCCCAAATGGAATTCCTATGCTTCCTCCATATATGAGCTTGAGAATGTAGCTCCCAGAAAAACCATGTTCCTTCAGTTTGCAAAGCACAGGAGGTCACATGCATTACCATGCTGCTGTTGTTTGGTCAAGTAGACTATGAACAGTTTTCTGGGAATGAAATCTGGGTGGTGTTGAGTTGATTGTGGGGCTCAGGCTTGTTGCTGGCCACCCAGGCCTTGCGCGGGGTGTAGACTCAGAGGTCACCTGACCTGAAATCTTGGGGTATCTTGCTTCACCATAGTAAATTTGGGTCCTCATTGGGGGTCATGGACCATCTCACTGCTTTTCCATGTAGTATCATATAAGTTCTCATCTTGACATATAGGCTACAGTCCACTGTACTGGACTTTTAGAGTAGGAACATCCAATGGTCCACCTTCCCTGGGTCATAGGTAAAGTCAAGCACTTTATTGTAACCATAGCTACCTCTATTGACCTGTCTTTAAGATCATCTGTCTTATCACATGTCCTGTGATGAAGTAAGTGTGGGAAGGACATGGTGGCAGGAGGAGGCCCTGTCACATGGACACAGGGTGGACAGAGCAAAGAAGAAGACCCCAGGTCTGGTGGGAAATATCTCAGCAGCGTCTCTGTGTTCATCCACAAGAGTGGTGGGACCTAGCTCTGAGTTAAAGTGACCGGCTGCACTTGGTCCTTAGAACTCTCCCAGGCTGGTCATGTGGTGTGGTGGGCTTGTGGCTTGTCATGTTCCCAAGTACATTTTCTTAAAGCTTTGGTCATTTTCTCAGCAGTGGGAAATATTTTCAAGATCATCCTTCAGACTTCATTATTTCTTTGTGTGATTGGAAGAAGGGTGGAAAACAGAATATCCAGCTTAAAATGACCCAGACTGGAAGGCACAAGAAACACACAGAGTGGGGAAAATCAAATATATACAATTTCAGAATTGTAAAAATGAAAGTTACATTTCTAAAATTTATAAATATACAAAGTATAAAGTAATCATAATTAAGAACTGTACATAATTGAAGTCTGATTTAAGCACGTATTTCATTTGAATGTTATATGATTAAATTATATGAGTGAACCACCTAAACTTCAATTTTATATATATATATATATATATATATATATATATATATATATATATATATATATACAGACACACACAGAGAAGATGGTGAGAGAGGAAGACAGAGACAGAGAGAGACAGGGAGAGAGAGACAGAGAGAGAGAGAGAGAGGAGGGGGAGGAGGAGGAAGAGGAAGTGGAAAAAGGGAGAAGAGATGAGGAAAAATGAGTTGAAAAGAATCTCTAAGCACTGTCAAAGTGTAAGGCCCCATAGCCCTAGCTGAAGGAACAACTGTATATTTGAAACTTTTTAGTCTGTCTATGGGTTCAGTTCCAGGGTGTTGTGGGTAGATGAAGCCACCTCCTTGTCCATGAGCTCATGGGCTTTCTTGACTAGGACCTCATCCTCAGACGACCTCTCAGCAGGTCCTTTACAAAGGCTCAGTCCAGACATGCTGTCACCCAACTAAGAAGGACATTGACCTAACAGAGCCTTCACCCATGACACCAGGAATTACCAAACTGGACCGTGGATAATTTAGGATAAGCAGAAAAGCCTGCATTTAATTTTTCTAGCTCCACAAGGTAGACCTGTCACCAGGGAAGGGACACTGCAGGGATTGGCAGGTTGCTGGTTCTATAACAAACCCAAGAAGACAAGAGATAAGGCGCTATGGCAGTGACTTGGGATGCCATCTTCCCTGAGTCCTCACCAGCCACCAATACCATGTTCTGGCTGAACTTATTCAGATCACTAGTGAGAAGCCCATGGCCGGCTAACCTGTCACTTGGGGAGTGTGTCCTACATCAGCCTTTGGCCTCTGCCTGGTTTGCCTACCAAAGAGCTCCCATCCAGATTTTCTTTCTACAAACCTAACACATTAAGGGGAATTATCAACATAGTTGGTCAACAATCATAGCAGTCAAAATGCATGCAGAATTTACCAAACGCCTTCACTCCGCTTCATAAATGCTCCTCTGTCAAAGGTTCAGGGTATAGGGGTGTTTTCTCTTCTATTTTGACAGGAAAAGAGAACTTTCAAAAGCATAGGTTTGACAGTTAGAAGCTGTTAAATACACAGACATAGGTAGGTGTGAATATGCTCAAAGGCCAGGAAACTATAAAGGAGCCCATGGGGTTGGAAAAAAAAGGAGACTTTTTTTTTTCTATTGAGAAATTTTTAATTCATTTTACATACCAATCACAGATCCCCCTCTTCCCTCCTCCTGGCCCCTTCAGCCTCACCCCCAAGCTACCCCCATTCCCTCCTACAAGAAGGTAAGGCCTCCCATGGAGCATCAGCAGAGCCTGGTATACTCCTGTAGAGGAAGGTCCAAGCCCCTCTTCCTGCCTCAAGGCTGTCCCTCCAAAAAGCCAGCTCATGCACCAGGGATGGATCCTGATCCTACTGCCAGAGGCCCTTTAAGCAGACCAAGCCTTTTCAGGGGAGGTGTGTGATAGACAATGGAACAAAGTGAACAAGGAGAAAGGGGCAGATAGATGAGAAGTGAGGACAGCGAGAAATTAATGAAAATAAAATGTGTATGAAAACCCACACAGAGACCTATTACTTTGTAAGCCAATTTAAAATATAAAATAAACTTGAAAACATATTTGTAGGTTTGCTACCCCTTTAAGGTTTCTGGTGGTTGCCCCCACTGCTTGCAGTCAGCCCTCCTTGAGAATTAAGAGACATGAGGATCCCCCAGAAGCCCTGGGTAGCTCCCACCTGCCCTTCACATTCCAATAATCTTCCTCAATGGATGATTGTTGTGTTCTCCCAAAGGAGATGGCTTCACAGATACAGAGAAAACATTCTTCCAATTTTGATACTTTTCTTAGCTAAATAAATAGCCACCACCATGAGATATCACTTCCTGTCTTGTGCTTTTTAACTGCCGCTCCCAATTCCTCTTTCATGGAGTCATCCAGCTTCTCCTTAGCCCTCCCCTCCTCACCCCTGGCATCCAGTCACACGAACAAGAGAGGGAAGGATGATCAGCAAACCATCCCTGCCCTGCTGCTGCTGCTGCTGCTGCTGTGGTTGTACACTCGCTTCTAAGACAGTATTATAAACAGAAGCTGCTGCACAGAGAGACCTCTCTGATAGATCTGTGGTATCTGTTGCACATATTGGCCTCGTAGTATATGACAGATTTATGTAGGACATATTATTTCTCCAAAGCAGCTGAAAATGGAGCCCATTCTTTATATGTTGCCTCCACCATTAATTATAATTAAATAAGGTCCTCGTTAGCACTATCCATCATCTGGGCGTTTTTGATGTCTACAAGATGAATTTTTAAAAAACACATTAATCTTGAACCTTGAAAGCCTGTGTCCTGAGTAGGCATCTCTGAACTGGGCTCCAGTTCTCAACATATTCACCTGGCTATCAATACAATCTCAGTTTTTCACGAGATGCAACCCCCATTGATTTCTGTAATGAATAAATCATTTTGAAAGAAAGTGTTTGTAATAAAGTTCCAATTTAAGTAGGAAACACCCTGTCTCATAAATCAAAAGAAAATCTGATGATGGCAGCTTGAAAGCTTGTGTTGACACAAATAATTAGCTTGCTTTTTAGGTTATGGCTCTATATAAGTATTGATTTTCCTTTTATTTAAAATGAAGACCTTTATACAAAATGGGGACTTCTCGGTTATTAAAAATGCATTTGGGAAATTGAAACTTCATGTGCCCAGATTTATAAAACCTGTGTGTTACCCATTCTCTCATATGCACAGTCCCTGCAAGTGTTTTGTAGACAAGATCTCTGAGACAGAAGCACCCTAGGTCCTAATGTCAACATGTGTACCTGCCTGTCCCCAGAGAACACTTAGGTCTGCATCAGAGTAAGGAGCATTACCCAGGACCTAGAAGGTGCCTAGCTGGCATTCTTTTAAGAAATGAAGGCGATCAAAGGCCCACATCCATCCAGCGCCCTTGAACCACTGGCCTACCGAGGAGAGCAGGCTGCTGGGGGTGCCCTGGCTGGCCATATGGAAATGGTGATTTACTACTTACTGCCACCTAGGGTGCCACTAGGTAAGTGAGATGCCAGGCAAAGTATTTTCCAATAAAATAATCTAGCAAAAGGCAATATTATTCTTTCTAATTTACTCTGGAAACATAAATCTTTATACGAAAAATTGTCTTGATAAACATAAAATTCACTTAAATTAGACAAGCATAACTATTTTCCCCCCAAAATATGCTTTCACTTCTCTCAGAGCAGAAGACTTGGCAACTGGCAACTCCAGGAACAGCTGTATGCTCCAAGCTCTGAACTCTTTTTTTTTTTTTTTTTTTTGGTGACACACATACTATTAACCAACATTATCCCTGTTATCTATGTTTCTTTCTTACTGTATGCAACAAGCTTAATCAGATCCACTTCTCAGACATGAAAGAGGAGGAAATGTGTGGCTGAGGCTCTGTGAGGCACCCTTCAATACAAGAGCATCATCCCCTGTAGGGAGCTTGGTCCTGCTTGGCCTTCCTAACACATCCAGGTCTACCTCTTGATGCTGGTTCTAGGTCTGCAAGCTGCCTTGGTCAGGCTCACCTAAGCTGCTCCCATATCGAGCTCCAAGGGACCAATACAGGCAATCTTTGTTCTTTTAATTCTTTGGGTCAGGTCAGGACCCTGTAACACTGGTTAATATATGTATAGAACACCTACTCCATGCCAGGGTTGCCTGGTTATGCTGGAGGACCAGGCAACTCTGGAACAGTGCCTCTAGTGGCACAAAGTGGGAATGGAATGCATTGTCTCCCATAGGTATGAGCAGAGTCTGGAGAATGATAAAGTACAAAACCTATCAGGACATAGGTGAGTGAATTTGTTTACACAGGCAGCCCGGTTCCCTTGCAACAGTTAATGTTCTTCAAACTTGCATTTTGCCTTTCATTGGGAAGTCCTTCTTAACCACAGAATTTCCAGAAAGTACCTCCCAGGTCTCCCTTTCTGCTGATCTTGGTGCTTGCATGAATAGCGTTGTGATGTGCTGGTCCATTCAAGTGGAGGTCTCCCTACACAGGAGACACTGTATTTATTCTTGACCATGAGGAGGCATCACAAGAAGTTTGTGAACCTAAGAAAGAAGCACTGCAAATTGAGAAGTAAAGGTAGATGGCTTTGTGCTGAGCCCTATTTCAGTCCCCACACCTATGTTATAACTCAGCTACTTATATTTGCTGGACATCAAAGATCTAGCGTATGGTAAATACTTGTTGGCACACCACCCCAAGTGCCTCACCACAGTGGCTCTGGGTTTTCCAACAGAACATTTTTAACCTATCTTCACTGAACCCCTAGTAACGTAAGCTCCAGAAGAGCAGCCAGGTTTGGGTCGGCTACAGTGCAGTATGAGACACACCCGTGTCTCCAGACACTTGTGTAGCCTCTATTGGGCATCCAACTCCACTTTTTAGCTCTGTGTCAGCTTCTTTAATGCTTTCCTTTTCTTCCTAAAAATTGAGAAGGTCATTTCCTGTTTAAGTAAACCCCTACACACACCCTAAGCACAGGAACAGAACTAGACAAGGCACGTCCAGCTGAGGAACCATGAGCGAGAGACCAAGAGAATGGTATTCAAGAACAGGCCAGGGTATGGGGTGAGGTGTTTCAACATGGAGCCTCAAGTTCATGGTGTCACTGTAATCACTTTGTAACAGAGGGGAAAACAGAAAGCAGGTTGACAGACAATAAAATGTGCTTCCCAGTCTGCTGGATTTAGAATTCTCAGCACATGCATTCATTCCTACCCACAGTAGGTGTGTCTCCCCAGTGCTGGGGTTACAGCTGTGCACCACCACACCTTTCTCTAAGATGTGTGCTGTGGGATGTCCTGTATGCTGTAAATATATGTTGCTATGATTGATTGATAAATAAAAAATACTGATTGGCCAGTAGTCAGGCAGGAAGGATAGTGTAGGTGGGACAAAGAGATAGGAGAATTCTGTGAAGTAGAAGGCTGAGGCAGGGAGATGCTGCCAGCCACCATGAGGAGAAGCATGATGTAAGATACTAGTAAGCCACGAGCCATGTGACAACTTATAGATTAATAGAAATGGGTTAGTTTAGGATATAAGAACAGATAGCAAGAAGCCTGCCATGGCCATACAGTTTATAAGTAATATAAGTCTCTGTGTTTAATTGGGCCTGAGGGGCTACAGGAGCCGGGTGGACACAGGAATACTCCAATTACAGATGTGGATTTCCTGCCCCTCTTCAGCATGATGTGATTCCACAGTCAGTTCCTCCTTACTCACTGCCAATAGCAAACTCAAGCATTCTCTGCTTTGCATTGTTTTGGTACCCACTGTATGCACTTAGTGCTGCCTGTATGTGCCTGGGCCCAAGGCCATCTACTGGAGCATGCTTGGCCTCTCATGGACCACATCCTTGAAGAAAACCGACTCTCCCTCTCCCAGAAGGCATTGGCTGCCATGGGTGGGGATATGAGTCTTTTCCTCATCCGTACTGGAATTCTAGCTAGCTTTGTCTTGTGCAAGCCTTGTGCATGCCATTTCAGCCTCTACGAGTTCATGTGTATAATGGTGCTGGTGTGTCTGGTAAATTCTCTTTCGCTACAGACATCTTGTCCCCCCTTTCTTAATTTACAAAAAAAAATCCATAGACTAGAGGTGGAATAAAAATTATACTGAAAAAAAAAAGTTTTAAAAAGGCAAATGCTATAGAGAACTAAAACAATGCAACATTGAACCAATAGCTGAGGAGCCCCCAACTGGATCAGGCCCTCTGGATAAGTGAGACAGTTGATTAGCTTGATCTGTTTGGGAGGCATCCAGGCAATGGGACCAGGTCCTGTACTCAGTACATGAGCTGGCTGTTTGAAACCTGGGGCTTATACAGGGACACTTGGCTCAGCATGGGAGGAGGGGACTGGACCTGCCTGGACTGAATCTACCAGGTTGAACTCAATCCTCAGGGGAGTCTTTGCCCTGGAGGAGATGGGAATGGGGGGTGGACTGGGGGGAAGGGGGGGAGGGGCGCGGGAGGGGGGAGAACAAGGGAATCCATGGCTGATATGTAAAATTAAATTATATTATAAAATAAAAAGAAAAAAAATGCAACATTTAAATTCAATAAGTTGAATTCCTTCTTTGCATTTTTTTCACTCCTCTAAAGGAAACAGTGGCTGAGAGATGGCACAATAGGCTTGTCATGAGAACCTTTGTTGGGATCCCCAGTACTGGTGTAAGGCCAGATAAGACAGCATACACTTGTAATCCAAGCACTCCCATAGTGAGATGGGAGGTCACACCTGCAATCCAAGTACTCCCATGGTGACATGGAAGGTCATACTTGCAATCCAAGCATTTCCATGGTGAGATGGGAGATTGAAATGGAATCTCATAGCCCTGCTGGGTGTACCCAGTGGCAAACAAAAGAAAACCCTGCTTTAAATGTGGTGGAAGGAGAGACCTGACTCCCCAGATGGTCTTCTGACCCACACATGCACCCCTTCATCCACACTGGAACTTGCACAGACAGGGACACACCCACAGAGAAGCATATTGCAAATCGTTGTATTTGTCACACACTGCTTTGTATTTCACTGTCTTTGTATTTGATGATCAGGAAAGACAACATGGATTTTAATTATAAGCATATTAACATAGGACAGAAATCTAGCCTCTGTTTGTCTGTGCTTTTAAATAAAATGAAACATTACATGAAGATGAGTGTCACAGTTATCTATCTGTCTGGGAGATGGTTTAGCTTCCTTGCTGAATGTCTCTTAAGGGAAAGCTGCCTGCATTAGGGGCTGAGGAGGTGACTCAGTGGCTAAAGTACTCATGCTCCAAGTCTAAGGACCAGAGTTCAGATCCCAGGGCACACAGAAGCCATACGGGTGTGGTAGCCACCTGTAATTCCAGCCTTTGGGAGGCAGAGACAGCAGGAGGTCTCCCTGGCTAGTTGGCTCTCTAGACTAGCTCAGTCAGCAAGCTCAGGTTCATCAAAAGAACCCACCTCAGTAACTAAAAGGAGAAAGCCATCAGAGAAAATACCCAGTGTCAATTTGGGGCCTCTGCACACAAACACACAGGTACATGTACTCATGTACCCACATACGTACACCTCCTCAAAAATACACAAGATGTCTACATTAGTCGTCAATAAGAAAACTAACTTTTAAGTTATTTTCAGTTAACATACAAGATGATGGTCTCATTATAACAGTTTTTCACATGTTAGTTTATCCCTCCCCAGGAACATCCTCTCAAATAGTTGGTTTTTTCTCTCTCTTTCTCTCTTAGATTCTTCATGAGGAAAAGCATCTCTTTACCCCATTAGCCTTTTCATTTCTTCCTCCTTTCAACCTCTTCCTCTCCTCGTGTCTCATATGCACGCACAGGGTTTCCATCTAAGACAGAGCATGGGATACTTGTCTGATTCTGGCTTAACACAATTATCTCCAATCCCACCAATTTTCCTGTAAACGGCGTAGTGTGGTGGTTCTCTTTGGTGAATTAACTCCACTGTTTCTCTATAAAGTGTTTTATCTCCATGTAAATGTTGATGAGCTTCCAGGCTGTTTCCATACCTTAGTTACTATGAATAGTGGGGCATTGAACCTGTCAGTCACATGTCTCGAAAGCATACCCACTTAGAGTCCTTGGAGTATCTACCCAGAAGTGGTATAGTTTGGTCTATCCATAAGATCTCAGCTTCTTGTTCTAGGCAGAAAGCTTGCAGTTTTGTATGTCCATATGGTTTTCTTGTCTACATTATTCACAGAATAAAGTGAAGTTCTTTGTGCTACTGGCTAGTTAGAGCTTATGTGTCAAGTGTTGAAAATTACGGAAAAGAGAGGGGTCTTCCTGGATGCTCAGCTCTTCCTCTCTTCTTCGGATGGGTGGGTGCTACAGGCTTTGTTCTCTACAGCCGGAGTCAGGTTCTGCAGATGGTGAACATGAACTTTATTTATATCAAATTTACACTCATGTTCAAAAAAGATTAGCTTAAAAAAGTCAGCTCTGGGAAACATACGTAATAAAGCCTCTCTTTAACAAGAACATCTCTATGCCACAAAGGTCTGTTATATTTGCTCTGATGGATGAACCCTAGTGCTTTATTATGATGAATCAAAGATGTAAATGCTTTTTTGATATCTCCAAAAGAGATGATTTACTTGGCAGAGTCTTCTCTGGCCTTGTGATACATAAATTAATCCCACATCTTACAGTCAAAACAGTGCTAGGGTGATTGAAACACTTCTTTTTCCCCAGCGAAAGCCTTCTGTTTATATGATTCTGGTTCTTCTGTCTCTCCCCCACCCAGTGCCTCAGTGTACTGACAGTGCATGAATTTTAGCAAAGGCATGCAGGGAAAAGGAAGGCAGAAATGCCAGAGTGGGTTGGAGAGACGGCTGAGTGGTTAAAAGCATTTGCCACTCCTCCATAGGACCTGGGTTCTGTTCCCAGCACCAACATGGAGGCTCACAACTGTGTGTATCTTTAGTCCCAAGGGGTCTGAAGGTGTCTTCTGGACTCTGAGAATACCGTACATATGTGGTGTACATATATACATGACAACAAAGCACTCATACACATAAAATAAAAGTAAATAAATCTTTAAAAGGGAAACAAAATATAGTTGGGTGTGGTGATGCACTCCTTTAATCCAAGTACTCAGGAGGCAGAGGCAGGTGGATTTTCAGGACAGTCTGGTCTACATGATAATTTATAGGACAGCTAAGACTATATAAAAAGACCCTGTCATCAACAACACCAACAAAAACAATAAAAAAGGGAAGTTAAAATTCATATTAGAGTCCAGTATAGTGACATATAATCTTACAATACAAGAGCCTGAGACAGGAGGATTGTTTCAAATTGGAAGCCAGTCTGAAATACTTAGCTAGTTCAAAGCCAGTCAGGGCTACACAGGGACACCTTGTCTGAAAAAAAGAAAGGAAAGAGAGAGAAACAGAGACAGAGACAGAGATAGAGACAGAGACAGAGACAGAGACAGAGACAGAGACAGGGGAAGGAAGAAAGGAAGGACTTTTAAGATATGTACGTGTAAATTTGCATATAATTCTAGTACTTGAGAAGTAGAGGCCAGATGATCACCAGAAGTTTAAGGCCAGCCCAGTACATCAAGATCTTGAGACCAGCCTGAGCTATTAGTTATAGAATAGAACACAGCATCATCAAAAGCTCAGATCAAACATTTAAAATATATAAATATGGACCTGGAGATGACTCAGGTGTTAAGAGTACATGCTGCTATTACAGAGGACCAGAGCTGTTCACAGCACCACAGCTGGTGGTTTGTAATTACCTGTAACTCCAGGTCCAGGGCCATCTGGCACCTCTGGCCTCATCAGGTGTCTTTCACATGAAGATACCCTCATTCACACACACACACACACACACACACACACACACACACACGTGCAAATAATTCTAAAAATACACTATGAGCTAAAGTTAATTTTACATATTATAGTGATAAAAGAAAATAAGAATTTAATAACATCAGATTTAGTGGTGACCTCTACATGTTAGGTAATTGATCCTTTTGAAGGATTGTTGACATGTTATTTGGCAGAAATTTGAGCCCTCATACCTTGAGTCAATACCAGCAGCTCAGGCAGAAGTGCCAAGGCTAAGACCACTGGCTTTCTGAGAAAGCTGTGTGGTGGTACCATAGGGCAAAAACACACAATAGGCTAATAAATAAGCATACCAAGCATATATCTACATCCGGTACCAGCACATCACATGCCTACATACCTGTTATAAATACACATACTGGATATAAACACAGGAATATACTCACACATCACACGTAAACCAAGGCCCACAAACACACTGGCCACAACCACACACATAGGCATTCACATCCCAGGTCTATTCAGATTCACTGCTAGCAACTTATATTAGATGCATCAGCATTCTACCTTAATTAACTCTTGGTTGTTTTTAATTCTTTCTTTGATTATTTTCACATTTCGCTTCAATATACATTTCCTTATACAGCTAATTGTAAGTTTATAAATCCACTTCTATCTTGGTGTTCCAACCCATAATAGGTCCACCAACATTGCAGCTCCACCATACCACTGAAGAGCTTAGCAAAAGGCTGACAACACTAGGGAGATTAAGTTCCAGAGTTTTAAATACCACTGCCCTGACTGAGTACTTTATTTTTCCTCAATGCTAGATGATGGACAAATACAGAGATGTCAGTGAACATTGGCAGAGGGTCTGCTTCTACATGTCACTCCTCAAATTTGGAAGTTGGAATCTGAAGAGGAAAGGTTGTGATCCACTCTTCTGGGCTGTATAAACAGACAGCTGGGGACCTGACAGTTTAGGGAAAGCAAGGCAATGGAGGGTTCAGGTGACAGCACTTAGCTGACAGGGAAGTAGATCCCCCACTCTGTGAAAGGAGAACTGAAGAAACCGGTAACAGTGCCAGGAGATGGCAGACCCCACAGAAGGAACGGAGCCTCACAGCCAACAAAACTGTCACTTAAATATAGTATTTTAAAACTTTGCTCTTGAAATAATTTCAATATTTTCATTAATCTTCTAAGGTTTCTGACATAGAGGGGTTTTTTTTCCCATAGGGAGGAATGAGAGACAGACAGGAAAATTATATGAGGAAATTAGGTCTGTGGCCAGCTATCTTTGCCACTTAAAATAAGACACACCATCCTACATTAGCAAGAACAACTTAAAGGGCATTACACTAATCGGCTTATCTCTAAAAAGCAAAAAAAAAAAAAAAAAAAAAATCAATGCTCATTTCTTCAGACGGTTGTTGCATGTATAAGGATCGAAAATGTAGTTTTCATTAGTGCTATAGCCTCTATTCCCATAAAGTTTAATGTAGAAGTATAATATGCGAGTTCCGTTGTTATATAATTATTTTGTATAAAGTAGCACCAACTATCCAATCCGTTTACGGCAGTTCATACTCACTTTTCATCATTTAACCATAAGGGCTGAGTGCCCTCTGTGGCAGATCCTGTGCAAAAATGTCTGACAGGATCCCCTTCATGTACCACTTCCCATTGAATTGGATCCACCATCAGAGCTCTTTCTATGTACCAAGCGGCCAGCACAATCCTGACTAACCTCCATTTACAGACATGCACCACTTTCCAGAGGGCTCATGCAGCTATGAACACTTTTACAAGTGAGGGACTTGGGCAGGTCACACAGCTCTAAGTGATAAGGACGAATATGAAGCCCAGAAACTATGGTGGGCTGTGCCTAGCGGTACCTACTGCCACTATTAAATGGTAAAGGGGAGTGTGAAGGCATGAGGCTATGGTGGGCTGTTCCCACCTCCCTCTGCATATAACAGGGATGCTGGATTACAGAGGCTGTGAGACCTAGAGCTGTCAGTGGGGAAAACCTGCTCTGTTCCTCCACGGGTAAAGACACATTCTTGTGCTCCAACTTTAAGAATGAGCAGTGTCCACAATACTACCTTTAGTTCCTCGGTGTTGTTATTATTTTAGATATTGATTTTGTATTATTGAATAATGGGGACTTTATTCTCCCTAGTACTTCTTTGGGGAAGTGCTCTGTTCATGCAGCTGTAGCGCTGTGTGCTGTGGTCCGCACAGGAATCTTCTTGGTGAACACAATCATATCCTATGTGCATCTAGGAAGAGGTGTGAAATCTATCAGGGTGTGGTCATGTTCACTGAAAGGCTTCTGTATATGTAAAATCTCTTTAGGCCCATTTGTCTTATTGATCTGACTCCACTCAGTGTAGAAGTTTTCACATAACTGTCCATTCTTCACGGGCGGCATTTTTCCCTCTGTAAAGAAACAAAACCAAAACCAAAACACCTCTAACCATGCATTCATCCCTTGTTGATCCAGCTGTCTGAGAGCTGCAGGACTTGGGAACTTCTGTCTATGTTATAGCTACATTCCCAGTACTTAGGTAGCATAAGTGGTCAACAGAATCAGCCAATACCCATTTTCAGAACAGTGACAGGAAATCTAACTGGCAAGCTCGGCAAGGAGCTGGAACAGGTACTGTCCATGACCATATGATGAGGGTTAGCCATGTTGAAAATGCTTTCTTCTCTAGACCAGATAGGCAATGCTGACAGCAAGCCATCCATACAGTAACCCATGTTTAGCCAAGGAGTCATGGCGTGGACTGTTGCCCATGAGGTAAACAAGTAGGGAAGTCAGTCAGGGTTTTATGAAGTACACCATTCCATTCACATTTAAAGTGTTTATGAATCAACTGGAATTTTATTTACAAATGAAATATTGCTTTTCATTGTCCAGCTGGACAGAATTAGTAGCTACTATACACACAAACACGTGCCACTAGCTGCTACTCATATATGCATGAGCATACCGACACAGAAATATATTTGCATTCTTAAAATATCTTGCATGATAGTGATGCTTTCTAGATTCCTTTTTGTTTATTTGTTTTTATGTAGTCACAAGTAGCCTCCACTCATTAACCTCCTCCTTCAGACCCTGAAGGTGCTGCATGGCAGTTGAGCACCACCATGCAAGGCTCTGTATATTTCAGAATCACTAATCAGGCACTGCAGTGGAATCCTTTAATAAACTCTAAGAAACTAGAATTCTCATTCCAAGCTTACCAACATATCTAAAAAGCTTGGCATAATTCTGTCAGGCAAACTGAGTGATACTTGTTAAGTAATATCCAAAATATGTAGAAAATAAATAAGGAGCCCCAAGCAAAAAAAATCAACATATTCACTATTTGGGGGAAATCTGGCTAGGACATGTGCATTGGAGGGATGTTCATTAGAGAGACTTTTGCACACACTTGATATAGAGGCACACACTTGTCATCCCAAAAGGGAAACTGAGGTAGAGGAACTCAACTTCCAAGCCAGCTTGGACTATATGGTGAGACCATAAGGTCATAGCTTATTTTGCCTTATAGACACAATCATACCACCTATTTTAAGATGCACTCCTCCATATTACCCACTACTTCAGGTGGCAAGTATATAGTTCTTAGAATAGGAACAGGAGGTCTTTCTGAAAGCTTCTATAAAGTAATTAAGAAGGTATGTCTCTAACCCAATGGGGAAAATATGCATACCATGGTTTTATTGTTATTGCAACCACAGCTGCCTTTAACATGTTGGGATAGCATCTAGGAATAGTGTGAATCTTTGTACTTGGTGTCTCCAGCCCAGAGGCATTGAACTGGTGGAATATGACTCCAAAAAGCCATAGAATCACCAAGTTTCTGCCTCCTCCTCCTCCTCCTCCTCTTCCTCCTCCTTCTTCTTCTTTGTTTTCGAGATAGGGTTTCTCAGTGTAGCTTTCGTGCCTGTCCTGGATCTTGCTCTGTAGACCAGGCTGGTCTCAAACTCACAGAGATCCGTCTGGCTCTGCCTCCTGAGTGATGGGACTAAAGGTGTGTGGCACCACCACTCAGCTCAAGTTTTCTTCTTCTAAATTGAGCAGCATCACAATATTTCTTGTCAAGATCAAATCTATTGTTATATTATGTTGTCAAACACCCCCTACCAATCCCCCAAAAGTCACTGATGGAATAAGAGGTGGTGGATACTAGGAAGATATCAGGTGGGATATGGAATTTTACACTGAGCTGTGTATAAAATTGAAGGTTCTTCTCCTCCTGAAATGTAGCTTCCTAATTACATGAATCAATTACACGTTTTAAGCCACATATAACTAATACTAATAGCTTTAAACCATGAAATAGCTCTGTTAAATACTAATTTAGCACATTGCATCTCAGGGATAACACATTTTCCTTCAAAATTCTTCATATTCTAAAATATTGCCTATTTATTCTTTGAGCATTTTATAGTGTGTGCAAAGTATTTTTTTTAAAAAAAATTCATTTTATATGTGTACATGTGTGCCCACACATCTATATGTCTACCATGTATGTTCAGGAGTCCATGGAGTTCAGAAGAGGCATCAGATCCCCTAGAGCTGCAGTTATAAAGGTTGTGAGCAGCCATGTGGGTGCTGGGAACTGAACCTGGGTGCTCTGCAAGAGCAGCAAATGTTCTTAACCACTGAACCAGTGGTCTTGTGCAATTATTCTGATTATCTCCAGCCCCTGAAAACTTCCACTTCTTTAGGGGCTACATTTATTTTCACTATAGGAAACATGCGTATAGGTACATATGCTTAAGCACAAATACATGTCAACTGGAGTTCACATCATTTTGTTGACACCCTCTCTGGTGCGATCCAGTAATATTAATAAGTAGCATCTCACACAACAGCTAGAACTTAGAACTTAAATGACAACAGGTAGACAGGTGGCTTCTCGGGTTCCATTCTTGGAGCTTAGGTTAGTCTGGGGCTGTTTTGTGATTTTTCTCATCCTTTTAAAATTATTTATATTATTTTAAATAAACTTGGGATAAACTTTGATCGAAGGAGCAAAAAGAAGATGTTCACTATGAGGCTTCTTGAAAAGGTTTTCACAGTGCATTGCCCAGATATGAGGTTGGTGTCTCTGGCAAGAACAGATCATCTAGAGATACTTTCTCTGTCCCTCTTGGGTGTGAAGTTTCCTGTGCTTGGATTAGCATGTTGCTAGTGTTGAGATAGGGCTATTCCTGTACAGCTTGCTCAATACTAACTTCATTGTGAGGTCCAACTGGGAAATGTCCTTGAAAAGGAGACCTCCTCGGTTTATTGTGATGACCCTGGATTTCTGTCAGAGAGATTTTGAGCTTTCCTAAAGAGCACAACTTTCTCTCAAGTACCTGCCCTGAGAGGTGGCCCTAGGCAAAAGGGCTAAACTGATAGAGTTGGGCTCCTGGAGGAGGCTCCGTGTTCCCAAGGCAACCACCTCTTCTAACCCCACCTAAGGCTCGCCTGGGGCTTTGCCAAGGACCTCTATGCTCCCAGCAAGGCCTCTTCTTCCCTTCTGATAGTCTATACTATGCTAAGTTCTCACAGTCACAGGGACAGAAACTCATTCAGCAACTTTAAGAAAAGAGAATTTGTAGAAGCAGCATGTTTTCAGACTGTCTACTGTGCTGTTCTTATGCTGAACTCATGAGAAGTCCGAGGTCTGGGGGCCAACTGTCTGCTTTCAAAACTTAGCTTGTCCCATTACAGAAAAGTTCTTAACAACTCTAAAAGGGCCTAAGCTCTCCTTTACTTATGAAACAAGAACTTACAAATAGAGAACTTACTTGCAGGAATTAAAAGGCAAATCTAACCGTCTATGTACGTCTAAACACCCAGAGCCTACAGCTCCCTGGTTCTCAATCATCAGCAGGCACATCTTGGGATTCATCTTTCTATCATTCTGAGTACTTCTCTCTCTGCTTGACTCATGATTAAGAATCTAATTCCTGATTTCCTTCAGTAAATCTTTCTACTATAGCATCTGTTCCTACAGTTCCTTTCATTTTAATAATCCTTTCTAAATTCCTGAGAGCTGAAATTGAATCAGCCCTGCCCATCAGCTACACTTCTGACCTGTCCCCTGGAAATGGGGCAGGGTCAAGGTGTTCTGAAGACGCCATGACCAATGTCATCATTATTAATCTCTGGCCAGAATCCCAAACCATGACCAAGACACCAGTGAACCTCCCCACCCAAATTGACTCCTTTTCTTCCTCCAAGGGGGATGTTCAGAAATGATATCCATGTTGGCAGCCCCCTAAAGACAGATTAGACCAAATACACAGCTGCCAAACAGTGGAGACATGGAGCTCAATGACTTTTTCCTTTGTATGGGAGGATTTTTTGGAACATAAGAAGGTAGTGATTGTACTTTAGAGCTAGTGGTTTGGAGGAGATGAAAACATGCCTCTAGGGGTAAGAGCTCTTTCTCTGCAAGCATGGGGACCTGGGTGTGGTCTAAGGGGAAAAGGAGATGGGGATGTCTGGAGTTCCTTGCTGACAGCCTTGCTCCAGGTTCTGTCGGAGATCCTGTCTCAAGAGAATGAGGTAGAAAGCATTAGACTGGGACACTGGACAGCATCCTGTGGTCTCTGCAGAGTGTTTATATCTGTGTCTAGTAGACACAGCAAATTTATCAAGTCCCGGTTGTCAGACTCCTATAGACTTGTATTATCTTGATGGTCAACATCCTTATATACAGCAGTTCCCCTTCCAGGAGTTAGAAAATGGACGAAAGTGAAGCATTTTGCACCATGAATGGTGATGCAATCAATAATGGGTGACACAAAGGACATTAACACACCACACAGCAACACCACAGCGAGTGTTCAGAGCCCTGGGCCACACAGACTTTAGGCCCAAGTAATGTCACTAATGGAGACTTTTCCAACTACAGTACTTTTAAAAGTGATTTATTAATGGCAGGATCCTGCAAATATTGGCAAGAAATAAAATGGGTTATAAACCAGAGAGCAGCTCACAGATCAGAGAGTTCCTCTCTTCAGGAGGTAATGGCATCAGCTCTGCTATGTTGGAGCAGATTATGTGTAATATTTAAACAAGGCAAGCAGTTTAATAAACATGTTGTCTATGCTTTTGCAGATTCAGTCTAACAAAATCATTTTTCATCTTGGCGCTTATAGAAGCTCAGGGTACATACATGCATGTGTACATGTATGTTATATATGTACATTTGTCATATGTGTGTTTGTGTGTATATATGCATGTATATATATACATAGATATTTGTTTACAGATTTATATATACATATATGTGTGTGTATGTAGGTACGTATATGTGTGTGAATACGCATGTATGTGCCTATATATACATATAAGCACATATGTATGCATATGTATCTGTGTGTATTTTATGTTCATGTATGTATATGTGCATGTATGTGTTCTTGCATAGATATGTGCATAAATGAGTGTGTGTGCCTGCTGCACTTGTGGGTAACTTACCTATAAATTCTTATTTGCTCAAGTTGGAGACATTTTTTAGGGTTTCTATTTTCCTCATTGATGGTAGGAAATGTGCTAGTGGTACATGCCTCATCAGCGGGTTACGTCATAGACTGCCACCTGCTCATCACAGCTCTTCCTTCTTTGCTATTTCTTCATATAGCCCCTCTCAGAAAATCTCTTGTAATTACTTTCTCAAAATTAGCTTCTGATGGTTGCTCATTTAGAAATGTATTATACTCCTGTAAAGAGTTTCCAATTCTGTTCCTTTCTCCCACCACATTAATTTTGATTTAATGTTATTTAATAAAATTAATGAACCTTTCCCAAAGTTTTGTGGCTCAGGCCCCAAAAGTACTCTTTACAAAATAATAATAACTAAAGAAAAACTGGGAAGGCAAGTTTAACTAACATGTCAATTAAAACTAAATGTTACTAGATTTATTTATGTGTGGTGTCATTCTGCTTGTCCTACTTAGCATCAGCTTTCAACGTGACATAGCCCAGAAGGTCTTCAGTTGAGCAATTGCCTTCATTAGGCTGGACTTTGAGGGATTGTCTTGATTATTAATTGAGGCAGGAGGGCACAGCGTATTGTGGTGGGCACCATCCTTGAGCAGGTAGTCCTGTGCTTTACAAGGAACTGAGTGTGAGACTGAGGGATCAAAGAGTCAATCAGTAAGCATCAGCTCTCCATGGTTTCTGTCTCCAGGTTCCTGCCTTGAGTTCTCTCCCTGACTTCTCACTCACTCAGAGCTTTGCTCTCATACACCAGGCTCATATGCTCAGCCTTTGCAGCTGCCAAGGGTTGGAGATGCTTACAAGAAAAGTGGTTGCCTTACAAATGAAACCACTTCTTGGTGATGTAGTGTGGAGGGTGGTAATAATAATGACTTCCCAGCCCAGCCTGATTCTTCTGTGCCCACTATCATATCTCCAAGATATACATATCTTGATCAGTACTGGTTCCCTAGGCTTCACCGCTCTATATGGCATAGAACCCCCTACCCCCGACCTGCCCTGCCCCTGCTCCCAGCCTTCCTCTTCTGCTTTCTGATAGGCAGCACTGAGGCCTCTATTGACTCCTAGAACAGAAATATGCTGCAATTATTTTCTTGAAAGAATGATTGAGGACTTGAGCCATCAACACTGTGAACTTATCTGTTATGAAATGTCACCTCCTTTGAGAAACCAGCCCTGTGAATTCTGTGCATTGAATGGAGGCAGGAAAGGCCATGGAGAAGAGGAGAAAGTGTGTTTATGTGCATGTATAGGAAGTCCCTGCTACCAGGTTGTCACATGGTCTGGGACACATATGCTTCCTGAGATCTGATGGAAATAACTTGCCTGCACTCAGACCCATACCCTGAAAGTTTCCTTGTCCTATAGAAGGGTGGGATGGAGCAGCACAGTAAGGATACCAGAAGTTGCCAGGGTGAGGTCCCAGTGATTCTCCTTCTTGGTTCTCACTCCCTGATTTTCTCCGATCAAGTTCATTTGCTGTATTAAATGACAAGTGTTATTTGGAGAGAGGTGTGCATGAGTAATGCATGAGGTGAAGGAACTAGGACACCAAGTCTGTTACTACAAGAGAAATGTGCAAAACCAAATAGAAGCATGGGCTGGATCACCTCCTATGCTTACCTGACTCAGTTGCAAATCCATCCTTAGCATCTTGAATAAAGTGGATGAGGAAAGTGTAAATGCAGAGTCACTGGTCCCCCACCCTCTTAAACCAGTGGATGCAAAGCTGTCCCAGTACAGAGCCTTTTTAAAGCACTTTTCACATGTAGCAGGGCCAGGAAGCTGCTAGGTGTTTGCTTGCTATCTCACTTGATTGCTACAGACCTCGGCAAAGCAGGTGATAATTATCTTTATTAAACAGAGAAAGAACCTGTGATCTGGGGACATTGCTCGCTTGCCAGGTGACATTGTAATGAGACCCAGGACACAGATTATGTGCCATAGCTACATTCAAAGCTCACAGCATAGTGCCAGGAGGCTTTTCCCATTAAGACACCCTACCTGAGGGTTAGATAAACAAAAGTGGAAATGTTCTCCATGGAGGAGCAGCTAAAGATCAATCATTATTTATTTAGCATGGGGTACATACTCTGGATAAAACCATTTAGCAATTCATGTTATAGCTTTAGATCAAGTAAGGCCTTGAAGTTGCAGAATCACACTGCCTTGCTCAGTTTGGCCATTCTACCTTGGACAGGACATCTTCTAACATCCTTGCAGTATCTAGCAAGAGATGAATTAATTTCCTATATTTCAGGAGAATTCAGTGAAGTAAATTTCCCCCAAAGGCCTCTTTGCAGTACATATACACATCATTTAGCAAAGTGGATACATTTGGTTAGTCTGTTTTTAGATCATCCCTTCCCCATGTGAATAGTACAGAATGACCAGCCATGTGTCCAGAATACAGTAAACTAAGAAGGCATGAGGCTGTTGCTAGTGTCAAACCATGAAGAACTTAATGATTCATAGCAAACTTTTTATAAGTGAAATAAATATATTCCATGGCTGAAGAGATGGCTCAGCAATTAAGAACGCTTGCTGCTCTTGCAGAGGACTGTAGTTCAGTTCTCACACCCACTTAAACAGCTCATGACCACTTCTAACTCCAGCTTCAGAAGAGCTGATACCCTCTTCTGTCTCTCTAGACCCTGTACTCCTGTGAACCACTTGAGGGCTTATTCATGTGTACATGTGTACACACACACACACACACACACACACACACACATACACACACATACACACACATGCTCATTAATAAAAATAAAATAATTCTTAAAGAATGAGGTAAAAATAATAAGAATTGTATCATGGTGAATATATGAACCTGTAATGTATTTGCTAGTTATTGAGTATTATGAACAGCACATAGCACATGTTCTGTCTTTATTGGCACTCCATGCAGAGCAATCTATAATGTAATCATTTATGCAACGTATTGTTCTATGCTATAACATCTATGACACAGAAGGTGGTACTGAACAGAAGAGTCAGGGAAAATTCCTAAACATGGAAATAGAAAGGAACTCTCTCTCAGAACTGTGGCTGAACTCAACTTGCCTGAGAGTTGAGAGTCAAGCTTTCCAACACAATTAACAAAATGTTCCTGGATATTGCCTCCATAGACACATATATATTCCTTCCATACAGGAATATTTTCAAATAAGAGAGTTAAAATCAGAGCTGTTGATTAGGCTCAGTGTTTAAGAGCATAAGCTGCTCTTGCAAGAGGACATGGGTTCTGTTTCCAGCATCCACACTGTGGTTCACAACAACTAGTTCCAGGAGATCTAATATCTCCTTTTGACTGCAGTGGTCACCAGGCACATATGTGGTGCATAGACATACAGGCAGGTAAAAACTCATATATATGAAGCAAAATACTCTTTAAAAAAAAAAAGAGTGTTAATACAGCAATGCTGTGCTTAAACCTGAGCACATCTGATCTCTCAGTAGGTCTTCCTCCTTTCCTATATATTTTTTGGGAATTTCACAAATCAGATTACAAATATCTTAACTCCCCTGGATTCCCAGAGGCCTAGTGGCTTACTTGATAAGCTGTAATCCCATCGGGTGCACCTCAGGATCTCCAGACAGTCTCATTTAGGTTCCTAATAACACTCTGAGATACAACTTCAGATGCCATCAGGGTCTGTGATCATGGATACTGAAGACACCCTAAATTGAGACTTTAAGGACCACCCCCACATCCTTTGGGGAGTCTCATTCTCTCTTTGGGCCCCTTCTTTCTATTCATCCTGGTGCTTAAACCCCTTTAAATAAATTCCAACTCTGCTTCACACGAACTGTTCCGGAAATTCCTTCCTGTGCTATAGCTGTGGAGGTGGCTTTACCTGGTGTAAGTCTCAGAAAAGAACTCTTCAGCCTGAGCTTGATGAGGCAGCTCAGTGGGTAAAGACACTACTGACATAATCTGATGACCCCAGTTCAATATCTTGAATCCACATTAAAAAGGAAAAAAAAAGGGAAAGATGGAACTCACTCTGAAACCTTTTCCCCCAGACGACGTTATCTGCTCAGAACAGAAATGAGAAGATAGAATCTTAGTGTTTTTAAAATCTAAGCCTTTTCCCCTGTTTGAAGAGAAAACACAGAAACAAGGCTGTGTCTCTGCGTTTCAGAGAAATTCAGGAATGAGTCTGGGACTCCTGGACTTGTGGCTGTTGGCTCTGTCCAAACCTGCCCTTGCATAGAAACACTGCTAGTGAGTAAGGCAGGACAATGGTTTCCAGTTACCCGGAGAGAGGAGTGCAGAAGACACCGGAAGACAGCTCCTAGGTGTGAAAGAATGGAAACACAGTCTCTATTGGACAGTGGATTTTCTGGGATGACTCTACCAGCTTCTGGGAAGGGTTTGCGTCTCCAGGCAGATTCCCATCCCTTTCCTATACCTCTCTCCTCTCCCATCCTCTCCTGGTTCCTTCCTCTTTCCCTCTAGTTGGGAAAGGGGGTTAAAATAACCTCTGTAGAGTGAACCAATAAATCCCTGAAGGGCAAGTAAAATGATCTTTTAATCTCACCTGTTACAACTTAAATCCTGACTGAACTTACGGCTGCACACTTAAATCACAGGAAATATATTATCTAGACGGTCTCGGGTGGCACAGAACACAGGGGCGAGAGAAGTTAATTATCTTCCTTCAGATCAAGAATTTTACTGTGATTTTTCCTTTGAGCTAGTGAAAAATCCCATTGGTGTGTCAACGGAATTTCCATAGGCATCGCCTAGACAACCGGACACCATTGTTTGTATGTGATGTAACCTCATTCAGGTAGGTAGGGAGATAGGGAGAAGATAGGCAGATGATAGGATATAGATCAATCCATAGATAGATTAGATAGATAGATAGATAGATAGATAGATAGATAGATAGATAGATAGAAAGATGATAGATGATAGATGATTGGTAGATATGAGACGGATGATAGGTGATAGATAGGCAGGTAGATAGACAACTAGGTTGTGTTCTGCTCTAAGTAACTCCACTACAAGAAACAATGGTCTCCTGACTGTGTCTTGCCCTGGCAGACACATTTTACGAGAAACATTTGGCTCTGTAACCATTCGGAAGGCAACCACATAGGTGGAATACCTTGTTGTTCATGTAAACCCACGTCCCTGCCTACTGCTGGCCTGAGACATAATCTAATAAATGGCTTACTCCTGAAAGTGAAAGGGGGTCCTCTCAGAACATATCAAACTCTGACCATTGAGCACACAGGAATATGAAAACCATGTCAGATAAACCAGATCTGAGAATTTGCCAACTGGTCCACGCTGAGGGAAGGTACATACCTCCCACCTGGATCCCACCAAGAAGAGGTCACCTAATATTGAAATAGCAGCACACCCGCTGACCTGTCATGTGACCACTCTGTAAGGACTGATACTCAGAGGACTTCCGATTATCCCCAGGGCTTGAGCTTAGCTCCTATCCACTGCTAGCATCACTTACTCAGACTTCTCTCTGTCCATTCCACATTTATCCATCTAGTCCAGATCATTCACTTTGTCTCCATAATGCCCATTGTCTTATGAATTAATTCTGTAACTCAGTGTAACCTTTAGGCCCTCAGCCCTGGGAGCCTTCAGCTTACTCTGTACCACTGGCTATGATGTAGCTGGGGGTTCTTGAATGTCTAACCACTGCATTGGCTCCCTTTGCATCATCTTTATCAAGGCTGTGTATCTGCCTCCAGTGAGTCCCCAGAACTCTTAAGCTATGTTGGACCTCTTTAATCCTTGTAGCCATCCTGCCAAACACAGTTTTATCAAAAATTTATTTTTTGTTTTTTATCTATGCATATGTGTGTATACACACACACATGAGTACTGTATCCGTGTAGGAAAACATGGGTGGGGCATGGGATCCACTGGAATTGGAATCAAGCTGTTTGAAGCTTCTAGACATGAGTACTGGGAACTGAACTTAGATCTTGTGGAAAAGCAACATGTACTTTTAACTTCTGAGCAATCTCACCAGCTGCCCTATATATACTTTTTTAGTGGGTTTTATTACTTAAAACAGTTAATATGATAGAAGGACAATGCTTTTTTACTGTTTTTAAAATGTTAGAACTGAAGATAGGATCCAGAATTTAAAAGCATTTGCTGCACTTAACAGAGGACTGAAGTTGGGTTCTCAGGACCCACATTGGGCAGCTCAAAGCTAACCACTCCAGCTCCAGGGGATCCAATGCTCCTTTCTAGTTGCCATAGGCATGCCCATGTACATACATACAAACAAAAATACCAATAAATATTTTAAAACAAATAAGTAAATAATAAAATGTTATGTGCAGTATAACATGTGAGCATTATTATTGATAACTAAGATGGAATTGAGGATTTTTTTGTTTACCAGTAGCCAGCTCTCAGGGAGAAGGGGCAACTTGGAAATTTATAGTCAATGGAATTGACACAGCTTGTGAATTTATTTCTATTAAAGGAATCCAGAAATTCTGGAAAGACACAAAGGTCTGTTTTTCTGGTGTAACACATTCATGACTCTACATAATTTTCTCACATATACACATGCATGTAAGATGATCATTTAATTTCTCAAGTGAACCTTAGACTAAAGTTTTCCAAAGACCACTTGGCAAGAAAATTCAGCCACAGCACCGGTAACAGTGCCAAGTGTCACTTACTTACTACATTGACTTTCACCGGTGGATTCCCAGACTGAGCAGACTGGCTGATTTAAGCATAACACTGAAATCTGATAATCTAGGTCCCAGAGCACAGATGTTAGTTTGTTGCAAAGGTTGTTGTTCAAGTGCATGCTGGCATCTGATAGAAACATAGGAATGCCTGCATTTGTATAATTGTGTAATGAGAACTGTGGGAGAGATGACCTTGTGGAAACAACACAGCAGTTATTTCTAGAACTTAAAAAAGACTCGCTGCAGCAACAATTAAGCTCCCTGTAAAATAACCTGCATAGGACAAGGCACCACTGTGCGATATACATCAGCAAGTAAGCCAGTAAGGGCATCCATTACTTTAAATGCAGATAAAACTGCATTTAAATGGACATGAGATCCAATGTAGGCTACTTGCTTGGCTAGTGTTTTCTTTTAGGCTGAAACTGGCTGGTGACAGGCAAGGGTTAGTTAAGATATTCCTGGGTATAAGTGGGGAGGTAGCTGACACCGCTTTTCTATAAATCAATTTAGTCTGATGGAGTGACAGCCTAATTATAGCTGTTTATTTAGAGAAATGGAGCAGAGTTTGAACACACGGTCAACAGGTGTCCATTGTTACACAGAAGCCCAGGAGTGAGCAGGGGTATTGACTCATACTAAAGATGACCACCATTAAGAGCATTGTAAGGAAAAATATGGGAAGAGGTAATGGAATCATAATAAAAATGAAACTTTATTTTTTTCCTCTGTAAAACCATATGTGTTTCTACCAACTTCCTGTATTAATTCACACAACTCACGTGGGTTTGGGAAGAAAAGAATTAAAACTGTAACAAGTAGTTACCTCTGGGCAATGAGCTCTTTTGCTTCTCTTTGATTTCCTCTTGATAATTTTTTAGGTTTTTCTCAAGTTTTATGCAATAGCCATGACTATAATCATATGTAGAATAATAGGATGATAACAGTGATCTATGACAATGTTATAACTGGGGATTGCAGGGTTAAAGCTTAGCCCCAGGCAGCCTCATAAATATGGCTCTGCTGCTAGTTCCCTAGTACAGCAACTAAAGAGCTGAATGGCAGTGAAAGCCAGAGAGGGAGATCTATTCCGTGTTTCCACACTGGAAGAGGACCAGATAAGGGAGTCCATTGACTTCAGGTCTGTTATGGAAGTAATGGTGTGAGCTTCAGGCTGAAGCAGAGGTAGAATCAGGCAAGAAGAACTCTTAACTAGGCACTTACAGAGTTCCACCCATCATCTTCTCAGCTCTGGTCCTGTAAGGACATCTGAACAAGTCCTTATTGCTTGATAGGACAAGGTTCTCAGGTAATAATTGCTTCTGATCTATGTTGTAGGCTCATCCTGATGAATACTTACCTCAGAGGCCTGTCCTGTCAAGTTTTCTGTCCCTGAACCCAAGGTGACTGCAGAGTTAGGAGAATGACTTCTCTCTGTACCTTCATCTATAGCAAAGGAGACAGAGAGACACAGGTGAAGCCGAGACATCAGACTTCCCTGCTGCTTTTAGTAGCATGGAGACCTCTGTGGAGTTGGTGCTTTCTCATAAAAGCAGACTCTAAGTTTGCACCTCTCTGTCTTTTATCATGATGTGGCTGATATCAAAAGGCATTTAACACAAGTTTTTAAAACCTAACATATGAATTTATTACAAGAGTGCTTAGAAAATATTATATACTGACTCAGCCAATGTCTGAATTTAGAAATCTTGGCACGGTAGGATAGTATATGTATAGCTTGATAATTCTTTCCACATTGTGTCATGCAATATGATTAAGTGTTAAATCTTTAGGGATGGGACCCTTCTTAACAGAAGAGTGCTTGCCAACATGCCCCTTGTTTGATCCCCAGCACAGAAAGGAAGAAGGTAATTTTTAATGTAAATTATGTTTAAGTAATAATCAATGAGGAAGCCAGGAGTGATTCCCAGTAAAGCGAGCAGGCTACCTTACCAGCTCAAATGAGCTCCGGCTTTGTAAGCCACATGTCAAAGGCAGTTATTGCTTGTGAACACCAATCATAGGTTTGATAAGATCATCATAATATTTCCCTTGCCCAGGAGACCAACATGTGGGAAATTGGACACATGGCATTTCTACCATGATGCTAAAGGAGGAGTCAGCCTGGTGAACAGAAGCAGCTACTGTGCTAGGCTAAACTAAGCCAGGGCCGAATGAAAGCACAGGTCCAAGGGTTTGGAGGGGTTAGTGGCTGAGGGGAGAACTGAGGAGCAGGTTCAACCACAAGGAAGTGGGAGCTGACTTTGGAGAGATCTCTTTCAGACTCAAGAGGGAAAGGAAGGAGTGTGAAGAGGCACTCTACCCCCTCTTCTCTCAGAGCACAGAGGGAAAAGAATGGGGGTGAAGGAGTCTACCATCTGTTTTCTGGATTTGTTCTTTCTACTTTGTGCCTTTTTGTTTTAGGTCTTCTAAGAGAAATTTGAATAAGATAACATGCCTGTGTAATAAATCGATCACTCAAGCAAAAAAAAAAATAAAATAAAAAAAAGAAAAAGCTTGTCACACAGGAGGAAGTTGAACAGCCAAGCTGGGTTCTGTGGCCTCTGTCTACAATTTTGATACTGGAAGGTTGAGGCAGGAGTATAGCCCTGCATCTGAGACTGGCCAGGGTTACGTATCAGAAATATATCTTGGCAAAACAAATGAACAGAAAGGTGACAGATCATATTTTCAAGATGATACGCTCAGGCAAAGATGTGGAAGAGATAGTTCTCTTGGGAACACAGCTCCTTCATCCTCAGAGAAGCCACAGTTGAGACCCTGTGATTGTGTCAGCGTCTACCACCACGTGGACATGACACTGATATGTAGCTAGAGTTTTCCTGCCTGGCCCACAGTCAGGACAAATCTCTCTCACCTGCCAGTCCCACAGCCTCTCAGACCCGACCAAGTAAACACAGAGACTTATATTGGTTACAAACTGTATGGTCATGGCAGGCTTCTTGCTAACTGTTCTTATAGCTTAAATTAATCCATTTCCTTTAATCTATACCTTGCCACGTGGCTCGTGGCTTACCGGCATCTTCACATGCTGTTTGTCATCGTGGCGGCTGGCAGTGTCTCTCTGCCTCAGCCTTCCACTTCCCAGCTTTATTCTTCTCCTTGTCCCGCCTACACTTCCTGCCTAGCCAATGGCCAATCAGTGTTTTATTTATTGACTAATAAGCAACACATTTGCCATACAGAACATCCCACAGCACTGATAACTGACAGACACTAAGAAACTGAGGCAATACTTAGACGTTTCATAAGTCTCAGACTGTTTAACAATGGGTTTGAACCATTAAATGTGTTTAAAATATAAAATCTGGATTTTTATGGCTTTTTCAATATAAAATGCAATAAAATCAGTGTTAATTGGGGGATCATGATGTTGGATTTAGTAATGAAGCAACTGATTAATTTTAAAGCAATCCTACCTCCCAGTGTTTTAAACAATTTGTGAAGGACTGGGGTGTAAAAGCTTCCAGAAAAACATGAGTTTTGTCGAGAGTGAAGAAGTGTGAACAACCACAGTTCCTCAAGGCATGCTATTTTTTTAAATGCTTAATTTTGAATTAAACAATAACACAAGACTCTCAAATATTCCAAAATGAACTGAGTTTTTACTTTCTTACAATGAAAGAAACATAAAAATTTCCAGATACATCTATAAGTAGAAAATATAGTTCTAAAATACACCACTGCCTCTTCAATTCAGAGCTATTAACACAAACAAGGCTGGGGGTGAAAACCCTTCACATCCTAGCACTTAGGAAGCTCAAACAGAAGACAAGCCTGAGCTACATAGAGAGACCCTGTCTCAGGAAACAAAAAAATTAAAATGAATAATAGAAATGTAAATAAATATCTTCTGTGATATAAATTAAGACAACATATACAACAAAGGGTTGATTATAGTTATTATTATATTTATTAAATATATGACAGATTGTGTGAGAGAGGGGCATTTCTGGGACAAGAATGTTTCTGACCAAAGAGAGAGACAACTCATCAATTAATATATATCATGTATTTCATAAATACATAAAAAAAACTATGTAAGTCTGAGAATTTCCCTGCTGTTATCCTTAATAAGAATGAACAGTTTGGGCAATATTGTTAGTATAATGGTAAGCATAGCTGCCCTCCAAGAATGAATAGTCTTTGGATATAACACTTAAATCAAATATTTTTAGACTAGAAATTCATTAATATAATTATGATTAGTCTCTTGATAAATAAACAGGTTTTATATTTTGAGTGATCTATGTCAAACCCTGAGACTGTAAATGGACAGAGATTGACTTATAGATTTGACAGTTTGCTGCTGTTGGTTGGGTTTAACAATAGGTTTTATCTTCATGTTGAGAACATTAAATTTGTTTGAAACAATTTGCATTATACCTTTTTATTTGCAAAGATATTTGTTCTTGGCCAATAATCACAGGGGGAGATAAACTCAAAAATCAACTTCTGTGTCTAGATACATAGTAAAGGAAGCAAGTGTGTGTGTGTGTGTGTGTGTGTGTGTGTGTGTGTGTGTGTGGGCAAAGACTTTCCTGGAGTTCAAGCTGTGTAGGTTTTTGTTTGTTTGTTTGTTGTTTTTTCTAAGACTGGTTCTTATCTAGGGGATTCATGGCCATTGCCAGCTTTCATGGCACTGGAGTGTGTGCCAATGCATTGGTTACTTTTCTGTTGCTACGGCATAACTACTTGATCAAGGCAACTGTAGAAAGGAGTGTTTATTTGACCTATGGTTCCAGAAGGACAAGACTGGGTCAGAGCAGGGAAGAATGGCAGCAGAGAGCAGAGAGAGTAGCAGAAGCAGAATCTGGAGCTCACATCTTTAGCCACTAACACCTGGCAGAGAGAATGAACATGGATTGGCTGTAGTCTTCAGGCTTTCAGTGTCCACCTTCAGTGATGTATTTCCTCCAGCAAGACCTAAACCTTCCCACCACACCACAAACTAAGCATCCAAATACCTGTGACTACATCCATTCTCCACATTTCAAATTAGTCATTTATGTTAAGACTTAAAACCAACTCTCTTAGCTAACCTCAAGCTTGCACATGCCACTAACAACAGCCACCATGCTGTGCCATAGACCTCATAGACACAGTGGCCCACACTGAGCTCTTGGGTCCTTTGCCTATTGTCTCTGTGGTACCACGTCCATCCTCTGGTTATCACTATCTGTTTAAGTACATGACTAAGTTATGTCAGCCAGATCAGGCCAGAGTCCCTAGCGCAGCCCCAGTATGTCTTACATGCCTTTACATTGGAAAGCCAAAAGGTAAATTCACAACTCAACTCAATAAAAACTCAGAAGCCAAGCTAAAAAGAGAAAAAAAAAATTGTCAGCTGAAATTTGAGATTATCATTGTCTAGGTCTGAGGTTAAACATGAGATTTAGGATTATTATCAGCCTTTGGGGGATTTTTATCATTCCTTCTTAGAGCTTACAATGAACAAGATCAATATTCCCCCCTCCTTTGGTGAAGGGTAGGCTATTGCTGGGTGTGGGGTGGGGGAGACAGTATCTTTCCCTGAATCCTGCACATTCGAGCTTGGTTGCCACACTGTTTTCTTGCTTCTTTCTTTATAAATCAGGATCTCTCTGTCAGCCTCAATAGGAGCTGAAGTGAAAAAGAATAAGGGAGAGAGAAGAGGGAGAGAGGGAAAGGAGGATACAAAGAGGAGGAGGAGGAGGAAGAAGAAGAAAGGAAATGATTCTGGGTGGAAGAAGAAGAATATTAAGGAAGACACAGATGAAAGGTGCAGACAACTGGTAGACCAAGGATGTATGTGTCAACTTCTCTTTCTGGACAACACTGCCCAAACTGTTGTTCAATAAGAGGCTAAAAGAACCTGGAATAAATCAGAACTCAGTGGCTCAGAGAGTAACAGAAGAATAATACCATCATATTGAAAAATAAATAAAGTATCCCTGGTGGAAATTTAGCTTCACAGAGCTTCAAACAATTATTTGTAGAATTGTGGAATTTATGTTCTCATCACATTCTCAGAGAGGTCCAGTATATTCAGACACTCTTATGGCACCCTGTGCACCTCTCAGTCTTTCTTTTTACTTTCTGAAGGAATTGAGTTCTGTATTGTTTTATCTGTTTACACTGAGTGGAATTTGCTGGGAATTTAACACGATGTCTAATCTTCCCATTGATTCTCCTTTGTGTTTGTCATTGCAAATTCATCTCCTCTCCCCCGAGTTCCATCAAGATATAGTTGTTTCTGTAGAAGAAAGTGGAGATGATGAGGAACTCACATCAAGGCACTTGTAATTGTAAATGAAGACATGGTTCTGGGGGCAGACAGGAAGCTCTGTTCTAAAGGAGAGCAGCTTATAGCTGGAGTTTTTCTGGTCCTGCTTGGCCAACAGTCAGGACAAATCTCTCTCACCCGGCAGTCCCACAGCCACTCAGACACAACCGAGTAAATACACAGAGACTTATATTGCTTACAAACTGTATGGCTGCGGCAGGCTTTTTTTTTTTTTTTTTTTTTTTTGGTTTTTGAGACAGACCAGGTTGACCTTGAACTCACAGAGATCTGCCTGCCTCTGCCTCCCAAGTGCTGGGATTAGAGGCGTGTGTCAACAACGCCCAGCTGGGCTTTTTACTATCTAGTTCTTCTATCTTAAATTAACCCATTTCTATTAGTCTATAAGTTGCCACATGGTTCGTGGCTTACCGGTACCTTATATCTCATTTTTTATGGCAGTGCCTGGCAGTGTTTCTCTGCCTCAGCCTTCCACTTCCCCTAATTCTCCTCTCTCCTTGTCCCACCTATACTTCCTGCCTGGCTACTGGCCAATCAGTGTTTTATTTATTAACCAATCAAAGCAACATATTTAACATACAGAACATCCCACAGCAGCAGCTTCTTGCTCTTATTTCCTGTTTGCGCTGTTGTTGGTCACCACACAGCAATAGAAATGAGAAATATCATATTAAAGTCACAGGAAGGAAGTCAAGGCAGAGAAAATTTGGGGCTAGGCTCTTAGTGAATGGCTACTGAATAACCAGTTTCCACCTTGAGGCAAGCTGTAACATGTATCTTAAATGGTCGTATTAATTTAAAAAAAAAAAAAAACCTCAAGAGCTGGGTATTGGGGTGAATTCTGAAAGATCAGAGAGACAGAACAAGCCACAGCTAACCTTACCTCACCAACTCTCAGCTGATCCTGTTTTCTCAAACTGGATGCCTCTGAGTCCTCATCAGAATGGATCTCAGCTGAACTGCTGCTGAAAGCCTAAAAGCTTAAAAGCCTAAAAGCCTCTAGTTCCTGGTCCTCATGCCTTATACACCTTTCTGCTTCCTGCCATCACTTCCTGGAATTAAAAATGTGTGTCACTTTGCCTGGCTGTTTCCAGTGTGGCCTTGAACTCACAGAGATCCAGACGAATCTCTGCCTCTAGAATGCTAGGAATAAAGGCGTGTGCTACCACTGCCTGACCTCTATGTTTAATATAGTGGCTGTTCTCTTCTCTGACCACCAGATAAGTTTATTGGGGTGCACAATATATCAATCACAGCAAGCCTCGTGGAGGCAGAGGGGAAAGTTGAGTAGTGGTGAAGCTGTTATAAACCTGAGTAACCACAGGATCCTTGGTGCTTAAGTCAATGTCAGAGTGGGAGAGCTTCTCTGTTTGGGTTTCTCTCTCTTTGTACTGGTTAATCCCTGGACAGGGTGGGCCACCCCTAAAGACAATGGGCAGAATCACAGTGGCTCAGTGACAGGATGCTCTGAAATTGAAGGCTGAGAACTACGTATTGACTAGTACTTTCTCACAGTGGATCCGAGATGCCTGCCTCAACGTCCCTAAAAGTAACCTTAGCACTGGGAACCCAGACTAGCCTAACTTCATCACTTGTCAGCCATGTATTTGGGAAGAACTCTAGAAGATAATACATTCCCTTCCCAGTCCTGTTTTTCCTCTGTTACTCTGCTTAATCTCACAAGCAAGCATTGTCTATGTTTGTACCATCCCACCTTTGAGGTTTGTGATGCTAAAGGAGTCAACACATTTCAGGTCCAGATTAACAAAGAAGATTAAAAATCCAAGGCCAGCTCTTTATCTTATGCCAAGAAGTAAGTAAATAGAAGCCCCACCCACACAGCACAGGGCCTTCTGAATGATGAAGCTCATATAAAAAGGAACAACTTGAAAAAGAATTCAATGTCAAATGCTTTCACAGTATTCTGCTGATCTAACAGCTGACTCTTGCTGTCCCAGCAGCACAGGGAGACACTAGCCCAAGGCCTCAATTTGGCAGTCCTGACTCCTGCATACAGACTGAGTTATGATATTGTGTCTGTCAGGATACCAAGGAGAGCAGACATCTGGCCCCGGACACTTAGTCTAGGTCATTGCCTGGTCATCTCAGATGATCCTCTGTTTCTGTTATTCTGTGAAGTCCCTTCAGTGAAAGATTTTTTTTCCCCTGGTGGAGCCTCAGACACAGAAGATATCTACAGCACCAAAAAGATCCATCCTCTTCTAGAATTGACAGAGCTCACTTTTAATGAGAAAGGTGGTAGTTGGCAGATAACTGCTTTCATTTTGTTCCAGAAAAAAAATTTAAAAATAAAGAAGAAAAAGTAGAATTGGAGACATTCATAGCCTCTCTTCTTTCTCTGGCTCTGGGGAAGGTCAGGTAACGCAGGTGTAGACCACAAACTTCAGCTGGTCTTTGTTCAGTGGTTCCTGGGGGGTTGTGTTCAGTCTTGATGTAGGATCTCAGGCTTCCTTTTTCATTGGGCATCCTGGGAAGGAGGAGGCTGGCACCACAGGCTTCCAGGAATGGGTGAGGCACAGAGTAAGGAGGTGGAGCTATGGGGGCTAAGCAGCAGCTGGCCTGGGTTTTATTTGGGTTTGCCATGTCTTGGACTGAAATATTTGACAGCCCTAAGATGCAGGAGCAAATTAAGGAGTAGTGAGCTCCTGGCCACCTTGACTTGCTCTGTGTAGTTTCCTCCAGAGAAATAAACCTACTGACTGATACTTAGACTCCAGGAGGAGCTCTTGAGAGGTCCTGCAAGAAAGGAGAGCCCAGGGCAACCAAAGAAGAGGAAGAGAGGGGCCACACACACTTTCCCGCTGGTTCTTTCCCCTGTTTTCTCATTTTTTTTTTTTAATGCAAGGGGTTCCTTTGACAGACTTCGGCTCATACCCAGTTCTGTTTGGTTCAGGACCGAGAAAATTCATACCCTTATCTAAATCTGAGAGATGAAGCTACAGTGGGCACCCTTGCATATCACAGACAGGAAAGCTCTGCTAGGAAAGCACAGAGGGAGGGAAAGAGGAGGGGAGGAAGGGGAGAGGGAGGGAAGAAGGGAAGGAGGGAAGGGAAGGGGAGGGGAGGGAAAAGAAGGGAAGGGACAGGAAACAGGTTGGTTCCCTCACTTTTCACCTACAGTATTCTGAGCATAGCATTCCCATACTGCCACCCATCAATACCTCTTGATAAAATTTAAGTGGTTGAATAAACATGAATAAATGAATGGTCAACATCCTTTTTTTTTTAAAGACTTTCATGAATATAGCCAATTATTTGGAAAGCATTAGGGTCAGGGTCACTGTGGAAAACTGAAAGCACAACCTACCCTGTGTAGTTGGTGAGACAATGGTGGTGTGTCTAAGTTGTGTGTCCTAATGGTGAGTGGGTTTGGCTGTCAAAGCTGAGCCCCACTGTTTATTATTTTCATATCTAAATACATGATTGTGAGATACATTTTGCTGCAGAGAAACCTGTCTTCATTATTTGTAGCCTGTTTTCCATCTGTTTCGTCTCATTGGCCTCTTAGATCCTGGCCCCTCTCAGGGGTTGCTAGAAGGGTATTGAGATTGAATTTGCTGTGAGATTAAAGTATGACTTTGTGAACTCCAAGTCTCATCTGATCATCTATCTGTCTCTCTTTCAGTGAAAAAAGCAATTGAACTGAAGTCCAGGGGAGTCAAGATGCTACCGAGCAAGGACAGCAGCCACAAGAACTCTGTCTGTGAGTCATTTTCTTTTTATGTGAGGATGGATGGACTAATTAGAGGGGAAAACAGGAGTGGACTGAATGGTCCCTAACTTCATTCTGTGAGATGCCACTTCTACTTCAACTGTTCCTCTCTTCCACTTTGAAAGATTTTTCTAGGAGAAAGACTAGGCCTGACCTATTGACATATTATCCTACCCCTGAACCACACCTCAACTATGTCTCCTCTCTTCCCTGTAAGAGACTAAACCTTGAAGATTTCTTCCTTAAAACTCTGTTACAGAGACATCTAGAGGGCTGTCTTCTCTTCTCTCCACCCCTCACCCTTGCAACAAACACTAGATTTGTCTTTGGAAAAAGGGATTTGGGTCTTTGAGTCTTCTTATTCAATGTCTCTGATCATCTATTGCCTGTAGATCAGAACATTTGGGCAGCATGTCTGTCCTTCCTAAGAGATATGCAGTGCCATAGAGCATGCATCCCTTCCTGTTTGGATGCACCCAGCAGCATTGTGCTTTCTATTGAGCTATGTGATGGATGAAGTGTTCACTCACTCAATGATGGCATCTTGCCTGATCTGTAAAGGCTCAGCCTTCACAGCTGGTCTGACTGTTCCGAGTTCCCTGGTTGTATGCTCAGAGCTGAGTTCTCATCTAGATGCTTACACACATTTTATAGACTTTCCTTGTAGGTTTTCTCGCCATGGATTATGACAACAGACTGTACTGCAATGCTGAGTCTTCACACATTGTATTGGTCTCTGGTCACCTTCTTCAGCCATCTCTCAGACTTCTGCTCACATTATCCCCATTCTGCTTTCACTGGGTATCCAATATCTGAGTGCTTTCAGGGGGTATGCAAAACTAGTACCCTGTGAATGTTTCTGTTCCTTTTTTTTGATAACCACAGCCATGTCTTTCAGATGAAATTGGGGATACATTTTTAACTGGTGGAAATGATTGAGTGATAGAAATGTGAAGAAAGGGATTTTGTTTGTCAATATAAAGTTTTGTTTTTTGTTACTTTCAGCTGTGTGTCTTACAGGTAGAAAACAAAGTGTTGGTAATAATTTTGAAAAATCAGTTTTATGATTGAAATTCTTGATGAGGTAATCTACAGTTTGACAGAACCACCTGTCAGGTGATAATACATGTATTAAGTCAGCATTAGATCTGAGGCTCCATCCCCTGGATACCTGTTCTTCTGCTTGGTTGACATTGGCATAGCTTATTCATACAAGACTCTTTCTCCTGTCCCTATTGATATAGGAAGTGACAAACCTTACAATTTCCTTTGGAGTATAGGAAGTGTGCATTCCCATGCCTAGGCGGTACTAAACTCTCTGTGCCATGCTTGAGGATTCATCAGTGAGGAAAAGGAAGAACTGAAGAAACAAGAGCCTTCCAGGATCAGTGTGTGAAGGAAATATGTAACCCTGAAGGGACAGTTGAGGATGGTGAAGTATTTTCTAGAGGGAGCTGGAGGAACAGACTCTGGTGATATAGACACTTGCTATGATCAGGTCCAAGATTCACCATCAATAATGCTAAACCAGTATTCATTTATGCATGGTTATCAGGAAGATATGCCCTGATAGTCTAAGCAGTCCTTCACCATCTATGTCATGTGGTGGGCACTGAGCAGTTAGTTATTCCAGGTGGAGCTTCTCTGTCTGAGAAAGGGGAGTCAGAATTGCAGTAAGTCATCCCAGGGCTTGACAACAGGGGACCTTGCTCTGCAGATGCCAGGAATACTGCAGATACTGGCTTCACTTGTATCTGTGTTTTGATGGCTAGAGATGGGCCTGTTAGGACAAGCTCTGAGCCTGCTGTGAGCCCACAAGGATGGCCGTTTTCCCTTTGTGCTCTGTGAATTCCTTACCATCTTTATGAGGACAAGTTATGAGAAAGCAATTTACATTCTTCACACTTATAGTGGCAACCAGCCTCATTTGGATTTCCACAGGACTAAGTGCTTTATACAGATAGAGAAATCCTGGTGCCCTTGGCATGGGCCTTATTTCTTCTAATGCCCTTCACTGAGGTTCAGGCTCCAGTGCCATAGTCCTTGGAGGCTACAGCCCCTTCCAACTACATTGTACATTCAAGCCAATACAACCTCCTAGCAGAGATACTCTAAAGGCTTCCCCAAATAAGGTTTTGATGGTGTTCGACAAAATATGTTCTAAAAGCACCTAACTGAAGGGCAGGATGGAGTGTGAGTTGTGAGCCACCATCCTAGGTCATCCCTCTGCATTTCTCAGCCCTCATTGGGCCTCTTCTTCTTGAGAGTCCTTACAGAGAAAAGATGGGACAATGGTCATCATGTCAATGCACTTGCACAAGGAAAGTCTGGTGAGACATCTGCCCATCTGACACTTGTAGAAACCGACCACAGTAGCTGAAGCTTTAAAGGGGAAGCTGGGGACAGGGCAGTCATGCACTCACTTTCTTGAATGTATGTGTGTGTGTGTGTGTGTGTGTGTGTGTGTGTGTGTGTGCACTGTGACAGTCCTTCTGGCAAGTGTTGAGACCACATGTGTACATCACCAGACCCTGCCATTATTTGGAGTTTTAGAGAGGACAGTTGTGGATACAGTCTCTCCTCCACCTCTCTGGGCTTTCTTCAGGGCCAAGTTCATCCTAGATTCTTTCCCTGGAAAGATGGACAGGTAAATGCCTTTCTAGTTCATTCATAAAAACAGCCACGGGGCAGGAAGAACACAGATGTCTATTGTTGGAAACAATTTCCCCATGCAAAGTTAATAACAAATGATATTACAAATTCAATGTAGATTTGCTCAGGGGAATTGACAGCACACTCTGACTAGCTATTGAATGTTGGATTGCAGCTGTTTATGCCAAGCCCGAGAGGAGAGTGGGTTCGAGAGCCTTGCTCATTCTAAAGTTTTCTTTAAATGCAAGGTGAACTTGGTAACAGTATTCATTGCTGTGTAGGTCTTCAGAAGAATATCCACCAAACATGAAAATGAAATAAATATCCCCAAGTGTTCCAGACCTTCCCTTTTTAGTTTATTTCTTTGTCCCTTTTCTGTATAAGCAACATTTTTATTGTTTTGTAATCAATGTTACCTACCTTGAAAAACACACTTGAAGTGTAAGCAAATTCATTCCAACTTTGCATACAGACTGTGCTATTGACAGACAATAGCTGATTGTTTATTGTGTTTGTGATGGCGCCCACTACGCCGGCTGCTAGCTTTTCCATTGATTTATATGGAAGGGGATGAATGATACAATCTATGTCTCTGCTTTTATGGCCTCTGCTTCAGAGTCGGGCTTCATTCAGGACACAGGGATGTGTCTGACAGAACTACTGGATGTTTGTATGGTATTCTTGAAACATCATGACTCACAAAACCATTTCCTGAAACAGACTGTTTGGGAAAATGCATCCTTTTACCCTGGACCATTGTGTATTGACCCATCCAGCATGGTCAGTCTCATTATCCTAGTTTTTTTTTTTTTTTTTGCAAGTTTGGAGTAACGATAGGAAACAAATAAAAAGACTAGTGGCCATAGTCACTGATTACTTAACTATGCTCACAAAATTTCAGCATTATATCTTGAGTCAGTCCTTGTTCCCCTGGCATACCATGACACAGGACCAAAATCCCCAGCAACAGGTTTCACCAGGGAAATCTTCTGGTCTGGGTCTTCTGTTTATAAACAGATCTGCAGAATTCACAGAAGGGAAGAAACTGTGAATTCTCATTAATCAGGCATTTCTGGGAGACTGGGAAGAGAAGCCAGCTCACCATTTTTACCTTTTAGAAAATTATTGTCATGTGACTCACTTTGAGAATAGACTGAGGATATTGTGACTTCGTTATTGACTCCAGCCTTTTCTATCTACCTCTCTGCCTAGAGCAGAGACCTCCACCTTTCACTCCAGAAGTGTATCAGCCATAGACAATGGTTGCTGTACTCATGTTCTGACACTTCAGTCTGGAATTCATCTCCAGGCAGCATTTTCAAAGGCTGTAATTGCCTGGGTAGTTAGAGGTATGGTTGCTCTATCACTCCTCCCTCGAAGAATCTTCCAATTAACATGACTTGCTTTTCCCACCTACAAAAATCATATTGTGTTTTATAAAATTGTCATCAAAGATACCATGCTTGTAGTTAAGTGTGCAGGGGCACCTCTCATCATCAGGGCTCATTTCCAGGACACAGATCCTCAAGGATTTATTTGAGTGATAGCACACACGTGTGTGATCTCTCTTCTTGCTTAATAGAAACTCTGCCTGCAGTTGCAGGAGCCAGGCTCCTCATAAGGAGCCAGCCAGATCAGCTTTAAGGCAGATTTTGAAAGAAGGAAAAATAATAGTTCCATTAACCTCTAACAGCCATCCGAAGGTTTAATAATAAAAAGAGGGATAATTGCCCCAATCTGCTTTCTTCCATCACATGTAATTCCAGGGTGCATTTCGATCATTACAGATCTTCGCTTTCCTCGGAAGGCTCTATCCTCATATTGCATGAAAGTACTAGATTTAATGTAGCGCTTTATAAATCAGGTTAGTAAATTATGCAGCAGCTGAATAGGCTTTTGTCACTGCAGGAGCTGAAATATCTTAGCAAATGCCCAGGAAAACCTTGCTGTGAAAGCTGATGTCTAGATATATCTGGGAAAGGAAAAGCCGAACAAGAACTTGTCTGAAAAGCGAGGTGGTCCATCACATTCCACAGGACACTCTCATACATGCAATTCTTAAGGCAACCAGGAAAGTAAGATCCATTAAGATATGAAAAATGGGACTCAGTTGGGCTCTCGATGGTGAAACCAAAGTCCAAACCTAGTGGAAAATAAAAGGCTCTTCGAGCATCTCAAGCAACCAAGTCCTAAGCCTGACTGATTAACTAAAGGGAAGAATTCACTTAGCAAAATGACCAGAGGCCTCATCCTGTTATTCTTATACCTGACATAGAAGCCTAGAGAAGGTACCTCCACTGGCCCAAAGGACCACTGTGTGGCTTAGCATGCTCATGACAGACTCAAAGGGCTCAGCCTATCACATACACTTTCATCAAATTGTGTAAAATAGAATCCCCTAATCTTCTTATTGTGGGATCTATGAATGACTGTGGGACTGCTTTGTCTTCAGGTGTCTGTAGAGTAGGGACAACATTAATGTCTGTCAGAGGAGGGAGCCCCTGTAGTGATAGGTAGATGATTTATGTGACTATAACATCGGGAGTTCAGTCAGAAGGGTCTAAAGGCTAAATTGATCCATCGCTGAAGCTCTTCCCTCAATTACACTCTCAGCCTGTCAACTGTAGACACACAGAAAATAAGGCGGCAAATTAATGAGGCTGGCTTTCAAGGTAGATAAGAAGGGGGATTTCAGAATCAAGAAATACTAAGTGGGTAGACGAGGACTCAGAAAAGAGGCCAATCCTGTAGGCCAGGTCATTTCATTGAGAATGTTCTCTAAAGCCTCAGAAAGAGCACTACACTGGAAATCATACCAAAGGCATCTCATTCATTACTGTCTTTATGGAATTACAGTATTATACAATCAAACTGACTTCTCTTTCCCAGGGAGGAAGGAATCAGATTGCCCATAATGATAACTTTTGCTTCAGTCTATGAGAAGTTTCGAGGTAAACATTCCAAGTTTTTAATAACCGGTGAGCATGCACATTATTTATAGCCAATTTTAAAGAAATTAGTGGAGGCTCTGTGATATGGCACATGGAAGGAGGGAACCAGGGATGGGGCTGATATAGGCTAAGAAGCATACAACATGTCTAACTTTCTCAGTGTTCTCAGAAAACTTCATGCCCAAGATCATCCAGGGTCACCTTGGAGTGAATAGACGTACCTGCACAGTCAACCTGCTCTGAATTCTGCCCCCTCTCCTGTGCCTCCAACATAATGCCATGTTTGTATTTTCAAAACCCATTAAATTTCTGATACATAAGACTTTGAAATTATTATGAATTCATAAGACATGGTATAAAGTTGTCAGAAGCTGTTTCTGTACCCTTCACTTGGCAAGGTGTTCTCACTGGGTGACATTTACACACTGATAAAGATGGAGCAGAAGTTAGGAGATTGATATGGGATAGTACAGAGAATGTAGTCAGACCCCCCCGTGTTTGTGTGTGTGTGTGTGTGTGTGTGTGTGTGTGTGTGTGTGTGTGGTGTGCATGTGCACTTGCACATATGCGTGTATACTTCCAAGTGCCTCCCTTGTAAGGTCTTCCTCATAGGTACCCTCCTATGTGACTACTGCTAATTTTGTCTTGATTGCTATGTGCAGTCCTAGACTATCATGTACATGAAACCACACAGCATGCAATCTTCTGGATAGAGCTTGCTACTCATCACAGTTTCCCCAAACTCCACCCTAGTCATTCCAGCTTTACTTTTGGCTTCATAGTTTTCTACAAACAGATACGGATCAGGTGAATCACTCATTAACCCTTTTAAAGATAGTGGATCTGGGTCCAGTATGAGCTACTGTGAGTAAGGATGCTAGTCACATTTGTGAGCAGATTTTTGCATGAATGCAGGCTTTATCTTCTTTTGGATAGGTGCCCAGAGGTAGAATTACTTCTATTCCCTGTGATAATCACATGTTTAGGCTTGCAGCAAACTATAAAACTACAGTAATTGTCCTAGTTTACAGCATTACCAGCAACAAATGTGCAATCCCCTCCACAGCATCCTCACCTGTCTTTATATTATTACATTTTGTTTTCTGCCTCATACATTTTGGTAGGTAGGGACTAATGTCTCTTTATGGTGATACTTTAATTTATATTTCTTTAATCACTAATGATATGCAAGGTTTATTCATCTCCAAATTTTCTGTGTATATTTTTTCAGAGACAATTTCAGATTGTTTTTTCTTGTTGACTTTCCGCCACTCTTTATATAGTGTAGATACTAGTCCTTTATGGGACATATGGAGTACAAATACTGTCTCCATGTCTGCATGTTGTCTTTTCATCTTTTTCAAGGGTTCTTTGGAAGAACTAATGTTTTATTTATTTAATAGATTTCAAGGTAAAACACAGATCTAGTTTCTCTTGGGAGCAAAAAGACTTAGCAACCTTGAGTATCATGACCATGGGTCAAGAAGAACCACACGTTCCATCTACCCTAAGCAGTAGCATAGCCATAGCTACCTGTTGGGCAGGGTGTTTTAGCTTGCCGACCTAATATTGTAGATCACCAAATGCAGGATCCTGGTCATTATCTTCATTCATAGATCTATTTCCACGAAAGCTTAGAAGAGCTACAGTCATCTAGAAATGAGGGGATTTATATCATGAAATGTGAGTACAAATGATAAAGAGCTGAGTAAATATATTTTTAGATTCCTATTCACTTATTTCAATTTTCTTGATTTTTAATGTTTCATATGTTCCTATAATTTGGGATTTAGTTGCCAATTGTTTTCTTTATTGACTTCTAAAGACATGGAATATTCAAAGATACACAATGATGATTTTACGTTTTCAGAAGGTCCCCTTTATAATTAAATATTAATTGAATTAAATGAGATAATTTAATTCCAACAATTGATTATTTACTCCTTATAATATTTGTTTAGTCATATCTCTTAAGTACAATGAGTTGATATTCTCATGCAGAGAAAGCAGACAGAGGGAAATCTTAGTGATAGAAAAAAACCTAAGCCTTGCTTGATGATGTGAGAAAGCCTGAGGGAGTGTGAGAAGAGAGTCAGTGGAGATTCAAAGGCTGGATAAGAAGTGATGTTCTTTGAAGAGTCAAAATGCCATGTTAGCAAGCATTTCTCTACAGGCAGCATTAGAATTCTGCACATTCAACCTGCCTGTTTAAATCATCCCTTAGAGAGTTTGCCCTTGAGTTCGAAGCCCATATAAAATGACATACACCAGACAGCATTCAAATGCTCTGCTTGCCATGTCTATCTGGAAACATCACAACTTCAGCAAAAATTTAGTTTCAGAAACATGCAAGAATTTTGAGTACTCAAGTTCCACCAAAAGATGCTGGGTTTCTATTTTGATATGGTCATAGCAGGCACTCTGAGTTTGTCTATTTCTGATTTTAGGGGAAATAGCCACACGTATGAATGGTACTTTGAGAAGGGCTGATTTGTATATAGTCTTAAAATGAATGAAGATCATTGGAAAAATGTCCTATGCACTCTATGAGTATCTCCTGTGAAAATATTACTTGTGATATTGGAAACATTATTTCATTTATGAGATTAAAAACTATCAATTGTGGACAAATTTGATGATTGTATAACCCAATCAAAGGCAGGGTTTACTGACAGCATTGATTCTAGCCAACTGTCCTCTTACTTTAGTCCAGGAAACATCTAAAACTTATCTATAACATTACTTTAATTAATTAAATTAGTTTTTGATATTATGCACATATAGGCAATACATACTGACCACTTGCACCCCTACCTCCCTACCACCCTTGTGATCTCTGCTCCTCACAAATCTCTCATGTTCATATCTATTTATTTTGTTTTGTGCTCCACTAAGATTAAATAGAGCCCTCTGTATATGACCTTGGGCTTGGAACCATCTGTTGGAACCTGATAGGTTCAGCAGAGTGTGCATAAATAAATCCAGTGGTCTCCCCTCTCTCAGAATCCATCATTAGCCAATATTTCAGAGGTAAACAGTAGGACCCTGTGAACTGGACCTTCTTTGATTGATCATTGACAGGGTTAGTTTTGTGTGTGCCCAGCACAGGTAACTACAGTTTTTCTGAGTCACTTAGTTCAGTGGTTGCATTGAGTCTAGACAATGGCATCTCATGACTCTTCACTGTTTCCTTCTGGCTTTTATGTATTTCACACTTTCTCTTCTGAAGTGATCCCTGAAACTTTGAAGGGTTGCCACACATGTCTTGTTTAGGGCTGAGCCCACACCAGTTGCTTATTCTTTTCTCTTCATCTCAGGCTGCCATTAAGTCTCCACATTCACCACTATTCATTGCAAGGAGGCAAGGGAAGGTATTGTATTTTCTGCATCTCATCCCATCTGCTTTGTTGTGGTGTATTTAGGCCTACCCTTGCCAGGCTCCAGCATTTCTTCTTCCTTCACTCTGCACATGACTCCCTCTACCCTCTCCTTGGGTGGGTCTCTGACAACAGGATAGCTTCCTCTAGTACTACCAGGCTCCAAAATGACAACCTCCCTTCATCTGCTAGAGAGCAAATGAGTAAAAATTCTATATCTCTGACATACTAATTATCAATGAAATAGACTTGTATTTCTAATGATATCTGCATTAATATTCAATGTATAAAGAGAGCTATAGTGGGCTTTATTAAAATGAAGCTTAGGATGCAGCAAAATGAAAAATTCATTTTATTATTGTGTTGCTCAGCATCTCCTATGCAAAGTTAAATGTTTTGGTTAAGATATAGTTTGCGAAGTCTACCTTAGACCACTGGGGATGTTTATTAGCATATGTTAACTATGCATAATAATGGGGTTCCCTATGACATTCTCATGTATTTGCATACTGTATTTGGATCATATTCACCTGACCCTCTCTTGTCTTGCTCTGTCTCCACCGTCCTCTTCTCTCCTCAATCCATGCTCCACCTCCTTTCGTGTGTTGTTTTGGTTTGCTTTTGGTTTTATTTGGTGACCATAGGTTTAATTAGGGTTCCTTACAGGTATATGTGTCAGGCTTTGTTTCCATGGACAACTCACCAGGGGTTAGACCACTGAAGAAAGGAAAATGTTTCTTTCCTCAGCACCTGCTTTTGCCTTAGAACAAGATCCAATTCCTGCTCATGCGTCAGTGTTCTCCAAAGGCTTGTGATGTCTGTGACTGAGGTCATCCTGGCATCTGTTTGTTGCTCTTCGGTTCATTTTTCTAATTAATTAGGAAAATATTTTGGGCATCTTCAAGTACACTGTCACACCATGGTAAAAAGGAGAGTTCCCACTGTGTTCCTCTCAGGTACACAAGCGGCCTCTTGCCCACTGTTGATACCTCCATGACTAGACTATGCTGAAATCAAAGTCTATAGTTTATATTAGGATATGTTCTTACTGCTAGATGTCTCATGGGTTTGCGGGAATGTGTCGTGCTGTATGAAACAATGTAGTGGCATGTAGTCTTCATATTCTCAAATCCCAGCTTCTGTCCTTGTATCTTTTTTTCACCTTAAACCCTGGCTGACAAAGGTCTGCAAATCTACAAAGTTTTGTCCTTTCTGGAATGTTCCACAGTTAGAAACATGTAGCCCATAGCTTTTCCAGATCAATACCTTTTACTCAGAAGATGTCTCTGAACCCACAGTTCATCTCTCTGCTCACTACCGAATGCCATGGTTGCTTTCAGCTACTGTGAGTTACTTGCCAGTTCAGGTTTGTGAGAAACTCCAAAGCTCTCTTCAGCAAGGGCCCAGCTGTTGCCTCCCAGAGTCCCTGGCATCTGCTGCTGTCAGTCTTCCGGGTTTGGACCATTGGGAGGGGTGTGCGGGAACTCAGCTTTGTGCTTTCAAATTGCATTTCCATTATGACATAAGGTTTTGAAAATATTTTGTTTATTTATATCCCATCCGCCTGTCATCTTCAGTGAAATATGTGTCTAGATTTTCCCTGGTTTTAGTTATTGCTTTTTAATTGGGATCTAAGAGGTTTTTGTCAGAGGTTTGTTAGTTTGTTTGGGAATGTTTCACTCCCTGAAGTCCTTGCGGCCTTGGGACTCACGGTGTATTGGATTCTCTATTCCACAGCACCACAGTAGTCTTCAGCAGAGACCATCCTTATTTTAATACATTCTAGCATATTTCCTCTGAGGTTTTCTAGATTAAGAGTGTTTCGTTTTATGCTCAGGCATGTGACTATTTGGAGTTACTTTTGGAGACAAGTGTAAGGTCCATGTCTAGGGTTTCCTTCTGTTGGGTATGACCCTTGAGCTGTCCCATCACCCTCCACTGAAGGAGCCAGATTTGCTCCTTGGTCACTGCTCAGTAGACTGTGTTGGTACATCTGTCTTGACTCTCTCCTGTTCACCTAATCTGTGAGTCCTTTTTCAGCAGTAATGCCAGGCTAACTAGATTTCTGTGACATTAGAGTGATCTCCATGTTTCCTGAGATGTCAGAATATGTATCATGCTAAAATTGAATGAGGAACACTTTTAATGTATGAAGAATTCTGGGAGGCAGAAGTTCAGCCTAGAAGATTTTGTTGGGCGGGCACTAAATATCTATTCAGGGAAAATCATGAGATTCATGTTTCCTCTAAATGGCTGTTTTGTTTTGGTTTGTTTTCCCCAGTATTTTGCTATAAAAATGCCAATTACAACTATGTGGAGCAGTGGTTCTCAACCTGTGGGTCACAACCTCTTTGGGAGGATCAAGTGACCCTTTCACAGGGGTCACCTAGACCATTGGAAAACACAGATATTTACATTATGATTTATAACTGTAGTAACATTATAGTTATGAAGTAGCAATGAAAATAATTTTATGGTCAGGGGTCACCGCAACATGAGGAATTGTATTAAAGGGTCACAGCATTAGGAAGGTTGAGATTCACTGGTGTAGAGAAACATCCTATTCACAGGCACTGCCACAATGCTTCCTACGTAACTCAGAGAGCAGTTCCACAGTACTTCTGAGTGGGCTGCTGGCTCCACATATCTCAGGGAGACATGGAGCTCTGGGCCAGTGATGCCTTGAAATTCACATTGCTGATCTAACATCTGAAACCTAAATGCCACTGTGCCTCCTGGTACATGCCTATCATCCCAGCCATTTGGAAGGCTGAAGCAGGACGATTACATATTCCGGGATAGAATGACCTTCAGAGTGAATTTGAGGTGAGCCTAAGGAACCCTGTCTCCAAAAAAAAAAAGAGTGAAAGAGGGCTGAAGATAAAGTGTTCTACCTAGCATGTGCCAAGCCTTATATTCATCCCTTACTATTACCAAAAGTAAACTAATAGCTAATTAATTAAATAAAATACTGGGGTAGGATTATAGCTCAGAGGTAGAGAGAATGAAGCCCTTTATTCAAGCCATGAGCTGAAAAATAAAAATAAATAAATGAAACGTAAAGCTGTCTGAAATAAAAAGAAACATTAAATAGTAAGTTCTATATGAAAGTCACCTCTGCACAATATATTATTACTTCTTTATAAATATCATTCCACGCAATATTCTGTTGGCATTTATGAGTTACACAAAGAGTAGCTCATAACTCTCCTGTGTTCTCTTCCAAGATAAAATAGACAATATTTGTGCTTTTCGTTAGAATTATACTATTGTATTCATTTACTTTTCACAAGACAAGTGTTTACTGCATCCTTGTCATGGAGGTGCTCCTGGGTAATTTTCATTGTGTCTAAATAGAAGATAAAACCATTACTATGCAGCAGACAAATGGACTAAGTTCAGTAGCTGCTGTATGCAGAATGCACTTATATAAACACATGAGCGAGAGAGAAAATCACTTGAGTGTACTGCACATTTTCACATTGAAAAAGGGGGTCTGGGTGGGTTGGTCCTCAACATTCAAGGAAGCAGAAAGGCTCAGGTAAACATGGTGAAAAGTGATAAGCAAAGGCTTTGGATGGCACAGGAGCTGTGGAGTTCCTAGTACCCTATGGAGACGAGCTGACCCTGTTCATGGTGGAGGGTAAGAATTTCCCCTCAATGCAGAATGGAGCAAAGATCAAATGTTTTCACAAGCTGGGCTTTGACACAACTCAAGGCCTTGTGGTCCTAATGGTGGCTGAGGTTTTCCCCAGTCTGTAGCCATTAACTAGAGTGGGAGACAGAGCTGTGGCCCCAGCATGTGGCTGTTAGCCAGGGAGCAAAGAAACATCATTCAGTCTTCCAAGAGATACATATCTAAGACAACTGGAGAGAAACAAAATTTAGTCAGAGATTAAATAGCTCAGCTGTTAAAGGCTCGAGCTCACATTTAAAAAGGTCACAAATTCATTCATGTTGCAAAGGTCTATTTCCCCAGCTTCCCTTTGCAAGTGGAAAATACATTTAATTCCAGCTCTGGCGAGACAGAGGCAAGTAGGTCTCTGAATTTGAGGTCAACATAGGCAGTTCCAGGTAATCGGGGCTACGTAGTAAAACCCAGACTTAAAAAAGAAAAAAAAAAAAATGTTTTGTTTTCTTTTTTTTTTTTTTTTTTTTTTTTTGCTCAGAGAATATCCCAGAAACAAGCCTAGAAGATTAAAACAGAGAGCTAGTGGATGTGGATAGATCCTCTAGCCTTTGCTCTTCTGTTATGTCTGTCTTTACATAATTTGCTTTCAAAATCAGCTCTCATCATGCAATAGAAGTAGTGGTGAATGTTCTTCTAGTCATGTTTAATTTGCTCACCCACATGCCAACAGGGCAGCAAGATTTTCATCATTCACCTGTGGGTGACCAATATATTTTAGAATCAAAGTGGTCACTTTTTTTCTTTTCCCTTTTTTATCTATCTAGAAATGATATACATTCTCACCTGGTCCACAAGCCCTATCAGGAGGCCCAAACAGAAGCAGTTATTCAACCCCTTGCGTTCTTAGTTAGACAAAAAATGTAACAAATGTAAATAGGACAGGACTCATGGGGTGGTTAGTGGGGTGGGGGAATGGCAGGGAGGATAAGGAGTCACTCACCAGGTGACAGGTTCCCTCAGCTCTGTCATTCCATCTGCAGGAGACTGTCCTTTCCTTCATGGTATTACAGCAACTTCCTTTACAAGGGCATTTTGTCAAATGTTTAAAGACACCATGAAGGTTGGAATGATTTTCTTTCAACTGCTCTAATAGTCAGTGGTGTACTTCTGGAACGGGATGTTCATAATCCCAAGGCAGAAAGCACATCTCAGATGGACTGGTTGCTTATGTATTCAACAAACACCCAAGTCTGCTTAGCAATGTGGGTCCTTCACTAGGGTCTCCCTGTGGCTTCTGAAGGGCACATTCGTGATAGCTCCTTCTGTGCTAGGATGAGGATATACTGTCATTACCCAAGAAGCCATCATTATAATGAATAGACCAGCCTCATTTTACAGAAAGGAGCCCAAGCTGAACTCCAAATGGCAATTTGATGATGTGTGGTGAAGATTCAAAGGATTTCTTCAGTGAAAAAGGCAATTAGACCACAGAGTCATTAAACCCAGCATCCTGGCTACAGTGGGCCCCAGGCTACTTTACTTTGGAGTCCCTATTTTGACATAAAACAAGAGAATGGCTTCTGTTTTGCAACCTAGAATCAGATTTTGTCAATCAGCTTAAATGTTGCTCCTACAGTGACATCAAGGTAATCACTCCTAAGATTACTCACAAGGTTCCCATAAAAACCTAGAAAACTGATAGCTAGAGAAAAGAATTCTTGTTTTTATTTTAAGTATTACATGACTCCTTCTAGATGAGGCTCAGCTGAGTCTCAAAATGTTGATTCCAGAATTAATTTGCTCCCGAGATGTTATCACAGAAGTTGTTAACTGGTTAATTCTGATCATTTCCTCTGCATTGCTACAATGTAGACAGTAGAACTTTATTGACATATGCTGGTAGGGGAGGGGCGTAAGTGTTTGGATGAGAATGCTGGCCTTGAGATACAATCTGTAGCATTCAAAAGCAGGCAGGTCACATGATGCTGTAGTAAGGTCAGGGATGATGTTTTACTTCCTGTGTAGTATGTGAAAAGGGATTTAATTGATATCACTGTAGGAAGAGGAGCCATGGTATCCTTTCTGATGGCTTGTGTAGAAGATGAAGTATGTGTTCATAACTGAGCAAGCAAGGAAAATGTTTGAAATATACATGTAAATAAGAGGATTATTTAGTGTCATTTAGATGAAACATACATCTATTTTAAAAAGTTCTTATTTTAAAAAGCATCTATTTTAAATAGACTGCCACTAAGCCTGAACATACAGGTTTGGTGCATCTGGAGTCAATTTATCAGTAATGTGAGTATGTGCTCAGGAGCTGAGGTAATGCTCTATCTTTACATAAAACAAAGACTTTGCCATTCTGCAAATTCACTTAAATTTATTGTTCCAACAATCATTTTGAAATCAATAAATAACATTAAAAGGTCATGAATTATCTGGTGTGTGTGTACATGTGTGCATGTGTGCCTGTGTGTTTGTCTGTGTATGTATGTGTGTGGTGTTTGTACACATATGTGTGTTTGTGTATGTATGCATGTGTGTGTGTGTGTGTGTGTGTGTGTGTGTGTGTGTGTGTGTGTATGTGTGTTTCTGATGCAGTGGATTGAACCTAGGTTTTGATACCTGCCAGAAAGGTCTCCACTGCTGATCTGGATCCTCAGCCGTCTTTTTACTATTTGATCAGAGTCTCACTAAATTGACCATGCTGGTCTTTAACTCACTGTATCTCAGATATGCTTTAGACTTGTGATACTCCTGTCTCAGCTTCCTAAGCATATGGGATAACATTTTAAGATCATTGGCAAAGCCAACTGTTATGCCAAAAACACCCCTAGAGAGACCACCAAAGACCAAGGAAGTCCAGAATGCAAAAGCAAGGTTAATTTCTGTTACAAGTCACGTGACAGAGAACTTGTCTCAAGCACTCACTCGACTTAGTGCAGTGAGGCAGGGAGGAGTTGCTCTTTCTTTGTGAGGCTGGCTTTTTAAAGGCAAAAACCATGAGTCCCTCCAGGTTGTGGGGGAGTTAGTATGGGTACAATTCTAATTGGCTAAATCTTCCTGGACTTCCCTGTTACCTTATTTTAGTTTGTCCATTTGCTCAGTTAGAACTTTTATAGCCCATCTCCAGAGTTGAGAAGTGCCATCTCTGGCACTGGAACATCCCGTGGTTAATCAGTCACCACCAAATGGCCTGGCTTTTGTCCGGCATTTGGGGCACTCTTTTGTTAATTAGTTGTTACCAGATGGCTGTACTTTTAAGTTCCTGGGGCTGGCGCCATCATTTCTGGGAGCTTGAAACTGGCCTGGGTCTATCTATATTAAGATATCTTTGTCTAAGTCTCCTTCTTCATCTTAGAGAATAGAGTGAGGGTCTCACAAACAATACAGAGCTAAGACAAAGCCAAAGTTCTAGGAAATGGAATTAAAATGTGAAGGTCTGTGCTTGGCTCTCCTCTCCCATTTGGGGGAACTTTGCTGAATGATTGACTGCCTTTGAGCCAACAGCATCATGAGAAAATTACAGGTGTCAATTTATATGTGTGTGAATATATATTGAGCAGGAACCATGGCACAAACATGATTAGCAAAGCCCTTTGAAACATTTTCTTTTTCTTTCTTTTTGTTTTAGTTTAAGATTTTATTCATGTTTTTATGTTTCTGTGCATGTGCCTGACTGTATGTATGTGGACCAAGTGTATGTGATGCCCATGGAGTCCAAAAGACAGCAGCATTGGACACCTGGAGCTCAAGCCACCGGCAGTTGTTCGCTGCCATGTTGGTGCTGGGGAACTGGTTTTAACTGTTTTTTTATTATCTACAGTGGCTGTCCCTTAAACAATGGCTTCCACCAGTAGAGACACACCTGCGGGGATTCTGTTCCCTCAGGCACTGACTCTTTCAAAACTACTAAGGGAAACTTTATCTAAATCTACAGAACTCACAATTCAAGGCTTGAGGTGGGATTCTGCTTGCTCAGAGAGGCTGAATAGCAAGTAGCTAACCTTCTCCTTTTACTGGCATCTTCCAAAAACCCAGCATCTTTCTCTCATCCTCCACTTAAAAAACCCTTGCTACCTGTGGTTCCTCCTTACCACTTCCTGTCAGCTACTTGCTGACTCAGCCTCCTGCTTGCAGGTTAGTTTTATTTAATCAAACACATCTTTGAATTGTTAAGAAAAGCCATAGGGAAAAAAATGCAACACACTTTAAAATAATATTCCCCAAGAGTGAACAAACCTAGATCCCCTGTAAGAACAGCAAGAACTCTTATCCACTGAGCCATTTATCCAATGTTATGAGCTTAAAATAATCCTATTACACCGTACAAAATGTCCCTCAGAGTTCTGACAGTCACCCATGCTCCCACATGGGTTATCACTCTGCATTCCCGTCTTCACAGAAAACTTCACGACATTAAGAATATCACTCTAGAAAAGACATTCTCCGTGATTAAAATTCCTCCCAGAAGAAGCAGCTGGCTGTGGTTTTGTGGATGAATGACCAATGGAATATGTAGAACAGCCTATCTGTGGGCCATCCTTCTTGACCTATGCCTTCAGAAGTAGTGGTTCCCTGCATCAGGTATTGGCAGGGTCCATGGAGAAAACTCTGACATGTTAGCAGCTCTTCAGACCAAGCTTCTTCTCTCAAGGCCTTCCTGACTTCTCTTTGAATAGAGATATATCTGAGACAAGATGTCAAAGGACAGAATAAAACATGGGTGAAGCATGGCTGGTCTAAATTAGAAAAATTTATGGGCACATTGAATTTTATATCATCCTGCAGCTTTAAAAGGTATGTGCATATTTTGGATAAAAATGTGTAGTCCAGTTTTCCAAAGTTCAGAGTTTTGTTTTGTTTTGTTTTTGAGACAGGGTCTCAATATGTAGACCAGACTGGCCTCAGATTCATAGAGATTGCCTACTTCTGCCTCCTGGGTGCTGAGATTAAAACTAAGAGTGTGCGACTTTAATCCCAGCACTCAGGAGGCAGAGGCAGACAGATCTCTGAGTCTCTGAATTTAAGGCAAGCCTGGTCTACAGAGAAAGTTCCAGGACAGCCAGGGCTTGTCAATCTGAGGATCCTCCATGATTGCTGTTTCTCCTCCTCACCAGTGAGGGGAACTGTGGAGTCCCCTTCCTTGCTTCTGTCCTGTTGACTCCAGGCACTTTACTGACAATGAGTAACAGCCTCCTGTCTCTTGCTTTCCAGTGTAGCACTCAGGGTGAACATGCTTTCTTCAGAAGGCAAATTACTGAGTTTCTGAATATCTATGTCAGAAATGACCTTTCATTCTTGTCTTTTAGATAGGTTCTTTGTACTGGCTGGTTTTGTGTGTCAACTTGACACAAGCTACAGTTATCAGAGAGGAAGGAGCCTCTGTTGAAGAAATGCCTCCATGAGATCCAGCTAGAAGGCATTTTCTCAGTTAATGATGAATGGGGGTGAGCCCAGCCCATGGTGGGTGCTGACATTCCTGAGCTGATGATAGTCCTGGGTTCTCTAAGAAAGCAGGCTGAGCAAGGAATGGAAAGCAAACAAGGAAGCAGCACCCTGCGGTGACCTCTGCATCAGCTCCTGCCTCCAGGTTCCTGCCCTGTTTGAGTTCCTGTTCCTGACTTCCTTTGGTGATGGACTGTGATATGGTAGTGTAAGCCCTTCCTCCCCACATGCTTTTTGCTCATAGTTTCATCACAGCAATAGAAACCCTAGCTAACATAGTCTTACTGATTTTGTAGCCCAGGCTGGCCTAGAACTCACTATGTAGCTCAGGTTAGCCTTGAACTTTTAGTAAATCTCCTGCCTCAGCCTCCCCATTACTGAGACTGATTATAGAGTGAGCAACTATGACTAATATCAAATACTTGCTTAAAAAGTGTTTATTATTAAAATCTAATTGTATCATCTTATCCCTTTCCTTTCATCCCTTAATCCTGCCCCCATAAGACTCCTCTTATACTCACCTTACTCCCTTTCAAATTTGTAGCCTCGTTTTCTTTGATTATTATTAGTGTGTATTATTATTACCTATAAAACACACACACACACACACACACACACACACACACACACAAGTTCTTTGTCTAGGGTTGGGACCCTATGACATTTCCCCTTTCTACATTAACATATCTACTGGTGTCATTATCCAGATCTTGTTTCAGCAGGCATATTGTTGAGGCATCACGGGTATAACTTCAGTGTTTTTTTTAGAAGATACAGTCTTATAGCAGACTTTCTAGTCCTCTGGCCCTTAAAATCTTTCCACCTCCATTCTATGATGTTCCGTGAAGCTTGGGTATTTTAATAAATATTTGAGAATTTCATACAGTGTGTTTTATTTACATAGTAATATGTAAACACATGCATAATATATATATATATATATATATATTATATATTTACCCTCACTCTTCCCACATTCACCTCCATCTCCCTCCCCACACCCAACTTCATGTCTTCTTTAAAAATTTAGTAACCCATCAACTCAAATTTGTGCTGTTCATATAATTTGGGGTGTGGGGCATCCACTGGAATATGATCAACCTTTGTGGAGCCACATTCCATTACAGAGAGCTGGTTATTTCTTCCCATAATCTATCAGCTGTCCATAGCTCTTCAGTTGCTGGAAGGCAGGGGGCAGGGGCTCATAGACACTTTTCTACTTGAGGCTAGAGTGTTGACTCCCTTGATCTTGCCAGGCCTTGTGCTGGAATCACAGCAGCTATGAGTTCACAAGTACAGTGACCCTGACTTGCCCAGAAGACCCTATTTTTCACAAGTCCTTTCCAACCTCTGGCTCTTATAACTTTTCATTCCCTCTTCTATGGTAGCCTCTGAACCTTGGCAAGGGATATGATGAAAATGTCCTCTTTATAGCTGAGTACTGCCTGAAAATTTATTCTCTACACTTTGACCAGTGCTGTGGGATGTCTTTCTGTATACTGTGAATATGTGTTGCTCCATTGGCTAATAAATAAGCTGCTTTGGGACCAAGCAGCTGCAGGACAGGGGTGGGAGAGATTTGTCCAGACTGTGGGGCTGAGTGGGACTGGAGAAACTTCCAGCTACAGATCAGTTGTAATTTGCTGCATTAACCATCCCCCACTACACAGAAAAGCTTTTCTGAGGGCCACACTAATCTATGGTTAGAGAGATGGGAATTTAGAGGGCAGTTTGACCCTATGTGCATTTAGCAAAATAATAGAGTAGGTTTACCCTTGAAACCTCTGAGCTCCCAAATCATAGGTTCTTGGACAAATTGGAAGTCCCAGGTATGTACTTTTCTCCTATTCAGCAGAGTTTCATTCAATTAGAAAGTGGTTGATTACTCCCATAACATTTGTGAACTATTGCACCCATAGGCATATCTTGCCACACCAGTCATTATTGTAGTTCACAGGGTGAGGTTTTGCACTGGAAACACAACTGAGTTTGTAAACTGGAGCTGATGGGAGCTGGTACTGACCAGGCTGATTAACAAACAGGGAAGCCTATCACCTAATGAACTGCAGTGGTCTTTAAAGACCAATTACCATTTTTCAGTTGTTTATAATCATCTTCATTATCACTATGGTGCTAGTTGCTGTTTGCAAATCGCTGATTCCAGCAGGAACTGCTTAGAAAAGCAGTAGCTTCTATGCATCTGGTGTCAATCAGCTCATCTATTGCATAGGTTAGGATATTTCATGCCACTGTGTGGGAAAAGAGGGATGTTGGATGAATTTGAAACAAGTTTATATTGACCACATACAGGTCCCACAATGATGTCAACCCTAACCCCAATCCACTTTCTATAGTTTCGAAGATAACTTAGGATCCTACATTGTCCCAAAACCTTTATCGTGGACAACAGTCAATGCAGATGATGTGGTAATTTCCAGGGATTTCTTCATGGTGGCACAAAGGAGGAACAGCAGAAGAGTAGGTTCTTCTGCTTTGGTCAGAGGCAGTTACCGAGCACTCCGGACTGTGAGAATCAGTGATGTTTCCCCCTTATTTTCTGTACCTTCCCACTTCATTCCTTCTTGCTATTTCCTTATTTAATGTTCCTCTTATCAATCTGTCCAGCACTGTGACATATTGTAGATGTTCACCAAACATCAACAAGTAAATCAGAAGCAAATAAGTTAATGCAAATTAGAAGATATGAAGAGTTCATCTCCTGATATTAGGCAGGAGGAAGAGGATTCAGAGATGTTTGTCTGGAAAAGCTAAGGTAGGGTGGGGATGGCCTTTATTAGTCACACAGACATATAGATGAATTAGGACTAATATTCACATGCATGATTTTATTAAATATTTGTCTTCCATGTTTGTCTTTCCATTGCTCATACCATAGAGCAATCCTCACAATGGGGCTGACAGTGAGGCATGCAGAGACACCGTGTTATTTAGTCAGGACCACTACTTAGCAAGAATACAAGATAGGCATATCAGAGGATACAACCTAGTCTCTCCAAAGCATCTGAATACAGCTCAACCTCAATTAAATTGAGAGCAGCTTGCTTATTTGTCACCTTGCTCCCGTCAAGCTCTGGAGCACTAGCTAGGAGCACAGTGCATCCTTAGAGCACATGTGTTCCACATGTTCCTATTCTGTCTGGAAGTGGATTCTAACTGGAATGTCTTTGCTTACTTGACCTAGCAGACACCCCATAGAAGACACTGATGGTACAAGTTATTTTTAATTGGCAATCAGCCAGCCAGGTTGCTGTCTAACATGAGCACTGGATTGGAGCCCATAACATTTCTGGAGGTACTTGAAGCAGAGTAAGGGAGTAAATACACATAACAGGCCATGGTGGGGCTGCTGCCACTAGGAAAAAATTCTCTGGGAATTACATGGAACATGGAAAGCAGGCAGAAATATCACCATCCATACAACTTCAGAGTCTACAAGAGAACAAAGTAAATTAAAATATGGGATTTAGGGAAACACTCACCCAGAAGAAAAGTCAGAATAGTCATTCCACATACCCCAGAACAGTTAAGCAGTGCAGCGCAAGTTAGCATGGTGTCACAGTGCACACCCGGAACAGTAAGCCTTGTCTCTTGCAAGCCCACATCTTTTTAGAGCAACTTGTACAGTTTTTACCAAAGGGCCCATAATTCCACCTTTGTAGCCTCTTTGAGTAATCTGTGGTTTAAGATCTATTCCCTGTGTGCGTCAATTATTCTTTCCATCTATTAACAAGAGACAAAAAAAATATTAGTTATTACTGCTACTGCCCTGCTAATCAGTCTATGCCATTAATAATGCGTCTGTGAAATACAGTATTACAAATAGGAAAATAACTTTCCATAATTATCTTGAAAACTCTGAGGCACAAAGAGACAACATGAAACCCTGGAAAAGTGTAATATTTTCCATGGAATTGTGAGCAGGAGTCCCCTGCCTCTACAACAGGAGTTGTATTCTCACTAGTTTACTCTTGCAATGAGCCCTGGTTGGCTCTGCTATGATAGCATACTCTGCCTTTTGTTGGGAATGTTAGTGAGGATGCTTAAGTAACTGTTGGTTTGCCACACCCCAGTGAGAGGATGGGCCAGCCATTCTTAGCATCCTGATACCATGGAAACAAGAGCAGATATTTCTGATGCCTGTGGACTCAGATACCACAAGAAAGGTGAGTCCATATCTCTCCCTTTCTTGCATTTCCTTTGTTAGGGAGAGTGATGCCTTCATTGTATCATCAATTTGTAGTCTGTAGGATGTCACAGGTTCTGCTGAGGATTGCTTCCACCAATTGTGACTTCTTGCCAAGAGCTGCTTTGTGCAAAAGGGCATGCTCCTAGAAGATGGTTGATTCTGATGACTAGATGGCATGGAGATAGAAAGCCCCTCTTTATATACACACAAGCATTTTAATTTTATGACACACACTTTGGATCCTGGTCAGGGTAATACTCATATGCAATCTCAGTGTTCTTTGGTCAAAGCAGAAAAACCACAAGGATTGCCTGACCTACATAGCAGACCATATCTCAGAAACAACAAAACAAAAATGAAAACAAAATGCAAAGCTTTCTGTCCTAGAACCTACCTGATAGCTGGAGATTTCTGGCCAGTTTGCTAAGTCTCATCCAAAGTTCATTTCCCCTGGACCATGAACTATGCATCTCAGTTCTATTCTGTCCCTGCAACCCACCAAACTTCTTCCTAACTACTTACAGAAATGCCCACTTGCAAAACTAAGCTCATAGTGCCCCAAGCTGGATGTCTGATCCCTGCCCATGACAGTTGTGGGCTCTTTTCCCATCCCTTTGTTTATCATCAAATTGCATGCCCGCTCTGTCTCTCTGTCTCTTTGCAGACTCCCTTCACCCGCACTGTCCCATCTTCCCTGTGTTTGGGGTTGATCTCTATTAGCCATTCTCTTTCCTCTCCTCCTGAACCTCCTCTGAGGTCACTGCTCCTGGCTCCAGGCTGTCTTCATTAAGCTCTGTTCGACTCTCCCCTTGCTCAACTCCATAGTTTCCTCTATCAGGGCTGCCCAAATCACTGAGAGAATTGTCAGCTCCAAGTATTTTAGTTAGAGAGAACCGAGGGTTGGATTTATATTGTAGAGAGAGTTAACTCTTTCTAGAGTTAAAAACTACTTTAAAGTACAAATCTCGGATCTCTAATTTTGTGGATTGATCATAATGGATCAGGTATTTCCTTAAACTCCTTATAAATTCCAGGGTGAATACAACTCTTATGAGATAAATTCCCTTAGAGATGAACTCCTGTCTCAACTGCTGATAAAATATTACTGCGCTCATCACGGTTACCTGACACATGTTTAAAAACAGGTTTAAAACAGCCCTCCTCAGTGACTTCCAGTATGTAGAGTAAATATCTTTGGCTTGCTTCAACCAAGGCCTGTCTTGGGGTGCTCCTCCTTGCAGCACTGGGGTGAGACTCACATCTGCGTGTGTGTGTGTATGTGTGTGTGTGTGTGTGTGTGTCTGTGTGTGTGTGTACACCTTTATTCCATCCTGCCATTTCTCTTCTCTGCAGGTGGACCAGCTTCTCAAGTCCACATGACTAACTAACTCTGTGAGACTTTGTCCTATTCTGGTCCTTGTTGGTTCCTTCACTGAGGATGCTTAGCTTAATGGTCAGTGTCCATGTGTCAAGTTGCTCAGGTTGAGCTGGGTGCTCAACCTAGGTCCATCATGTGTTTGTTTCACTATCTATCCTGTCCTTTGCAACCTGGAGATACTCCTGTGAAAAGTAGCTCCATTTGAAAAGATGTCTCCCTCCAAGGAGGGCCAAGAAAATGAACCCAAGGCTTGGTTGGACCATAGGAATTAAGAGACTGCCACCTGAGTTGAGGCCGGGTTGACAGCTAGTTCCTAACTCATGGTTCATGCATGGTCTGTGGAGAGTGAGAATGTACTCTCCTCTATGTAGAGGAGATATGTACTGATTTGTATCCTGAGAGGGTCCTACATACCTACAGTCCTCCCCATAGCTATCTCTGTCCCCTTTAACAGAAAAGAAAACACACACCAAATACAGGGGCATGTCAAACTCTCTGGGATAAACATAGATGCCATGACTTGGGACTCCTATACTCCACCACAGCCATGTGCCAGTCTCATGCCACAAGAATTAACACAGGTGCTGTGACCACATAGACTACCCCATGCCAGGCAGGTATATCACACTTGTGTCTTATGTCTCAAGGCACACTGCTGATCATAGCCAACACTGAAGAAAACCTGATGGTGAGAGATGCATTCTTTCTAACCAGAAATCCAAGTTGGCTTTATTCTAAAGAGTTTGAAATTATTGCCCTTGCCTTAAACTGTGCAGTCAAATGCAATATTCCTTGAAAATTTCATGTTCAGATTTTAGGTTTGTATGAAATCATTTCTCAGTAGAAGCTAAATGTTTATAGTCTGTTTGGGAATACTATTTTATGCCAGGTGATTTTAATCTCTAGGTCTAAAACACATTGGGAATTCAAAATATTACTGATATTTTATAGAGGCCTTCGGGGAATTACTCTAGCAGTCTGAAGTTGACATGGGCGTGTTTGAAAGGCTCTTTCCATTTCTCAAAGATGCTTCATTTTGTCACTGTTGGTTTTGCATGGTGGTCGTTGGTCAGTCTTTTCCATTGAATGTAGAGCTCTAAGAAAAAAAATTGCATGATTTTTTTTTCATTATTTGGCTGACCCCTCCCCTACTGACATTAAGAGAACAAAATCTCGTCTGTGGTAAATTGGAGTGTTTGTCTTGTGTGGTCCCCACATTTGAGGGCTCTAGTTTTGTAGGTTAGTAAAATGTCTCCACACCCTAGGACATGTGATTTGTGTCTAAATCGATATTATTACCATTAAGGCACTGGGGAGTGAATTGAGACCCCCGAAGACAACTCTGGTTGTTTTTCTTTTCAGTGTGTTTTTGCTGTTTGCTTGTGTCAGTGACCACATAATTTATTAATAAGTCTTTATTATCAATCTCTGAACAGATTTAGGACTAAATGTGCATAATTTCACTCCCCTTCTCCTCCCTGCTGAGCCAAAGCATACAATTTTGTTTTTAAGGCTAATTCTAGGGCTCTGAACCATGTTCTATTTCATTTTAAGGATTTATGTTCTATTTATGTAAACTATTCTGAAATAATGAGGTTAGCATTTACGACATTAGGACTAATTTTAAGTAGACACAGTGACAACATGTTGCATTAAATAGCAACTCTCTAAAGACTAAAAGCCCTATTAGTATCCACATACTGTTGATAGCCCAGCAGGCCTCACAGGTAAAGGGGCTTATTTCTGAATGGGTTGAGTGACAGCTTAAGGCTTTGAGGATGAGATCAGAGAACAAAGTAAGAAGTACTCTAACCAAGACCCCCTAGTAGGGAGATGCTCAGATGTGTATGAAATAACACAGCCATTCAAAGAAGGGTGTTGGGAAGTTTTAAATGTAACAGAAAAAAGTTGAACTAAATTCAACAATGTTTCTCAAACATTGCTGAAGTTAAGAGTGACCGAGGGCTGCGGAAGCGACTCGGTGGGGAAAGCCCTTGTCCTACAATCATGGAGACCCCAGTTGGGATGCATAGGCTCTAGGTAAAGGCAGGCACACCAGAGTGTTTGTCATCCTCCTGGGAGATAGGAGGTGGAGAAGGGGAAATGCCGAGAAGATTGCTAGCCAGTCTGTTGACATATGCGGTAGAACACAAGAAACCCTGTTTTCAAGGCAGTGGGGGCTTAGGACACCAACATTGTCCTCTGACTGCTACATGTGTGCTGTGCATATGTGTGTCCACCCACCCCTCCCCCAGAACCTCCACCCCACACAGATAAAAATAAAGTGTCATAAAATAATAGTCAATCTTACTAAAAAATTTTATATAAAGTTCAGTAATTACTGAAGTATATCTATGAAATATTTTATGCACTTACATTCAATTATTTATAAGACAAACATACTCCAATTTGATATTTCAAATGAACTATCATTTAGTTTAAACAAATAAAAAGTGTTCTATCTGCTATTAGCTTTCATGGAAATATTTTCTTATACAGAACTATAAAAATGATGACCACTGGGGTTTGAGAATATTTTTCTATTAAATTTTTTTAAATTAGCATATATTTACATTACCTCCCCCTTCCCTTTCCTCCCTCCAGCCCTCTTATATCCCCTCCCTCAGATAAAAAGAGAATCTATGTTATCACAGAAACAGTCTGGGCTGCCCCTTCACGCTCAGGGCTAAATTCTTCGGTGATGATATTGCCATATCAGAACCTCTACATGCCAACTGCATATTCATCTAAATTCAGACCCTAACTGACACATTTACCATTAATGATCTAATCACTGTTCTTTCCTGCACCTGTGTTATCCAAGGCTCTCTTAAGCAACAGAACTAATAGAACGCTATGTTCACAGAATGAATGAATGGGGCCTTATTTCTATGGAAGCCACTTAAGAAGAAGTGTAGCACCCTGCCCAGGGGCTTTTCACTGTGTTGAACAGCAGTGGCCCTAGCTCATGGAATACACGTTTATCACCAGGTGTGCCAGAATATACTTCTAACCTCAGCACTTAGGAAGCAGAGGCAGGAGGATGCCAAGTTTAGGGGCAGCTTGAGCCACAGTGGGCTACCTGCTTTGGAACAGCAAGTGCTAGACGAGTTCCTTGGTAAGAAATTGGGTACCTACTACATGTAGGCTCTCGGTTCAATCCCCAGTGCTGCAAAAATAAAGTCCATCTCACTCAGTACAGGATGGTTTAGTTAATCTTCATGTTAAACTAAGATTATAAAGGTTTTGAGTCAGGATTTCAACATTGGGGAGGCCAAAACAGGAGGATTGGCAGGAGTTTCCCATCAGGCCGGCCTGCACGGCAAGACTGTCTAAAACAGTCCTTGTCAACCTTCCTGATGCTGTGACCCTTTAGTACAGTTCCTTATAAATTATTTTCATTGCTACTTCATAACTGTAATTTTGCTACTGTTATGGGTCCTAATGTAAATAACTGTGTTTTCCAATGGTCTTAGACGACCACTGTGAAACAGACTTCCTATCCAAAAGGGGTCATGACCCAGAGGTTGAGAAATGCTGGTCTGAAAGAAAATAATGATAATGAAGAATGGTGGAGGGAATAAAAGAAGAGAAAGGAAAGAGGAAGAAAGTAAAAACCCAAAGAAAGAACAAAAGAATGGAAAGAGAAAAAGAAAGTGGGAAAGAATAATTTAATTACCTGTTGGAATAAACACCTCATTTTTCATTTCTTTTTTCCCCCTTTTGAGACAGCATCTCATACCCCAAACTTATGCCACTTGTATCCATCCTCCTGTCTCAGCCTCTCAAATGTTGGCATGATAGATGTGTATCACCAAGCCTGGCTCTCAACATTTCACTTTTAATTTGATTGTATTTCCTTACTTACTAATTTGAAAGTCTAATAAACTTCAGGGAAATTGACATGCATCTGTTTGTGAAGCAACAGAAAGTCTCTGGGTGTGTCAGAGTGTGCACACTGGAAGGACAAGGTTAGGGTTGGGGTCCTAGAGCTCAAGTGCTATTAGTGTTTATTATTGTAACATACCATGCTTCCTAAAAGAAGAGAGAGAGAGGTGGAGAAATGACTGTTGGAAAACTGTTTTTGTTGGTGTCCAGGAGCTGGTGTGTTTTGGAGTGGAAAAGTGTGTCTCCTCTTTGGTTTCTGAGTGACAGTGTTCTTCGTGGTACTCAGAGGTAACATCCGGAGATGGGGAAGCATCAGGGAAGGAGACAGACAGGCTTGATGTTCAGAGTTCCCACAGCAGAGGTGACAGAAATCCAGTCAGGGAAATGAGGGGGGTGCAGAGAATAACGGCAGAAAAAGTCCAGGAAGGGAACTGTAGGCATGGAAAATGCGCAAGTGCCAACTGCGAGGGAGATCGATTGTGTTAACATCCAAGAGAGGCCAGCTGAGCTGGCGTGAGCAGAAAAGGGCAAATTTACATTTTGAGCCCAAATACCATTTTTCTTTTTAAACCCCTCTGTGGCCCACCAGGGAGCTCCCTTTCAGCCTCCCTGGAAAAAAGGGCATCCTGCAGTTTTGGGCCTTCTTTTTTGTGTTTTTAAAGCATATTTATGTGAGAGCTCACTTTCTTAGGGGCTGGCAAACAGAATGTCAAGCCACTGGGACCCTGTTTAATATGCACAATTGCCAAAATCAGAGAGAATGTACAAGTTGTAAAAAAACACCACACTCTTTGCTCTGATGTATACCTAAAGCATTTAGTTATTTAGCGGGACCCCAAATGCACTGTGGAGACGAAATGGTTGTGCATTGAAATACATAGTGTCTGTGCCATTGTCCTGATATACAGGTTGCTCCAGTGGTGAACAATTTCAATGTAGAGAGCTGTGTGAACAGCAGGGGCCCTGGATGGCAGCCTTGTGAGGAAACAAGTGATGGACATGTTACCTGAGGCAGAATCTCTAGTGGCATGGGGGACAGCCAACTGAGAGCAGAGCCTCATGTGGCCCAAGGTATTATATGGTTGGAGTATTAAGGTGCCCATAGACTCATGTTGAATATGTAGCCTCATATTGGGGAGAGGTTTGGGGACATTGAAGAATGGTTAGGAAGTAGGGCTTGACCTGAGGAAGTAGGTCACTTGAAGGGAGTCATGTCCTTGATGGCATTTTGTCCCTGATGACTTCCTGTTTCTCTTGGGCTGCATCCTGTTCTTCAGTGAGTTAGGGACCTGGCTCTGCCCCATCCTATCACTGTAATGGACTGCACCTTGGACATCATGAGCTGAAAGAACTCCTCCTATCCGAGAAATTATCTGCTATTTGACAGGAATGTGAAGCTGGGCTGATACTGCAATTGGTGTCTGTGTGAAGGGGAAGTAGGTATGTGTCTGATACCAGCACCAGACCTTGGCCAGGAGTGACTCCAGCTGCTGCAGTTACCTGGAGACATAAGCTTCTTGCCATCCTTTAATTGAATAAGGATCCCAAGGAGCTTGCAGACCTTCCCTAGAATAACATTTAATCTTTGTCAGCCAATCACTAGGGGCCAGAGCGTCTATTTTCACAGAAATCACAGTTACAGAGTTAGTGATTTTTGCTTGTTTTGCTTTGTATTTTTAAGTTGGGGAGTGGAGGTCTCACTGTGCTGCCCAAGCTGTTCTCAAATGGCTGATATTAAGTGGTCCCCCCACCCCAGCATGCCCAGTAGCTGGAAAGGTAATGTCACTGCATCCCACCATCACTGCATACATAGTCTTTACAAAAGCCGGAGACAGGTTTTAAATCCTGCAGGAATATCTGTGCATTTTTTTTTTTTTTAGCCCAAGGCAAACACTTCTGCTTTTTAGACTCTAATTACTGCCTTTTCATTGACGAAGATGTGTTTGTTTATTTACCCGATGCAGGTTTAAGTGATATGCCTTTCAAAGAGTCAACACTTTACACAGCAATGAAACAACAACAAATTATAGCACTAGCCTGCCAATAAAATCAAGAGGGAAAGAAAAAGAAGAAAAATGGCTATTTTAAAGTGTTTTCATAAACTCAATCAAAGCCATGGTAGAGCGTCCCAATTCCTCTTCCTAAGTGAGTGTCATTCCGGGGGAAGTTCAAAATCTTAAACTGGGCTCCAGTCTCTGTCTGTCTGGTCAGTGCCGCCTCATATGGTCTTCTATCTGTGAACTCCTGATCCTGAGTCCTCCCTGGAGCACAGCCTCTGCACACACTACCACCTTTTCCTTTTTCCCCTTTGTTCACTTACGTTTTTACAGCTCTGAAGTTTTAAAAATCGAAAAGAAATTATATGTATTAGTGTGATGTTTGTGTATATTAGATATTTGTGTGTATTTTAGTGGGAGTATACATCGGAGTGGCTATTTCAAGCTAACATACACATTACCCATTCCCAAGACTTGCTTGATGGTGGGAGCAGTCTGCAGTTTTCTAGCATACAGCTCTCTGTTTTTAAGTATAGTCAGCATGTTGGACAGCTGGCATCTCGGACCCTTCCTTGGTTGAACTGATGTTTTCTGCCATTTTATCTGTCGCTGTCCTTCTCACAGCCCCTGCAGTCAGGCTTCTTCTTTTGCTTCTGTGAGTTAACTCTTTCAGACATACTTTTAATGGCTGTTGTCTCTGCACCTGGCTTATCTCGCCTTGAGTAATGCTATCTAGCTTCAACCCTGTGTTGTAAAAGATTTCCTTGTTTAGCATTGACTAATAGTCCACCAGAAATAATACTTGTTACAAGGTTTGTGGCTTCCATTCCTTGTCATTGTGAACATAGCTAAGATAAACAAGGGAGTGTAGAAATCTCAATGCATGGCATCCATTCTCTGGGATATTTATCCAGTGACATTTTTACTGAATCACTTTGGTTCTAGTTTCTTTTATATTTTTGTCTGAGGTACTCCCATGCTATATTCTATAGCTCTATCAATAATATTTATTTTTTAATATCGTATAATTAAGATGGTATATTGTGAAAGTCCATAACCCTTTGTACATGGTGATGCCATACAGATTTAATCATTACAAACTTTTCATCTTGGGACTAGAGAGAAATCTCAGTATGAAGAGTACCTACTGCTCTTCTGAAGGTCCTGAGCTTGGTTCCCAGCACCCACAACTGGCAGCTCACAAGTCCCTGTAACTCCAGCTCCAGGGAAATTTATTGTATACAAACACACATTCAGTCACACATAAAAACACAAACAATAAAAAATAACTTAAATCTTTTAAAGAATTACCCAACTTGTTCCATTTGTCTTCTCATTTGTTTTTTTAATCAAATGTTTTAAAGCAGATCACAGTTGTGATTTATGCCAATACACATCTCTAAGAGGTGTTGTGAAGTGAACATATGCCCTCAGTGATTGGTACTCTGTAATGCTTTCACTCTCTCTCTGCTGTTTTCGACTCACTGCTCTCAGGACATCCTCAGTGGGTTGTTACCTATCACCTCACATTTCCTTACAAATTGCATTTTTCAGATTAATTTCCAATATGACACTGGGCTTTGCAAGCATGAACAACCTGTTCATGTTACCAGTACAGATGGGGCCACATGCTCACAGGCTTATGTATGGTCTATACCACCATTGTAAGCAGAACAGGATGCAGCACAAGAGAAATAGGAAGTCATCAGGGATAAGATGCCATCAAGGACCACCTCCATCCCTGCAAGTGACCTGCTTCCTCAGATCAAGCCCACTTCCTAACCATTCTACAATGTCCCAAAACATCTCCCCAGTATGAGGCTACACATTCAACATGAGCCTATGTGTAGATGTAACCAACTGTCTTATTAAATAAGAAACACAGAGCCGATTCAGAGAAGAAAGCCAAGAGGTCAGAGCTAAGAGCCTCACCCTTCCTGCTTCAGCGATCCTCTTCAGCCAAGAGAGCTCTCCGAAAGAGGCCTACTTCCTGTGTGTATGTCTTTATATAGTCTAGCTGTTCTGCCTTCTCATTGGTTGTAAACCCAAACACGTGACTGCCTCGTCACTGCCTGTATGTACCGCCCTCCAGGTCCTTAAAGGCATGCGCCACCACCGCCACACACTTGCTATGGCTCTAATAGCTCTGACCCCCAGGCAACTTTATTTATTAACGTACAATTAAAATCACATTTCAGTACAAGTAAAATACCACCACACCTATGGTGGTCAGTATGAGGCTTGTGGTATGCCTCCACACACCCTGCACTAACTAGCCTGTGCCTACTTATGGATACATGTGAAAGGCTGAGGTTTGCTGAGAGTTCTAGGCTATGCATGAGTGGTACTTGCCCTGCATCTCCTCTAGTCATGCTTGCACAGCCCAGTGGCAGAATAATGCACCTAAAGTGGGAAGGAATGGAGACTTTCTATTCTTCATGTTAAGAAGTCCTGGGCTATTATAATGGTTCACAGCATCAAGTAGGCAGCCAGTATCGTGAGACATCCTTTATCGACAGCTCTAGACTGAGGGCTTTGGAGTTCTCATCCACTAGACCAGGTTTCCAAACAGGAAGCAGAACCAGACCATGGCAAGGAGGATGCCTTTTCCCAGCCATGCAGACAACCCATTCATGTGACCAGTACAGATGGGTCATGTGCTCATATCCTGAGCTAGATGGGCAAGAGACCATGAAGCTTGAAGCATCTTGAATGGGAAGGAAGCTGATTTAACAAAGAAAGAGGGAGGTTCAGAATGGAAATGAGACCTCAGCCTGAGCTCAACTGAGCACAGAGATATCAATTTTGGGATCCTGAGAGAGAAGGTCTCTCATAGGCCATGCCTTCATTCATAGTTAATGATTCCATTCATGTTCCATGCCTCCATTCATGTGTTTATGGTACATGCCTCTATGTATGGTCCATACCACCAATGTAAACATCTCTTTAGTCTGACCCCTGTTCCCTTCTCACCGTGGTTAAGGTGACTATAGACAGTGTGAAAAGGTATGAGCCACAGGGTAACACTAATGCCACAGCTCAGAAAGTCCTGCACTAGCCCTGGGCCTCACAAGTCCAGAAGAAATTGACATGAGCCACTTACCCTGGTTGCCTGTTGCTCCCATGGCCCTGCTATCAGGACACTCTGGGTACCTCTGGCAGGGCCATGATCACAGGGCGATAGATATGGCCTTCACACAAGAACCTTTCCACTTAGATCCACCCCAATAACTCCCCAGGACCTCCCAGACATCTGTACTACAGAGAAGTTGCACGTGCATTTACCTGTCACATTTTTCAGAGGTCATCCACAGGCAGCAAACAAATCACCTTTACTGGCCTTTGAGAGATGCAGGACTGGATATGGTGTGGTAAGTGCTGGAGCATGGATATGCTGGTCCCTCTGACCCTTAATTCATAAGTAAGTGAGGTCATGTCTGGTATGTTCACTCATAAGCTGAGGTCCAGAGAGAGCCCACCTTTGGCAGTTCCTTATCCCACCTTGTAAACAGGGAGATGCTATCTAAGGCTTCTGTGTATTACAGCTAGCTTGTAGTGTATAAGTCTATGCTGAGTTACAAGTGATCTTCAGTGGGAGATGTAACTTTACAATTCCTTCCTAGCAATTCCCACTGAGTCGTCTTGGCTCGTTGACTGGTGATCTATCCTCTGGTGTCCTACAGGTTTGTGCTTGGCACTGGGGAGCTAGCCAATACCTTGGTTTCCACACAGATGGGTGATGTTGCATTTATGTTATTATACTCATAGAATTTAAGGGATATTATATATATTTAAAAAGATATAATATTCAAAACAGAATCATGGTGTATGTTGGAAGTTGAAGACAGGGAGCTTAGGCAGTCAGGTGCCATCTGGCTCATGGGTCTTGGCTTTAGATCAGAACCCAGCACCCTAGCGGTTCACTATCTAGTATGCTTCTCTGACTCCCTGTGCTCAAAAGAAAGACATTTGGGAACCTGAGATGCCCTCTCATGAACTGGTCAAAAGAAGCACAGTCTTTGAGGTCTCAGAGTGTGGAATCTTTAGCCTTCATGATAACCCTTCTATCCATTTACACATCCTATGCATTTGGAGAGGGGCACCAAGGCCATGATGACCCCCGTGGCTGCCACACTCTGGTTTGCCAGCTGGAGACAGCTTCTGTCTCCTGGCCCAGGGTAGAGTCAGTTCATAGCCTTCCCCTCTGGATCCTGGTTAGGGAAGGTGAGGTGGTGTAGAGTGGTGCTCTGTGGACTCTGGATGCCTTGACAGCATTGGTAGGGAGAAGGCACTAGGAAGCCTACATGAGCCCCCAGCTCCAAACTTATCAGCCCAAGGTCAAGAATCCTTCACTGCTGCCAAGATCCTTGGAGTCTGAGTCTGCATGTTGGGTCCTTCCTCAGCTGCCTCAGCCTTGCTGGGCTTCTCACCTCCTTCTTCCACAATCAGAGAACCAAAGGCTTAACTGCTTTGGAAATGACATGAGGAATGGGGATGTGAAGAGCTTGATTGCTCTGATTTCATAATCCTGAGAAATCCCCGCTTTGGGCATTTATCTCCCTTCACACTGCAGAGGCAGCAGCCTTCCTCTGGAGGGTTTTTTTTTTTTCCCTATTCTGACATACACTCATACTCTGATGTAGGTGCCTCACACTGTAGCTTGAGTTTTCCTGCCTGGCCCACAGTCAGGATATATCTCTTTCACCTGCCAGTCCCACAGCCTCTCAGACCCGACCAAGTAAACACAGAGACTTATGTTGCTTTCAAACTGTATGGCCGTGGCAGGCTTCTTGCTAACTGTTCTTATAGCTTAAATTAATCCATTTCCTTTAATCTATACCTTGCCACATGGCTCGTGGCTTACCGGCATCTTCACAAGCTGTTTCTCATCGTGGCAGCTGGCAGTTTCTCTCTGACTCAGCCTTCCACTTCCCAGCTTTATTCTCCTCCTTGCCCCGCCTATACTTCCTGCCTAGCCAACGGCCAATCAGTGTTTTATTGATTAATTAGCAACACATTTGCCATACATCCCACAGCATCACACAGCTCATGGTTGTCCCATTACTAAAGCAAACTGATTTTAGTCTAACACCCAGTGTAACTGTCTTTTGGGGCACGGTTACCCATGTGTGTCATGTCATGTCATTAATCTTGTATGTTCGATTGTAGCCTTTTAAATTGGTCTTTGTAAACTATTTTGCATATTGTTCAGTCAAACTGAAGATGAAGATTCCAGCAAGAGATATATAATTGGAGCAGTTGAGTGTGTGTGTGTGTGTGTGTGTCTGTCTGTCTGTCTGTCTATGTGTGCATACTCATATGGGTGCTTGCATGTGGTAGTGTAAAGATAAGGGGCGACATTTTTTTCTGACACCCACAGCTCAATAGAGAAGTGACACCACTGGAGCTATTCTTCCTAACCAGATGTGATGGCGACCCTCTGAGCAGTGACATAGCTCTTCACATCAATGAATCAAGTTCAGATCAAATTTCTACATGACAACTGTAGGCTGCCATGGGTGAAATGAGACTTGTCACTTTCAGACACAAGAGCAAGTGAAGATTCCCACACTGATGTTGTCAGGGTCAAACTGCACTGTTGGGCTCAAGAACAAAACACAAATACACACACACACACACACACACACAAATTAAGTGACTGTTGGCCACTACACTTGTGTGGTTTCTTTGGGGTTAGTTATTTGGTAGTTTGAAGATGAGTAGAGAGGTACCTGCTCCCTTCCTAGCTTCCACTTTTTACACAGGAGCAGGAAGGGGATCTATTATTAGCTAGTCCAGGAATGCTGATTAAGCTTTTGTGTAGTTACCAAAAGAGGAAGTTGCTCCAGTCTTGTGGGATGCTCAATTTGTTATTTAGCAAACACTGAGTGAGCCAAGTGTGCCCAGGCTTTTAGAAATACAATGCTAAGAAATTCTCTATCCTAAGGAATTTTATATCCCGGTGCATTTTGGGAAAAGACGGAAACAAAACATGAGAAAGCATAGTAATGAGAAGATAATAGATCATGATTGTTAGAGCTCTGAAATAAAATAAGCTGGGGATGGACAGGCCAGAATTGAAGTTATGCTCTTGTGGTAATCACTAAGACCTTGTTCCCACAGTGACATTAGGAAGAATGAGGGGTCCAGCTATGCACATCAATAGGAAAGTGTACCAGAAACAGTACCCTCAGTGTGAAAAGGCTTCATCTTCATGGTGTGATGAATTCTGTACTGTTCTTTTTGCTGAGACAAGATATCTAACAAAAGTAACTTAAAGCATTGTGTGGCTCACAGTTTGAGTTCAGACCCTCATGGCAGGGAAGGCATGGTGGTCTGAGTGTGAAGCCTATGATTATATTCACGATCAGAAACCAGAAAGGGCTGAGTGTTGAAGCTATGCTGATGTTCTCATTTTTATTCAGTCCAAGACTCCAGCTCATGGAATAGTGCCACCCACATTTAGTGTGTGGGTCTTCTCACCTCAGTTACCCAAATCTAGAAACTCCCTCCTTCACAGACATGCTCATGACTCCTAGGTATTTATAGATCCTAACAATCTGATAGTCAGTGTTATCCATCACAGGAGCTTCAGGTGTCCTCTGCAAAGGGTGATGTGTCTTAGAAGAGAAAGAGATGCTCCATGAAAGAGTTGAGTAGAACTCAATGTGGGAGGTCAGCTGATGCCACAGCAAGAGACATTCTAGAATACTAGATAGGAGGACAGGGTAGGCATCTACCAGAGTCCTCGGGATCTTTTCTGTGTGTAGCCAATCTTAGTGGCTTTCCATGGGCTGTCCTAGCAGATACATTGACTTTTTGCCTTGCATGTATGTAGAATAAATAACAAGGCCTGACCTGTGGGAGCAGAGACATTGTGTGATGAAACTGGGCCACATCTACCCTGTGCCCACTGGATAAGCTTAATTTAGTCTAAATCAAAGGCAGCTCTCTAGTATTTTTTTTGCCCAATTTTTTGGATATGTCATAATTGGGTTATAATTTATTCCAAAGAAGACATAGCAATTGATTTTAAACAAGATATGCTACTTCTATGCTATCAATTAAGGCCTTTCTACCCCCTTTTCACCTCCCCAGCATTAAAACTGCACTTCGGAAAATAATGAGAGAGTGATACAGGGAGATACCCAACAGCAACCTCCATACTTATGTATACATGTGCACATATGCATGCATACATGAACACATGCATGTATGTATCCCCCAGCTGAATAAATAATTCTCCAAATGAGAAAATGAAATGTCTGGCTGCATACACTGTTCTCAATGCATTGACTTCCCTAACAATCATTCAGATGTGGGCAGGTTAGACACTGATATGTAGAAATATATCCCCAAACTCACAACTTATATACTCTGAAGTAATCTCAAAATTTTACATGAATGATTTTAGTATCACTGGACAATAACATCAGTTTGAAAAATAAGATGGGTGCTGGTGAGAGAGCTCAGCAATTAAGAGACCTTCCTGCATTCCAGGGGATCTGTGTTCTACTCCCAGCACTTACAAAGGTCAGTTCACAACATCCTGTAACTCCAGCTTCAGGGAATCTGATTCCCTTTTCTGGCTTCCACTGGCACTGTACTCATGTGGCAAACACACACACACACACACACACACACACACACACACACACACACACACATAAAATGAAATAAATCTGTAAAAAGTAGACAGCACTTGTACGTCTTAGGTTGAACTAAACCAGATTTGCACACTGAGCATGCAACCCACAGGTATCCAGTAAACCTCCCTCACCATTCCTGGTGTTGACTGTAGTCATGCTTTATGAAGTATTTATGGCTTTCTAAAATAGTTATTTTGGAATCATTACAAACTGGTTGAATTTTGAATGAAGTCTAGGTGCATTTTTCAAATCTACCAACTTCATACATTTTCTCCCTTGTTCTCTTAAAGCCCTCGCCTTGCCCTGCACTTCCCTTTCCTTTCTGTATTCCCCCTTTGCTGCCTTTCTCTCTTTCTCTGTCTTTCCATGTAACCAATACTTTAATACGTATAAGAACACACATCAACAGTGCAATTTGGGGCTCATCAGCCCCACCAGGTTTGGACCCAGGATCCCTTGTTGCTCCTTGGGTCTATACGTACCTTCCTGTTACCTACATTTCATAGCATAGATATTCCTTGCCAGTTTGGACATGTGTTTGCTCACTTGAAGTCTAGGATGCTCACTCAGTTCCACATGAGGTCTGCACTGAAGAATATGAGTCATAGCAGGGTGGGGAGAGAGAGCAGGGGGAGTGGTCACAGATGAATGTCTGTCCCTTGACTGGGAGTATGGATGGCAAAGTATAATGATTGCTGTATTATGATAAGAGGAACACTCACCTCCCCACATCCCAAATTGAGCCGGAAGTGTGGACCCAGCATGGAGGAAAGTGCATGAGGGACAACAGAGCAGATGGAAAGGCAGAGAGAGATGTGCAATGGTGTCCATGGAGATCAGTCCCTGCCCTCGAGAAAGGGGGTGCACCTGTTTGAAGGCCTGTGGAGAAGTCCTGATGAGCTGTGTCCCGGGAGATGGTAGAGGCAGGGACAAGGAGGTGACTGCTGCTCTGGACAGTGCTACTGAGTACCAGGGAAAAGAATTCCTTCCTGATGAAATGTTAATTCTCCCTTCATCACAACTTCTAAATGGACAAATTGTTACTTACATTTTAAGAGAAAATGATAATTATCTTTGCAGATGCAATTTTCTCTTATTTTCACACAGGGATTTATGTTTTAATTGGAATGGATTACTATTATGATTTCTTACTGCAAAGTAATACATGCATAGAAAAATACTGGAAAATACCAAACAGAAAAAAAATACTTGATAAAAATCTGTATTTTAACAACTCAAAGAAATATTCAGTTAACACCAGGATTACAGCCTGGCCTGTGCCATGCATGTTCACTACAGGGAGCTTTCCAAATATGTTCAGGTATCACTAACTGCTTATACTGCTGTCTTCATTTGCTACAGTGTGAAGATTTTTCTATATGGTCAAACATTCCTTAAATTAATGATATTTATGACTAAAGAATTTTCCATTGTTCAACAAGGCGATGGTTAATGTGTTTCTTTGTCTGGAAAAAATTAGAATTTTTACAGATCTTTCAATGGTATACCACAAATTGAAATACATGTAATTATAGTTAGCTTTTAAAATTATTTTTTATTAATAGGGAGAGAGAGAGAGAGAGAGAGAGAGAGAGAGAGAGAGAGAGAGAGAGAGAGAGAAAACACTATTTGATAGCCTAGGCTGGTCTCAGATTTACAACCCTCCTACCTGGAAGGCCCTGCTGTGGTATGAATACAGAAGCACATCATCAACCTTTGAATTACTTATTTGTGATAATTTTATAACAAAAGTACAATACAAGAATTAAATAGAAATATATTTGAGGATGATAATCATCATATCCAAATTGTTTTATACATATTTAAAGATCTATTAGAGGGTAGAGTAATGTTGTTGGTTGTTTTTACCCTTTTGGGTGGCCCACCAACCAGTTCTCAAATGAATCACTCATGGAGGCTTAGTCTTAATTATAAATGCCTGGCCTTAGCTTGGCTTATTTCTAGCCAGCTTTTCTTAACTTATTATCCTGTCTACCTTTTGTCTCTGGGCTTTTACCTTTATCTATTTCTGTATATCTTTTCTTTTCATCTTATTCTATATCTAGCTGTGTGGCTGGGAAGTAGACCTCTCCTTGTTCTCTTGCTCCTTTTTTCCTGCCTAGATTTCTCCTATCTATTCTACCTGCCCGCCAACCCTGCCTATCTTTTCTCCTGCCTTGCTGTTCAGTTTGTTATTAGACCATCAGGTGTTTTAGACAAGCAAAGTAACACAGCTTCACAGAGTTAAACAAATGTAACAGAAACAAAAGTAACACACCTTAAAATAATATTCCCCGACAGAGTTACTTAACCAGCAGCAGCAAATGTTGTCTCCTTTTGACTCCAGTGAGGCCTATGCCTCCTCTGAGGACAAACACAGAGACCCATGAGCTCAGCTAATGTCCCAACCTTCGAAGCAATTTCACTGTAGGCTGGGCTTTATCCTTGATGATTTCTTTGTGGTTTCTCAGAGAAAACAATTGTGAAGTATATGTGGCTTCTCAGAGAACACACCTGCACATCCTCTGGCTTCTCAGAGAACACACCTGCACATTGTATGTGGATTCTCAAAGAACACACCTGCACATTGTGTATGGCTTCTGAGACAAAGTAGTTAACACATTCTGCCTTGTGGGTCTCAGAGGTCTTGATCCTACTGTGTGCTGATTGATTCTTTGTTTGACAGTCCATAACTAAGCAGAGGTAGTGAATGTCCCAGGTGATTTTATCTTAGATAATGGAATGCAGAATGAAATGTGTACTTGGCACTAGGCAGACTGCAACCAGGAGACAGGCAACTAAACACTGTAAACAAGGGGGCAGATTTTCCTGAATTAGCCACAGAGCTGGAGGAGACCGTAAATCCACAGAGCACTGAGAAACACCTGACTTTCATCCCTTGAGTACTTGGATTTTCTAGAAGAGGGTGCATCGGTCTGCAGACAGTTTTTTTTTCTCATCCTGAGAAGCTCCCAAATGAAAGTTTTCCATTTGTCTCTTCACTCCTTTCCCTCCATATCTTTTGCCAACAAGGGCAACAATCTATGAATATTCAATATCCAAGATTTATCTGTTCTCATTGTCCCTAGTTTAAGACAAATATATTAACTAGAAATGGTGGTGCAGGCCTGTAATCCCAGCTCCTCACCCTACCTGCAGTAGAGAATGTGATAAGTGCCAGGCTGAACACTGACATAGAGAGACCCTGTCCCCAAATAGGGACAAAAGTAGAAAGGACTGAGATATAGCTCCAGTCCCCCATTGCCACACCACATTCTCAAACTCCCACCCATGTGATGTCACATTTCAGAGTTATAGCTATACCAATATCCTCCTTCTAAGCCATCAGGACTTTCCTATAATCCATGAATTAGCCCCACTGAGGTCCCAGATGTAAACCACAAGTATAAATTAACTTAGTTGAACTTAAATGGGAAATTTAAGTCAGAAGTGAGTCCCTAACAAAATTCAGGGTGGGGCCATGGGGGACTGGAGCCCCTGTTTAGGAGCTCTCAGGGTAGCTTGATGCCTATGTGGACTCCCTGTATTTAGCTTTACAGGCAAAAAAATATGTTTGGTATTCCTGTGCCAGCATAAATCTTAGGAATCTTGTGATGACCTCTTGAGAGAGAAGAAACATTTCACCATCTCTTGAAAGGATTTTCTGTTTCCCACATTCCATTTTTTGCATTGAAATAAATAAGTTTACTCAAGACACCGATTCATTCTTTACTGTAAGAACCTGCATATCCTGTCAGATAAAATAAAACCACTTAATGCAATGGGAAATACATGGATTTAGATGAAGCAAGATGTCATTTCTGAGTTTCAGTCCAACTCCATGTAGTTACCGCTGTTGCTGATGACTAAAGAGCCAGGCTGGGGACTCAAGTTCAGTATGAGTGACTCCCTGTTTTTATATGCATATTCTGTGTGCACAAGCTGGATCTGGGAGGAATTAACAAGTTACAGGGAAGATGCCAAAAAGAAAGGCCATTGGCTAGATGCTGTGACTTGTGTTAGCTACTACCTTCACAGACAGCCAAGGGCTGTGGGCAAATCCCCTAGGCTTCTCAGAGACTATCCAGTTTTAGTGTCTGAAGCTACTATTTACAGAGGCAAGTGAGCAAACCGAAAACTGGGTGCTGACAGTATAGGAAAACTAAACATGGGATCCAAAATCGGGCAGAAGTTTTAAAAACTTTAATATGTTTTTTTATGTTTATCTGATACATGCAAGGGCAGATCTGGTCTACAGTGACCACCACTAAGTGCCAGTTTTGTAGCAGGATTTTTAAAAGTACAACCACAGAGATACATATACACATCTATCTCTATCTATCTATTTATCTATTATCATCTATCTTTCATATCTATATCTTCATATATTCAATTTATGTGTGGAATAATTTTCAAATCAAGAATTGAGATTCAGAGCAATTAAGTGATTTTTAAGTTTTAATCAGATTGTACAAGATACCCCTAGTTATCTACATATCCCTAAACTACAGAGAGCTGTTTTCTGTGTCTCATGCTGAATCTAACACACTGTGTCATTAATTGTGAATTAAGCCCAGTTACACAGTTTAGCGATATAGTAAGATTTATAAACCACTGTAGCTAGAGTTTTCCTGCCTGGCCCACAGTCAGGGCAAATCTCTCTCACCTGCCAGTCCCACAGCCACTCAGACCCGACCAAGTAAACACAGAGACTTATATTGGTTACAAACTGTATGGCTGTGGCAGGCTTCTTGCTAACTGTTCTTACAGCTTAAATTAATCCATTTCCATTAATCTATACCTTGCCACATGGCTCGTGGCTTACCAGGATCTTCACATGTGGCTTGTCATGGTGGCGGCTGGCAGTGTCTCTCTGACTCAGCCTTCCACTTCCCAGCTTTATTCTCCTCCTTGCCCCGCCTATACTTCCTGCCTAGCCAACGGCCAATCAGTGTTTTATTGATTAATTAGCAACACATTTGCCATACATCCCACAGCAAACCACTTTCCCAGCAAAGAACTTCCTCAGATGAGACATCCCACGGCCTTGGCTGGTACCTTCTAAATAAGACCAAGAAGCACGGGTTCAGTGTACAGAATGGACACAGCCCAGCCTCACCTTACTGAGCTGTCTGCAGAGGCAGCGGCATGCAGGGACAGCTACTTTCACGGGAACAATCGTGTTTACCTTCATAGTTCCTCTTGAATTCTCCTGAAATGTAATAAGTGGTTCTGATGCTTTAAACAATCATGAATAAATGCACCTGAGTTGTTTCTCCCCTCTGTTGCTGCAATTTTCACAGCATGGCATTTAAAAGAAATGTGTCACCGGTTACACACTAGGCATGGAATGGATGCTGTGGAACAGAATATGATGATAATAAGACAGTGCACATGGTGGCTGGAGGGACAGCTTATGTTGTACATGACATTTTCATTTTTAAGTACAGGGTAATAGCACAGTTTCTGATATGTTTACAATATTTTCACATCTTATGTCTGAAAAGCATGTACTCTTAATACTTACTTTTAAATTAAGACGGATCGGCTCACCTTTTCTAAATGAGAGTGGCTACATGACTAATTGGCTAAAGAGGGAGTCTAATTGTTGTATCATCTCTCCGCTGACATGGTCACTGGCTATGTGTGCAGCAACTCTCCGCATCCCTCCCTGACTTCTGAAAGGGTGAATTTCCTCATGATTTACCTACGTCAGATCTCATTTGCATCATTCCAGAGGGAGCAGTATTTGTTTACTGTCATCTCTACTCACATGGTAACCTGTCAGTCTGAAGCAAAATATGGCACCTCAAAGATGCCTGGTGCTCAGAGTCCTTCTGAGCACCCAGCAGCAGCCTTCAGGCTGCTCCCCAAACTCATGGGGACAGGTGTCTTTTCAATTTGATTGTAACTGGGGTTGTATTTTACTAGCTAGAAGTATTCTAGGTTGTGTTTTGTTTGGTAAGTGTGAGGAAAAGTCTTCATTATATATCGTGTTAAGAAATGTGCCCTACATCTCTTCAGTGGAAGAAAAGCAGTTGAAAAGCATAAAAAGAAGGCATCGTCAACTAGGAAGTAATTTGTTGATGATGAGTGCAGGATGACAATGACTTTACTGCAAACAATGATTCACAGGCTCCTCGCCTCTTCCAATACTAAGGCCCTTCACCAGGACATGGGAACAAAGGAAGACAGACAGGAAGAGAAGCACAGGACGTGGAACAAGGCCTGATAATGATATCCGTACCACCATATTTTGACCAAAACTATCCCCTTGTATAAATGTCATTGATGAATGAACTTGTCAGGGTTTCAGGAAGTTACATTAGTTTTTATAATTAGAGAAATTATTTGAGGAGAATTTGCATTACAATTAAGAGGTTAAACTCAGAATTATCTTTCCATGCATTAAACAAAAGCCAGGAATACCATGGACCTAAACAGCACTCAAAACTAACCCATAATCTAAAATCTGTGATTTTGTCCTCGCCTAGTGAGGTATCTTGTTAGCTTTCATGTTTCTCTCAAAAGAAACATATCTATAATTTCTATAAAAAGGAAATAACCTTGGATAGTGTTGGCTCAATATTTAAGTGGAGATGAGTTGAGCAGGCAGTGTGGGACAAATGATGGAGAATAGAGTGTCAGCATCAATGAGAGCTCCAGCAATGATCCAGCACTATTGACTTAAGCTATGCTCTTCCAGCAACAAAAGCCATAGCAGCCTGCAGGAAAGAAACAGGGTTAGAAATTGTGGCTTTATCAAACATTGCTTAAGTCGTTTTGCTTACATAACTTGGAATTTTAAAAATTAGATTGATTTTTCCTCTGTTGAGAACTTAAAGACAATATATGATGAGTTCTCTCCCCATAACATTAACATCAACAATAGTAAAGCTTAGATGGAGATAAAAAGTATTTGTTTTATGAACGATGCACACTGGAAAGTGAATTCATTTACAGCTATAGAATCAATGCTGTGTGTATCTAACCTGGGGTTCCTGAGCTGGTGGTTGGTGCTGCCAGGAGAGGTAGGCAGGGCTCTCTGGTGGGTTCTTGTATATGTCTGTGTGATGGGTAATCTCCACTGTTGATGGACTTTAAATCAGCATGGGAACAAATCTCCAGGCATGCGTATGAGGGGCTATGTAGATTAGGTCAATCGAGGAGGGAAGACCTATCATAAATACTGGCAGCACCATTCCTTGGGTTGTGATCCTGACTGAATACAATAGGGAAATTGGGATGGACCCAGCGTTCATCTGTCTCCCTCCTTCCTGTGTGTGCACTGTGCCTCTGCTTCCTATTATGGGTGCAGTGTGTCCAGCCTCTTCCTGCTTCCTCTGCCAAAGCCACCAGCCATGATAGTCTGTGTCCCCTGGGACTGTCAGCCAGAATAAACCGTCTCTTCCCCAACTTGTGTGTACTGGTATTTTGTCACAGCAACAAAACAAACAGCTAATCCAGTCTGCCACACAGAAACATAGCTTCCCCTCAGATTCAAGATGTCTCAGACTTTGGGTTTTGAAGGCAGATGGATGATTTTAGGTCACTGATTAACCTGAATTAGACTTAAGTAACATCTCAAGCCACCTCAGCATAAATCATGAGGACACTTTATTGAATCAAATGCAACCCGCTTTGCTTTGCTTGAAGAGTTCCATCTCCCCCTGCAACCTGTGGGCTCTGCTCTTTCATGTCTTCACTGGAAGTGTACTTGCTGATGTCACCACAAGTTCCTCCAAGGAATGATTCTTACTCTTACACCTACATAACATCTTTACACCATCTCAAGCTCTTTGCAACTCCTTTTTATCTTGAAAAGTCCTTTTATTTGAGCCCCCCTCAATGCATACCACCTCCCTGCCTGTTCCTTCCCAGCCATGTTGTCATTATAGTCCCAACTTCACATGCTCCTTCTGCTTCAGTTTGGCCTGAGTTTGGATGAATTCCTCATCAGCTCAGGCATGTGGCTGTGCCAGTGTATGTCAGTCACTGCCAAGATTCTAGGGGTAGACAAGAAAATGAGACAGAGAATACCTGCTACCCCTGGGATCTGTTTCAGTAGGAATAAACAAATACCCTTACTTCTGCTATGTTAAATGCATATTTCTGCTGAGGCCCCAATAACGCTATTGACTCAATAAAACCCTCTCTAGCTCCCTCTCATTGGGGCTGACAGCCATCTAGCTTCCCATTTTCAGCCACAATGCCAAAGGTTCTCTCAGAAAACACTGTCACCTAACTCTTGCTGTGCCACTCCAGCCTTAACCTCAAGCTCATGCTGCATGATAAATCTTATCAACTGTCTCTTGGAGTACTTATTCTTTTTCTCCATCAAGTCTGGTTCAACTCTGTGTAAGCTAGAGCTTGCCAGATACTTATAGAATCTACACAGGCCTTCAGTTCATTGATGGCTGCCTGGATATTGAACCAATAGGGAAGATCGGCCACAATTAACTTGCTATTCCTTTTCTCAAATGCCAATTCCATGTGGATATCGGTTAGCCTAACATATAAAAATCATTTGAATTGTTAGTTTCCTACCAATAAAAATGCATGGTCTGTCAAAAAAGTTATTATCCCTTATATTGTTTAACTATAATGACTATAGGATATATACACAAACACTGTAAAAATAAAAGTCTGAGAAATCTTGGGTCTGAAGGAAAGCTATGTTTCTGGTGTGGAAAAGCATGCTTTCCTGTGTAGCTAGCTAGCTGGGTTTGAGTTATGAGACACTAAACTCTGTGCCTTTTGGAATGAAAATTCCAAGAACTATTCTCTCAGCCTGTGCTTATGTTATACAAGTCATTTCTTTATTTTTAATGTAAAGTGCATGTTGCTTTTAGAGAAAGATTGTTTTTCCTGCAAGTCTTTCTGTGTTGGTCTGGTGATATTTTCCATTCCCTAATCATTTATAAAGTAGACATGAGCATGCTAACATCCCTGGATGAAATGCCCTTAAGGTCAAGTATTGCAGATGTAGGCTTGAGGTTATTTGAGAGCTGAAAGGGCCCCCTGTGATTTCTTAGTCCCCACTGTCCCCAGGAGAAAAAAGAGGGGGGTGGATGCTCACAACAAAAGCTTATGTTAAACAGCAATATGTGGACCATTGACAGGAGACCTTTCAATCTCCACAGCAGTGTTGCCTACAGATATTGCAGGTGGGAAAAGGGCCACATTTCAAGTTCCATTGTATGTGTCCAGGGTCCTGTAACAACAGCAAGATCCATAGTGAAGCCCAAACTACCTCATGCTGCACCCAGAGAGCAATCTCACTCACTTCCAGGCTTCATATACCCCTGTTTTATCAAGAAGTGTATAGTTTGATCTGTTTTATTTTCTGATAGATTTTTAATCATGCTGGTAATTAGAATCTTTGACACTGGGGATCCTGTCTGAAATATAATGAGCATCCTCTCTAATGGGGGTGAAGGGTGGGAGGAGCTGCTCATTCCATGTTGGTGTCACCTCTACAATTGCATTTCCTTAGAAGATCTCTTTGGCAGGAATATAGGTTAATGTGGAAAGAAAAAGGGGCTTGGAAATCCAAACCTCAATGTCTTTAATTAAATGAGCACAATGTGTTGACTCACGCACTCCTATTTCCTCATTTATTAAGCAGGAAAAGTAATTGAGACACAGAAGTCTGTATGGATTGGATGCATATGCATGTGCTAGTCACTTGTGGGTCAAATGCAGCATTCTCACCACTGCATTTAATACTAATGCCTCATGGTTTCAAAAACAATGTACACAGTTTTTGAAACAGATAAATAGAGTATTAAATCATTTTCCTACATTTACCAATGTAGAACTTGCTGATTAGGAACACAGCAAAGATAAAGTAATACATTCATTTAGGGCTAAATTAATAAATGCTGTAGAAGGATATGTGACTTCATTGACCTTGGGTGACCCTCCATGACCTACATATTTATAAAGTTTTTTTAGTGATTTTGAATCTCTATGACCTAAGAACTAGAAGTGACGTACCATGACTTCTGTAAGGAGAAAACAAGATATTTCATGGCAAACCCAGATTCCAACAATACTTATTCATAAATACAGACCTTCAGAAAATACTAGAAGGAAAACTCCAACCCAAGGAAGCTAGCTATATCCATGAAAACACAGACAATAGACAATCTCACACCAGAAAAATCCAAATGAAAGAAGCACACACACTACTACCACCACCACACCACCAAAACCAAACTATAACAACAATTAATAATCACTGGTCATTAACATCTCTCAATTTCAATGGACTCAATTCACCATTAAAAAGGAATGGGCTAACAGATGGATATGAAAATCCATCCTTCTACTGCATACAAAAACACACCTCAATTTCAAAGGCAGACATTACCTCAGAGTAAAGGGTTGGGAAAAGATTTTCCAATGAAAGGGACCTAAGAAGTAAGCCAGTGTAGCTATCCTAATATCTAACAAAATAGACTTTGAATTAAAATTAATCAAAAGAGATGGTGAAGGACATTTCATATTCATCAAATGAAAAATCTATCAAGATGAAGTCTCAATTATGAATATCTATGCCCCAAATACAAGGGTACCCACATTTGTAAAAGAAACATTACTAAAGCTTAAACCACACATCAAACCCCACAAATTAATAGTGGGAGACTTCACCAGACCCACTCTCACCAATGACAAGTCTGCCAGACAGAAACTTAATAGAGAAATAAGGAAACTAGCAGATGTTATGACTCAAATGCACTTAATAGACATCTACAGAACATTCCACCCAAACACAAGAGAATATACCTTCTTCTCAGCACCTCATGGACCTTCTTTAAAATTGACCACATACTGGGTCATAAAACAAATCTCCATGAATACCAGAAAATTAGAATAACCCCTTGTATCTTATAGGATCACTATGGGTTATAGTTAGAGTTCAACAACAACAATAACAAACTATAGAAAGCCTACAAACTCTTGGAAACTGAACAACTCTCAACTGAATTACCACTGGGTCAGGAAAGAAATAAAGAAGTAAAAGACTTCCTAGAATTCAATGAAAATGAATCCACAACATACCCAAACTGAGGAAAGTTCTACCATTAAGTGCCTGCATAAAGAATTTGGAGAAATTCCACACTAGTGACTTAACAGCACACCTGAAAGCTCTAGAACAACAACAACAACAACAAAATCACCCAGGAGACAGCAGGAAATAATCAAACTCCAGGCTAAAATCAATAAATTGGAAACAAGGAGAACAACATAGAGAATCAATGAAACAAAGAGTTAGTTCTTTGAGAATATCAACAAGATAGACAAACCTTTATCCAAATTAACCAAAAGGCAGAGAGAGAATATCCAAATCAACAAACTCAGAAATGAAAAGGGGGATATAAAAACAGACACTGAGGAAATCCAGAGAATCATTAAGTCGTACTGCAAAACCCTGCATTTTACAAAATTGGAAAATGTAAAATAAATGGATGATTTTTCTTGATAGGAACAACATATGAAGATTAAATCAAGACAAGAAAAAAAATTAAATAGACCCTAAGGAAACTCCTAAGGAAATATAAACAATCATTAAGAGTCTCCCAACCAAAAAAAAACAGTCCAGGGCCAGATGGTTTCAGCACAGAATTCTATAAGAATTTCAAAGAAGAGCTAATACCAACACTTCTCAAATTGTTCAATAGAAACAGAAGGAACATTGCCATATTTTTTAATGAGGCCATACTTACCCTGATACCCAAACTATACAAAGATGCATCAAGAAAAGAATTGCAGACCAATCTCCTTCATGAACATCGATGCAAAAATACTCAATAAAATACTGGAAACTGCCCCAAGAACACATCAAAAAAAAATCATCTACCATGATCAAGAAGGCTTCATCCCAGAGATGCAAGGATGGTTCAGCATATGAAAATCTGTCATTGTAATCCACCAAATAAACAAATTGAAAGAAAAAAAAACATGATAATCTCATTAGATGCTGAAAAAGCCTTTGGCAAAATTCATCACCCCTTCATGATAAAGGTTCTGGAGAGAGCAGGGATACAAGGGACAAACCTAAACATAATAAAAGCAATATACAGCAAGCTCACAGCCAATATCAAATTAAATGAAGAAAAACTCAAAGCAATTTCCCTAAAATCAGAAGCATGACAAGGCTGTCCACTCTCTTCCTCTCTATTCAATATAGTACTCAAAGTTCTAGCTAGAGCAATTAGGCAGCAAAAGGAGATCAAGGGTATACAAATTGGAAATGAAAAAGTCAAACTTTCACTATTTGCTGATGATATGATAATATACATAAATGACCCCCAAAATTCTACCAGGAAACTCCTACAGAAGATAAATACCTTCAGTAATGTGGCTAAATACAGCCTATGTTGGAGAGGATGTGGAGCAAGTGGAACACTCTTCCACTGCTAGTGGGAGTGCAAACTTATGCAGCCACTTTGGAAATCAATATGGAGACTTCTCAGAAAATTTGGAATCAATCTACCTCAAGACACAGATATACTAGTCTTGATCATACACCCAAAGGATACTCAATCATACCACATGGACACTTGCTCAACTATGTTCACAGCAGCATTATTCCTAATAGCCAGAACCTGGAAACAACCTAGATGTTCCTCAGCTGAAGAATGGATTGTAGCTGAAGTTTTCTGCAGCTGCTCAGACCCAAGTAAAAACATAGAGGCTTATATTAATTAAAACTATATGGCCATTAGTTCAGGCTTACTACTGACTAGCTCTTACACTTAAATTCAGACTATTTCTGTTAATCTATATGTTGTCACACGTTCCATGGCTTTACATGTGTGCCATTACATGCTGCTCCCTGGATGGCGGGCTGGCATCTCCTGACTTAGCTTTCCTCTTCCCAGAATTCTCCTTGTCTGCTTATTCTGCCTATACTTCCTGTCTGTCTATAGGCCAAACAGTGTTTTATTAAACCAGTGTACAAAAGTATTATTCCACAGCAATGGATGTTGTTTTTTACTCTTTTGGGGGGCTTGCCACCCAGCTCCCAAATAAATCATACACAGAGGTTTATTCTTAATTATAAATGCCCAGCCTTAGCTTGGCTTTGTTTCTAGCCAGCTTTTCTTAACTTATCCCAACTATCTTTTACCTCTGGGCTTTTCTCATTCTCTTACTCTGTAAGTCTTACTCTTACTCCATGCCTTGCTGTGTAGCTGGGTAGCTGGGCCCTGGAGTCCTCCTCCTTCTGTCTGCTAGAGCTATCTCTCCTCTCCCTCAGATTTCTCCTTCTACATATTCTCTCTGTCTGCCAGCCTTACCTATCCTTGCTCCTGCCTTGCTACTGGCCAGTTCTTTATTAGACCATCAGGTGTTTTATACAAGCACAGTAACACAGCTTCACAGAACTAAACAAATGCAACATAAACAAAAGTAGCATACCTTAAAATAATATTCTACAAATGGATAAAGAAAATGTGCTACATTTACACAATAGAATATTACTCAGCAGTAAAAAAAAAAAAAATCAATGACATTTGCAGGCAAATGGATGGAACTAGAAAAAAATCATCCTGAGTCGGGTAACACAGATCCAGAAAGACAAACACGGTAAGTACTCACTTATAAGTGAATGCTAGATGTAAAGCAAAGGATAACCAGGCTACAACCCATAGCCCCAAAGAAGCTAAGTAACAAGGAGGATCCTAAGACAAACATGCACGGATTCCCCTAGGAAGGGAAATAGATGAGATCTCCTGGGTAAACTTGGAGGGGTGTTGGAAGGGAGGAAATGGGGGGATAAGAATATGAGGGATCCAGTTGGCAGAGTTGGGGGCAGGACAGAGGAGGAGAGTAATGAAACAGATATCTTGATAGAGGGGGCCATTTTGGGGTTAGGGAGAAACCTGTTGCCAGGGAAACTCCAAAGAATCCACAAAGATTAGACTCCTAGCAATAGTGGAGAGGGTTCTTGAACTGGCCTTCCCCTGTAATCAGATTGGTGAATGCCCTAACTGTCATCTTAGAGCCTTCATCCCATAACTGATGGAGATGCAGAGATTCCACAGCCAAGCACTGGGCAGAGCTCCTCTGGGAGTCCAGTTGAAGAGAGGGAGGAGCTTCGTCCTGCTTCAACACAATAAGACATGCTTTGTTAACTCCCATAGGAGGCCTGGCCCTTTCTGAATGGAGGAGGAGTGAATGTGGGCAGGATAGATGGGAGGTAGGAGGAGAGAACAGGAAGAGAGGAGGGAGGAGAAACTGTGGTTGGTATGCAAAATCAATGAAAACATTTAAATAAAAAATTAAAATAAAATGAACAAAAAGTTCTAAGTTTTCATTTTATATTTTGTGCTGTGTTAAACAAACATTATAAATTATGAAGTGAAAACACATAACAAGGATCCATATCACATGACATTTATTAATAGTGGTATTAATATATTTGAATGTTTGTACAGCTGAGTACAGACATTTTGTGTTTATAATGATTCATGATTCATATATATCATAGGTTTTAATAACCAGTTATTTTCATATTTATATGAAATATATATAAAAAAGATAAAATATAGATAGATAGTAGATAGATGATAACAATCCTTTAGTGTATTAATTGCCATGTTCCTAAATAAAATATTTTAAAATTACTTGCATACTACTATCAAAAGATGCCAGTGAGTATTTCTGATATATAAAATTAGTATTTCCTATTTTTAAGAATCAAAGAGTTGGGGCTGGAGAGATGGTTCATCACGTGAGTGTTTTCTGCTTTTCAAAGCACTTGAGCTTTTTGATCCCAAGCACCCATGTTGGGTGGCTTACAACCACTTAATGAACTCCAGCTCCAAGAGATCCCGTTCTTTCTTATGGCTTCTACCAGCACCCACATGCACAAGACCTCTCTCTCTCTCTCTCTCTCTCTCTCTCTCTCACACACACACACACACACACACACACACACACACACCACAAATGCACACACAGGTGTGCACCTGCATGCATGCAGGCATGCACACACACATAAAGCATATAGAATAATAAGAGTCTGGAAAGGTGGCTCAGTGGTTAAGATTACTAGCTGCTCTTGCAGAGGACTCAGGTTTAGTTCCCATGATGACTCACAGCCTTCTGTAACTCCACATTCATGGGATTTGGCACTATCTTCTGGCTTGCAAGGGCACTGGGCACACATGGCACACTTACATACATGCAGGCAAAACACTCATACACATAAAAGAAAAATAAATCCCCCAAATATTAATAATACATTTTTTAAATCAAAGAATTAACAAATGGAAGATTTGAGATTTAATCACAATATACTTGATGTGATGTATTAAATTAACATTTTAATGCACATACAGTTTATTCAATTAAAATGTATTTAAGTAAATATATACATTTAACTGTTGTATTTATTTATATATGCTTGGAGGATATGTCACATATGCATATGAGTTACATGGTATTGATTGTGAAGTTAAATATTCACCTTTTGATATCTCATATAAAACGAAACATATATGCATGTATATAGGCACACACACATATGAATACAAACACACACATTGATTCCCAAATCAATTATATGTTTCTCTTATTTGTTCTCTGGAATCTCCAATCCCATGCAAAGAAATCCAGATTTTTTTATGTGTGTGTGATCTTGCCATTGGTATGAGAAGACTACAGGGGGCATCCTGCAGGGTCTCTTTTGCACAAGCCCTGAAAAGCATTCACAAATCCTGAAATCAGAGTTTCAAATGTCCAAAGACTAGGGGGAAAGTCCAGGCTATGGCCCTTGTCTGTGTCCTTCCCCTGCACTCTCCTTGTGGATTTGACCTGCTCCCACAGGTCAGTGCAGGGCACAGGCTGTCTCCAGGTCCTGAAATACACACTTCAGAGTGCAGTAAGGGCCTGAAGAGGCTGTTGACAGGTCACTCTCCAGGCTATCCTGAAGTGTTGCCTGGTGTTAATTCCATTAACTCAGGGGGGTTTTATATTTGACTGGGCTTACTTTCTCATTTCCTTTGAGCAGTAAAGAAACATTGTGGTTTAATTTGAAGATACATAAGGAAAATATGTCCTCCTTGGGAATTTTCTGCCAGGGTGATTTGTAAACAGGAAGAGTAACTATTGCTATGACAGCATTTATCAAGTATGCTGCTTGCCTCTGCCTCTGGCAGCTAAACAGAACCGGGAGGCAGTTATGTGAGAAAGAGCAAGAACCCAAGTGCGAGCCAAATGTCTCTCTCTTTGTTATGTCATTGGGCCTTGTTTGTTCTCTTTTGTGCTTCTAGGTAATGTAGTTAGAGAATCACATTAAAACTGAAAATATATCTTAAATTCATAAACCACTATAAGCTAACATTATTGGAAGCACATATATATCAGCAGAATTTGAGATAAGACAACGTGGGAACTCTTCAGATATAAAATTAATAAAAAGATATTTACTGGGAAATGTATTTAATAAACATGTTATTAATATATTTGATTAAAGAGCATATTTTCATAATTTAGATGTTTGGAAAACTCTCATATGACAGCCAGTTCTGTAGGTCTGACTGGAGATCCATTAATATCAATAAGAAATCCGTAATGATCCCAGAAAAGCAGTGGGTTTATGACAATTTATTTCTGTGTAAACTACCCCATCGACCTGACCAGTACTAATAAATATTCCTCACCTGATGCCAACAGTTCGTACTTTACTCATTTATTTGGAGGTAGTAAGCATTTGTTCAACGCTGGTGGATAAAAACCAATCCCTGCCATATGTTTCAAATATTCCACAGGAACAAAGGATAACCCAGTGCCTTCTCTGCTGGTGTAGCCTCATCCCTTGCTATGTTCTAATTAACATCATCGGGCTACAGTTGTACTATCCTCAAACCCATCACATTTGGTGGTTCTAGAAGAAGCCAACTGAAGATCCTTTTGATGAAATAAAATTTCATAAAGTCCTAAAGAAGGAGAAGGCATTATTCTTTAGTGGCTTCCCTGTTGGTGAGGGAAGACCAAGGCATCTGTATGCCTTAGGAAAAAAAAAAACTGTGCATGTTTATTTCAAACGAAGAAGTCTATGGTCTGTAGTGTCCCCTTGTCACACATCCAGGAACAGGCTATCATTCATCAAAAGGGCAGGGACAGAGTGGGGACATAACTGGGAAGAAATCTGAACCGAGATATATTTTGTATGACATTCTTGATGGTGTCGCCTCCCTGAAGATTTTAAATGGTTAGTTTGTCCCAAAGTTGATCCAGCAGAAATATATCTGAGGGCTACTAAAGAAAAGAAGGTCAGTGGTTAAAAAAAGCAATAATAATAAGCCACAAAGCTCACCATGACCATACAGTATGAACTTATGAAAATGGCTCCTATTCTGGATTATTTATTCCCATGATAAATGAAATTTTAACTGGAAGCATGCCCCACAGAAAGACTTGGCCCTTTTTTGCCACCCAGTATTGATCATGGAGAGAAAAGTTGTGCTTTCTGTGTTCTCCTTTAAACCCAGGGTTCTAAATGAAGGGAAATTACAACCACAGGGCTAGAACAAACCCCAGGAGCATCTTTGGTTGGGAATGAGACGACAACACCATTCTACTTCCAATTTTTATCCTCAGTGCCATTTTAATCATTATTATAATTTGTATAAAAGAAATACAATTATTGAGAAATGAAGTAATTTTTCATGAATAGTTACATTTTAGTTCGCAAAGTAATTGAATACTTAAAGCTCCCTGCATCACTTCAGTGTGCTCAATCTGGAACCTAGGTTCAGGGTTGACCTAGCTTTCACTGTAAACTCTGCATAGCCTAGAGTCGTTATTCTGTTGAGGAGTTCTCTAGATCATATTGGCCTATGGGTGAGTGTGGAGGGATTATCTTTATTGATAATTGACATAGGAGGACCCAGGCCACTGTGGTAGGCATCATTCTCCTGGGTTGTATAAAAAACTAGAAAAGCATGATTGAGCAAGTAAGCCAGCAAGCAGCATCCACCATGGTTTGCCTTGTGCTCCTAGACTGAGTGAACTCCCTGCCTATAGTAGCCCTGCATTGCATAGCTCGGAGCCCTGCCTCCAGATTCCTGTCTTGAGTTCCTGAGTTCCTGCCTTGACTTCCCTCAATGATGTCCTGCTCCCTAGATGTTTAAGCCAAATAAATCTCTTCCTTCCCAAGTTGCTTTTGGTCAGTGTTTTATCAGAGCAACAGAAAGGAAACTAAAATACTGTGAATGGCATCGAAATTCTGTTAGTTTGTGTCTGTCAAGTGTGTTTCAATGTGAAAATCTTGTGGGGTAATTCTATGGAGTAAAGGCCAAGTCATGCAAATTGTACCTGTAGATTCTCACAGTAGCACCTGTTGACTTTTGCATCATCACTGACATAATTATTATTCTTAGTTATTTATTATTTCATTAGTATAAGCCTCATCTCCATTAGCTTGTCTCTAACCTTCCTCATTATATGTTGTTAAACCATGGCATCCTCAGTGGCTCTTTCTCTGCCTGGCTCCCTACTCTAACTTTGTGATTTGTTCCAGATAAGTTCAATGTTGCTCTTAACTGCCACTCACAAGAGCAGGACACTTAATGTAGAAGTATATTAAGCTGCACTGCATACCTCACAGTGCTTTCTACCCAGCTAATGTTTTACTCTGCATTAACAAGCTATGAAAAACACCATTTAAAATATATGCAGCAAACTGCAAGATGATTCTGTAAGTGAAGTATGTGCCTTACAAGGAGGAGTACCTGCGTCTGATCCCCAGAACCCACATTAAAAGAAAAAAAAAGTTAGAGATTGTTGTGTTTGCTTGTAATCTCAGTGGCAGTACAGACAGATTTCTGAAGCCCACTGGTCATTTAGAGAGCCTACTTGGCAAATTCCAGGCTAGTAAGAGACAGTGTCTCTGAAAGAAAGAGCAATGTAGGCAATACCTGAGGAGGCATAAAGGATAATATCAGAGGTGGTTCTCCAATATCCATGCAAATGCACACACAGGTGCCCATGCACTTGTACATCCATATGCACCTCCCCAAACACAGAATTGCAAATAACTATTTATATCATCATCATCATAATCTCTACCTTTAAATGCTCAAATCCAGTCAAAATTTGTACAAATGTTCTCACCTGTAACTGATCGCTCACTTGTAAATTTAATTTCCTCTTTAAAAAAATACAGTCAATGTATATAATGAGTCCCTCTATTCAGTATTTCAGTTTTGAGTTTTAACTGTTTCAGCAATAATTTAACATATTTATTAACATCTCTGGCATGTGTCTTGTGAGGCTTGGAAAGATATGGTCTAAAAAAAATTAGAGTTAAAGAGTATTTATGGAGTTGATTCTTCTCCTTTGAAACTATTTCTCTGAAGCTCTGGGGCCTCTGCTTGAAGTAGGACTATCCCTACATCTCCCTGTCACTGTCATACCCCCTCTTTAGTTTTGAGAGGCATTACCCATTAGTAATATACAGAGAAGGTGTGTGGAGCTTACTGTTGGCTTGGCCATACCCTGATTGTGCCCTGCATATTCTTTCACCCTATAATAGACATCTGCCTCTGCATCAGTCACCTATAGGTTACCTCCCCGTCCACGTCACCCTCTGCCATCCACAATCACATTTTCCTTGTTTATACCCAGTGCCCTCGGAGAAGTTCAGCAAAGCCTGTCTTTCTCAGTAAGGTATTCTGGGTTATCACTGGAAGATCGAGAAGGTCCTCACCTAACTTGGATGCATACATCCATTCTTCCCATTGCTTCTTAATACTAGCGTACATGAAAATTTTTTACTGAATGGAGAACTAAAAGTACACTTTCTATAAACCTTGGTTCATTGGTTACTTTATGTTGCTCTGATAAAATACTGTGACCACAAATGACCTAAGGAAGAAGGCCGATTTTGGTTTATAGTTCCAAAGGGAAGGTCTATGATGAGGGAGGAGGTATGGCAGCAGGCAATCAGAGCAGGAAGCTGAGAGATCACACCTTCAGCCACACAAGGAAAGCAGAGAGTGTAAACTGGGAAGTGAGGTGAGGCTATACACTCTCAAAACCTGTCCCCATTGATGTACTTCCTCCAGCAAGGCTCCACCTTTTAAAGACTCCATAACCTCACCAAACAGAGTCACCAATGGAGGACCATGTATTTGAGTACCAGGGCCTATGAGGGACATTCTGACAGGTTAGAGTACCTCAGACAGAGGCAAGATCCTGACAGGTGAACTACTCCTGGCAAAACTTTGTGGTTTCTATTCCCATTGGGATTACTTCATCCTGGGACCAGCCAGAGCTATTCTGTATGAGGGACTCAAGTGAAGAGGGACTCTGAAGGAGGGAATCAGCTAGAGGCAAAATATGATGGAAATCAAATGGCCTCAAAATTTGAAATCACTAACTACTTTATTAAATAGGCTCAGGGAATAACTAGTGGGCCATTCATACTGGCTAATATGCATAGAATACTCAATAAAACTACAGGCTGGAGGAAACAAGACCTTTCAAAATTATAGGTAATTACAGATTTACATCCACAGTTACATTTATACCTATAGGTATATATCTGTATTATATCCATAACTATGTTTATATCTGTATGCATGAATATTTATCTATATGAGTGTTTATAGTTGTACTTACAACTATAGCTACAATTACATCTTCTATCTATGTATGAAGAGAGCTGTACATAGATACACACACACACACACACACACACACACACACACACACATATATATATATGGCATACATTTTACTAGTTTTAGGCATTTTAAATACACAGTTCTTAGGCATTAAATATATTCACACCCCAAATCATCTGTCATCATCCATTTTTTAATGTTTCTCTCTTACCCACTCAAGCTTCCAAACACTTAGCAATAACACCACCCTCCTCCCTGCCCACAACACTGCACGGCTACTATTCTCCCTTTGAATTGAGCTTCTTTTCTTTGGCAAGTTCACTGTGTCCTAAGCTGAAAACTCAGCCTCTATTGAGCAGGATTCAGTAGGTTTTTGTCATTTTTTTTCTTTATTGTTTAACTCTTTTTCCCACCCATCTTTGAGTAGGAAGGGTATTGATCATTTAGGACCATTGTGGCACTGTACTGTGGGCCCCTCTTGCTTAGGCAACAGAAAAACATGTTTTCCATAGCTCTCCAGGTCGGGTGTGTGGGGAGTCAGCAGATCTGTTTTCCACTGAGGCTGCTTTTCCAGTTGTTGAAGGCTGTCTTCCTGATTCCTCCCATGGGCTTTGCTGTGTTTATGGCCTCACACGTGCACCTTCCCAACTCTACTGCCAGTTGTATTAGGATTTAACTGAAACATCACTTCACATTACTTATCTCCAAATACAGTTGTACCTTGAAGAACTAGGGTTTGGGGTTTCAGCCACTAGTTTGGGTGGGCTTCATTGAGCCTCTATGTGGATGTGGGATTCAATTATGTTTAAATTAACATCTTCAAGGAGGATACCAGCTTTACCATCTGATTGCTGTTCTTTCTTTCTTCCACTTCTCTCTTAATGTCTGTTTAGTTTTTGTTGTTTTATGCTGACAAAGTTTGTTTCACTTCTTACATGAGTATTGTACCTATTTTCTTTGTACTTACCGAAGAATTACACATAACACCCCCAATTATAAAATCAATACCAATTTAGTATTATATACAAAAATTTTGCTCCTTACAGTTTAACCCCTAACGTTATGCTATTGATTTCATAAATTGTATCTTTATACATTAATATTCATCAACATAAATTTATAATTATTTCATGTATTTCTCTTTCAAATAGTACAGAAAACAAAAAGTGAAGTTGCAAATCAAAATAATATTACTTTTCATATATATATACATATATATATACACACACATAAATATGTGTGTCTACATTTTTTCAGATATATTTTTCTATGTGTTTACTTTTATGGGCAAACTCATTTTCAGTGGTTTGAAGTCATATCTAAAGTCCTTTCATTTCAACTCAGAAAAATTCCATTTCTAATGCTCTACTTTGCCTTTGGTTTGTCTGAAAATGCCTTCAATTCCTTTTCTTTCTTGGGGGATACATTTACAGCATACACAATTCTTGCCCTGTGGCTGTTTCTGCATGTGTTTCTCACAATGCTCTGCCGAGAAGGTATTTGTGCTACATTTATTCTGTGTTCCCTTGGTCTTTGTCTACACATTCCTTTTGCTTCTACCCTGTGCTGCAGCAACTGATACCACCAAAGCCCAGGCCTGGTGATTTCCAGAGTATAGACCAGATGGGCTCTAATATCACACAGGGATCTCTCTCAGAAGCATCCCCATGGGTGTACACTAACATCCCAGTAAATTGAACTGGATCACAAGCCCTCAGTTAAACACATTTCTGACAAGAAAAAAAGAACTTTCCTTGATTTGATGAGACAGTTTATGTAGGGCGAGATGGATGTTAGAGTACCATCTACTCTATCCAGTATGCACATGGTTCTTAGGGACTGCTCTGTGGTGTTGGAAACCCGACAAGAGGCTTAGGAGACTCAGAAAGGAAACTGCACACCTGTACAAAGGGCTCATTCCCATGTCAGTTCAATGTAAAGCACATTCAACATTTAAACTTGCATTAATTTTTTATTAGACTATATATATATATATATATATTATAGATCTTGTAATATATGTATTATAGATCTCAATGATTATCACCTGCATTATTATTTATGGGGAGTAGACAAAACTGTCTTCTTCATAGGCACAGGCCTTTTCCCTAGTCCTATAAACTGACTCAACACAAGAGAAATCATTAAAAGCAAATGAACTGCTAATTAAATGTTCACCTCTTCAGTAGTGGAAAGACCTAAACCAAAGAACATCACCATCCTTTCATGGGTAAAGGTGTCTTTGATTTTCAAGACCAAAGGTTCACTTTAATGTAGCTGAGCTGTCTTCATTGTAAGAGAATTCACTTTGAGTCATAATCATTGAAGCTCTGAGTGTGTCTTGCATACATTTTCAGAGTATTTCCTTGATGACTGGGCAATTTTCTGATACCACTTCTCTCTGTTGCAGTGACCCAAGGAGGCGTGTCTCTGGTCTCTGACATGTGTCCAGATCCTGGAATTCCAGACAATGGCAGAAGAGCAGGTTCTGACTTCAGGTAGGAAACAAAACAATAGCTTGGAAATGGAGTTATTTTCTAACATGTATACCTGACCTGTCATTTTTATCTCATTTGTCCTGTTGATGGAAAGACACAACTTGTCATTAATTAAGAAGCTGCAGTATTTGCACAACTCTGGACGTAGTATGGTGATAATTTCCAGGTACCCTGACATTGATGGCTTCAGAACCTGAGTGAGGCTAAAATTTTGACTCTCAAAGTATGTAAAAAAATTTGTCTTCAGATTTATAAATATACTTATGTTTGTGTGTGTGTATGGTGTGTGTAACTTGATAGTCTCATGCTTAAAAATAAAGAACACAAAAATTGTATTATGGCTTCATGATTATTGCCTCAAATAAACTTTTAGGGTGTCAAATACTACTGGTCCTCAGTGTCATTGACTCCAAGAGGCTGCCCATCAATTAGGATTATGAAAAGCTGGAGACCCCTCTCCAGTTACTCTACCATGATGCAGCTGTGATTAGAAACACTCCAGGGCTTTGCATTTCTTCCTGTCTCTTAGAACCTATCTTTTTCACCTCATGTGAAGGGCTAGTAAACAAGAGTAATCTGAAGAAAATCAAGAGTGAAGGGCACAAGAAAGGAGTTTTCCTTCCTATAATCTGCCCATTTATTTGAGAGACAGACAGAATTAAGGCTACCAACATGGGCTGAAAAGCTGTGCCAGTCATGCAAAGGGGAGTCCATGGATGCTCAGTGAGCCTGGCACAACAGCTGTGCCATTAAAGAGGATGGGGAAGCAGGATGCTTGTCTGTGGGGTGGCTGTCACCGAGTTGATGGTATCACTAGAATTTCTGTCACCAGCTACACAGTGCTGTAGACTGGGTGAGTTTTCAGGAAAGGTTTATTTCATGTCCCAGTCTGGTAAATCTAAGGTCAAGATGCCACATCTAGCAAAGTCCCAAAGTGGTATAGGTTGTTGAAGGAGAAATTGGGAGCCTTATTGAATGAGGGTGCCTGGGCCTCTTCCTCCCATCCTGTCTGTCTCTGTCTCTCTCTCTCCCTCTCTCTCTCTCTCTCTCTCTCTCTCTCTCTCTCTCTCTCTCTCTCTCCCTCTCTCAGAGGTTTAGATAACACTTCTCTGAGCAGAGACTGGGCCAGTGATTTTTATTCATATATTTATATATATATTTACATATTTATATAATATATAACATATATTTAATTTTGCTGGTTTTTTGTCGTCATTGTTGCTGTTGACTGGAAACAAGTTAGAGTCATATGGGATGAAGGAATCTCAATCGAGCAATTGCCTCCACCAGTTTGAACTGTAGGCAGGTCTGTGGGTATTTTCTCCATCAATTATTGATGGGGGAGAGTCCACTTCACTAATGATGATGCCGCTCCTGGGCTGGTGGTCTATATAAGAAAGCAAGATGAGCAATCCATGGGAAGCAAGCCTATAAGCAGAACCCCTTGATGGCCTCTACATCAGGTCCTGCATCCAGGTTCCTGCCTCAAATTCCTTCGCTGACTTACCTCCATGATGGTGTACCATAATCCGTAAGCCAAATAAACCCTTTCCTCAACCATCCTGTACCCCCACTCCCATTGGTTGATTTTGTCAGTGTTTTATCACATCAACAAAAAGGGAACTAGGGTGGAAATAATGGGGTTTTGCTTGGCTGGACTTGATTATGCTGTTTCGGAGAGTGTCTTAGTTTGGGTTCCTATTGCTGTGATGATGAAATGAAATACCATGACAAAAGCCAAGTTGGGAAGAAAGGGTGTCCTTGGCTTACATTTCCAGATCATATCTGAGGAAGTCAGGACAGGAACTCAAACAGGCCAGGAACCTGGAGGCAGGAACTTACTGGCTTACTCCCCCTGGCTTGCTTAGCTTGCTTTCTTATAGAACCCAGGACCACCAGCCTAGGGATGGCACCACCCACAACAGGCTGGATCTTCCCTGATCAATCACTAATTAAGAAAATGCCCCACAGCCTTATCTTGTGGAGGCATTTTCTCAATTGAGTTTTCCTCCTTTCAGATAACTCTATCTTGTGTCGAGTTGACATAGAACTAGCCAGCGCAGGGAGTATTGTGAAAGGGTTTGGAACTTTGACCTGAACTCAGAGCTTAATGAACAACAGCAGAAGCTCAGAATATACAATTGTTCAGAGAGGCACACATGATTGAGGCCTAGCTTATGAAGGCTCAGTGGTAAGCAAATACTCTGCCGGGGCTGTTCATGTGCTATTTTGTATCAACCATCTGTAGAGGTGAAACCTGTGCTTCAATGGGACTATAGGCACTTGTCAGAAGAGATAGAGGAATCACCTGTGAATAATAAGATGCCAGCATCATTGAGGCCAAGTCTTGTCACAAGTATTTCAAGGTCAACACAAAGAAGCCGTGGTCTAGAGAGGTACGAGGCAGCAGCTTGGTAGATACTATGCCCCCTATGGTACTGGTTTAAAAGCGTAAAGAGGTCATGGTGTGTAGCTGAGGCTTGTCACTATGTGGCAGGGTCAGCATCTCTCTGAATAGAGGCCAGAATGGCTACTGATAGAGGGGCAGTCTCCATTTCCATAGAGACTGCAGCAAAAGGGAGATGCCAGAGTCACAAGACAACCCCAAAGACAAGGTTTAGAGGGAAGTCAACCTGAGCTTGCATGATAGGCTGTGTCTGTTGCAGAGGGCAGAGATGGAGAGCACCAAATCAACCCAGCCTCTGTGAAGCCCAGAAGACCATCATTGAGTCCCAGATGCTTCACAGTGGGCTGTTTATGCTATTGGGTTCATTCTTTGATCAGATTGTAACTGAGTCCTGGTTCTTCTGTCTTAGACAAGGAATGTATGTAAATTAATATCACCATCATCACCACCATCATCATCATCATTATTATTACTTTACAGAAGAGTCATAATTAAGAGATTTAAAAATCCATGGATTTTTAAGAAGACATTGAACATTTAAAGTGTTCAAATTTCAAAGTTGAACTGTGTTTTATGTTGTGATATTAATTGCCTGACCTGGGGCAGTGGAAAGCAAGTGTGCAAGCTGGGGCAGTCATGGAAGGAAGACAGAATCTGCTTCTAGAGGATACCCACAATCCTCTGTTTTAGTGTCTTAGTTTCCCCAGGTCTCTGTGTTGTTCACATTTCTCCAAGAGTGCAACAACCAAGACTTTGGAAATGGCTAGAAATGAAATCTGAAGAGTATTTTGATTTTATTTTGAGATTTCATAGGACTTTATTGCCAGACAACATTTCAAGGAAAAAAGACTTTCGCTTTCCACTTGTATATTTCTTTGTCTTGCCTGAATGAGCAGCCTTGAACCTTATTACAAGGTTGCTTGGAAATGGGCATTATCTATGGCTTCTTTATTCTCAAGTTGAAAAGGAAGGAATTCCGATTTTGGTCGAGAGTGTGATTTCAGCTCTAAGTTTTCCATGGTGACCTTTATTGAGTCAAGGATGTAGTGATCTATTTTGTATTTGTCTGGAACTTTTTTTTAACACAAACAGATACAAGATTCTGTGAAAACTCTTTTCTACATCTATAGAGATTATCTTGGCTTACCTGCTTAAATTGCTAATATAATGTGTTAATACATTGATTTCTAATGTATCGATATCAGATTTGGTGCTAAAATTAAGGCATCCTGTCTTTTTTTGGTGTTGTGGAAGGAAAGGGAGTCTCATGCATGCCAGACAAGCATTTGCCTGTGGGCTATGTGCACCACCTGACATTATTTTGCTTCCATTTTGTTAGATTTCACTTTCTAAAACTTTACACATCTCTGACACACAGTTTCATGATGTATAATCCTATAAGGATTTTGTCTGGTTGTACTGTCACAGTAATACTTACCATATAAAAATTAATTGGGAAATCTTTCATCTAGAATATTCTAGAACAGTTTGTTCGTACTTGGTATTGGCTTTTTCTTAAATGCTGAGGAGATTTACCAATGAACCAGGAGAGAGGTTTTCTCAAGAAAGGTCTTCAGCCACTGACTCAACAGTTCCTTCATACACACATCTCCTTTTGTTAACTGTTTATAGTTTATATCTTTCAGAGAATTTTAAATTTTCATTCATTTGGCAAAACATACGGACACAAAACTTTCCATAGCATTTTCTACAGTTTAACCTTGAGTTATTACAATGTGTCCAATTAACATTTCTATACATAGTAATTTTCATTTTTTAATTAGCATATAACATATTAGATTTTGTTGTGGAGTTTTCAATCATAGTCCGTTTTGTGTTGAGTCTCCTGTCTTCATCTGCATCCGTTCTTCAATACCACTTTGTACCTTCCCTCTCAGAGAAATTTTGTTTTCATGTTGCAGTGTTATATTACTACCATTTTATTTCCTGGGCAACTCTTTATCTGCCTTTGTGGTCCCCTTTCTAGTTTTATAACTACACACACACACACATATGCATGTAAGAGAGAACGTGTAGATTTTTCCTTCTGAGTCTGGATTATCTTGCTTAATGTAATCATATCTGACGGCTTCCACTTTCCTGCAGTTTTGATAATTTCACTTTTCCTTATGGCTTCATAAAATTCCACTATGTGTATATACCATATTTCAAATACTAAACTTATTTGTATTTTATTTTATATGTATGAGCATTTTGCTTGCATGTATGTATTTATACCATGTACATGTCTGCTGCCTTCAGAACTCAGAAAGAGGGTATCAGATCTTCTTTCCCTCTGGTGCATGTACATGCAGGCAAAACACTCACATACATTTGTAAATTTATTAATACTACATTAGTGCTAAGAATATATTAGTTCCTATTAAACATTTCTTCTAAGTTACCTTGAAAAGAATTTTTTTTCTATAAAAACATGTTGTTTCCAGTGCTAGGAGTAATAGAGGGTTATGAATTCCCACATAGTTCTGTACCACCCACCACCTCTGTCCCTGTTTCCAGTTGTCAGTAATATTTCCCATTCTGAAATCACACTCATTAATACTGAAGTGTCTCATTGGAAACATCTTTAAGCACTGGGAATCTGTCAAACTAATGGTAATAGATAGGGCTTCAGAATTGCTCAGTTTTTGTTAGACAACTTTACTTCATCATTGGCAACAAATATAATGTTTTTTTGAAGTTAAAGATACATTTTAATAAAAATTTCTGATGAAAAGTATAATCTTATCAATCACCATTTGTCAGTCATCCAGATAAAAAGGCACTCAGTGGATAGGCAATCAGCCACTGGCTCGGATGTCAATCACGTATGTCTTTGTCCTCATGACTGACACCCCTGAGATCTCAATCTGCACTGGAGAGGCACTGTGGATTCAATGGATATATACAGTAAAATCCCAAACTATTCTTGCTTTATAGGGGACTTTCTTAGGTGGCCTTGGCCTTTTCTGTGTAAGGCACACTGTCCTTGCTTGAGTGCTGCATTCACCATCTGGCAACACAATAGAAAGATCCTGTTACGTCTTTATGTTGATTTACAAGAGCTTTGATTTTACAGATCCCCTGAAAGGGTCTTTATTCGAGGATCAATGGGTCACTCCATGAAAAGAGATGCCTAGGCCTGCAAGCTGGGTCTCCACAGCCCAGGACTGAAAAGTCACTATTCAGACGTGTGTTCCATTGTAAGGAAAGTTGGGTGGAATTGAATTGAAGGTCATTGGTACCCTGAGTTGTCATTGTGCAGTGACCACTGGCGTCAGATGCACATGACCTGCATTTATTGATGATACTTGCTGTCTGTTTTCCATGCATCTGGAGAACCCATGTGTGTTCACACACAAACTGATGCACCCTGGCCCAGAAAAGATGCCTTGAGTCTTGGATGAAGTGAGATGTGAAGGCAGCTAGTCCACAGGTTTCCTACCCTGCTGATGTTTACAACAGAAAGGGGATATTCTTCATTATTTTATAATTTTAGCAGCTCTTTTAGTAGAAATCAGTTCAGTTCTTTCTAAATTCTTATAACCAATACTAATGACTATTATATAATACGGATGAATGTCTGATGTGGTCAAGATGAGCTGGACTCAATTGTAGCCTATGCTACTATAATTATATGTAATTTGGAGCTGCTTTTTGTTTGAAGAGGCCTTACTTTATTAAGATGATAAAGTATCTGTCTTCTAGTTTTGTTTGAATTATTATTGTTTCCCTGGAAACCTTTGTGGTTTTCTTAAGGCAATCTAAATATTAATTCCAGGGTTATCAATAAATTATTCAGTTAATGGAGCCTAACACAAAGCTTTCCTGTTTGAATTAAGTCTGTGGGAGGAAAGTTTCCAAAGTATTTGTTAGCATTGACCACTGTCTAAAAGACAAAGTATATTCATTAAAAGCGAGGAATTATGAGTGAGATTGATGTAGGAAAGAAGGTGTTGTGTTAGGGGAGGATCCTGGCCTCTGTTGTCTGTGTAGTTCCCGTCCTGAGGAGAACATAACTCCTCTATGTGCACAAGTGCAATTATCATCACTTTTTAAAATAATTTCATTTTCACTGATGGGAATTTGACCTGGGCCTTCATGCCTTCTAAGCAAGGACTCTACCAACTGCACTACACCCAGCTCCCACCCCCACCCCCACTCTTTCCCTCATTGCTGGGCTAGAACTTAGAACTCTGCATATGCTAGGCAAGCACCCTATCATGACCTTCATCCATAGTCCCTGGGTGCTATTGTTGTTAGTTGTTTATTTGTTTTTAATTCATTTGTTTGATTTTTTTTTTTTTTTTTGCTTTGAGATTAAATCTTGATGTTAAGCCCAAACTAGTCTCAAACTCATCACTCACCTGCCTCAGCCTCTGCAGTACCAGGATGTGCATAAACTCCCTAAGCTAGCTCAGTGAATAGGTTCTTTCAGAATAAGTTAACATGCAACTATTAGGGTGAGCCTTGATTTTTGCTGTTTTGTTTTTGACACAGGGTCTAGGTGTAAGGCCAGGTTGGCCTTGAACTTGTAGTTACTCTCATGCCTCAGCCTCTCAAAGTGCTGAGATTATGTGTCCCTGCTACTATACTCTATCTTTCTGTGCATGTTTTTTTTTCTTCTTCTTCTTCTTCAGTTGTAGCGGAGATGAATTGATACCTTGGGACTCAGGCAAGGCAAGGGCTCTACCACTAAGGTAGAGCCCCAGCCCTTACAAATAGAATCTTTAAACTTTAAGGATTGTTGTGGCAAGATCATGTCTTATCTAGGACTTGCTGCTGGATCTTGATGATGGCAAGCCTCTATCAACACTAGTTCTTTCTAAACAGTGGTGACTATAGTAACTACATTTTCTTTTTCATAGTGACCTTGATGGACCACTGTGTTCCACGGGTGTAAAATTTCACAAAGCAGCCATGTTGGGAGGAGGTCCTACCTTCAGCCCTGTATCCCAAGCAACAAACACACTTACTATTGAAAGGGAAGGGTTACTGAAAGCATACACTGTTGTGACTGCCACCTGAGCAGGGCTTTACATTCCCATGCACAGTGGGACAGGTTATTTGTGTATATGGTTCCTAATCTAAATTTTAGAAAATGTTTATCATAGGTAAAAGAAGGAAAACTGAACAAAGGGATCTCCCTGAATGTTCTGAGTCCACAGCTCCTCAGCAATTCCAGTATTTCACCTAGGGAACTCTCCTGAACACCACTCTGGGCTGCCTGGAACCAGATTCCTGAGCTCACAGTCCAGCATAATCACCATTCTTCAGTTTCTGTCTCCTGTTTTAATTTCAGAGTCCCACAATTACCCAGCATGGCTGTCTATAGCTCCTCACAGCCTGGCCCACACCCCCTGTATCCATGACTCTTGCCACATGTAGTATAGAGACAGCTCACATGGAGAGAGACAAGGATCTTAGAGTAACAAAATTGCAAAATACCCCCATGCTTTTCTTAGGATGGCTGTTCATTTTGTAAAATGGAACATGGCTCTGTGCAGGCTCCTGTTCTCCCTCCCCACTCAGCTATTCCCTCCCTGATTCAAAGAACTCTCACCCCAGCTCTCTACAGCCTACCCAGTCAGCCTTCCCAGCATCTGTATGCCTATGACACTTACTTGTGTTGCTAGAGTTTTGTTAAATCATGAGGTCCCGAAGGGAAGGGGACAGGCCTTATTGATTTTATCTCTTATTGCTGTGCCCAAGTCATGGTAGACACTTTTATTTTCTGTTGAATTGGATTAAACCAAAGTTAACAAGCCTGTCCCTAGGGATATGTGATCACAGCCTCATTAGTACTGTGTTAAGCCAATTAAGTTAGCCACTACTGGTCAGGGAATGGATTAATGACTCTTTACAAAAAAAAAAAAAAAAAAAAAAAACTATGACCTATACTAAAAAAGAAGTTTGGAGATTGGCAGAGTGAAATTATGACCAAAAGGTCATATATGATTTAGAACTGATGGGAATGTGTTAATGTGCTAATAATTTCTCTTCCAATACATAATAAGCACTACTTTAACTCCATGGTATAACTTCGAGTCTTCCCTTTATTTTTTAACTGTTCTTTACAAAGTTGCCTATAGTGGATGGGATCTGTTGCTATCAGATGGAAGGAGAAATTGAGGCATGTAAAGGAGAACAGACATGATCCATGAGAATGAAACAAGTCAACCCCTTTTTTGATGAGATGTTGGTCACGTCCGTGGCCAGAGAAGGCTGTGTTCCTTGTTCCTTTCCATGTGGCATATAGTGATGGTGCTTAGAGTAACTCCAGCATTGCCATGATGTTCTCTTCCCTCTGCACCTCTGTAAAGAACCCATAGAGTCTCTCAGCCAGGGGACAAGTTCAACATTTTTCCCATGAACACTGATTCCCACTAAATCTGTCCCTGAATTATTTTTTAAGTAAGGGGGGAGGGGGTGAGAGAAGTGCCACTGTGCTGTGAGACAAAATCCTCACGTTCTTATTGTTTGCTTGTCCTGTGGGACATTATTGTTCTCCCTCCAGGAAGTGAATCTGGAGAGGCGAAAAACAGGACTTAGTGTTGGTTTTGTTTGTTTTTGAGACAGCCCCGTTGTGTATTTCTAGCTGGCCTTTAACTTGCAGTGATCCTCCTATTTCATCATCTCAGTGTTGGGGTTATAGGTATGAAACCCTTTGCTCAGCTTAAGGCCTTGGCGTTGTATAAACAGGCATAATTTTGTTACCTCTCCTACTTGTTACTCTATTGATTCTTTTGATGTCTTCCCATTTTAACTCCTCATAAGGGAAAATTCAGTTGTACTTATGAGATAGGAGCAGAGTGCACAGACGAATCTCCGTCTGCTATGTAATCATGATTATCCCTTTAGAGCCTCTGTGTTCCTGTGACTCTTCCCTCCCTACCCTCCCAACAGACCTAAGGGATGTGGCTTCCTATCTGACCTTATGATACAAGCCCTGTATCCTTTGCTCCCATTCAGGGCCCTATCCTGCCACCTGAGGATGACCCTTTGTCCTTCTTTACCTCTCCTATACTCCCCGGGGCCGTCCTAGCACTGACCACCATTGACAAGTCTATGTGTGCTTTTGTTTACAAGTTTAACTAGCATGGTGCTGGCTTCTTTCCCCTAACAAGGGTGTAACCTCCATAAAGAGGACAGCTTTGTCATTCATTATCACTTTCTCAGTGTGGGACCCAGCGTGGGGCTCACAGTGAACATTTGGTAATTACTTATTAAATCATTCACTTTCACTTTTAAACGAGTTACATATTTACATATTGTAAGGCAGTGATAAATGTCAGCACAGGATGCAGACTTTTTATCCATGGGTAATTTTTCAGGACCATCTTCATTCTGTACGAGAGAGCTACTGTGTGGATACACAGAGATGGGCCTCTGCACCTGTGTGCTACCTGCAGATTATTTACATACAGCATTGTTCATCTTAATAATAAGAGGGGAAAGGTAATGCTATACTGTCATTAAAGGACATTGATAGTTCAGTCTACTTTCCATTATCCTTATCAATTAAAAAATCAACTTACTAGTAAAAGAAGACTCTTATAGGTTACAATTAAGACTTTTTTCAAAGCTTAATAAACTCGGAAGCCTTAGGTTGGTTCATCTCTGGCCCGGGCTCTGCTTGGAAGAGATTTGCCTCCTTTTCTCTCATCCATCTTCACTCAGTGTTTGAAAATAGGACTCAGTCAAAGAGCTGTCCTTATTTTTCAAAACTCAAGTGTTATTGCTCCAGCCACTGCCTGTGTCAGCAAATGGTTTCTTTGCTACTCTGTTAACTAGTGGAACAGAAAAGGAAGTGATGTGGGGCCTGGCTCATCATTCTGTGCAAATAGAACCAGCTTGGTAGAGTTGTCTGTAGACTTTAAAATCTGTTTTTGAGTCTGCAACAAGAATGCCCCTTCCCTGCACCAAAATGTCTTCAGGATTAGAAAATAATTGAAGGATACAACACATTTCTATGGCCTCCCTAGGAGGCAAGCATGTAGCTTTCTAGAAACTTGTGGTTGCTAAGAAACGAAACAAGCCTAGGGAAAGCATTTGCCAAAGATTACTGTTCCTCTGAAGAGTGACAGTCCATCTTTAAGGACTGCTTGGAGAGGTACCATTGCCATGTTGTCCTCCTTGCCCTGGGAAACCTTTGTGTATCTCTAACAAAGGGCACATTGAGAATGTTTCAGATGTAATTCATCTGTCAAAGGCTGCTCCCGTGACTGAGGGTGAGGAGATTCTCAGACGTTCTTCGCCTTTTGGTGTTTGTAAAAGTGGCATTATTTTGTGTATATATATGTGGGGTTGTATAACCATTACTTAAGCATGCATTAATCTGTTAGCTTTGAAATGAAAAAGACAGCTGATAAACTAATTATTTGATTCCATCATCATCATTAGAAGCCCTGGTCTGAGGACAACTCCTCCAATGGGAGTATACAGTAGTCTCTGTTTCTGGGTTCATCATGTAAAAAAAAAAAATGAGGTGAAATAGAAAACATGATCATTTCTCTTCTCAGATGGGACCCTAACTCTTAGCTATTCTTCCATATCTATATAAGAATAAGAGTCTATAAAACTTACATGACGCTATTCAGAAACACCAATGACCTTTGGGGCCAGAGGAAGCATGTGTGTTATCAGGTTCCAGGACACCTAGAAGAGGTACTGACTTTATAGTATAAAAGCTTGGACTCCTACATCACTATTCAGTAAATTTGGTTAGGGCCAATCTCCTTGCTTCTTAGTTTCCTCTTAAAACCCTTCAGGGTCTCTGATTATTAATTCTGTTTTCCTCTATTCTTCTGCCAGAAATTAAGAAAGAGTCTGGCAGAGTTAGTGGTCTTTGGTCTGTACTTCATAGGAAAAGGCCGTAACTTATTCTCACCGTTTTGATCCTTCCAGTTAGACACAATCCAACTGCCAACTGTCTCAGCTTAATTGGAGAAGGTGTGGGTACTAGGGGTTTTGAAAGTTTTAAATATTGTGGTAAATATAATGCTCACCACTTTCTTTTGAAGTGTGTGCCATTAAACTTATTCCCAGAACTGCACGACCCTCACCAACACTCTTGTTCAGAATCCCCTTTCTCTAGCAAAATTGACACTGTACTCCTAAAACAAAGTGTCATCCCACATACAGCTCACACTCACTGTCCCACTTTCTATGTCTGTGGATGTGACTACTATGTGTATCTTAACTATCAGTAGGCTAAGCCCTCATAAGTATCTGATGTGCAAGCAATATCAGTAATCACTGGATGCACAGTTTATGTCGTTCGTAAGAAGATATTAGGAACACATGATGATGCTATCATGCAGGGCTTGTATTTGAAAATCAGTGTTTGATACCAAAAGTGTTCTGTAATGTAAAAAGCTCATATTTGGAAGCCTCTCCGTGTTGTCTGTTTACTACAGATTCTGTATATAAGCAGAAGTTGGGAGCAATAAGGGTGGCTCATTTAGTTCCCTGTGCAAAAGTATCACCCCTTCTTTGGCCTCCTTCAGATAATGTCCTGAGAAAAACAGTAAGGAAGCAATGAGCTGGGGCGGTGAGCAGTTCTGTGTGCAGAAGTCCCTGGGATAGCATGATGCAGCCTGTGCTATGGAACATGAAACATCTACCTGCTGAAACAGAGACACAGGTGCCATTCAGAGTCCTAGAACGTGTGGCCTGGTCTCAGCTTGCTATCCAAGGATTTGGATGAAGAGGGTCAACACTCACCTCACTTTCAGACACTGGAAGGGAGATCACCACAGCAACCATACTGGTTCAGATATTTGTGTCAGTGTAGACCTTTTTCCAGGCACCTGCATTTTCAATCTAATGGCAAGTGTTATTTTTTCTCTGTATTGAAATTGTCTATTTAATTACTGAAATGCTGATTTGGCAAATGTTTAGAGCTGTGGTTTTCAACCTTCCTAACAATGCACCCTTTATTACAGTTTATGTTATGGTGACTCTCAACCATAAAATTATGTCACTGCTATCTCATAACTGTGAATTTGCTACTACTGTGAATTATAAATATCTGATACGCAGGATATCTGAAATATGACCCCCCCCAAGGAGATCATGACCCACAGGTTGTGACACACTGTTTTAGAGGAAGATGTTTCTGACTAATGTAGGTGATGGGGTAAAAATGGAGGACAGATCTGTGTATGGCTCATAAGTCACCACACTCTTGACTTTGGCCTTGAACTAGAGCACTGCTTTTATTTCTTGTGCTCATCTCACTTCTGAAGCCAGTTTCCATTAGTAGCAATTCCTCCTGACCACTGTGGAGAACAGCTGAAAATTTGGGATGGGTAGGTCAGCATGAGAGGCACCTACTTTCTAGGTGACATTTCAGAGTGTCTGGGTGATGGCTGTGATTGTGGATAGGGCCCTTTTGAACAGCCACAGATGACTGTTACACATAGCTCTTATAAAATATGGCTGGCTGGTTTTTACATTTCTATCCAGTGAGTGAAGAAAAGGGAATGGGCTAGGTGGCTTTTAGATTAAACTAGCACCCATATGTAGCAGGAATCTTAAAGAGTCTTATTAATAAAATCAAACCTGAAGCCAGGTATTGGGGTGAATGCTGGAAGATCAGAGAAGCAGAACAAGCCACAGCTACCTCACCTTGCCAGTTCCCCAGCTGATCCTGTTTCCTCAGACTTAGCCTTTCAGTCCTCATCCAGAATGAATCTCAGCTGAACTGTGCTAGAAGCCTAAAAGCTTAACCAGCCAAATGCTTCTTGTTTCTGGTCTTCACACCTTATACATCTTTCTGCTTTCTGCCATCACTCCCTGGGATTAAAGGCTCATTTCTTGGGATTAAAGGCATGTGTTACCACGCCTGGCTGTTTCCAATGTGGCCTTGAACTCACAGAGATTCCAGAGGGATTTCTGCCTCTGGAATGCTAGGATTAAAGGTGTGTGTGCCATCATTTTCTAGCCTCTGTATCTAGTGGCTGTTCTGTTCTTTGACCCCAGATAAATTTATTAGCGTGCACAATATTTCGGGGAACACAATACCACCATACCCATAGAAGATAAATGAGCCCAAGTCACTCCTGAATTGTGTTATATGCTCCTGTGGCACCACTTCCTGAACTGTATTAGGGATGCTTCCTATCTATGCAAATGAAAATGAGGCAGAGGAGAAAGAGAATGGCAGGGAGTCTTGAGCGGGTTTGAATGGGGGCAACAACTGCTGATTTAGCACTGTGTGTGTGTGTGTGTGTGTGTGTGTGTGTGTGTGTGTGTGTGTGTATTTGATCCCCAACCTGGTTTCTGTATGGGATATTTTTTGTTTCAACTTATAAAAGAAAGCATTTAATTGGGCTTACAGTTTCAGAGAGTTTAAGTCTACAGTGGTGGAGCTAAGACATGGTGGCAAGAATGGCTGAGACTTTACATCCTGATCTACAAGCAGGAAGCAGAGAACACACTAGAAATAACAGGAGCCTTTTGAAACACCAAAGCCCACCCCCCAGTTACCCCCTTGCTCCAACAAAGGCACACCCCTCATCCTTCCACCAACTAGGGACCAAGTAGTCAAGCATATGAGCCTATGGGGGCCATTCTCATTCACATCACCACATTCCATTTCCTGGCCCCCATAGGCTCATGGCCATATCATAATGCAAAATGCATTTAGTTCAACTTCAAAGATCCCTATGGGCTTTCAGTCACAACACCATTTAAAAGTCCAGAGTCTCTTCTGAGATTTCTTAGGACTTCTAAGCTCTTAACTGTAACACCCTGTAAAATCAAAATATAAATTGCACACTTCAAAATATGATGGCACAGATTATATACCACTTTTCCAAAAGGGAGGGATGGGACATAGTGAGGAAATACTGAACCAAAGCAAGACCAAAACCCCATAGAGTAAACCATGCATCTTGTAACTCCATGTCTGATATCAAAGGGTTTAGATGACTCTTTCCTTCCAGTTTTGCTGAAGACAACATACTTCTTTCTCTCTTGGGCTGGTTCTACTCCCTGTCTTCAGATGTCCTTGGCAGATACCTCATGGTTCTAGCATTCAACATCTTGTGTATGCAACACAACCCAGGCTTCAGTTTCACAGCTTCACAGAATGACCTGTCAGGGCCTCTAATCCTCTCAGGGCTTTCATGCAAGGCCTGCCCTGGCCCACATAGCCTGGCTTCAGTGGCTCTCCTTAACCTTAGAGGAAGATTTTACAGCCTCCTTACTCCTCCTGTATCCTTCACGACTCTAAAGCCAGAACCATGTGGATGATGCTGCCAAGTTAGGCGGCCCACTTGGGATGGACTCTGCCCCCCCATGAATCACATTTACAGCAGATTTTCTTTGTTGTTGGTTTTTGGTAACAGAAAATTCATTAGGCCTTTTCCTTTCACAGGTTGGAAGCTTAGCTGAGTGGAATCTTGTCCTGAGGATAACCCTCCCTTTATTCCAATGTGAATCAGGCCTCTTCTAACACAAGCACAAGCCTTGGCTCTAACTTTAAATTATTTTAACAAATTTATTTACTTATTTATTTTACATCCTGGCCACAGTTTTCCTTCTCTCCTCTCCTCCCAGTCCTTCCTCCAAACCCTCTGGGTTCTCACACCCTAATCCACTCCCCCTCTATATCTGTTTAGGAAAGGGCAGGTCTTCAATGGATATCAACAAAACATGGCTTATTGAGTAAGACTAAGCACCTCCCTATGTATTAAGGCTGAGCAAGGTGACCCAGAATGAGGGGTAGGGTCCCAAAGACCAGTAAAAGGGTCAGAGACATCCCCTATTCCCATTTTGGGAAGTTCCACAAGAGAACCAAGCTATACAACTGTAACATATATGCAGAGTGCAGGCTCCCTGGTTGTCCATTCAGTCTCCATGAGCCCACAAATCAAAACGACTCTGAGATTGCATCTACATCTATCAGAAGGGCTAATATCAAAAACACAAGTGACAAGTAATGCTGGAGAGGATGTGGAGTAAGGAGGAAACTCCTTTGCTGGTTGGAGTACAAACTTGTACAGCCACTTTGGAAGTCAGTGTGGTGATTCCTCAGAAAACTAGGAATTATCTGATCTTGATTTAACTTTGGTAAGTGGTATCCATCTATCAAGAAATTTGCCCAATTCTTTTAGATTTTCCAGTTTTGTGGAGTATAGGTTTTTGAAGTATGACCTAATGATTGTCTGTATTTCCTCAGAGTCTGTCATTATGTCCCCCATTTCCTTTCTGATTTTGTTGATTTGGATATTCTTTCTTTGCCTTTAATTAGTTTGGATAAGGGTTTATCAATTTTGTTGATTTTCTTGAAGAACCAACTCTTTGTTTTGTTGACTCTATGGTCAATTTTGGAGAAGGTTCCATGTGGTTCTGAGAATAAGGTACATTCTTTTGTGTTTGGGTGAAATGTTCTACAGACATCTGTTAAGTCCATTTGAGTAATACCATCTGTTAGTGCTATTATTTCTCTATTTAATTTCTGACAGGCAAACTTTTCCATTGGTGAGAATGGGGTGTTAACGTACTTCCACTATTATTGTGTGGGGTTCTATGTGTGATGTAAGCTTTAGTAATGTTTCTTTTATAAATGTGGGTGCCCTTATATTTGGGGTATAGATGTTCAGAATTGAGACATCATCTTGGTGGGTTTTTCCTTCAATAAATATGAAATGCCCTTCTCCATCTCTTTTGATTAATTTTGGTTGGAAGTCTGTTTTGTTAGATATTAGGATAGCTATATCAGCTTTCTTCTTAGGCCCATTTGATTGGAAACTCTTTTTTTTCAATCCTTTACTCTGAGGTAGTATCTATCTTTGATGTTAAGGTGTGTTTATTGTATGCTGCAGGAGGATGAATCCTGTTTTTGTATACATTCCATTAGCCTGTGTCATTTTATTGGTGAATTGATTCCATTGATTTTAAGGGATGTTAATGACCAAAGATTATTAATTTTTATTTTGTGTTGGTAGTGGTAGTGTGTGTATGTGTGTGTTTCTGTGTTTCATTTCTTTGGGTTTTGTTGGTGTGAGATTTTTTACTTCCGTGTTTTTATGGGTGTAATTAGCTTCCTGGGGTTGGAGATTTCCTTCTAGTACCTTATATAGAGCTGGATTTGTGGATAGATATGGTTTAAATTTGACTTTGACATGAAATATCCCGTTTTCTCTATCTATGGTGGCTGATAGTTTTTCTGGGTATATTAGTCTGGGCTGGTATCTGTGGGTTCTTAGAATATGCAGGACATCAGTCTAGGGCTCTTCTGGATTTTAGGATGTTCATTGAGAAGTCGGATGAGATTCTAATAGGTCTGCCTTTATACATTTCTTGGCCTTTTTCCCTTGCCACTTTTAATATTCTTTCTTTGTTCTGTTCGTTTAGTATTTTGAGTATTAGGTGGCAGGGGGATTTTCTTTTCTGATCCAATCTTTTTTATATTCTGTAAACTTCTTGTACCTTTATAGACATGTCCTTGTTTAGGTTGGGAAAATTTTCTTTCATGATTTTGTTAAATATATCCTCTTGAGTTTTTGAGCTGGGCTTCTTCTTCTTTCTACTCTTATTATTATGTTTGATCTTTTCATAGTGTCCCAGATTTCCTGGATGTTTTGTGTTGGGAATTTTCTAGATTTAACATTTTCTTTGACTGATGAATCTATTTTCTCTATTGTGTCTTCAACGCCTGAGATTCTCTCTTTCATCTGTTGTATCCTGTTGGTGATGCTTGCATCTAGCTCCTGTTCACTTACCCAGATTTCTTATTTCCAGGATTCCCTTGGTTTGTGTTTTCTTTACTGTTTCTATTTCAATTTTCTGTTCCTAAACAGTTTCCTTCATCTGTTTGTTTTTTTCTTGGCTTTCTTTTAGGAATTTATTGATTTCTGCCAAGCTTTTGTCTGTCTTTTCCTCAGTTTCTTTAAGGCATTTTTTTCATATCCTCTCCAAGGACCTCTATCATCTTCATAAAGTCATTTTTTAGGTTGTTTTCTTGTGCTTCAGCTGTGTTTCATTCTTCGGGTCATGATGTGGTAGGATAGCTGGGCTCTGGTGATGCCATATTTCCCTTTCTGCTATTGATTGTGTTCTTATACTGGTGTTTAGGCATCTGGATTTGGGATGATTATTATGAATTATGCACGTGGGGGATCCAAGGCTGGCCGGACCAGGGCCCACACACGAGGGAAGACATGCTGGGCAGATGCAGCAGGGGTGGCAGTGCGTGGAAAGTCATTCACACCCAGGTGCTGCATCCACGTGGAGAGTTTATTATAATAGAGAGATGAAGAGAATGATATAGGAAAGAGGGGAAGAAGAGAGAAAGAGAGAAAGAGAGAAAAGTCAAAGGTGAACACCTCATGGGAGGAAAAGCCAAGGAGAGAGAGGAAGGGAAAGGGGTTTTCCTTAAAATGAGGTTCTTACATCGAGACAGAGGGTGGCCCCAAGGGGCAGGATTTCAAGGGGCAGATTAGAATATTAACAATGATTATAGGTGTATGTGTTGATGCCTGCATTTGTTTTTGTTGAATTGGTATTTTGTTTCTTGATTTCTCTTTTCTCTCTGGTTTTCTGGCCTAAATGGCCACCTACAGGTCCAGTATGATGTCCTCTCTGTGGTTTTGAAAGCTAGGGATCCCTACATCCAGCCTGGATACTGGTAAAGCCAAAGTCTTCTTCCAAAGTTATAGTCAAGGATATGGAGCCCAGGGATGGCAGGAGGTGCAGTCTGGGGACCCTAGATCTAGTCTGGCCCCTTGGGTCCCTTGGACCAGCCTACCCTCCAGTATAGTTGCCGAGGCTGGGGTCCCTAGATACAGCCTGTGCTCTGGTAAACCTGAAGTCTGCTTCTGAAGTTGTAGGCCTGGGGTCCCTAGATCCAGTCTAGCCTCTGGTGAAGCTGAAGACTTCTTCCAAAGTAGTAGGTTTGGATATGGGCCCAGGGGTGGGGGTGCAGTCTGAGGTTGTTGGACCGTCTTAAAGGAATTTATTGAGCAGTGGGAGGTGTCTTCCCTAAGGTACCTAGGACCACTCTGGTATCTGGTACAGCTGCCAGGATTGTGGGCTCTACTGTGGAGCCCAGAGAAAGGGGTGAAGTCTGAGGTTTGGGGGAGGGTTTTAAGGAGTGGGGGCTGATGGTGGGCAATGTCTTACCTAGGGTTCCTAGATCCTGCCTTGCCTCTGGTAGAGCCAAAGACTTCCTGAAAAGTAGTAGGCTGGTATATGGGACCTGGGTTGAAGCAGTACACTCTGGGGTTGTTGGACAGACTTAAAGGGATTTATTGGGTGGTAGGCAGTGTCTTCCCTGGGGTCCCTAGGACTACTCTGACATCCAGTAAAGCTGCCAGGGTTGTGGGTCCTAGTGTCTCTATGCGGAATTTTTGATAAGTGTTTAGCAAGAACATGGAACTGACTACGTGCTCCATAATAAACTAGGAAGGTGGCTTATTATGCTAATACATGAGATGTTCATGTCCTCACAATGACAAATGGCATTGTCTTGGATTACTGCTGGTGACTTCTGGAGACCAGCCCTCATGCATGGAGACCTATGCTTTGCTGGATGGGAGCTGTCTTTGTGAGAGACTGGCAGTGAGTCACCTACTCTTGATCTATCTTGCAATGCAGAGATCAGCTCATTAGATCTTTTGCTCTATGCAGATGTTAATGAAAGTTAGAAGGAAAGAAGCCATTGTTCTCCTGGGTTGGACCACCTTGGAGAAAGGGGAAGGATTCACAGCTCTAGTGTCTGTGGAAGTTACTAAGGCTTGAGTCAGACAAAGAGAAAATGGTGTCCTACCTCACTCACATGGGAATGCCAAAGCAATAGAGTGCATGGAAGAAGCAGAGGCCTGATATCCAGTGACATGCAGATGTGTGTGTGGTGGGCTAGGGACAGTGATATTGGTGAAGAGGAATACAGTTCATCTTGTGGTGGTGTATGTCTGAGGTTTTGCTTACTATGTTGGTTCCAGGTGTCCCACCATACATAGAGAGAACTATAGAAGGAGGAGAATGCACCTTTGCTGGATTGTACTGACCAAAGCATCATGGGAAATGTAGTTAGAGCTACTATAATCCCAGGATGTCAAAAACCTTAAATATAACACACATCCTCCCCCTCACAAAGACACATGTACAGGATCCAAGCCATGGCCATCTTGTGTCACACTTCTTTACATTGCATTCCTGCTATCTAAGGAAATAAAACAAGAAAAGGCAAGTCACCCTATTTGGCCATTTCTGGGAAGAGGTCCAGAAGCAAAGGTGTTCTCTTTCCCCTAGATACTTCAAAAATTCCCCCACATAAATGATCTGAGTCCTCAAGTACCTCATCAACCTTGGAGAATAGGACACAGCAAAGAATAGGGAAAGGACCACTGTGTGGGAGATGGTGTTTGGAAGAGATTCCCCAGGGCACTGTGAAACTGGGGTCCAAATGATACAAAAGGTAGACAATGGGTCCAGCCAAGGGAAGGCAGGTCCAGAAGATGAGTGATTTTTCTGACTTTGTATAATGTCCTAATGTTACAAGGGATAATAAGGGCTTGTCTGGAGGACAGGTGGTGAAGAAGACATTCCCTGAAAAGGAGTGGCATAGTAAGGAGATGTGTGGAAGCCAGGAACCTGTCATTCTGACATTTAGGGTCAGCTGCTGTACACCCACACAGCAGGGTGAGGCTTTGACATCCACAAACCCAAGTTGCCTATGGCCACTTAAAGCCACTGTGTCCCTCTTCTCAGATTGCCTGGGGATTCTTAGTTCAATGTAACAAGGCACTTGAAGATATTGTTTTTAAGAATAATGTAGGGTTAATGTAAGATGGAGGAGAGGATGTAACAGGAAGAGATTATTTTGCTGGGTTGAAATAGAGCAAGCAATAAAGAGTAGAGAGAGATACAAGGCACAACACTGCACTCAGTGCTGAAAAAGTTTAGTGAGGACTCCTCTTTCTTGGCAACAGGACTCCATAGTGCAGTAAGGATATGAACTGATGATGAAACCAGGCTGAACTTCTGTTCACAGCTATTGAACAGCCAGGCTACTCTGTGGAACAACAAGGGCTTGGGCTTACATTGCCGCGTAAGCAACTGATCAGAGGTACAGACTTCATGTGGGATTTCATATAAACCAGTGTAAGACACTTTGGTGCATTCTAATTCCAGTGAGGAGGGGATACAAATTGAATCAAACAAGAGCCCAACAGGCAGATAGGGAATGTGTTGTTACCAGATCAGCCCCTCTGCAGCCAGGTCCATCACTGGGCCTAAATGCGTATTGTCAATCTCCTGTCAACCATGTATGGTATTGTCAGCGTGATACATAGGGAACTGACTTCCACAGAACATGACCTTCCACACTGACCTCTCAAACCCCAGACAGCATTGGTTTCCATTCTAAGTGGCTTTGAATGCAGGCCCCAGACTGATGGACCCAGTTCAGAGCATGCTTCAGAGAGATGGTTCTGTTATGTTGGCTGATGGTTTGTCTGGGTTCCTGGCTCTTGTGGACTTAAGATAACATGACTGGATTTGGAGCCAAAGGGCCATAGTGACATGGAGACTTTTAAGGGAAGAACAGAGCACATGGGCTACTCAAGAGGCACTTGTAAACTGAGCCCAGCATGCCTCTGTTAGCTGAGTACACACTGTACGTTGGCTACTTTGCCAGCAGCGATACATGTTTCTTTTATAATGACTAGTAAATTGATGAGTGGCTCCCATAGTTGAGTGTTTACATGTGTGTGAACATGCATATGAGCATATATGCTGTATGTTTCCCACAATGGTTGTGTTCTCCCGACTCTCTTGGTTCCTTCCCATCTTATATCTGCCTTAGAAGTTGTTGGTCAATTACAAGCAATGCAAAGTGAAAGGCAAATCAAAAAAAATATTGGAAGGTTTTGCACTGCGTAGATAGGAGCATAAGAGAAAATATTTACCAGAAAGTCTTTGTACACATAGAACCATTTGCTGATCAACCATACATTGAAAAGTTTAATTTAAGGGTGAAAACAAACTTGGGTCCAGGCACTGATGTCTTGAGCACATGAACTCGTGTGTCTGGGCTTTATAAGCTATGACGTGTGGAGGAGGCAGGTGCTTTGACAAGAGATGGTGGAGTCTTTACTGGACATCTGCCCCAGCAGAGGGTTCAACAGCATATCTCCCTCTGTGCCTTCCAGGACATGGTCAGCTCCTGGCACCCATGAGGTCTGTTGAGAAGAAGCTTTTTCTGGCTAGGTTTCACCGCTCCTCTAAGATCTGGCATATGGGGAATTGTTTATCCTCACTGTCTCTCAGGCTCTGATCAAGATACCTGACAGTGTTTGATCCCAAAATTCCCTGGCCTCCTGATCCCCTCCTATGGAGATGTGTCATGTGTCATGGAGATTGTCATGCCCTGTGTTGGACACCTTCCTAAAAGGGGCTTCTTCCTCTGGTTGGGAGCCAAATGTTATGACACAGGTGCATGAGTTCACACAGGACCAGACCATTGAATGAAGACCCAGAGACACCTTAAGAATGAGTAGAGCCTTCATGGCTGCAGGGGGATCCAGCTTCTCAGGACTGAAGACTTTCCCTTCACTTGGGTCATTTTTTTTCCATATTTACATTTTAGCCAGTTGATTTCCATATGTTCAAAACAACCTGAAAGAAGCTGCCAAAAATACAATGCCAAGTGTAAATTTCTCAATTCATCAGGTACCACAGTTTTCCAGATTTCCTGAATGGAGTTTTGCAGAGACTGTATCCTTGGGAGACTCTCAGACAAGATTCACATAAGGTTACAAGAGAAACAGAGGGTATCTGCTAAACAAAAGATGGATTAGGGCTAGGTGCTACTCTCTGGAGCCAAGTGTAGCCCAGTGGGAAAGCTGCCACATCTGGCCTTTGGAAGAGTCACAGTGAGAGAGTTAAGGGATTTACATGAACACTCAGCCATCCAGGTAACCCAGTTTCTTCCCTTTGTTGTAATTATTTCTGGTACCTGCCTTACCCCCACACACCCTCTCCCTTCCTGTTCTTTCCTGTTCCTTCCACAATTGCCTGAAAATGACTTCTGCCTTTCTAAGAGTCTTGAGTTCTTAACACAAGGGTTTGATTTTTCCCCTTTGCATGATGAAGACAACTTGTTTGGTAAATACCAGGATCCCATGAACTTACGTAGACTTGGAAGACTCCAATTCAATTTCCTCACAGTAAAATTCACACATTTTTTTTTTCTCAGTGTGCCACTTGTGAGAGCTGGTCACAGTGTGGAAGTCATTGGTCACTTGATGAAACCTTTTCAGTACTGGCTGAACCCTTGCAATGCTCCATTTGCATTGCTGTAGGGCCTTTGAGGACTGTTAGCCTGCAGTACCTAAAAATCACATGAAATATTTGTTCCCTTTCTGTTCGCAGGCTGGAGAGAGCCATCCTCTCTCAGACGTGTGTTTAGTGCTGCCAAATTGCCTTGGCAGCTTGAGAAGATGAGTGTAGAAGCCAACACTCTATAAAGAAAAAAAATGACCCAGAAATGACTTATGTGAGGAAATCACAAGACTCATAAAAGGCATTCTGATATCCTCAGCCATACGCATTTGTCTTTCAGATGATGGTATTTTCTGGAATGCTGAGCTCAGCCTTCCCAGTGTATGGTCAATTTGCTTGGGATGGTCTTGGAGACACCGTCCTTCTCATTTATCAAGGCCATGTCCTTTGGCTACTGGAGAATTTCTGTGTGTGTGTGTGTGTGTGTGTGTGTGTGTGTGTGTGTGTGTGTGGTGTGTGTGTGTGTGTGTGTGTGTTTCTTTCCCAAGTCATAGGACTCATGTGCTGGGGACTCCTGAGGTGATGGACAGCAATGCATTGATACAGTATGAATGATCACAGGATATGGTTGTCATGGTGTGGTGCAGAGCTGAGGCTATGCTGTGTTCATCTCCTAAATGAAATATCTCTTTGTACTTGTCTGACATGATCTGACCACCTCAGAGGTGCACTCTGGGCATGCAGCTCAGTGAATGGGCTTAGGGATGGAAAGGCATCAGGATGAATAAACCCTGCCAAGTCCAGTGGTCATCTCTCCCATTCTCTTGCCCTTCAGCCTAATTCAATTCTAAGTCTATGGTGGAACAGTAAGTGAGCAGAGTTTAGAGTCTCAAGGTGGGAGAAGAGTAGAGTAAAGAGGCAAGGCAGGTCCCTAGGGCTGAACACTCTGGTCATTGGCATGACTGTTGGACATTTTGGGCTACAGGAATTGGTTACATGTGATAACCCAACTAATCAAAGGTTTGACACCCACTAGGCTTTGCTGTGCTGGACTTGTGATTGAGATATGACTCATTCACTTTGTCAATAATGAAAATATAATGTATGTGTGCATGCATGCACGCATACCCAACCCCCATCCACCCCTTAACCCCTCCCCCAAATCTTTCAAGACCCAAACCCAATTGCAGTTTCTGGAAGATACTTTTCTATATTTTTCTTAAAGTTGATTGGCTGGTTCTTCGCTAACATTTACAATAACAGTTGATGTTCATGAAAAATACAGCCCAATATCTACTAAAATGAAGGATATTAATACCAGGAGCTCAGCATGCTGTTCTGATGGATCACAGTCCAGTACAGAGCTGAGCAGTGAATGTCTTTTCCCTATGTAGGTAAGGGTAGCAAAGGCTAGGACAGAGAAACAGGTGGACTTCCATGCTTTTTCACCCCTACCTTACCAACAGTAACATGGGCGCATACTGAAGGTATCTACATGGAGCCTTCATGCCTCATGTATTTTTGGTGCCTGTGGTGTGCCAGGCTCTGAGAGGGCACTGGGGACCTTCTGTGTAGGATGATGTGGTGACTCAAATGCTCTGAAGATGTTGAAGAATGATCGACATGTCCCTGACAGGTTTTCCTCCCTCATTCTTTTCTTGGATCAAATGTCATTTCTCTTTTTCTTGAAAATTACCCTCAATATTGCCCTTATATAGATTTCAGGAAAGTTTTCAACACCTTTAACTTATAGACAATTCTGGTTAGAAAAAGGAAAACAGTTTTAATGATTTGAAAAAAGTTAAGATGAATGAAGAGGAGAAAGGAATAATGAGGGGGAGAAAGAGAGAAAGTGGGGGGGGAGAAGTTGAAGTGGCAAAAGCAGAGGGAACTCAGGAAAGGTAAACACAGTGTGATAGACCAGTAAGTACCAGGAAACTGGACCCCAGGGACAAGTTCTCAGTTCCTAGTGGTTCAGAATAGCAAGATTCTAGTTGATACTTTAAATAACCCCATTCACTCTTGAGGGTTAAAAGTGGATATTTCTCAGCCAATTGTTTGTGAATGTCACTTCTATGAGATGTTAAATACCGGGTCTAGTAAAGAGTATTACCAGGGTGGGGGCAGACATCTAGACCCTCCCCCCTTATCTGTAATCTTTATATCCCTTCACCATCTTCCCACTGCCTCTCACCTGGTCACCTCTCTCCTGACAGAAACATGATTTCCATGTTTGTGGCTCCTTTTTAAAATGCATTTTTATTACAATCGTGTGTGTGTGTGTGTGTGTGTGTGTGTGTGTGTGTGTGTGTATGTTGGATGTGTGTGTGTGTATGTTGGATATGTGTGTGTGTGTATGTTGGATGTGTGTGTGTGTGTGTGTGTGTGTGTGTGTGTGTGTGTGTGTGTTGGGAATGTGTGTGTGTTGGAAGTGTGTGTGTGTATGTTGGATGTGTGTGTGTGTTGGGAGTATGTGTTGGGAGTGTGTGTACAAGTGGCAGTTAGAGGACAATTTGTAGAACTTCTTTCTTTCCTTCTACCATGTAGATTCTGAGAATCAAACTCAAATAACCAGGCTTGCTAACAGCGATGTTTACCAGTTGAGCCATCTTGCTGGCACCAGATCTGGGTCTTCTTCTCAGTCAGCCAAGCAGTGTGGGGAGCCATTTGGGGTGGGAGTGAAGCAGAACATCCAGCCAGAACCACAGGGCTCTTCCCTCCATGGTCTCTGATTGCTATTTCCCCTCCACAGACTCCTTAGCAGAGATGTAGCACAGTATTTTATTGCCCTAGATCCCCAAACATACAGAAAGGTGAGGGTCTGGGGCATGGTGGATAAACAAGGCTCGGAGTTTCTGAAGCTTCCACCCCAGCTTCAGCCTGGTCCCCTCAGGCTCCCCTACTCCCCTGCTCCCCTCTTACTCATGTGTGCCTGTGCACAAATTTATAGTACATCCAGTCATGTTTATACACATGCACGCATGGCTCATGAAGTCATGTACACCTGTGCATACACATGCATGACATAGACACTCCTGTGTACATACGTGTACACTCACGTAGTGCAGACTCACATATACATACACATTCATGGTAGATGCACTCATGTGTATGCACATGCACACTCATTCATGATACACACTCACACATGATACACACTTGTATACCTATACATGCATGTTAGATGCATTATAAGCATACTCGTGGCATGAGTACACACTCATGAATGCTCCAAAGTGTTCATATACCCTCTTGTTTCATTTTGTGAAAATGTTTCAAGTGAAGCACAGCTTCTCCATATCTACAAAAGCTCTGTTCCTGTGTCCCCTGTGTCCATTTCTTTATGAAGGATGTGACAAGTCCTGGCTTGAGTTCAACACTGATAACAAGGCTAGCTCAAAAATTTGTGTTTTCTATTGCTGACTAGGAAGGAGGGATGTGTATTGGAATGGCCTCCACAGTTGCCAGTCACAGCTCAGTTTGATATTTGAACACAATCTGATCTCTATCTGTGTCCACTATCTACCAAGCTACCATCTATGTATCTGTCATGCTTCAGTCTATCATATATCTTTCAATGATCTGTCATCTGTCAGTCTATCAATCACTTATCTATCTATCTGTCTGCCTATCCATGTGCCTATCTATCTATCTATCTAGCTAGCTAGCTATCCATCTATCTATGTCCATCTATCATCTGTCTATCATCTATCACTTATCTATATGTCTGTCTATCATCTATCTATCATCTATCAATCTATCATCTATCTATCATCTGTCTATCATTTATCTGCTACCTATCATTTATTCATGTATTTTCTTTCATCTCTCTATTCCGTATCTAGTTGTATCTAACTATTACCTATCACTGTCTTAAATTTATTCATATAAATATGAATAAATATATCTATCAATCAATAATCAGTCTTCCTGTATCTATTATCTATCCCTGTCTGTCTGCCATCTTATATAACACTCCATCCATTTACAGCTCAGAGGAAGGATAGCTAACAGACACAGGGATATTTCTGGTCAGGAGGGATAACTTTCATGCCTTAAGGCACAGTAGCATAACTTTTGTTGACAACAATTAATTGAATTTCAAAATAGCTTGGAGAAGATTTTAAATGTCCCCAACATAAAGAGATGGGAAGTGCTTGAGGTGACAGATGGATGTGCGTGTCACTGGCTCTCTGATCTGATCATGACATATTGTCAACATATACTGAAATACCACACTGTACCTCAAATGTATTATTACTATCTATTAACAATAAAAATTGGGGCTGGAAAGATGGCTCTGGGGTCAAGAGCACTCTTGCAGAGGACTGGAATTTGGTTTGCAGTACTCATGTCAGTTAGCTTACAGCTGCCTGTAACTCTAGATCACTGATTCTCAACCTGCGGGTTGCGATCCCTTTGAGGGTCAAATGTCCGTTTCATAGGGGTAGCAATGTCATATATCCTGCACATCAGATATTTACATTACAATTCACAAAATAGCAAAATTATGGTTATGAAGTTGCAATGAAAATAATTTTATGGTTGGGGTCACCACAACATGAGGAACTGTGTTAAAGGATCTCAGCATTAGGAAGGTTGAGAACCACTGCTCTAGAAGCAGGGAATTCTGATGCCCTCTTCTGGACTCTTCAGGCACCTGCACATATATGTGGCAGATACCCCCCCCACATGCTTGCCCACACATATGCATGCACACACATGTAAACAAAATAAATCTTTTAAAACTATATAAATAAATTTGAAATAGAACTCATGTCTCCCTGAATGGCTCAGCAGATTCTGCAGATGGTGACTGTGGTTATGAATAAGATGAGCTCCTCTGTCCATCCTCTCTTGTGCAGCTAGGACAGTGAGGTTCATAGTCACATCAGCACCCATCATGTTTGGAACTCAAATTTAATCCTTAAATCATTCTAGATTATTTTTCAGAATTAGTTGAACCAACATTTTTTGAAAAGTCCATAAATAACCATTCTCCAAGAACCCCATATTTAGAAGCAGTTTGTGTGAGCTCTAATGTATCTAAAAATAGCTCGTTCACCTCAGAAGACTCTTCCCACCACAGTAGGTAAAGTTAAATAAACGTCAGTGAATAAAGTGTTTCCACAGATGGAAAGTTGAGGGATGAGTGTCTTAGGAGCAGTGAGCATTGAAGTGAGAGTCAGTTTTTTCTATTGTATTCTATTTGAAAGACAAAGTCCTCCTGCATTCACTGTTCCACTTAAATCTGCCTTTTAAGTATTAGTAGTACATAACATATCTATAACTTTTTCACATAGGTCTCCACTACCAATATTTGTCTTCATTATGAAACATGATTATTTTAAGTTAGATGCCAATGAAAAGCTAGATGTTTTTCTGGAATCATCCTTGAAGAATACATCTATGAGAACAAGATTAGTCACTCTGATGTATCTAATATACAGTATCTCAAATGGAGTGATACTAAGTCGATGAAAACTTGGTTTGCTGTGTCTTTGAAGTAGAAAGCACACTTGGTTTTTAAAGTAAACTGATTTGTGAGCTAGAATAAAGCAAAACAAAAGCTCAAGTCAATAAATTAGAAGCCAGGCCATCTTTCTTTCCCATCTCATCTTGATCCATTACTGAGACAATTGGCTTCAGCTCTGCCTGAAGGTTGCCCCTTGGGCTAATTTCTGACCTGCAGATGAAGAGCTGGTTGTTGTTAATAAATTTAGTGTTTTAAAGTCAGAATAGATCCAGCATCTATTGATGCCATTTCCACTGAGTTGTGCAAAAAAAAGTTCACAATAGCAGTGAAGTTCTGTGTGCTTCCCTCAATGTCTTGGAAACTAGCGGTTTCCAGGAGCAGAGGATGCAGAGGAGCAGAGGCTTCTGGGAAAGAGTGATTCCATGGGAAGTTGGCCAGTTCTGGGAAGAGTCCTCATTCCATGCTGAAAACGTTTCCCGAACATGTGACCAGAAGGTGTCTGAAAAAAAAAAATCACCAACTGCCAGTGCTTTCCATTAATGAGGGTAGAGATGGTCTGAGGATGACAGTTTAAAAGTTTTCTGTTTAATTCCATAGAGTCAGAATAGCACAATTACCAGAAATTAGAAGAGATACTTATAATAGTTCCACTGAAAAATACTTGATTGTCTGTTTTCCAACTGTATAGATGCAACTAGAACTGATTAGTACTTGGTGCCTTGGATACAGGCCAGCTCTGAGTCATGCTTCCTTTTTTGTCGTTCTGATACACATGTCTATACTAAGTACCACGATCCTTATTCATTGTTCTCGTATTCTGTCATGTTTCTGACAGTATCTTAGTCAAGCGTGGCTGTAGACAAGAGAGCCATGCAACCAGGCCTGAGCCAGGGACCCTGTACCACCAGCAGTTTTTTAATGAATTCTTGCCATGTTGGGTGCCAATTGTAGATGAATTTCTAAGTGGTCTTATTAAATAAAAGACATGGAGCCAAATATAGGGGTGAAAGCCTTAAAGAGATCAGGGAAATAGGGAAGCCACCAGCCAACCTAACCTCACCAACTCTGCAGCTTCCAAATGCAAATTACTTCCTGTGTACTCACGTTTATATGCCTTTTCTGTTCTATTCTCTCATTGGCTGTCTTAGCCCAGCCACATCACTTCCTCTTCCTACACAGCTCTGTCACTTTCTGTCTGTCTGTACAGACCACCAGATCTCTATGGTATTGGGATTAAAGGCGTGTGTCGCCACGCTTGGCTCGGTTCCCTATTGTGGCCTTGAACACACAGAGATCCTGCCTGCTAAGTGATAGGATTAAGGGTGTGTGCTACCACTTGTGACCTTACAGACACCATCTCTGGAAGCATTGCCTCATAATTTGGACAGACACATACTACCCTGCCACAAATGAGATCAATGGATCACAGTGTCAAAACTGACAAATGTAAATTGTATATTCTATGGTATACAATGTATTTTGAAATGTGTACACATTGCAGGTGCCAGAATCTAGCTAATTAGCCTGTCTGACATTACATGGCCATAATTTTTTCTGATGATATTTAAAAAGTGGGTCAGTAATTTTCATACAATAGTATTTCATGTATTTTGTGTCTCAACTCACTATCAATGCATGAGACTCCCAAACTCATGTTCCTCCTAATTGAACTTATGGTCCTATAGATAATATTTCCAGGAGCTGTCTCACTCCTCCAGTCCCTGGTGACCAGATTTTTCTCTGTTGCCCATGTGACTCCTAGTCTGTAACTTTGCAAGTATAAGTAGAGTATGTAGTGTCTTTCTATCCCTGAGCAAAGTGGTCTCACAATTTGTCTGTGGTATTGCAAGTAACAGGTGGTCCCTCTCGTTTCCACTCTGTGTATACACTACACTTTATTTGTCCATATTGATCTGTGGTCATTCACTTGGTTCTGTATCTTGCTTGTGACTTCCAAAGCTGAAAATGCACATATCATGCTGATATCAACTTCTACTTCTTTGATCTATATGGCCAGCTGGGATAGTGGGGTATATAATAGTTCTTTCTTAAAGCCCTGAAGACTCTCCATGTCATTTTCCACAGTGGTTGTGCTAACTTATATTCCTGACAATAGTGCACAAGGGTTCACTTATTTATGCATCCTCACCAATGCCTGCTTCCTTTCTTATTACATCTGTGCTATGACATGATTCAACATTTTTCATGGTTCTTTAACTATATTTTATTAATACTTTTATAATGTATTATAATAATTATGATCATACTCACCCCCACTTACCCACCAGTTCCTTGTCCTAGATTTATTCTCTCCTTCACTTCTCCACCCCTTCCAATTTCATATCCCCTGGGTCCAATTTGCGATGCCTATATATGCAGGGGTTTGGAGACATCCATGGGTAGATGATTGACCTACCAGGTGACCCACTCTTAAGGAAAACTCTCTCTCTTTCCCCCTAGAACCTATGAACTCTCCTTAGCTCCTGAGTTAGGTATGAGCTTTTCCTCTGTCTGTGCTGGAATGCTTACTGGCTTTATCTTGTACAGACCGTGAGTTCATGAGTGCAGCTGTTCTATCAGAAGACACCATTTTGTTCATGTCCTTCCTGATATCTAGATCTGTTAATGTGTCTACCCTTTCTTCCATGATTGTCCCTGAATCTTGGGGGAGAATGATATAGATATGTCATTTGTGGCTGAGCATGCCATTGAAACTTATTCTCTACAGTCTGATGAGTTGTGAGTTCCTGCACCAACCACTTTCCGCTACACAAAGAAACTTCTCTGATGAGGTCTGACAGCAGCACTAGCTACGCAGAGATTCAATTTAGGGTCAAGTTTGACACTATGCCCATTTGTCAAGGAATCACAGTAGGTTCCCCTCCAGGGCGTGTGAACTTCCCTATTGTTTGTTCTTTGCTAGATTTACAGCACCAGGTATGTGTTTCCTCTATTGGTGCAGGCCTTGAATCCAAGCAGAGAGATGTTAGCCCCCTTCATAATCTATGTGCCTCCCATGGACTATCCAGTGGCATGTCTTGCCATTCTAGCATTTGTAGTTCAGGATTACAGTTCATAATGTTTACAATTGCCTAAGACTGTTGATGAACCTTCCTGATAAGTACAGACCTGATTTCTCTGGGTCCTTTGACAAACGAGTGTGGTGTCTTCAGCAATATGTGTTTGTTATTTGCTTGTTTTGAAACAGGGTTTCTGTGTGTAGCCCTGTGTAGACCAGGCTGGCCTGAAACCCATGGAAATCAACCTGCCTCTGCCTCCCAAGTGCTAGGACTAAAGTTGTGTGCTACCATCCCCATCATTACCATTAAGTTCTCATGGACAACCAGGAACAATGGCAATGGCCTGTATGTAGGGGTTTTCCAGGACACCCCCAGCCAACAACTGGAGGGGAAGTAGCCCACACTAACACTGGGGCTTTTTATTTAGCAATCTGGCTTCTGGGAGAAACATCATCTCCTGTGTAGGATAATGCTAGCTAAATAATTGTATATGAAAAAAGATATGTGGTGTGTGTGTGTGTGTGTGTGTGTCCACGCATATGCATTTAGGAAGCTTATAAAATAGTAAGCTTCCATTTGTCTTTTTCAAACATTCTCCATATTCGTTATCCCTGTTCCATTCTTTCCTCTTCCCCACATGCCCAACACTATCCCCACCTAAGCCTCCTTCTCCATTGTCCCCTCTCTTCATATTACCTACTTTCTATGATTCCCTGCTCCTTAAGATCTTTCTTCCCACTCCCCACCAATGGTACTTTCTAGTTTCCTGGATTCTACAGGGATTCCAAGTTGAACATACAAAGTTAAAGATTTGATACTAAGATCCACTTATGAGTGATAAAATAGTAATGTTTTTCTTTTTGGATTTGGGTTACTTCCATAAGTAACTTTTCTAGTTCCATCATCTTCCTGCAAATTTCATGATTTCATTTTTCTTTATGGCTGAATAGCATTCCACTGTGTACAGGCACCACACTTCATCATTCATTCATCAGTTGATGGACATCTAGACTGTTTTCATGTTCTAGCTATTAAAGCCAGAAAAATGGTGAGCATAGCTGAGCATATGTGTGTCTCTAGTAAGATACAATCCCTTGGGTAGATGCACAGGAGTGGCCATCTAACCTTGAAGTCTGTATGCACCTCCTTTATGGTTTAGACTTGCATTCATTTAAGAGAGAGCAAGGATGATTGAGATTTCATATGGCTGCTGGCCATTGGCATATCTGCTTTAGAGAATGGCTGTTTTACCATTTCGACCACTTTTCAATCTGACATTGGTTTGTTCTCACTATGAGCTGTCTGTGTTCTTTATATCTGTGTCTCACATGTTTTCTCCCTTTCAGTAGATTGCCTCTTCACTCTGCAAATGTTTCCTTTTCTATACCGAAAGTTTGGAGTTTGAAACATCATTTGTCTATTTTGTCAGTGCTTTGGGAATTTCAGGTTCCAGCTTGTTTTCAATATCTAAAAGAAAAGCAGAGGCCCTGACAGACAAATTAACTTCTAATATTGATTGCAATGTAGCAGGTGGCAGGCAGATATATGAACTCCACTTCCCCTCCTTCAGGTCTCCCACCCTTGAAAGAGCATGTTAGAAATTAGCCTCCTAAATTAAGACCATAGAATGTCTGGCCTACTCTCATTCCCTCTTCCATCTCTGCTACCCCAGTTCTAATCATTGTCATTTTGGTTCCTTCACATTCATTCATTTCTAATGTTTACTTATTGCTCTTTTCTTCTTTAGACATTCCAATGTCTCCTTGAGTTTGTGACTTTGGCTATCTTATTTATTTCTGCATATCTGATTACTAGAGTGTGACACGGTAAATTTTCAATGCAAATGTTCAGAAAGAGTGATGAAATGCAGAAGTTCAAGGAAAGTCAGGTAGATAGGAAAGAAACTGTAGAAGGGGGGGCAAATATGTAATATTGGTTTTAAAATAAAATTGGTAGATTTCCATCATCTGCTCACCAAAGTTCAGATGTTTGAACAAAGCGTGATCACCAGGGATTGCGGGGGTGGGGGGGATGTCTACAAAGTATAACTGTCTTTGGGGACAGTTGTATTGACAACGAGACAGAGTTATGTGTTATCTTAAAAAAAAACAAAAACAAAAACAAACCCTAATTTTATATCTATGGCATTTCTTTTTCAAAGTCTGTGCTATAGAAGTCCAGTTGTTCTTGGCATATAGTATAAAGATGGCTTTTTGGACAAGTAAAACTAGAAATTCTATGTACTTCACATACTCTTCAATAGACAACCAGTTTGCATATTAGTTTTTATGAAGCTGGGATTTTCCTTCACAAAGGAAAAGTGTTTAGTTTCATTAAACCAAGATTTTCCCAATTGGGTTGGCTCAAAATTAATGATTTTTCAACACATGCAGGACTATCCCCAGAAAGAGTACCATGTAGGTGTGAGCTGATTTATCACATAGCTTGGGAAATCCTAATCCCAATATCCCCTGTGAGGTTCAATCAGCTGGAGAGGAAGCATGCTTATTTCTTCCCTTATGTTTTATTTATTATCACCTTTATGGATCTGTGTGGATGACTGGCATCTCATCCCCAGAGATGTATGCTTTCACCCACATTTTCTCAGCATCACTCCGGGTAGAATTGCTTCCAGTAGGAACTGAGCTGTGAGGCAGTGAAATACTCCACTGTCCACTCCGTGCAGATGGCAGGCAGGGAAAGAGTCCTGTGCTCTCGGGCTGCTGCTTGCCTCACACACTGCCTCATCCACTGACTCACACTGCCTCATGCACCTCTCAAACGCTCATCCTGGACAGTGTCCTGTTGTTGATTTCAATCATCAGGTTTCTGTTTTTCAGATGCATCTCTGGAGCTAACATTGTCTTTCATCTCACTCTAGGCTGAATGTATTGTTGTTCCCTGTGATAAATGCTTCTGTTCCTATAAGACATATTTCTGATGTATAAAACCAGTACATTCTAGGGTGTATGGTGAATGTTGACAGCAGAAATGTCAACCCTTTATGGAGATAATTTCTTAACTTGGACTCTTTCAGTTCTTGCTTTTGTAAAATATTTATTCAATAAGACAATGTCCAACTTGGCTTTGCTTTCAGGGTGCAAAATTCTCTCACATACATATTCCTGTGCAAGCCACACTATTCCACAATGATATCACCTTCCGTGGAGGCTGCAACAATGGCTCAGCAGTTAAGAGTACCTGGTGCTCTTGCAAAGGACTCAGGCTCAGTTCTGGGAACCTACATGCAGCTCACAGATATCTGTCACTGCAGCTCCAGAGGACCCAACTTTTTCTTCTGAACTTCAAGGGTACTGTATGGGACGTAACCCTTAAGGTTCACAAGGTGGCCTCTAGACATAATCTTTAGAGAGTTTAAACTTAACCTTGTCTGTATAGGAAGTTCATGGCTAGCCTGGGCTACCTGAGACCTACTCTGAAACCATAACTACTAATACTTGAAATATAATCTCCTGTGGATTGCTACATGTATTCCTTTGTCAATTTAGACTGGGTGACAACCATAAAAGTCATCTTGTTGATGTTTTCCTTCTGTTGGTAATTTGGACTGTTTTTTGCTTGGTACTGTCTAGGGTTGGTGCAAATGTGCAATTCTCCTGCGAGGACAATTATGTGCTCCAAGGGGCCAAGGGCATCACCTGCCAGAGAGTCACTGAGACCCTTGCAGCATGGAGTGATCACCGGCCCATCTGCCGAGGTAAGGTGCCCCGTAAGGTGGCCCAGACTCTCCCCAGGGCAGGATGTTCTCCTGAACACAGGGTGATGTTTAACAGGAAGCAGGGTCTACAGCTGGGGAAGGAATTGGTAATATGTGTGTCTTCATGATGATGTGGGTCAAAAGAAAGTTCTTCAGAGTTTGTTAGACGGTAATTCTAAGTCTACTATTTTTCCAACACAGGCGGCTCTGAGCAAAGCTGATGCTTTGAGTTCAAACACACACACACACACACACACACACACACACACACACACACACACACACATACCCACAAGGTTGATAATCTTCTTCACATGTGCACAGTGGGTAGGTACATAAAAACATGCTGCAAAACTTAAAGTCCTAGCCCTTCAGTGGCATTGACTTTGGATTTGAAATGTGGATGGAATGAGTGATGAAAAGAATTTGTCAGTGTGGTTCCCAGATTGATCTAACTTCTATTTATTTGTGTGTGCATGTGTGTGGATGTGTGTGAGTCCATAAACCTGCCATGGTACCTGTGGACTCCAGGACAACTTTCAGGAGGTGGTTATCTCTTCCCTACATCCTGGTGGTACTTAGGTCTTCAGTGTGATAACCTAATGCCCAAGCTATCTCACCAGCTCATCGTATTTTACCTTAAACTATATACTGACGTCATTTACCAAAGGAAATATTCACCATCACCATTGCCAACTTTCTTCAAGGGATATACATAAAATTAGACAGAAATGAAATATGAATGTCCCACTTTTATGAGATACATGAATCCTGCCTGAAGTTTCAAAATCACATGAAATCCAACAGAAAATTGACAACTCTTTTTACAAGGAGAATATTTTAAAATTAAAAGAAAACTAGATTTAGACTTTATATGAGTTTTTGCTTCTATCTCATAATAACCTGTATAAACTGATAGTTTTTAAGGGAAAATACAGGACTAAGTGGAACACAGAAAGTTCCATGTATAACAGCATCTTCTCCTTCCATGTAGACATTTAGTTAGTTTTGTGCACGTGTGTGCATGGATATGTTCACCCATGCATGCATATGTGGAGGCCAGAGGTCAATGCTGAATGGCTTTCTTAATTGTTCCTCACTGTCCTTTTTAAATGGGGTCTCTTAGAGCCCCACTTCCACCATGTCCTTGGATGTGCTTGGCTCTGTCCCTCAGCTCTGAGTTCTAAACATGCCAGGCCTGACTTCTACGTGGGTATTGGGGGTCCTCAAGCCTTGTAAAAGAAGACTGCTAACAGTGAGCCATCTCCCCAGTCCCTGATCTTTTAGACACATGCAGTTAGATTTTTAATATTTTCCACAGTGGCTGCACTGATTGGCATTTACATCAACAATGTGCAAGGGGCCCTGTCCTGAATACTGTCTTCAGGAGAAGCCCATCTAACTTTATTCCTGATGGACTTCTATGGGCTCCTTGATTATGGTTTGGGAGAGAACACCTCTGTCAAGGAATTTGGTCTATGGATTTGTTTGGTATTCTGCTATACATTTCAGATGCCTCAACTGTCCTTGATGCATCCATGACTCCTGCTGAATTACCCCCTTTAACCGTCTAGATAATGTACTTTTCTAACTCGAGCTAGATTTTAGGGTAGTTTTCTCATAGAAGACGTAGTTGGCTGGCATTTGTACCAGCAGACAAGAATGTCTTTAATACTTTTAAGATAATCTCATCTTGTTAAAAAGGGAAAAAAATTAAACTACACTATTCTTGCTCTATTTTAATGTAAATTTCTAATCAACATCTGTTTTGAGCACAGTTGAAAAATCATTTAATATTTTTAAGTAAATAGAAAGTCCAGATTCAAAGTTACTTCAGATTCATCTACATACTGATTCTCCTTTTAAGTTAATTCATGATCTAAAATCCATCCTAACCCTTTAGTATTCATTCCCTGCATCTAATTAATTCCACTTATTTATTCACATATTTAATGAACATAACATTGTACCTACTGGCAGAAGTGCTGGGATGTTGCTATACCCGGCTTTGTGAGTAACATTCACATCAGGGTTAGCATACTGGCTTCTCTAAAGATGTATCATCCTCTACCTTCAGCATCCTCTGTCTTGGGATCACAGGCATGAGATACCCCATCATTCTCACCATTATACCATTGAAAATATGTAACACAGTGTCATCATTTACTGTACACACTATCTACCAGAACTTCCTAAGTAAAACATAGTGCCTGCTGAGTATCTTTCCCCTTGCCTCCCCTCCCTGGTTCCACTTGAGTTCAGTTCTTCCTAGACTCCAGGTATGAGCAGAAACACCTAGTACTTGTGCTTCTGTGCATGATACGTTTCCCTTATCACAGTCTCCTCCAGCTCCATCCAGAGAAGTAACAGAATCCTTCTCTGCCCTGCCATCTATTGAAAGGCCAGGCAGGAGTTCATAAACTTCTCTGGAGCCTCCCTGGAGAGGGTGAGACATCCTCTGAGAAAATTCCTCAGTCCTGTGCATTGACCCTCTCAGTGGCTGAGTGTTCAGGCTTTATGGGGCCATGAGGTTGGCTCAGCCTGTTTTTTTGTGGGATAACTTGTCAATGGAGCCATGTGGTCACACTTACACTATTCTCCTTCTGATGACTCCAGCAGCTTTTTCCAGATGTGAAATGTCTCTCCCACCCCCTCTGTGTGTATGTGTCTCACACAAACATACACACACACACACACACACACACACACACACACACACACACACACATTTTATTATAAGCAGTAAAATGAATGATACACCAAGTTCCCACACAATCTGCACACCTCAGGTAGATATCCAAGTTTGTCAATTAAGTTCTGATTCCTAAACTGGGCATAGTGGTCCTTTAAGCTCAGCACTTGAGAGGCTGGGGACTCCTGATCTCAAAACAAAGATAGTTTGAGCTACATAGCAAGACCCTGCTTCCCACATGGTCCCCCCTGTCTCTGAGCTTTGTAGAATTCTTCAAGCACTGATTTCTACCAGTTCAAGGCCATTGAGGTTTTCTTCACTTAGCTTCTCAAGTTCTTGCTGCCCCACCCCACCCTTTTAAAATCTGTCTTCCAGCACCTCAGGCCACACAGCAGACTCTGTGTGTCAGAAAATAATGCCAGGTGGATGGGGAGGAATCTATAGGTTTAGCTCCTAATACTGGGTCACAGAGGTACTGGCTTGGCTACCTGCATAATGACTGAAGGCTGTGTGGTCAGAAAGCATGGTGTCAGCAACCAGGCTGGCCTCCCAGGGGCCAATCACCTATTAGCCACAGACAGGAGTCTTTCTCTAAGAGAAAGGGTTGTTTTAACTTCTTGGGAAGACATGTAAACAACTCTCCAGACAGGGTACCAAACACAGACCAGACTAAGGAATTGCCTGAGCCCAAGGCTAGTTGGATGACGCAGAGACTCACTGGACTTGCTGCCAGGAACATGAGTGACTCCTAGAGTTAGAGCGAGCAGAGTGGTGCCAACCAGGAGAAGCAGCCGAAAGTGTTAGATTCAGAACCATTTCATCTCTTCTCCCATGTTTGGACAGGTGGGAGGAGCTCCTGCATGATGGTTGTCAGCTGATCTCACCTGTTTAGGGAAGTTCTGAAGAAACTACAGCTTTTCACTTCCCACCGCTGATAAAATACACACCCCACACAGCATTTTACAGATACTGAACAGCCAGCTCAACCAGCAAAACAATTTAGCTTTGTTAATAATTTTTTGTTGGACGTAGTTACCGAGAAAATAGTATCTACACATTGACAAAAAGATTACAATGCCATGTCTGTGTTCTCAACACTTTCACTGGCACTGTCCCATGGGAATACAGTGTGTATGGATGGTTCCGACATGCCTGCTTTCAGACCAGCCACACTGTCCATGCCCAGTGGCTCAGGTGTTGGTCAGCAATGCTTTAGAAGCAGCATGTCTACCTCCTCGGTTTCCTTCCCAGCCCTGGAGAGTCATCAACACCCAGTGGGTGTGGAGAGGAGACATCTAAATGACTCATCATCCTTTTTTCAGCTGGCATCCCCACAGCACAAAGTACTTCCTTCGATTAAAATCCATAGGCCTTCTAGACTGTCCATTTTCAAGTGTGAAGATGCCTTCATTCTCTCTGAATTGGCCCTTTACGGGCTCTTGATGACAGACTGACTCACCGATGGTGAAGAGCTGAGAAACAGGCTCCTCTCTATTTCTATAAAAGGATGATGCTGGGTCTCTAACACATACAGAAAAAGTGGATATCACACTCCTTAAAGTTTCAAATAGTTCTGAAAATAGACTGTAGAAGCTTTTGCCAAGGTATAGGTGAGTTCCCTACTGGGGGTGCAATCTACTCAATGCCAACTGTGGGGACATTTAGCAAGCAAGCTGTGGACAGTTCTCTACAGGGAGTGCAATGTCTCAAGTACATTTTTGCCACCATTACAAGTAGTTTGTAGACAGATAACAACCTGGTGTGGATTCTCCCAATTCATTCTTGGATGTTATGAAAGGCCATGGATTACTCATATCAGGCACATATTCTAAAGCCAACCTTCAATCAGATAGAGGAATGACTGCTCTGAGCATTGAGACCAAGATAAACATAAGGGGATTTAAGGTCACAGATCAAGTAAAGCCTGGTTCTCAAGGTTCCCAGTTCCATGAGGGGTCTCTGACTATTAGATTATTATGCAGCCTTCTCTCCTTGGGGAGTGTCTGATTGAAGCTGTTGATAACACACAGTGAGTCAGAAGTGACCCTGGGTCTAGAAACTGGTGTGGTTTGCCAAAGCTTACATTATCTAATTAGCCTGGAGGCTTGGGGACATTACCTTTCCCTTCAGTTACCAAACAGATGAATGTTGTCACAGCTCAGTAATTACACAAGGGATTCCATATTCCATTTGAAATTATGCGTACTTCATTTAGAGATATGAAAACAGCTATTATGATTTTTTTTCTCGGGGTAAAACATTACGAGCTGTTTAAAACTGCATAAGCATCCTTAACTGGCAGTAGAAAAATAAGCAAACAAAAAAGATAAGGAGATGATATCGCTTTATTTAAGTGAAATGTTCAGGCTGGTGTTTCATCTCTCGGGGCTTAGGGGAGATTTATGTGGAGAGCGTCCTCTACTGCTGATGTTCCATCGCTGGGTGGAGCTGAAGACTTGAGTGGCTCCATGAGTTGAAAGGGCACTTAAGAAAAGTGAAGTGTTATTTTCAATTGTAACCCTAGTTACACAAAAGTTAATTGGAGGCAGCCAGGGTCGCAGAATAAAGTTATTATTACCTCAGGATTCCAGGTGAGGTTAACGAGAATTATCCTTAACGTATTAACTTGTCATGTTCTGAGGCTGTTATGCGTTATTCTTTCCACCCATGTTTTATGCCGACGCAGAAATGACCTTTTAAATGGTAATGAAAAGATTATTTACACCAGAGAGAAGCTCCATGCTACTGGATCACAGGTCTAGCTTCAATGTTAGAATTACTTTTCATATGGTGGTTATTTGTTCAAGCTGCTATTGTGTCAGAACTTTAAAGGAACACACACCATAGCTTCCTTGGTTGTATTGAATTAGTGGAAGTAGCTGTGACTGCAGATTCTTGAGCTGTATAATTGAGGGGCATTGGAGAAAACTATTTTTTTCTGGATATTGCTTTGTCAAAGGGTTTCTGGAAGTGATGGATTCAGATTTTATACGACCTGTCTATCCCATTGACAAACAGGAGCCTGGAATGAGCAGAGTTGGTGCTGACCACATCTGGGAGCCATGGGATGTCCACCTGAGGCTCTCAGCCTTGCTTTCTCCACTCTACATCTTGGACCTTTGTCAGATGTCAGTGCGTCTGAAATCTCTCTATTACCTACCCTCTTCCATCACCAGCCTTCCACTCTGGGGACCTCCTCCCTGTCTCCCTCATTTCCTAATAGCATTGTGTGCCTGAGCATTTATTTACTTGTTTCTTTCTTTCTCAGTTCAGGTGAACATTTTTTTTAACTTTTATTGGCTCTTTGTGGATTTCACATCACGCATCCCAGTCCTACTTATCTCCCCAACCCCTGCATCTGCCCTCTGCCCTTGCCAACCGGCCCCCAAACAAAACCACATATAAAAGAAAAATAAAAAAAATCGCTTGGTCTCAATTCATGCAAAGAATTGAGTTAATTTCTCTCTTTGTTGCACCCTCAGTATAGGCAGTCAGCAATCATTGGCCACACATACCATCATAAGTCAAAGCCATGTGAGAGAAAAGCCTTGTGTCCTTTAGTTCAATCCTCAAATGACTCTTAGGTAGGTTGCCAAGGTACTTAAACCCAGTAAGAGGCTTAAGACAAAACAGTTGAAGATGCAGCATTTAGTAACTGCAGGACACAGGCCTGGACCCCAGGTGACAAGGGGACTATAAGCCCTTAACCCTTAAGCCCTGCCTTTCTGTCCCCACTTCAGCTGACAATCAGGACACTTCAAAATGACTTGCCATTTTTTTAAAAACTTCAAGAAATATAATGCTTATATATATCATATAATACATGTTAATTATATATGTATTGTACATATATGTGTTAAATACATCATATATAATCTAGTGATTTCTTTCAAAGAGCATCCCCTATGATTCCTGCTGTTGTGCTAACTTAACTGTATTTGAATCAAATTTTTCACCCTTTAGCCAATTTGATTAACTAGTTACTATAGAACAAAAAAGGTTTTGTAAGATCTAAGTAAATAAATATTTTTATTTATTATTATTATTGTAATGATGATGATGATGATGATTATTTTGAAGCGTGGTCTCTCTCTTAGCCCATATTGGCCTCAAACTCATGGTAAACCCCCTGCCTTATGCTCATAAGTGATGAAATTTCAGGTGTGAACTATGAAACCCAGCGATTCTTTCAGTGAGTTGTTCATTCATGTGAGGAAAATGTGTTTTTCATTTAATATATGTTACTTTGTCAGACAGTAAATGTCCAATGCTACCTCTAGAAACAGATGGATGGATGTATGAATATAATGTGTTGACTAGCCTCTCCCATCTTGCCTATCGCTCTTGCTACTTTGCCCTCCTAACTTCATCTGCTCCTTCCCTTCAACCTGAGACTACTTAGTTCTGTCTGAAAGTGCATGGATGCAAGACCACTCACTAATAATCATGGGGACCCTGAAGAAAACTTACACTCCCATCCCCAGCAGTCATCAATTACCAACAGCTCTTGACTTAACACTTCCTAAGTTGCATCCTAAGCAACCATCCATGGTTGGCTTAATCTTGCACAGTCTTATGTTTGTAGTCACAATATCTGTGAGGTCATGTGTGTAGTGGTCTTGTCATATGTAGCTAGAGTTTTCTCCAGTCCTGCCTGGCCCACGGTCAGGACAAATCTCTCTCATCCGCCAGTCCTGCAGTTGCTCAGACCCAACCAACTAAACACACAGAGACTTATATTGCTTACAAACTGTATGGCCATGGCAGGCTTTTTGCTATCTAGTTCTTCTATCTTAAATTAACCCATTTCTACAAATCTATACCTTGCCACATAGCTCGTGGCTTACCGGTATCTTACATGTTGGTACTCAAGGCGGCGGCTGGCAGCGTCTCCTCTGCCTCAGCCTTCCACTTCCCAGAATTCTTTTCTCTGCTTGTCCTGCCTATACTTCCTGCCTGGCTACTGGACAGTCAGCACTTTATTTATACAGATCGATATCCACAGCAGTCATGTACAGCAAATAATATTTCAATGTAGATGTCCACTGCTTCTGACTATTACAATCCCTCTACAAGCTCTTCCATGATGACCCCTTAGCCCTGGGATAAAAGGATGTGATAATCCTAACCCTAACCCTAACTCCCTAACCATAACCCTAACTTTAACTCTAACCCTGACCATAGTCTCTTGTGCTGTGAGCTCACAAATGACTTATAGTAACAACTGATCTGACAAGATATGACCACTGGTATAATAGTGGCATGAATGTTAGGGGAGTGACCAACCATTTTCTAGCAGACTAAAAGCTGGTCCACAAGTCAGAGTTAATGCCTAGTACCATTAACTTGTCCAAACTCTCATAGCTGGGTGTGTCATAAAAACCCAGGGGAGGACCTCCTACCATTGGATTCAACAGACACCATATTAAACTGCCCTTAATGTTATTATCTTTATGCCCATAGATCAGTGCATCTCTTGGCCCTTATTAGAGAGAAGCTTCTTTTTGCAGTAGATACTGATTAATGCAGGGTTCTATAATTGGTCAATGTGCAGAGGATAAGAGACTGTAGAGTCCATTTTTCTTCTTGAACTATTACATTTTCAATACACTGTTTTATAAATTCCAGTTTTATCTAGAAGATGTATAAATTATCTATGAAACTTGAGTATACATGCTTAGGAAACTCTTCAGGGCATAACCTTTGTTCCAAATTATGACACAGTTACTGTCCAGAGACATTTAACATGTAACTGGACATTGATCTGAATCAGATATGATATTGTCAGATGTGGACAGGGTTCAGGTCTTTAGGAGAGTGACAGTAACACTGAACTACAATGCATATGAGCACACATCTGTGCATGTTGGTGACAGGGAACACAAATATTGCTCTCAACAGTATTAGATCCTAGTGCGTTATGGTCACTTACATTGTCTAAAGACTCTGCTAACTGTTTGATAGATCCTAGTGCATTATGGTCACTTACATTGTCTAAAGACTCTGCTTACTGTTTGAATGCCTGATTTGTAAAAAAGCAACTACAAGTTCAGAAGTCACCTTACCTTCAAGAACACAGTAAGATTTCCCACTGTCAGTCACGATAGGCCTGTCCAGCTCTCCCAGACCATAAGAGCTCACCACCCATTCATAGGAAGGAGTGAGAAACTGCAGTGTCTGGGTGAAAAGCAAATGACACAGGCAGAGCTTCAGACTTCTGGGCTTGAGTCAGATTATACGGTCTTGTGTGAATTCCCAGAGCTTCATCTCTGCTCCTGTTCAGATACCAATGGTCAAGTTCCTAACACCCTACTTCCCACTCATTTCCTCAATGGGATCTAGGAACACTGCTCCTCTTTGTCTTCAGCAAGGTTTCTCTTGCATCACCTTGGCTATGTGTGTCCAATAGAAGGGAAGTGGCACACACTGATGGTAGTTATCTAGCTCCCTTCACTTGTTGATGCTCCATTACTGGCTCTTATTCAGTGGAGCACTCCATCTTACTTCGTATCCTCTCTTCTGATTCTCTTTTCTTCCCTGCCTGGCTTTTCTTCTTAAGTACTGAATTTATTTATTTATTTCATCCTCATGGCACTTCAGATGGACACTAGAGCTTCAAACATGCTAAGCAAGGACTCTATTACTGATCTACATGTTTAGTCATTCATTAACTTATTTTTTTTTGAGACAGCTTAATAAAAATACAGACTCCATGTAAAAATCATTCCTCAAATATGAGTGAGATGAATTTTATGAAGTTAAGAAGCAAACTTTTAGTAATTCAGGTCAAGGGCCATGCTTCAACACAGATCACAGAAGCACACAGTAGATAGTGTAGGGCTAGATTCTGTGGACTTTCCTATTGGGAATAGTAGAGCCTAATGATTGGAGGATGCCAAATTATCAGTGGGAATATACTGAAATAGTTTCTATGTCTTTAGATATGTCTTCTCAAAGTTTGAAATACTTCGATATCCCCATACTTATCCTGATTCACAATTAAATCAATATATACTTGTGATTAACTCTGTATTTATAAGAGCTGTTATTTATGAAGTATAGCAAAGTTGAAACACAATATAAAGGCATTATTTCTGAAGAGTATGGGTGTTACCTTTCCTTAAGACATTTTAACTAATACTGTCAATGTCAAAATGCTTTAGATAAATTTCACATTGGAAGTTCATGATCTTTTCTGAAAACATGTTCCTAAAATAGATGTATCACAGAGTGAAGATTAGCATCTAGAATGGATCTATGCTTTCAGATGACTCTTCCACATAACCTGGGGAGCTACTATATGCCTACCAGGATTTGAAAAAATAGTCTCTTACCCTTTATTTTAACCATGCTATTCATTTCGACAGAAAATACTGGAATTTTAAGTCATTTTAAACATATTTGTGCATGTTGAGTTGACTAATTTTTAGCTAAGAGTATCTGCAGTGTGTGTATACTCAACAACTTCTAAGTTTCTTGATGTGGCTCGCATCTCATGTCAAGGACTTCAGCCTGCATTCTTGGTGCTGAGTATGTATCATCAAGTAAACAGAAGTCCTAGACTTACAGCCTGAGAAGACAAAGAAAACTATGGAGAAATAGAAACAGTGGGGAAAAAAATGACTTCTACAAAGGAGTAGTATTTCTTCCAAGAATAGTCACATTTTAAACTATTTTAGTATGAGTATAGACTAGAGAGGAGACTGTATATTCCTGCTGGGGACAGTGGAGGCTCCTGAATTCCCTACCAGCTAGCCATTGCAGGACAGGAGACCTATATTATTAACCCTTGAAGTTGAGTCTCCTAGAAAACAACTCACCTGAATATGTCATCAGCCAAGGCACAATGGGAAGAGAGAAAGCATAGGTTATGAACAGGTAATGAACAGATCATGAACTAGGTGGCCAGGAGTGCTCTCTGTATGAATGTGTCTAGATTAATCTACTGGTTGGCCATGTATGCTCTCTGTATGATGGTGTTTAGGATTATAATCCATTGGGTGGTCATGTGTACTTTCTGTGTGAAGGTGTCTAGACTAATCCACTGGATGGCCAGATGTGTTCTCTGTATAGAGGTGTCTAGAATAATCCATTGTGAGTCCTGGTGTAGTTGGACATTTCCATCAGGACTGTCTGATCCCCAATAATGACATCCCCAGTAAGTATATACAATATACACAGTCAAGATTACATTAACGATGTCTAGTCCATTAACATTTGACAGATTCAGATAAGAACTCCATTATATATATTAACAATGTCCAGTCCTGTAACATCTGATAAACTCAGACATTATTAATTATGAAAACTCAGTCTATAGCTTAGGCTTGTCCTGTTAGCTCTTTTTGTTTGTTTGTTTGTTTGTTTGTTTGTTTTTGCTTTTTGAGACAGAGTTTCTCTGTGTAGTTTTGGTGCCTGTCCTGTAGCTCACTCTGTAGACCAGGCTGGCCTCAAACTCACAGAGATTAGCCTGGCTCTATCTCCTGAGTACTGGGATTAAAGGCGTGTACCACCACCACCCAGGCTGCGAGCTCTTATAACTCAAATTAACCCATTTCTATACATCTACATGTTGCCACATCACTTGTAGCTTTTCTCTCTCTTCCTGCATGTCTTGCTCTCCCTGCATTCACCTTGTTACCTCTCCTTTCTTCTTCCCAGAGCTCTTTGTCCCCAGAAGTCATGCCTAACCTCTTCCTGACTAACTAATGGTCATTCACATCTTTAACAAACTAATCTTGGTGACATCCCTTTACACAGTGTAAAGGAATATTTCATATTTCACCCTTTTTTTCTAAATGAGAAGGAAAGGGCTCTAACTTTAACATAGTAAAACTATATTACAATAAGAACAATTATCATGTAAGAATTGCATTCATGGCCAGTGGTAGTGGTGGTGGCAGTGGCACAAGCCTTTAATCCCAGCACTCGGGAGGCAGAGCCAGGCGGATCTCTGTGAGTTCGAGGCCAGCCTGGTCTACAAAGTGAGATCCAGAAAAGGTGTAAAGCTATATAGAAAAACCCTGTCTCGGAAAAACCAAAAAAAAAAAAAAAAGAATTGCATTCATAATGTCCAGTCCTTTTGCATTTGGCAAATTTAGAGAAAATACTCCGTTATCAATCCTATCTTTGTGAGTCCAAAGTTTTGTACCTAATTTGCCTTTCATTATAACTAAGGAAAACTATAACTACCTAGTCTCCACCTCCATCAAAGACCTCAGAAGGACTTAATATTACCTGAGTAAATTGGAAGTGCAGAACAAACAACTTTCAAAACTAAGAAATGACAGGGACATCTGGCAGCCTGGATAGTCACCCCAAGGTTCCTCTGCAATGTTGGGGCATCCATCTTTGGCCCACAGCCTGGTGTGCTCTCTGAATGACAGCATCTAATATAATGGAGTGCATATCTTTGCATGTACTTTCTCATAAAAGTAGCCTTTTTTTCCCAAACCCAGTCTGAGTTATTAATATTCAGCCCAGAACCCAGATTGATATTAGATTTCCAAGTTATCCCATTGATTTTGGAAAATAAAACTTTGAGAAAGAAGAGGGCAATTGAAATACTTCTCTTTTTTTTTTTTAATCACAAACTATGCCATTTTCATCGGTTTACGGTTTCTAGGCTCCAGTTGCTTTTTTCATTTCAGCCTTAAGATGAAGAAAAAGACAATGATGGCTTCCTTTGCTTTTGGAGTCATCATTTCTATTTTCTTTAAGGTTTCAATGGCACAATACACTCAGGGTTCTCTTTTCATTGTGCTATTAGAGTTGGCATAGTTTTGGGGAGATAGAAGCTAAGCCTTGAATGAGACTTTAGCATTGCATCCACCATACTCATTTGAGAGAAATAGGACAAAGCTGAACAGAGATGAAACTGCATCAAAAGTCCATCCTATAGGTCTCCCCATCATGATGATCTTGATGACCTCGCTCATAGGATCCTTCTTCTCTTTCTTTGACTGAACTCCTGAAGCTCAGCCTGGTGCTTGGCTGTGGATCTCTGCATCTGCTTCCACCAATTACTGGAGAAAGATTCTATGATGACAGTTGGGGTATTCACCAATCTGATTACTGGGGTTAAGCCAGTTCAGGTAGCCTCTCCAGTATTGCTAGTAGTATAAGTTGGGGTCATCCTTGTGAATTCCTGGGAATTTCCCTAGCACCCAGTTTCTCCCTATCCCCATGATGTCTTCTATCATATTATCTCTTTCATTGCTCTCCCACTCTGTTCCTGTTCCAGCTCAACCATCCCATTCCCTTATGTTCTCATCCCCCATCCCCTACCGTCCATTGTCCCCCATCACCCTCAGTTTACTGAATAACTGAGACAGTTGTGTAGCTTGATCTACTTAAGAGGACCCCTGGCAGTAGGATCAGGATCCATCCCTGGTACATGAGCTGATTTTTTTGGAGCTCACTATCTATGGTGGGATACCTTACACAGCCTTGATGCATGCGGAGGGACTTGGACCTGCCTCAGCTGATTCTACCAGCCTCTGCTGACTCCCCATGGGAGGCCTTACCTTGTCAGAGGAGGGAGTGAGGAGGAAAGGCTGTAGGGAGGAAGGGAGAGATGGGGGCTGTGGTTGATATATAAAATGAATAAAAAAATTTCTTTAAGAATAAGAATAAGAATCATAAATAAGACATGGGCGGGGGGGAGAAAGTCCATTCTGTATGAGGTGTGGCACTGGTTCCAAATCCCACGTATTGAGCTCCTTTATGCATCTCACTATATCTGTGGACAGATGGATAGACATACAGACTCTCTGCATACAAATGAGCACCTAGGAAATGGGGTTTTGCCCCACAGTGGCATTTGAAACTGACTGATTTGATATTAATCTTTCTACAGAATTAATCTAACTACAAGTGACAATGTCATTCCAAATATCCTCTAACAAGGTACCCTCACCCACATTGTAAATATCAGGCAAGGTTCCTGAAGGCTGAGCAAAAGACACTTGCCAACTTTATATCATGACCTGTTAAAAATAAACTTCATGGGGACTGGAGATATGGCTTACTATTCTTGCAGAGGATCCAGGTTCAGTTTCCAGCACTCACAATGGTTAGCTCACATCTGCCTATAATTCTAGTTCCCAGAGATCTGATATCCTCTTCTGGGCTTCCCAGGCACCTTCTCCTCTGAACTCACATGTTTACATCCTCACACAGACATGCACATACAAATAAATTAAAAATAAATCTTTTTAGAATATAGTTAAGGATTATGCTCGTTCATTGATATATACTTAGGAACATATGTGCACATACACACACATTTATGTAACAATTAAAGAAAAAGGAGTCCATGAATTTGAAAAAGATTCAGGGAAGGATATGTGGCAGGGTTAGGAGGGAGGAAAGGGAAGGGAGAAATGATATAATTATCTTTTTGAAAAAAATAAAATGTCATGTTTTTCGCTCATGCAAAGAATCTAGATTTAAATACAAATGTGAACTTATACATCCATAGGCCATTAATGTAGAACCAGGTCTGTGTGGGAAGAGGAGAGTGGGTAGGAAGGAAAAAAATGTGGCTTATTTTCTTTTACATGTGGAACCTATATTAAAGAACACATACATGAAAGCAGATGGGGTGGGTTGGAGTATGAAAGGGACCAGTAGGGAGCAGAAAGAGACAAATATGAACAATTATACACACTTACAAAAATGTCAGATTGACACCCATTATTTTGTATGCTACCTAAAAAAAGAACTTCAGAAAAGGCATTCCACATGGTGTCCTTTTCACGCTAATGAACTGCTGGGCAAATTGTATTGTTTCCATCTGTTTCCAGCCAGGACATGTGGATCAAACCTGCGTGGGCCGAGTGGTATCATCACCTCCCCTAACTACCCTGTGCAGTATGAAGACAATGCTCACTGTGTGTGGGTCATCACGACCACAGATCCAGACAAGGTAAGGCTTTTCCACCCACATGGGTGCTGTCAGCAACTGTCTCTGGTTAACAGACTGCCTGGCCAATGGCTGACAATGGCTAGTATCCACATACCCTCACCTAGCCATGGAATACAGCCAGGACGCAGCACTGCCCCTTCTGGCAGGCCAGGAGAGGAGGCCATTCCTTCCACTGGCTACTCTGTGCTGCCTCATTGCTGGGCATCTTTGTCACGTCAGACCTCCCTGTTCCATCAACCCTTTCCTCTAGCTGGAGTCTGCCCTTTGCTGGAAGCTCTTCTGCTGGATAGAGTCACAGCATTGACTTTCCAGCGTGGTTGTCAAAACAAGGCTGTTATTTTTCCCCCTCTGAAAGTTAACAAGTCTCTGACCTTCCCCAGTATCTTGTGATAATATATTAGGTAAAATGGTTCCCATATCCATGCTACCTGAAACTGTGTGCATTCTCTGTAAGTTTAGCATATGTCTCCCAAAATGCTATGACCACCTCTTACACCACAGGTGAGGGGAAGGTACTCACAACTGTTTTATTTGCTATGAAATGAATTGTCTTCAATGCACGCTCAACAAAATGCAGAGCAGACTGCAACAGTTGGACAGGTTCACATCATTGTCATTAAGAAACTGACGACAAAGTATTCTGACACAGATTTCAATTATGAGAAAGACGTGCTGCTAAAGGAATAGCTTTCTGGTATTGTAAATTTACTGGGCCTTGTGACTGGGCCAGCTTCTGAGTGGTCCTGACATTTTGTTTCTGCAGTGGCCACCTGTCCATTTCTGCACTCAGAAAACCCCTCATTTCTGTTCAGATTTCTTGTCTCACTACTGAGTTCCTGCCCCACAGAAGAGAAATCCTGGTTTATATCTGGTGATGTTTTCACCAGATTCCTGTTGGATTTGGGTTTGCTTACTTCTGTCATAACACCTTAGCTATTGTTTATATTAATATTCAGTTTGATAAACAGAAATGAGTAAAGATGCAGGGAGTTGTGTGGGCTTTCTCTATGAACCTGAAGAAATTGCTGAGCTGTGGTAACGCACAAAGGCCTCAGGTTTTGCTATGGAACCTCTCAACACGCTGGTTCTTTGCAGTTCCCAGGACAGCATCCACACCAAGGAAAGCATGCAGAATTCTTGTGTGACAGGGCTTAGTCCCATGGCCTATCATCAACATGGTAGATGTCAGCTCTATACATAGAAGGCATGTGTGCTTGAGTACATTAGTAGACCTTCTGAGCCTCTGAGTGTGCATTGTCAAGAGACTATAGGAACATTTTCCTTCACTAGGGGCTAGGAAGAAACAGTTGCTGCATGAACCTAGTTACCATAGAAGCACCATCCACTACAGACTATCAGAATTAGAAATGGCAAAAATACCCAGCAAGAGCTGAACAAGGAGTCAGTAGGGTGGGTGCCTCATTAAATATCTATCAAACCAAGTTTAGTTAAACTAGTGTTAACATGCATACCATGTTCCTCATCTATATTTGCTTTCCTTGATTTCTACATCTGCACATTTGTGAAACATGCAGTGTTGTCTCTATCAAGTTATGTCTTTTGACCTTGAGAGCTTAGCAAAGGCTTGAAAGTCAGATGGAAATGTTTCGGGAAGAAATGGAAAACAATTGTGTTTGCTTGCTTTGTGGTATGCTAGATGTAGAATTGAATTAATGGCAAATATATATTACCGCTACTGCCATGCAGTACAAGCAAAAATACATGTTTATGTCCTCTCTAAAGAGATGCCATTGTAGCCCAAAGTGTCTTATTGTGACATTTATAAAGCATAAAATGTTTTATTTTTGCAATTAAGGAGGTAGGACAACCTCTTTTCTTGGATTTGATTTTGGCAATAATATAACTAAAGCGAATGAATCAATATAAATCAAAAGAATGGGTTAGTTAGTGTCTACATATCCCCTATGGTTTAGCAAAAAGAAATGCATGGAAGATCACACAGAAGTGGGGAGCCCCTCCTAAGAAGTGAAGTGGTGACCCCAGCCAGCATGTGGTCTTCTTGCCTGCTGTTGCATTTGTATCCCTTGTCCCCTGCCAACTCTATATCTGAACACCTTCAATTACTATGGCTGTCCCCTATGTCTTCTCTGGTGCTACATTACTGGCTGGAGAGGACTCTCAGGGTCCTTTCCATTCACACACAGCCTAAACTATGTGCATGATGGTCCTACCATCTCTCAACCATTGAATGATTCAATTAATTCAGCATTCCTTCACTAGAAAAACATGGAAGAATCTAGTCGCAGAAGAACCATGCCTATAATAATGACTGGCAGAACACCTGTGCCTATAACCCCTTTTTAGCACTGCTTTTGGGACAATGAGTGGCCTATAAGAAATAGTCTGTGTTGACAACAATCATGATAACAAAACATGAGAAGCAGCCATATCCAAGCCTCCCTTAAAGGCCTTCCCATGGAGAAAGAGAAAATGTACATGTACCACTTGTGTATAGGGGGCCATGAAGGAACAGACTTAATGATATATAGTTCTTCTGGTAGGGAAAGGCAAGTGTGAAAAAAGAAGGGTTCTAAAGGCACTGAAGAATGTGTCCTACAGTTGCCTTGCCTGTAGACTCAGCAAGACGTAGCTCCAGTTGAGAAGGCTGGGGAGGGGAGGCTGAAGGGGAGCAGGTCTTGAGTCTCTTGTTCAGTATTCTCTATCCCCCAGGGCTTTGCCCTACATCTTCCCTCCAGCAGGTACCATGAGTGACAGGAGAGAGGAAATATAAAGAATGACATTGAACTTGACTTAAGTATTTTATTTAGGAGTTTTGTAATTGTGTTTATCAGGGAAACAGACCCACAGCTTTCCTTTCTGTGTGTCCTTACTTGGTTTTGTTGTCTGTGTGATACTGGCTCCTGAGAATGAGTTTAGGAGCATTTCTCTCTTTTCTATGTTATGAAGCAGCTAGAAGAACAATTGTGTCAGTTCTCCAAAAGTCTGATAAATTCAGTAGTTAGTTAATACAGCCATGGGCTTTTCTTCAATTGGAGACTTTTTATTATCACTTCAATCTTATTATCTATTGTTGATCTGTTTATATTTTTGTATCTTCCAGTTTTGATTATCGTAAGCCATGTATGCCTAGAAACTTACCAATTTCTTCTAAATTTTAAAGTTCAATAATGTAATTGCTCAGAATTTTCCTTAACACTTTTCCAAATTTTAGTGCTACCTACTCTAATAGAATTTTTGACTCTTTCCTTTATTTATTTGAGTTTTCTTTTTTTGGGGGGTTAGGTTGTTTAAAGGTTTGCCAATTTTCTTTATCTTGGAAAAGAGTACCTCTTTGTTCCATTGTCTCAGTATCATTCTTTGAGTCTAAAGTTCACTTGTTTCTGCTCTTCTTCTGGTTTGTAATTTGGTTGATTGTTGTTAGTAGGAAAATTCACTGTGATCAAGTTGGCCTCATTGGAGGAATGCAAAGATGGCCCATCACGTGAAAATCAATGTGTAAAAGATAAATACAGAAACAGAAGTAAGGGTAGAGGCCAAGACCAGCTCAATAGATGCATAATTAACCTTTGATGAAGTTCAATATGTCTTTATAATGAAAACTCTTTACAAATTAGGGATTGAATGATTACAACTTAACACAACAAAGGTTCCATATGACAAACCCGTAGTCTGTATTATGCTGACTTCAGGAACTCTAAACATTTCCTCAATAATCAGCAATATGAGAAGGATGTCCACTTTCTCCACTTTTATTTAATATAGTACTTATTTATGTACAAGTACTATATTAAATTTACATATAATGATAAAGCACAATAAAGAAAAGGAATATAGATGGGGAAGGAAGAAGTGGAATTTCTTTGTTGGATGATGGCATGACACTATGACTAGAGGACCATAACCAATGCCCAGAAAGCAATTAAAAATGATAAATCAATGTGACAAATAGCAGGATACAAATCCTCACACAGAATCATTTGCTTCCATATAGATGAATACTGAATTCACTAAGGAATAGTTTGAGAAAGCCATCTCATTCTCAATAGTCCTTGTGGTGGTTTGAATAAGGATGGCCCCCATAGGCACATATTAAATGCTTGGTCCCAGTTAGTAGAACTGTTTGGGAAGGATGAAGAGATATGGCCTTATTGTAGTGGGTGTGGCCTTGTTGGAGGAGGTTTGTCATCTGAGGTATGCTTTGATATAGAAAAAGCCCATGCAAGGCCATCATTTTCTCTCTCTCTTTCTCTCTCTCTCTCTCTCTCTCTCTCTCTCTCTCTCTCTCTTTCTCTCTCTCTCCCTGCAACTTGCTGAACAGATATGTGCTCTCAGATTCTGCTGCAAATTCAATGCCTGCTTGACTGTCACCACACTCCTTGTCTTGATGATCATGAGCTAATCCTGTGAAACTGCAAGCAAGCCCCCAATGAAATGCTTTCTGCTATAAATTGCCTTGGCCATGTTGTCTCCTCATAGGAATAGAACAGTGACTAAGACAGTCCCTTTTGAAATTTAAATAGTTAATAAATCTAGGGCTGGAGAGATGGCTCAAGAGAATACAAACTTTTCGGGAAGACTCAAGTTTAACTCCCAGCACCTACATGGTAGCTAACAATTGTCTGTAGCTACAGTTCCTGGAGATATGATGCCCTCTAATGTGTTTTTTTTTTTTGAGTACTGCACACACACGGTGTACAGTCATACATACAGGCAAAACACCTCTACACACAAAATAAAAATAATAAATCTTAACAAAAGAATAAATCTAACAATGAGGGTAAAAGAACCCTAAATAAGATCCATTAACCTCTAAAATAAAAAACTGAATAAGATATTTGACAGTAGGAAGAATCCCATTATAAGGATTGAAAGGACTAATGCTAAAATGGCCAAATGATGAAATGCAATATACAGATTGAATGCAATTCCCAGAACCATATCAATTATGTTCTTGACATGACTAGTAAAGCCCACTAAACATCAGTGCAGATGAATGAGGCCCTGAATAATTAATGAACTCTGAGCAAGAGAGAAATGATGAGGCATCGTGGCTATCAGCTTCAGCATGTGTTACAGAGCCATGGTAACAAAACATCATGGATTGGGCACAAAACAGACAAATGGAACAGAAGGCTCAGAAGCAAACCTACATTAAGATAGTCATCTGCTTTTTGGCAACATAGCCCCAGACAATGAAGGATTAATGATCTATACATCATATAGTACCTGGAAAAACCTCACCATCCACATCATATAGAAAGCCATAAAAAGGCCTCTCCTGGTCACTACATGCAGAAATAAACTATGCCAATCAAAAGCCTACTCTACCAGACTCTCAAAAATTCTTTAGAAAAGCTTGGGGGACATATCAGGTCATTGCCAAAGATGATAGCTATTGAACAGGACTCTAAGTACAGGAAACAACATCAAGAATTACCAGTATAATTTTTTCAAGTTAAAAAAAAAAAAACCTTCTGTATATCAAAGGAAATGGAAACCATGAAGTAAAGAGACAGCAAAAAGAATGTTCTTGGACATCTTGAAGCTGAACCTTAAAGCGATTTAAACAAGGAAACGCAGATGCCATGGATCTACCTCAGGTTTAAATATTTCTTTATTGATGAAATTCAGCTTTTCTCTGTTAGCTTTGTGTTCTGTTACATAGATTTTGTTAGTAGTATATATGAGTTTTATTGTGCAGATCCCTCAATAATCAACAAGATAAATATCCTGAATTGCATATTGCAGAATATGTTTCGCCCTGCATCACTTATTTAGTAGAAATGTTGAGAGAAGAAGTAAAGGATCCCAGGTTGATACACTCATACACACCAGCACTCTCAGAGTGCTACTTCGGCACCTGAAGGCATCTCAATTAAGCAGAATTACCATCCAAATTAAGCACCAGTCGTTGCCATTAAGTATAATTAGACTTAATTTGATTCCTTGGGAGACATTCCAAATAAGTGGGTTTCCCAATAAAGTGTGTGGTGATGAAGGTATATTATGAATTGAGCGAGCAAGTGAGCTAGTGCATGCGCATGAGAGAGGTTGTTCCAAGGCAATGACTCACGAGGAGATTGGATGGAGAACTGTCTATGAAGAGTCTGTCAGCCTCAGTGGGCATGAATGACTGACCTGGGATGTCTGACCTGATCAGGTTGCTTTCAAAACTAAGACGCAACAGATAAATTCTCAGTGCCCACTGGAGATGCCAGTTTTTAGACTCTAGCTCACTCTCCATGATGCATTTTCTTCCCTGGCCTTTACTCATGTTTGGTTGTTGTAGAACATCATGTCTGTTTCTGCTAAGTGTTTACATAAAGTCACTGGTACAAGAAAATGAGTGGAGGGTGTTTAAAGCCTCCCAAGGGAATGAACAACACATACAATGTATTATAATGTCAACTTCAAAGGAATGCTAGAAAACACCCGTTAATAAATGAAACTATTAGGGGTGCTTATTACATACCATGCTCCATGCGGAAAAGTATAAAACATAAAAATCTCTCAAGAAAATTTAATTAAGCACAGAAGGAGACTTACAGCAACTCAATTACCACTGCTCCTGCTGGGGTGCCATCACTGAAAGTCAATAAAACTAATGAGGTGGTAAACATGGAAGCAGATTTCACATAGACACAGCCGAGAGTCCTACAAGGTGCAGGTAAAACTCTTGAGGGGGCTGCGATCAGTTCCTGAGAAATCAATGTGCATGCCTTAGCTGTACATTGTAGGAATTAAAAGGAACTGGTCTAAAAGTTCATGGCTAGAATCTCTCTGAGAAGACAGACGGTCTCAGATGATCAGAGTCCTGGGAATCCTTTTATTTATATATGTATTTATGTATGTATGTGACAGATATGCACATGCTTATACCTACACATAGGTATCAGTTGGAATGTGAGGTATACTCAAGTTCAAAATGTCCATTACACAGACTTTAAAACACATATGTTCATATACAGTTGACTTTATGCATACATGCATAGACATTCATATACAGTTGACTTTCTATGCATGCATACCTACATTTTTATTTAAACATTTTAATTTGTTGTAAATTTCACAAGTGTATACTATATTTACATCATTTCCACACTTCTCTCTTCTCTCCAACTCCTTCTATGCCCTTCCTCCAACCCTCTTTCAAATTCAGGACCCCATTTTCTTTAATTATTATTGTTCACACACACACACACACACACACACACACACACACACACACACACACATATACATACCTCCTCTGAGGGACCTTTGACGGCCAGCAGCTCTTCATTTAAATCTTGTGAAACTTCCCTTATCCATATTGACGTGCCTTCTGGTGTTGTCATTGTGCAGGTATGTAGGCAACCATATTGTTGACATTTCATGGGTGTAGCTTCCCTGCCATGTCTACAAGATACTATCTCCCGGCATGCATCCTGGTCCTCTAGCACTTATAGTCTTCCTGTCGCCTCTTCTGTGATATTTTCTGAGCCTTAGGTGTTGATGTTGTATAACAGATATATAAAATAGGGCTGGGCTCCCCAGTCTCTTATTCTGTGCATTTGCCCAATTACGTGTTTCTGTGGTGGTCTCCATCTATTGTAAACAAACAAACAACAAGAAACCTCTTTTTGATGACAGATGTGAGCTTCACTTATCTTTGGGATAGTGCTCAATATTTAGAATACAGTTAGGAATTATACTGTTTTAAGAAAATGGCGGTAGGGTCTATAACATTTAGCAGGGGGTTTTGGGCTACATTTATAGAACCAGGCATGATTTCCCTCCTATTCAGCAGACCTGAAGTCCAATTAGACTGCTATGGCTATCCTCCACAAGATAGAAGTGCTAGCATTGCACTACTGAGGATGTCTTGCCAGGCTGGTCATTGTTGTGGTTCAGAGACTTTACAGCTTGGTGGGACTATTGGTTCTTTTTCCTCCTAGGCAAGTTGCATAGCACTGCTAGGTACGATGAGAGCTAGTCCTCAGGGAGAAGCCTTTCAAGTCAGTCCCAGTCTGATACCTCCAAGTCCTATACCTGAAGCACATGTTATCTGCAACACTAGGGCCTTAGCTTCAAGTTCAGGGACAAAAGCAAGAGTGTTGGACACAGCACAGCTGATATAGTTGGGGTGGTCATGGACTCTCCTGACAATTGATCTAATGGAGGTTTCCCACACGCATGCATTCTTATATAGTTGGTGTCTCAATTCAGTAACCTGTCAAAATTGAAGTGCCTTTTATTGATGTTGGAACAGTGCACTGAAGCAATTTATAGTAGTTATTTTGTATTGATACATGTAATAAAGACATGACTAAAATGTGCATTGTATTAACTAATATAAGTTGATATAGAGGAGATAGGTCTTAAATGTACAGGAGCCAAATGTGGACTACGTTTACGTTTCATAATTTTTTTAATTCATTTATTGTGGGGGGTTGTTAATGCTACATGTGTGCAGGTGCTGACAGAGGCAAGAAGAAGGTGTCAGAGGCCCTGGAGCTAGAGTCATAGACAGTTGTGAGCTGCCCTGTGGGTACTGGGAATGAAACAAAGGTCCTCTGCCAGAACAGCAATTGCTTTTAACTGCTGGGCTTGTTCAGCAGCCCTGTAGTTCATCTATTTATATAAAACACCTGAGCATCTGTGTACTGGGAGTGTTGACCCATCTCCTGGGGAATCTGAGAGAAATGTTCATGTATTTGTAACATATTTGTAGGGTAATGTTCTCAGTACTTGATTGTAATTTGAGCTTCTCAAAGTCTTTGCATTAGTATTAAAGGTTTTCATTTCCTCCTCAGCTTCATTGGGACATAAGTAACAAATGAAAATGGTCTAACTGTGCTCTATCTATGCAGTAGAAATTTACTTAGCCATCTAAGTAGATTTCTTTCCCTAAAGAAAGAAAGAAAGGGTGTTCTTTCTGGTAATGTGGATGGAGTTGGAGGATATTGCACTAAGTGAAATTAAATATATGAACTTCTTTTTAATATTTGGTTTTTTGAGACAAGAAAGATCTCATGTAATCTAGGCTGGTGGTAAACTCACTGTCTACCAAGGCTGGATTTGAACTTTTGACCTTGAACTAAAGTGATTTTGGAGGAAAGGGTGACAATAAGAAACTGGAAAATAGCAAAAAAATCAAAATTGTCTCAGGTAACCCAGGGTCCATGTCACTCCATCCAGGGGGGAACTATTTCTGAGCAGAGGAAGCACGGCTGTGTGTTTTAGCTGACATAACCGGACAATGGTAACCTGACTCTCCATGATTGTCACCTGTAGCCAGATGCCCCATGCAAAGAAAAAGAAACCCCAGTGCAAGAAAAAAAAAAACTGAACCGTTGTCTGCTTCTGCAGATAGTTTGGTTTAGGTCTGGGCACCTGTAACTCTAGCCCTTGGGGACTGAGGCAGGAGGACCACAGTCTTAAAGATTCCCTGCAATATAAAGCATGATCCTGTCTCATTGAAGTAAAACGAAGTTGGTTTGTTTGTTTTGGTTTGTTTTGGTTAGGTATGGTTTGATCTTTGTCTTAAAATATAATCTTATATTTCTTGGAGTTTAGCAAATTAAACAATCCAGCCAATTTTTCATGGGTTAAAAGCTGGCTTCCTTGTTCATAGGTAGCTTTCTTGCTGTGTCTTCATGTTGCAGGAGAGTCTGGGATGGTCTCTAGAGTCCCTTTTATGGAAGCACTAATTCTATTCATGAGGGCTCAATGCCATGACTTAATCACTTCTCGAAGACTCTACCTCCTAGTGCCATCAAATGATGTGATGGGATTTCGACACATGAATGTGAAGGGAAATTATTATAAAAATGTAGTTGATAACACTCAGCATTTTTGCACATAATCAGATAAAGGTCAGATTTCTACAGTTTGTTTGTTTCTTAATGTGACCCAGTAGATGGTACTTCTTAAGGGCCCTTGATCATGCAAAATATATTATTAAATGACTTTTTAAATTACATCAATGTCTAAAACCAGCTTTAATTTCCGTTCTCAAGAGGAGTGTTTGGAAATACTGAGGGCCAATAAATGCCACTGAACATATGATTGCCACAAGGACCAAGTGCCCATTGTAGATTTTTTTTATATCCCATGAGGGTGGCAGAGGATGGGACACCATAATTAAAAGAGGGTGTGATATTGTTCTAAGGTAGGAGCATAGCTGTCTCCATGTCACAATTCCTACACATCTCGATATTATTTAGATCATAAAATTGACTAGAATAACTAATATGTTCCCAGATAAGCAAATCACTATTTCCATAAAAATGTGGACCTCGTGTCACACTTCCAGTACACTTGCCTGTAGGAAGCTCAGTAGTGCTTGATATTCTATACAACATTGGTCTCTTCATACCGTATGGCTGTTTAGCTAGCTGCTCTCTACTTTTTGATAGAACCTGGTATTCTGGAGTTCCCACCAACATATACATTTACAAGGTGGGCAATGGAGAGCACTCTGCTAGGTGGATATGGGTGGGTTCTGCCAAGTGTAGCAATTCCCTGAGAGATGTTGTCCCAGAATCATCTGAGATGCCTCATTAATGAACCAATAATTTTTTTTGTGGGTTTCCCTGCTAAAGGTGAAGTGGCTCATGGCTGTCAGCTAAGCTTAGAACCTCTTTACAGGAAGGGGGACTATAGTTTTATGCAGCTAATGCCATTCTGTGATGAGATGCTGAATGCTGAGTTGGAACTGAAAAGCTGGCTGTGATAGGAGCCACCCAATGTGAACTCACAGTTTCTGTTCATAGACCCTCAAGTGAGAGAAATGAAATTATCATGGTTTCTGACAAGAAGACACACAAGGCACCCACATCCTCAGATCTGTGGTAACTGTGAAGTCACTAAAATATTTGAGTCTTTGCTGTTTGTAATAGAATTTTTTATGGTATATAGGAGAGATGGAGTTTTCATTTGTTTTGTTTGACAGTTTTTGCTAAAGGATAGAACCAATCATTGCACACACACCCATGGAATCATATCTACCTCCTAACATAATAAAGGCATTCTTTTTTTTTTTTTTAGTATTTTTTTGTTTGTGAATCTAGTTAGGAATTTAGTACTGAATAGTTCCTGCATGTGTGTCACTGGATTCCATCAACAGTTTTAGGCAGTATGTGAATGTGTAGAATAACACAGATGGAAAAGATCTAGAGCATTGTTTTATTGCTAGCTACATTCATCTATTTATTCAAGTGTTGTGTCCTTGGCTGGGGTTAAACTGAAGTGCTAACATTCTCTCATTTAACATCAGAAGAATGCAACCCATTCAAATGTTTGCTTTATACAAGCTGTCAGAATGCCATGTATGGCTACTTGGAGAGCCCCATACAGTGTGATACAGTGTACAGCTCTAAGTATTTCCTGGAGAAGCATCAGATACTACATTTGTGTCCAAAAACTACACAATTGTGGTTTGAATGTCCCCCAAAAGTTCAGGTATTGAAGGCTTTACCCCCAGAGCAAAGTTCAGAGGTTGGATTTTAGTAATGAGTTATAAGGACACTGACCTAGTCAATGAATTATTCCACTGATGGATTCCTTGTCAGATGAACTGTTGGAAAGTGATGGAAAATGGAAGGTAAGATTGACTGGAAGAAGTGGGTCTCTGGGAATGTGCCTGTCTTCACACAAAAGATGGCCACTGTTGCTGGCCTCTTCCTCCTTTCTGTTTTTCTCTCTGCTTTCCTGTCTGCTTTGAGATGAACAGCCCCTGTGCCACATGCCTTCTGCACCAGTAGAGTCAGGTGATTATGTGCAGAAACTGTGAATCAAAACTGAGTTTCCTCCTTGTAGGTGGTCTGTGCCAGTCTTCTGTCACAGCCTAGACATACAAACATGCACATCCTCACACACACATATGTATGTGTCTCAGTATAGATGGCTGTATAGCTATGTGAATGGGAAGGAAGAGAAATTTTGAAGCATGCTTGCTACAAATTTAAACAAATAGAAAACCCTCACATTTCAATTAAAAACTATCATACAAAGTGGGTAAACACATACCTGTGGATTTTATATTTATATGTAAAACAGTTTGCCTTGAGGTAAGATTAAGTAAGATAAGCTACAAATACATGAATCTTTAGCAAACTAGATCTTTGGTGTCTTCTAACAGATGAGGGATTTTTAAGTGGAGACTCAGTGCATGGAAGTCAAACCAGCATTGGGATGCCACTTTGCTCTCTTCTGGCCCCATTTTGACTCTAGTCCTTGGAGGCATTTGGCTAAAAGACTCAAATCACTGGGACTCTGATCTTCAGATACCACGCAGATATGCCCTGATTAATTCAAGAGCAGAAAGAAAACCCCATGCAGTCAGCAGCAATAACATACTGAGCCAAGCCAACAAGTCCTCCTAGATCTAGACACCCAGACTCTTCCTGGACCCCAGTGCATAACAATGCTCAGAACCTGACTTGTCCCCTGCCTGCTCAGCATTCTCTCTACCCTTGTGCTTGGTTCCTGGTCTGAGTTTTGCATAATCCATATGCTTGCCAAGGCTCATTTCTTCCAGGTCTGACCACCCCACGGTTAACATCCAATAGTGTTCCCCTTCCTACAGACATTCTTCAGCCACTTATCATTGAGATTCATACTTCTGAGGATATTTGAGGTGTCCTGGTTGCCCTATTGTTCTTGCTGCCCAGTTGTGGGGGTCTTCTGTGCACACCTCCTGAAGATGTCACCTTTACTGGTGGCCTGTCTTTTGGGATGCACAGCGCTGTCCTTCCCCCAACTGGGCAAGGTCTCCTCACATACTGTTGTTCACCCACATCTTCATACTCTGTAACCGATGCCTTAACAGGTTCCACGGAGCAGACACACTTGGGTTTTAAAACACAGTTAATATAGGCAATGTAACAAACTACAAAGAGGCCAAATGCCACCATGTTCCAGCTGCGTCTCCTGCACCTGTCAGGTGGCACTTGGACTGAGCATACTGTAGATGTGGTTTGCATGATCTACACTTCTGGTTTTCATCAGAGTGCCAAAGACAGGGCTCAGCATCTGCTCCTGTAAGCACTGAATTCTTGTACCCACCTTGTCTTTTTGCTCTGTTAACCCAGCCCTGTACCAAAAAGCCCACTGCCCACCCTCCCCACTCTAGGCTCTTCCCACAGGCCACCTTCCCAAACCCAGGGCTGCCCATCACATGCATTTGTCAATGTGTCTATAGTTATGTTTTCTCCCTTCTCACTTGGTCTTCAACTAGTCTACAAGTTCCATGGGTGTTTTTGTTGCTTTCCTATATTTACCCTGACTCACATTTGATTTTTCTTTATGGCTGCTGTAAAGCTAGACCTGGAGCTCATTCCTGCCACTGGCTGCTGCTTACAGAGCACTTCCATCTACTCTGTGGATCCTTAGCTCACTCTACACATATGATGTGTGGGAGTTGTCCCAGCCCGACTGGGAATGGTGTTCTGGTACTTTTTTACATTTTCACTGTCTACCAGCATGGTGATGTGGAACGCCCTGTGCTATATAGTGTTTTATCATTTATGTCATCCAGACAAGTTGTTCAATGGCTCATCACAGCAAACTTCCAGAGATGGGGTATGAAATCGATGCATTTGGTGGAGCTACACCTCCTGACAATTGATGAGGTGGGGGATGAGGAGCCACAATCCTGTGCTACCTCAGTGTGGTAAAGCAATACGGAACTCAAAGAAGTCCCTCATCAAGGGGACAGCTGGTCACGGGCTTTCCATGGGCTATTAGACACATTGTGCTATTCATGTGCCGTCAGTGGCAATGACTTTCAGAGGATGCTGGCTTTGGCAAAATTGAAGACACTCAAAGGCAAATCACAGCCATTTGACAAGTAATGGGGCTGATTATTTTAAAGGGCTATTGGAGTCTCAACGAGGGTAAAGCTTTTGTTGAAAAAAGTCACATTCTGTGAAAAGGCTCACGAAGCAAGTTATTTAGTAGCAGAATTTATTGAGCGAAAAAAGCAAACTCAAACAGTTGGTGCACACTTAATAACACAGTGTGTGAAATTACAGTGAGTGCACAGTGAGAAGCCCAGGACAAGAGGCAGCTAAGTGTCAGGAGGAATCTGAGAAAGGACATAATAATTCCCTCTTCAAAAGGGAAAAATAATCTCTTTTAATTTTTGTTGCAAAGTAGAGCTTATTTGCTTTATTGTATAGTTTGTCTACATATTACAGAATGATAATGCCATCGTAGCTCTGATATCTGTCCCCCACCTCCCTGTCTCATATGAGGCACAGAGAATGCACAGAGCCAAGTGACCTATATTGTGGTCATTGGCTATCCCTGGACAGAAGAGCTGACTCATCACTACCAGTGTTAGCATCAGGACATGTTGATGTCCCAAAGGCAATGGCCACTCATTTTCATATCACAACCTCTCCCAAACCACTATCTCCACCACCCCAGGAACTCCAGCTTAAAATGTGTTAGAGTCTAGTCAGTGCTACTAAGACTTATTATTATGTCATAAAGTAAATGAGGATAAAGCATCAGATGAGAAAGAGAGAGAGGGTGAGATAGAGAGGAGAAAGAGAGATCCCACAGACCAATCTGTGGCCTTGAACACTTTGTAAAAGTCAAGAATTAGACCAGATGAAGTATTTTTAGGTTCTAGAAGAATGCTGTTTTCCCTAGACTTCCTAGCCCTGTCCTGAGGATTAGAGCCCTGTGAGGGGACTAGGAAACAATTCCTGCTCCTTCCAGATTTCGGCTCTGCCCCCAGAGAGCTTCCACTTCGTACCACAGTGAAGGGTGTCTATTCCCCTCCACTACCCCTGTTTGCTGAGCCTCTCAATACAAAGGAAACTGTTACCATCTCTCTTTGTCACTTTCTATTCTGTAATATGTTAAATTGTTTTTTGAAATAAAGAATATAACTATATTGGCACCTTTGCTATGACATTTCATTAGAATATTGTTAAATGAGAACTTTGTATATTCTGGCAAATTCATAAATCATGAGAACATTTCTTCTTGATGAAAATGGCTTGTGGCCAAGTGTTTTATAAATTTTTCTTTGTCAAAGAATGTATTCACTACTGCTACCCTCTTTGATAGAGTGGAGCATTCCAAGAATAAGAGGGACTTTGAAAATCAATAAGGCGGCCTTTTTCTCTTAAATAAAGCTTAATTGCGAACACAGACACATATGCATGCATACTCTTAAGCAGACAGACAGACAGTGTACCCAGACCCCTCCTATGTCACCCTTAGAACCTGTATTATAACAGTTAGAGCGAACAGAATCTGCTACCTCCCAGACAGGTTTTGTCCAATGTCAACATCAGATATAAGTCCACTTTCAGGTGACAGTGTATTTTGGAATTAACTTTATAATGACCTGTTAAATTTAAATGAAGGAAAAAAACCAGCTGAAGAACAAGAAGACACATTAGAGGGGAGTGTGCTGTAACTCAAATGAACTATGAGTCAGTGAATATTGGAGCATCTGTATTTACATTGAGCAGTTGAGTTGCTTTCTGGATGAGCAGAACATCTTAGATGATCAGACTTCAGCCATTTCCTTCTTCCAACCATTTATTTCTCTTTAGAAAATTGACTCTCAAAAGCTAGTTGTATTCTGTCACTAGACCCTGCCCTCGTCTCCCTTGAGCCCAGCTGGGTGAAGCCTTTGTCACCACCAAAGTCACCCTGGGCAGCTGCGTCCAGTCTCCATGCTATGATAGTGGGAGGATCATTCTCAGCTCTTGTCCCTGGCCTGCATATAGCTCTTGGTACACTTCCTTGGGAACAGCTTCCTAATTTTTCTTACTATATCAGCTCTCTCACCCTCATAGTGAACACAGGATTACTTGAGGCTGCCTCCATCCCTATTTCCTCCTTTTTTTTTTATTACTTTGGTCTGGAAGTTCAGAACACAGTTGCAGGCTGAGTATTTCCTAGGATTTCTCTCTGGAGACGTTCCTAAAGCCCAGACATATGCAGTTAATTGTGTACCTGGCCTCTACATGTAAATGCCTCATGTGGTCTCAAGTGGATACAGACTGGGTTTATCCCCATGACCTGTCTCTCCTAATGTTGCTGTGTTCTTGGAAAATACATATTCCTTGATTCTAATTACTGGGTGAAAGGTCATGGCATTTCACCTTCTCTCTACCTCATGTGCCTCAGGCCTCTGCACCCTGCCTTCCTCTCCTGCCTCCCAGTTTGCCCAATCCCTACCAATCTCAGGTTAGATCAGGCACCCAAGAGAACCTGGGATAGAATCACCCTGGAAACTTTGAGAACAAAGATGGAAGTAAGAGTTACTATCTCCATGCCATCTAATGAGCAATGAGTTATGAGGTAAGTTCTGCAGTTTTTACAATCATTTACAATCATCTAAGGTCTCTGGACGTAGGACAGTTTTTTGACTACTTCCCTAGCACTCACTAAGTCCAGGATTTGATTCTCTACTAACACACACACACACACACACACACACACACATACACACACACACACACACACACAAATCCTAAAACACAAACACAAACAAAAACAAAAACGGATGTGGTAGCCTATGCCCATAATCAAAGTGCTCATGATGGAGGTAGAGGCAAAGGCAGGGAGAAGGTCATCATTAGCTACACAGTGAGTACAGGATCATCCTGGATTACTTAGGATGCTGTGCTGTCCCACAAAAGAAAACAATGAAAATTTTCATAGGAAGTAAGAGTCTAGGTTGGAGTTTTCAGAGAACGCTGGTATGGCAAAATGAGTCTGTGTGTGCATTTGGGAATACAGGATAATCGGTATGCTTCAGTGTGTAACAAATGGTACACTATTGTGGTATAGTGGGAATGTCAGAGCCCTGGGTCTTCCTAACAAGAAGTGTCTGTGCCCTGCTCAAGCTCATTAACTTTCATGGCCACCTGAGAACATTCCTTTGGGTGGAAGTAAAATCACATTTTGGTTAAAATTCAAAGTTTACTAAGCCCCAAACATTGGAGAAATGCATTTTTTTTTCTGTCCCAAACCATCATTGTGCTATATTTAACACCACTTAAATTCCAGGTAAGACAAGCTTGACTGTGGGCAACACAGATACCTACAGCTTGTATCAAAAGGGCTAGGGAGCAGAGGCAGCCACATGGCTCGGTACTGGATCACTACATCACCACTCTCCTCCATGTAGCTGTGTGCCTAGAGGAAATTTAGGAGGATTTTCTCGATTGAAACAATTTACTAGAAACAGAGTCGTTATGGTTGATTCATGGAGCAATTGTGTCTGAATTGGGAAAAATTGTCTTCTGAGTCCTTATGGTGGAGGAAAATTACCTACAGATTTCCGTGGTGGCTCAGCAAGTCTTGATTTTCCTTCCTTTTTCTGGATCTATTAGGGTTGTTTTTTTTTTTCTTTTCATTTTTCCCTTTGCATAAATGAAAGAGACATGAATAAAGTAGAATGATATATATGTCTGAAAATTTCATAATGAGCCAGGTGTGATAGTATATTCCTACAATCCAACACTCAGGAAGCAAGGCAGGAGGGCTGGCAAATATTTAAGGCTAGCCTGGGCTATCTAGTGACTATGTTACCAGCATAGCAAGACCTTATCTCAAAACACAAAAGCAATATAAGTCATAATACAACCCATTATTTTCCATGCTAATTCAGTATTAAAATATTCAGAGTTTCATTTTCAAGGTACTATGCACTTTAAATATCAACAACCCACACATGATGTCTAATGTCTGACATGATCACCTCAAGTCATGTGACCCCTGAACTCTACCATCACCCACAGGTACAAAATAAGATGTTTTGGTTCACCTCACCTAGGGCAGTCCAGCTTCTCTTACACATGTGTGGGCCTAGACTTGTGGACTGGAGAGCACACACACACGCCACATCACAGTCAGGGTCTGGTGAGTGGAGACACAAACCTGGAGACAGATGTTTTGATTTATAACTGATACCTCCAGCAGATAATGTATGTTTGGAAATGCCTGGGGGGCTGGTACCTTGACGTAGCCACAGGCATCCTATGTGACAATGAGGCTGGGAGCTAACCACTCAGGAGATACAGCTTCCAGAAGGACATTCTGGTCCTGCGGGCCACAAAGATTAAAGCCTTGCAGCCAGAAGAGCTGGGCATGCTGCATGCATGGGAGACAAAGGCGTCGTCTCCTGCCTTGTCATTGACAGGCATCAGAATGGGACTGAGAGAAAGCATAAGGGGTGGTAAGTTGCTGAGGAAGGAAGTAGGAAGCCCTTTGGGGTATTTCTGGTTGGATTGAGGTGTTTGGATTTTACCCTGACTTCATTGAGATGCTATGATTGCATTTTAGAAAGAGGTATGGTTAGGACAGAACGTAAGCTTCCGAAGGTCACCCCAGCCACCGTGTGCATCGTGGCTCATGGCATGTTCTTGCAGAAAAGCTGCTTTCTGTGTCTCTAAAATGGAAGAAGAAAACAATGAACTTGGTGAAAAAAGTAACTGCAATTGAGGAATATTTATTAAAATCTACTATACCCGAGGTTAATAAAGGGAGTCTCTATTATGAAATATGGGAGAGGCAGTACTAAATTGATATTTAGAAGTGTTTATTGAATCTATGAGGGCTGGTTGCACGCGTGCCAAAGGAAGGTGCATTTACATCGTTTTGCTCTTTATTTCTAAATTTCCAGCTACAGCTTACAACTTAAAAACCCTTTCATTGTTGATAATGTGTGAAGCGATGCATAAATTGTGCAGATGTTAAGCATTACAAATCAATCTGAAATTTATCAGAAACAAATGAGGCTACACGATCTAACTGAAAAACTTGCATATGCCACAGTTACATCCTGAGGACAGTGGACTTCTCTAGATCAAACTTGGTGCTATCTGTGTTGTTCTTTAGTGACTAAAAACAGAATTGCCCATGAATATATGAGCCAACCCCTTAAACACCTAAGGATTTAATTTGGGCTATTTTATATTATAATTATCCCAAATAATATGTGTGCTCTATTGCAGAACACAGCAGGCATCATATTTGTGTTTTATTAAATGACATCTTATGAGGTTTGAAACGCTCCCCATGAATGGAGAAATCTTGTGAACAGCGAAAGATCATGAACCAGAAACAGTCACTGTATGACTAACTTCCAACCACTGCCACTAGATGGTGGTGGCAGTTCACGCTTGTAAAACACAGACCTCATTCCACCCAGGCCACCATGTCTCAATTTCTACCAGGAGCCAGAATGCCACCTCACACTAATGCTGACCCTCAAAGAGGCCCTGCTTTGAGGTCATGTAGATCCTTTACTCACAGGTAACTTGGGCCAACTTATAGTGGACAAAAGTGCACCTGGTTTCTGATGCTGAGCCTACATTCTGTGCACCTGGGCCCATGAGAAACCCAGCACAGATCAAATTGTGGCAATATCACTTAGCTGTTAGAACTTGAAGCCAAAGCCTGTATTTATAAATCTGTTGTGAAATAGTTAGATACTATATGTGGAAGTAGATTTCATATGTACAGAATCAGAATTGGTACTGATACATCAGGTTTGAAAGCAAACCTATGGTTCTTTGTAGCAAGCCACTGGGGCTTAGATATCAGAGCCTGTGCTACCAAGGACAGGGACAGAGCTGTCTACTGTGTGGGAACACCTCATATGCATGCATTAGGACCTATGAGCAGGACAGGTGGCTCTGTGGGCCATCATCCTGTGCTATATGGCAAAGCTGCTTGGATTATAGCTAAGGATTATCCTAATGATGACACCTTGCTTGTTAGCTGATTGGAAGAGATCTCTTGATGGCCTCGAGGAAGATACCAGGATGCAGGGCTGTCTTAGAATGCTTCTTACAACAGCATCAGAGACCACATTTCTACATATCAAGACTAGAAGTCATGAAAACCAAGAGGGATACAGCCCCTGGGGATTCTCAAAGAAAGCAGGAAAACTTAAGACTGTCTGAGCTCCTTTCCTTGTTGCCGCAATAAAATACTCAGCGGACACAGCTTAAGGAAGGAAGGGGATGATTTGGGTTCACAGTTTGAGGATACATTCCATCATGGTAGAAGAGGCATAGTGACAGGAGTGTAAAGTTGTTGTTCACATGGATGCTGGCACCCGACTCACCTTCTCTTTTATTCCATCTGGAGCAGCAACCCATGGAATGGTTTCACCAATATTTAGGATGTCTTCCTGCCTCATTTAACCCAATCTGCAAACTCCTTCACAGAAATGCCCCTTAGTTCATCCCTCCACCCCTTCCCCAGGTGATTCTAAAGCTTGTCATATGGGCAACCAGTATTAACCATTATATTGACTATACAATTGAAGGTTTAAATCTAAGTGTATTCAGGTTGAAGGAAAAGCCAAAAGGCTCACTTGTGAGCCGTGGAACCATGTTCCCACCTGCCTTCTGGCTGAAGTTTCTTCATTAGGTGACTCAGAATAATCTATTGAAGATCCTTAGCACAGCCTAAAGTGTGAGAAGCCATGCCAATGGCTTTGGTTTGTTTTTGTGCAGGAATCCTGGCTATGTTTCACTAGATCGTAGACTGCATCATTTTAAGGAGGTGGCTACTAGTTAGTAAATTTAGGGAAGAGGGGAGTATTTCTTAAAAAGTGCTCTCTCCCCCACCAAAAACAAACAAACAAACAAAAACCACTCTGTGTGTCAGTGTCGATTTAGATGAAAGATGCCATGAACTGTCACTCAGAGGTTTTGTGTCAGCACATGGAAGGCAAAGACTCTGGGCACTTCAGCAGTAAGAAGTTTTTGTAAATTAACCCTTCTGAGAAAGCATCTGCTATGGTAACTGCTTCCCTAGATGTCCCTGGACCCCGGGACAAAGGTCTTTATGGAAGATGGCTTTGGATTAAAGCTTCAAAGAAAAGGATCATGTTCCAAGCTTGGAAAGGGTTTTATCTTCTGATTCTCGAAGTCAACACTTCATCCCTGGAGATTAGAAGGCTATCCTTTCAGTTCGTAGGGCATTTTACCTGAGGCAGAGATGGAGGATGACCAAGGTTATCCATGATGAATACAAAAAGAAATTCCCCAAAACAAACAGTCTTCAAATTAAGGGAGAGAAGCAAGGTGTGAAATGTACTTGCTGGCATTTATTAGCATGTTAAAGATGAAGGAATAAGATATTGATGAGAAAAGTTGAGTGAATGAGTTATGGCTGAATGTAGAACTTGGGGACAAAGAGATGGTTACTCCACCACTGGGGGTGGGGCAGAGAGAATATGAACAGATGTGTGGACTCCCAGAAACTGGGTGCAATGTTGTGACACCTGTGTGAGAGGAAGAGTGAGATCTCTCCTGTCCTCTAGATTTAAAATAAGAATTCGAGGGAGGTGAAAGCAGCAAGTTAAAACGCTGGCTTTATCCACACAATATTGCCCTCTTTTTGAAAAGTAAATATGAGCTTGCAATGTAAGTATCTCCCAAGAAGTCTCTCTTGTGTTCTTTCACCTCTGGGGTCTTCTTGGTTTTGACAGACAACGGCACTTCCTTGCTAAATGTGGATGATTCGAATGTGGCCATCTCTAGACTTAGCTGTTCACATGTGGTGTCATAAGAAGGAAAGTGAACCTTCACCTTTGCTGGGATGTGTGCAGAGGTTAGGACAGAACAGGGAAGGAAGCATCTGGGGTCCCAGATGCACAAGGAGCTGGGGAAAAGAGAAGTTCACAGATATACAGTCTTCATGCAGATGCCCAGGCCACAGTGGCTTATGGATGCTCTCAGTAGCTATGCTTGTTAGAAATTCATCTTCATCAAAAACCATGTGATCTTTGACAGACACACTCATGGAAGATGCCGTCAGGTCATTTTAGAGTAGGTAGATATTACACAGTTCCACTGAGAGAATCAGACTCTAGATTGGTCAGTGTAGCTAGAGTTTTCCTGCCTGGCCCACCTCAGGACAAATCTCTCTCACCTGCCAGACCCACAGCTGCTCAGACCCAACCAAGTAAACACAGAGACTTATATTGGTTACAAACTGTATGGCCGTGGCAGGCTTCTTGATAACTGTTCTTACAGCTTAAATTAATCCATTTCTATAAATCTATACCTTGCCATGTACCTCGTGGCTTACCGGCATCTTCACATGCTGTTTGTCATCATGGCGGCTGGCAGTGTCTCTCTGACTCAGCCTTTCACTTCCCAGCTTTATTCTCCTCCTTGTCCCGCCTATACTTCCTGCCTAGCCAACGGCCAATCAGTGTTTTATTGACCAATCAGCAACACATTTGCCATACAGAACATCCCACAGCAGGTCAGCTTGAGAACTGATGGCAGACAGCAGTTGCTAGGATGGGAAAAGAAAATGGAGAAGTTCTGGCTGTGAGCATAAAACTTCTGCCCCAGGGAATCCCAGACCTCTGTGACACACAGTGGGGACATGGTTAAAGACACTATATGGCCAGCTTCAATACTTCCTAGGACACTGGTCTCATGAAAGCTGTTCTTACCAAAAAAGTAATAAGAAGATTTAAGACTGAGGATATCTGGCTTCAGGTGTGTTCTTCCTTTGCATACAAGTTTGGCACATAATTTAATCTCCAGATTCTCTCATCTATAAAATCAACCTTTCCACACCTAAGCCGACTTCCATACTGAAAGATATGTGAAGTTATGGTGGAAGAACTGCCAGTTAATATCAAAGTGTTCTAAAAAATTTTAGCACTAAAACTTGAGCTATTTGGCTAATTGAGTCTCTATATACAATAAGAAGTTATGATGAAGTCCTTTATGAACACATTTTTGCAGGCCTTTTTGCTACACTGTAGCTCATAGTAATGGTTTACTATTTATTAAAAATATATCCGAGGGGAGGGAAAGTTGGTGCAGTAGGTAAAGTTACACATTGCCAAGGCCAAGGACCCAAGTTTGGTTCCCACTATGGGACCTACATAATGGCAGGAAAGGACAGTGTTGTGGAATATTAATTCAAGATGTATTATATTCACTTATGCTGTGGAATATTTGTTTAATGATTCAAAGATGTGTTGCATTCTTTTATGTTGCATTTGTTTAACTCTGTAAAGCTGTGTTACTTTACCTGCCTAAATCACTTGATTGGCCTAATAAAGAACTGAAGGGCCAATAGCTAAACAGGAGAGAGAAACAGGTGGGGCTGGCAGGGAGAGAGAATAAATAGGAAGAGAAATCTAGGTTCAAAAGAAGAGAGAGAAGCAAGAAAAGGAGGAAAGAACAACACCAGGGACCAGCCCCCCAGCCACACAGTCAGCTATGGAGTAAGAAGGAAAGAAAGATATATAGAATAAAGAAAGGTAAAAATCCCAGAGGCAAAATGTAGTTAAAGAGAAACAAGATAATTTAAGCTAGAAAAGCTGGCTAGAACCAAGCCAAGCTTAAGGCCATGTATTTATTTGGGAGCTGGGTAGTGGGCCCCCAAAGAATAAAAAAAATCCAACTATAGGACTGGCTCTGGCATATTGTTCTTAGACCTTCCCAAGTGTGCTATGGAATACACATGCCTACACACACAAGCACACCCACAAAAATAAATAAATGTACAAAGAATCAATTTTAAAGGAATTATGTTTTAGAAAATATACTTCTGAGAATACAATCTAGCTCTATTTAAGAAATGTGTCAAGTGCTCTAATGACTTAAAATATTAATCAGATATCAATTACATAAGAGGCAGGCTTTCATCTCCATCATGGTCATTGTGTGGATCTACAGATGGCTGGCACATAGAAGGACAGGTCTGATGTGCTGGGTGTAACATCATAAAAAAGTCACAGCCTTCTGCTATGTCCATGAGGGATTGTTTCTGGGATATAAATGATCCAGACTTAAGACACCAACATTTGATGCTTCCCTTATTTAAAATGGTACAGTATTTACATATAATCTAAGTGGATCTTGCCATAGAGAGTGTGTGGGGGTGGGGGTGGGGGGTATGGGTGTGTGTGTGTGTGTGTGTGTGTGTGTGTGTGTGTGTGTGTGTGAGAGAGAGAGAGAGAGAGAGAGAGAGAGAGAGAGAGAGAGAGAGAGAGAGAGAGAGACATAGGTACTTGCTTGTGGGTATGTGGAGACCAGAGGTCAACATCACATTCTTCATCTTTGCTTTTAAAGTCAGGGACTCTCATTGATCTTGAAGCTCATCTATTTGACCAGGCTAACTAGCCAATCAACTTTGGGGGGTACAAACACATGCCACGGCACCTGGCTTTTTGTGTAGGCTTGAGGATCTGAACTCAGATCCTCATGCTTGTATGAAAGCCACTTTACAGACATCTTCCCCAGCTGCCTGCTCCTGTAAACTTTAATCGATCCCTAGTAGTTGTGAAGGGTTAATGCAATAAAAACAGCCTTATATTTAGCACAGCTGCAGCTGTCACAGGCCTAACTGCACAGTGCCCACACTTGGCTGAATGGATAGATGCAAATTTCTCAGTTTGAGTAACAATGGGAATATTTTTATGTCCATGGTTTCAGAGCAGTAGATTCTCAGCCTCTGAGGCCTTGCACCTAAGGTGACACAGGGCATGTGAGGGCATTTGCTCTTCACTTCCAGTTCCATGCCCTGCTTAGTTCTCACCCGAGCTGACCTGAAATCCTGCTCTCCTGAGGGAAGATTGGGCTATGGAGAGGACCACACCAGTGAGGAAGTCGAAGGCCAGATTGTATGCAGAATAGGAAGGAGGGGAGATTCTCTGACATCATCTTTCTGGCACATCCACCTATTCTACCCCGTAACCACACAGATTGGGAACAACAGACTTGTGCGCCAACAGAGAGGTGACCTGGAGCCCATCAAGGTCACCCTGCAGAGTCATCTATATCAACCTGTAATCTAGTTACAGCCCTCACAACTGGACACAGCCTGGCTCTCAGATCCTCTCGCTGTCTAGCCCTTAGTGAGACTGATTATAAAGTATGTAAATCAGGCAAACATCCTGAGTGTGATTGTCTCATTCTTACTTTTATAGACAAAATTCAAGCATCATGAGAAAAAGAACAAAACAGATATATGTTACCTCATTGTTGGGTATACAAATCTATTTGGTATATATACAGATGTGTCTGTGATGGGGCAGGGCATTGATTTCCATTGCATTTTGTCCTAATTCCCTGGCTATTTCCTAACCATGGGAGTTTACACTCACAGAATATTAAAGCTGTGGAAATTGAGGATAATTCCTTAGAAAAGAAAAGTTAATACATGATGTATTTTGCAAATCTAACTTCATATTTGCTTCATTGAGAAGACATTCTGTTGTTGGGAAACGTGAGAGGGTTAATGAGCTGGCAGTTTTCCAAAGCAAACACTTATGCTTTTGACCCATGGTGAAGTAATTCCGAGTGTGTCTGCTCTGGCTCCACCATGACAGTGTCAGGTCTTAGAAGACAGTGGGACATTCCTGAAGCCAAACTCCTTATCTAGAATAAAAGACTGAGTGACTTGACCCCCTAGCTTCCTTTTACCCAAATCTGTGATTATATAGTTTCAGAATTCCCATTGAGCTCTGCAGTTTCTGTTCTTCTTCTCTAGCTAATTAAAAAACCAATTACCTGAAAGGGCCAGGGTAGGGCTCAGTGGGTAAGAGCACTTGCTATACAAGAATGAGGAAGTGAGTTACCTGGTATCCATGGAAAACTCCAGATGAGGCCACATATACTTCTGACGTCATGCTATGGAGGGGCATAGAGAAAAGAGACTCTCTGGGACTCACTGGCACGAAGCCTAGCTCCATATTCAGTGAGAAACTGTGTCAAAGGAATAAAACCAAAATTGATGAAGAACATGTGATATCAGCCTCTCGCCTCTGCGTGTACATGCACAGGTATATATATATATATATATATATATATATATATATATATATATATCGCATCAATTAGTTTAAGAAACAATTATCCTGTCGTGAATTAATTTGGTATGACTGTGTGATCTTTTAAGAGTATAGGACACATGCAAGCTACAACTACAGCTTTATATATTCCTGTATTACTGCCAGAAATGATGGAAATATTAAAATATAAACTAGTAGCAATTTGTACTGTAATAATATACTTCTTGATTTGGGTAGTGTGATTTGAGCAGGCAAACCTCAATCAATGTTTCATAAATCAACTCAACTACTTTAATATTTTAATGAAATAATGATAAGCCTAGTTTTCAAAAATATTGCTATGTTTTGGGGGACTGTAAATCATAGTTTTCAATATACTGAGCCTCATTCAAAAGCCCATGATGCAGAGGGAATGTTTAGAGTTCCTGAAGATCTGTCACAGTAAGAGGACATTGAATACCAAACCTTTCTCTGGCGTGCAATTATCTGAGGTGTATATCATTTATCATTTTTAGATAAATGCAAATAAGATGTACATGTATAATATACATGGTATTAAAACTTCAATTAGCCAAGATCCTTGTATTTACAAAGATAACTGGTTCCAGAAATAATCTTATCCAGGTGTGTTCTGTCTATCAAATTTCATCTTTGGGGAGGGGATGAAATAGTCATAATTATGTTCATCCTTTACGTTGGTACCCTGGCTTTATCAACCACATCAGCCATTTTATCTCAGTTTAGACAGCCAAAGGTTTAAAGAATGTTTGTAAATTAGAAGTTTGGAATTCAAAGTCTATACTATGTATAGCTTACTGACCCCAAACCTTATGTATTGCAAACCTTATGGACTGCAGTATGCATCATAAGGAAGGTGGGGACCCCAAGTCCTCAGGATATGCCTCCTTCCCCAAGCCTGCCTTCTGAAATGCAAGTTCTTAAGGGCAGGGCCATCCCCACCCCCAGGAGTTCTGCCAGCCAAATGCTCCTGAACTTTTATTTTCTCTGCTTATTCTCAATTTTTATATAAATAGCTAGTGGAAGAAAAGCCATTTGCTTCTGAACTTTAACAAAAGACCTCAGTCTTATACAAGAACCCCAATATGTAACATGAATGTGTATGCACTTTTCTCAACATGTTATTTAAATGTTTAGGCAGAAAAGTCAAATTTCTAGGTTAATTAACTATGGAAAACAAGCTTTTTGTCAAATAAATTATTAGTATTAGTATTAGTATTCTCAATATTCCCCTCTATCAGTGGTCCTGTATGGTAGGTGATTTTGCCACCCAGGGGCTTCTCTAGAGACAATTTTGGCTGTCATACCTAGGACAGAAGATGTAGTGGCAAGTGTAGGGTAGAGTCTGAGGATGCTGCTAAACACAGGTTACTTCAATACATGTACAGATCCATGTGTGGGATGGGGAGAACCTGCTGAGAATGTCAGTATCTGGGGCTGAGAGAAATGAACCTTCTACTTGTCAAGCCAAGATGCACATGATGGCTTTTGTTGAATAGGATTGTTCATAACTTTGTTGAGGTAATTATGTACTCACAGGAAATTGAAAAAGTAGTCTACAACAATCTTGAGACCCTCTCCAGCTCATACTCCCCCATGGTAATGGCCCAAGTGACATCTGTGCAATGTCATAGTCAGGAACTTGGCTTGCAGGATTACCCAAGGAGCTTGGACAGACCAGTGGGTTCTGGCATTCCTGGGAGACAAGGTGTGTGATTGTGCTCATTGGCTCTCTGGGGAGTCAATTCTTATACCCATCCTTCCACCATCACACAGATCACACCTGTTCCATCAGCACAGAGACCTTGGTTTTCCCAGGGGGCTGTGTACCTGTGCAACCTCCTTCCGCCCCTATCCCTAGTTCTGCCATTCTAAGACTGCCAGATACATGAAAGCATGCAATGTGCAGCCTTTCAAATTAGACTTGGAAGAGGGATGGACATGCCTAAACACAAGAGCAGAGACTAGGGTGATGATTCCATGGGGAAAGTGCCACTGAATGGGCTTTACAGTTGAAAACACTAGGTCTCAGATTGCCATCATGAAGAAGAGGAACGGTGGAGCAAGTCAGCTTTATCCCTGTGTGGCTTCTTGGAATCAAGAGAACAAAGAAGACTAAGATCAATGAAGACATTTCCAGTCATACCCCAGTGACCTGGTTCCTACAGTCACACTCTACCTCTCAAGGTTTCCATAGATTTCTAAAGCACAGACAACCAGCTGGGGACCAGGTATTCAACACATGAGCTTACAGGAACATTTCACACTCTGAGCACAACAGAAATGAAGAAATTCAATGAAGAAGGTAGAGTCCTTGGTAAGACATAGTTTTAGCTCTGAAGCCAAGATTTTTGACAAATTTAGTGTTAGTGTGAGTAGTGTTTTGGCTTCATTTTCTGAGACACCCTCTTACTATATAACCCAGGCTAATCTCATATTTTCTAGCATTACAGGCATGAGCTTCATTATTTTTAATTAATAGATAATAATTAGTGTGTTTTTATTATGCTCAGTGTGGAATTATTAATTCAAACTATTTAATATGTCCATCATTTTAAATGCCATCAATTCTGAATGACAGAAATATTGAAAATCAACGTCTTTGGTGATTTGACCTAGACATTGTTTGCTGTAGTTACTGTGTAATAGACTCTAAAGGAAACATCTGAAGGTTCCTAGCCTGGCCCCGACATCCTCCTGTCCCTGTGTTAACTGGACATGGTGATCTGCCACCGTGAACACAACATTTTTGAGATCCATGCATAGAAGAATGTGTGCTACCCAATTCTCTGTGCCTAGCATAGTGCAAACCCAGTCTTTGTCATCAATTCTTTAAGTCAGTAGGCTGTATAGATTAGGGTGATGTCTGTGGGTTCCACCACAATATGGCAGGGATGAGGAAGGACAAAAAGAGGTCCCAGGTCCTCTCAGGCAGTTTTATTTGTAGTTAAGGACAAGGTTCTCATACACTGCCACAGAATGCAACAGGCATTGGGTAGAGAAGGTCACCTTCCTCTCCTGTCAGAATAGACGATGTTAAATGTGCTGATATTTATTACTTTGAGCAGAATTCCTTTCTTTCTTACCTCTCCTCATTATTATTTCCTGTTGGAGTGAGGCTTCCATCTACTGCAAAGTTCCTTCAGTGTCCGGTCAATGATAGCTGGGCTCCTTTTAGGTAGATGCTCATGGGGACAATGATTTTATTTGTGTCAGGGTCAAATGCATGCTGTGTGATTAGGAAGTTGCATGGGGAGAATTAAGAGCCATGCATAGAGAGACTAACACAGGGCCTATGAGTGAACTATGACAGGCACATTTGGTGACTCTGTGGGGATGTTGCCCTTCATAGGCATTTGATTGAGTGTTTCATGTGGACTTGGTCCAGAGAACACCAGGCTGTGGTAACAATCTGTGGGACACCTGCTTAAGCAATTCAACAACTTAAAGACCTCAACAGTTTTAGCCTGGCAGAGGGCTGCATTGCTCTGTTCTCACACTAGTGGTGGTGGGGGTTGGGGTTGGAGAAGCAATGTACACACAAATGATACTTTGGATATATTTTCTACTTGAAACAATATTATTCTTTCCACTCCCTTTCACCATGATTACTTTACATTTTAGGACAACTTACATGCTAGAAAAAATTTAAGGAAGTGTCTATGGTGTAACTTGGCTGGCAGGGAGCTTATCTAAATGCAAGAGACCCTGGGTCTCATCCCAGCACTGTAGCAACTGGGCATGGTGGTACTCATCAGTAATGCTAGGAGCCAGGAGCCAGAGGCAGGAAGATCAGGAGCTCTAGGTCATCTATACATAGTGTGTTTGAGGCCAGCCTGGTCTACATGAGACCCTGACTTAAAAATAAGTAAATAAAAAAAAAATTCTTATATAGGTTTTTTGTTTGTTTGTTTTTGTTTTTTAAAGAAAGAAACAAAACAAAGACAAATTGGGAAGGGAACTGATTACAGTTGCTCTGTGATGACATAAGTTAGACACACCTGGCCACTTTCCACCTCTAAATTGAAATCAAACGTCATAGTCTCTGAATCTATAAGTATCTCAATAGAGTTTTGAAAGAGACATGCCCAGATCACCAAGTGCGTAACAAAGACTAGATTATGTTAGCCAATGACATGTTTGTTCATCGTTAAAATGAGGTGGATTTTTAACCACAGCTGCTGTGAGACTTAAAAAGAAAGTCCGTGAATGGTGCAGTGGGCAGGCCTTATGTGTGCTAGGCAATGGCCTCCTCTGAGAAAGCTTCTGGCAACTCGGGCATTATTGACTTGGCCTGTGTTAAGCAGCCAAGCCCTATTAGACATTCTTACCAGGCTTCTTTATCATTCATTTCCTCTCAAACGCCTCCCCTGTGTAGGTGTTAAATAGAGATGGGTCCTGGGGAGCCGAGTAAACAGAGCATACCTTAATCCATTGACTGCTGTCCTGATGAGATGGAGGAGGTGTCAGCAAAGAGGCTTGGCGGACACAAAAGCCCCCTGGTGACAGGCTTATCCCTCTCCTGTCTGAACTGTCAGGGCAGCCAATAGAGTCCTCCTGGATTTGCAGAGCAAAATCAATGTGGGGTGCTGTTGTTCTTATCTGAGGATGGCTTCTCATGCCCTGCTGTCATTTATAATATAGCTTGGCTTGTACATTTTTCTGTGAGTTCAGTGCCTAGGATATTACTATGATTACCTTAAAATTAAATCCACCATAGACTCTGATCCTTATCCTGACTCTTGAGTATACTGGTGCAACATTGCCCCTACTGGGAGTGGTAATTGCTTTTTAACCTGGCCCAATGTTAAGGTCCCTGCGTGCCACTTAGGACCCTCACTCAGCCCATGAAGATGACATCTTGTCATGGAAGGTCAAGTCCTGATTAGCTTGTGACTGGCTGAGTCCCAGCCAGTTTAAAAAGCTCCGTTCACTCAGAGATCCAGCCTCAAGGCCGTCTTGCATTCTCAAGTGTGTGGGGACACCAAGGTTGTGCCACAGCTCTGCATACAGAGAACTACATAGCAAGTAGGACCAAGGGTTTAGTAGAATAAAAGGGACCAAGTTGACCCGTCCCATGCTACCATTTTTCTTGAGCCTTCAGTGAGGAAACAGTATGATTTTTTTTCATGAACATTTTTGTATTAACCAAATTAGCTTGTTTTTATACCTCCATCAGAAACTGTTTCAGAAATGCAATATTATCTCTGTGAATGGTTGTAGAATTTTATGCAAATAAGAGGTTATCGCATATGTTCCTCCCAAGTCCTAGGACAGGAGCCTTTGTCAGCACTGTGGAAGTATCAGGAGAGATGTGCCTTCATGATGGCCTTCCTTTAGGACATAAAGAACAAAACACTGTGAACATGGCTGTATCACATGAGTAGCTCAGGGATGCAAACATATCTTGGCTTTTGAAAACTTCTAAGAAACTAGATACAGATCTGCTTAAACCTCCAGTTTTCTGCTTGTTTCCTTATTTGGGGTCTTAAGACTTCTGAAAGTGAACCCAAAGATGTTCAATGTTAGGTTTTAAACATTGGAAAGTAGGGTACCTACTGTTCAGCTGTAGGTGATGGCTCAAGTACTAGTCTTCAGGGGTTTCCATGAGTATAGCTGTATGGAAGTATGAGTATAGGAAGGATGTGTATGTATTGTTCATTATTTCACTCCAACACAAGCAGGAGTCAGCAAGATGGCTTGGGGTTAAGACTCATCTCAGTGTTCTTCTATAAGATCTGAGTTTGATTCAATACTCAATGTCAGGAGGCTCAGAACTGCCTGTAACTGCTCGTAGCTACAGGGGATCCAAAGCTTTTGCCCTTCATAGGCACCTGCACTTATGTACACAGACCCACAAAGAGATACATATACAAAAACATTATAAAAATAATTAAATCTTGAAAATAATTAAGAAATTCATGACTCCAACTAAAATCCAGATACAGAGAGATAGAACATAGCTGATAAATTATAGATAGAAGATAGATATGTAGATATATGTGATTGATAGATTATAGAAAAGTGATATAGATAAATATGTATATTAATGTATATTTTTTTCTATAATCTGTTATAAATTATATGTGAATATATGTAACCATGCATATATGATATAAATAATACTGTTGCTTATATTATATAACATTATATATACAATATCCAATGTTTTTACCCATCTATACACTTACCTATAAAGAGTAACAGTGTCTATGCAGCATGGACATGTAAAGAATTCTGCATATCGTATTTCAACACCCAGTGTTCTCTATCATGTCACTGTCTGGGAAGAGCCCTTAGTTTTCCTACTGTTATCAAGGCTATTGGGATGGGAATAACAATATGTGAAGACAGTTGATTTTAGGATAGAATCTGACTAGAACTTTAAGCAAATTCCGACTCTCAGCAGTTTTTTCAATTTTTATTTCAAAACATAGGTAGAAATTTTGCTAGTGAGACCTTTGTGGCTTTCTTTCTAAACTTGTATTTATTTATTTTTTATGTGTATGGATGTTTTACCTGCATATATGTCTGTGCATCTCATGCCTGATGTCCACAGAGGCCAGAAAAGGGCATGGGATTTCATTAGAACAGATGGTTGTGGTGGGAAGTGAACCTGGGCCCTTTGGAAGAGCAGCCCATGCTCCTAACTGCTCAGCCATCTCTCCAGCCCCTTCTTGGATTTCCTGAACCCTTTCTTGTCAATCTATCCCTAATGCTTGTGGCTCCTTTGCTGCCTTATGCTCAACATTTCCATTTACTGTATAATCAAAAGCAATCACAGTTTAAAAGATATTCTGAAAAATGCTCCTCACCACACATCAAGACGAATGAAATTCAAATTGAACAAAGCTCCAGAATCACAATTTTATTATTTTTAGGGAACACATGCCAAGCAGTTAGCCATACATGAACGCAGACCAGAAGTTAAAAGTGCCTGTCTTTGTACAATTGTGTTGTTTAACAAGAAGGTCCCATGCATATGTGAAGATGCAAATGGTGATGAAGAAGAGGCTTTACTTGGAAAATAGGAAAATATTCTTTTTTAATTGTGATGAGGTCCTCAGGGGCTGGGAAAATATAAGTTCACAGAATCTAAGTGTGGGCAAATGCTCACAGCCGAGAATATGAATATCCCAGGCATCATGAACCATGGAGATAAGGGGAGAAATACCCCTCCTTCTAGGCTAAATTTTGCAGGCCTGTCATCCCAGGAACTAGGAGCCTGAGGCAGGAGGATAACAAGATCATGATCTGCCTTTGCTATGGAATAAGCTCAAGGTAGTCTAGGGTATTTAGAGGGACACTTTCTCAAGAAGTATAAAAAGGGCAAGGGATTTTAAAAAAACATTAAAATGTAAAAAGGTTCAGGTACCAGCTTATTATATGGAAAATCCTGGTTTCATCTCCAGTACTAGAAGGGAGCAGAGAAGACAAGGGAGAAAAAGGAGAAAGAAAAAAGGAAGGAAGAAGAGAAAAGAGGAGAAGGAAGAGAAGAGAGGAGAGGAGAGGAGAGGAGAGGAGAAGAGAAGAGAAGAGAAGAGAAGAGAAGAGAAGAGAAGAGAAGAGAAGAGAAGAGAAGAGAAGAGAAGAGAAGAGAGGAGAGGAAAGCAAGAAGAGGAGAGGAGAGCGAGGAGAGGAGACGAGAGGAGAGGAGAGGAGAGGAGAGAAGAGAAGAGAAGAGAAGAGAAGAGAAGAGAAGAGAAGAGAAGAGAAGAGAAGAGAAGAGAAGAGAAGAGAAGAGAAGACCTATCCTGCAGATTGACCACTAGTGGGTACTGAACCAGTCCCACGGGGCATGAGAATGCCAGTGATGTCCAAAATAACTGCAATGATTTGGAGAAAATAGATGGTTTTGAGTAAAGATGTCAATTATAGAGGAAAGTATGGTCGAAAATAAAAATAAATATCATCCTTGAAAGAAAGCAACACAATGCCAGTGGCTTGCATTAGCTTGCTTCTAAGCCCCACACCCCTCAGCTGCTGTGGTAAGCTCCTTTCCCTATGGAGACTTCCCAGTTTCCGTGATATGCAGAACTACATTCTCAACTCTGCTGCTTCCTCACCTGGATGGATTTAACAAGGTCTGAAAGTAGAGTGACCATCCAGTGGCCAATTTTGGAGGCAAAGTCATGAATAGAAAGCAAGGAAGGATGCTGAAGAGGGAGCCATGGAGTGAGACTGAACCCATGGGGAAGTCAAGGGCCTGGAAAACAGCCAGGCTTGGGAGTGCTTCCAAGAACAGGAACTCAATGAGCCCCAAACAGCTGGTGGAGAGACAGTGTTTCAGAGCTCTTTCTATCAGAAACAGGAGGAACTGGAGCAAACAGTATAATCTACTGCTGAATGAGGAGACACACCTATTTTTAGGAAAATCAACAACCAAACAACAACTACTGATTCAACATAATTTCCATATGCAGGGGAAAATCCTGTAGATAACTTTGTCCTTCAAGGGTAACTGGTCATGTTTAAAATGAAGGAATGTTCAGCTTATTAAATATGATTTTTTTTTTTGTAATTTGTACTTGGCCTAAATGTTTGAACTAGGGACAGGAAAGCAAAAACGTCAATTTCTAGAGTTTTGGCTTTTTAAGTTTTATTTGAAATTTTTGATGATTTGCCTGCATGTATGTCCGCACAGCACCTGTGTACCTGATGACCTCTGAGGTGAGAAGAGGGTGTTAGATACCCTGGAACTGGAATCACAGGTAGTAGTGAGCCACTGTGTGGGTGCTGGGAACCCAACCCATGCCACCAGTGAGGGCAGCAAATGCTCACCACTGCTGAGCCATCTCTCCAGCTCCAGAGGTTTGATTTTAAAACACTTTCAAGTGTTGAACTGGACACCACATTTAGCTTGGAAACTGTTTTCAAAACAGAAAATGTGGTCTATAAGGTTCTTGTTCAGAAAGAAGATAAGGGGTCAGCTGGGAGCAGTCAGTTCACAGGACAAGAGTCCCATGGACTTCCATGATATTCTTGCTGTCTCTTTACTAGTCTGGCTGGAGAGAGGAATTGTATTTATGAGAGTAATTTTTCTGAAGTTTCATGGTGTCTAGTTCCATCTAATAATTAATTCTAATGAACAGAATGTCTAATGAAGTGCTTAGTTTGGGGCCCTGGAGGAGCTTGAGTGTCACACCAAACACTTATTTAAATTACTCTTTGGGGTCTGATTATTTATTTCTCGTTTGTTTCATTTGTTTCTTCTTTTCATTTTGATGCCCTACATTAACTCAGCTTTTTGAGTTGTTTTGGGATGCTGTGCCACTGCCTTCGAATTTCCCCACATGTGGCTAGTGTGCTTTGTTACATAGAGATGGCTGATCCTGCTCGTCACTTTCTGATCCTGTCTCATCTGTTAGTCATATTGGAGGAGAACAATGTTGCTTCGTGTACTATCATCCTGAAGAATATGTTACCTGTGTGACATTCATCCTCATCTCAATAAGCACTGGAAATTAAATGGGCATTTCCTGCCTCCTGATAATGAAGAGTTTTGCATGTAATTCCTGTTTTTAGCTGGCTCTCTAGGCTAAATAAACTTATTTAAAATGACTTCTTTAATTTAAAAATTATGTATTTTATATACATATATTACATATATAAAATACATATACACATTAAGAAAATTTCAGAATATCATAAAGGAAAGAAAAACAATCATAGGTTTATAACTTTATCATAAAGCATTTTAGTATTTAACTCATTTTTCTTGTATGAATAATATCTGTAGTAACAATTTACAGTATGCTTGTTTTATAGTTGTATTGCTGCAAATATCAGGGAGACCCACCTGGATTCTACCATGTTAAGTGGGAAAATTGGGTTGCTTCTTGGAGTCTTTAATGTCCTTAAATAAAAGAATTGAAACACTGACTCAGAAGAAATTTCGAGGACAATTTTATTAGAGCTTAAAAAGAAAAACTCCAGAGCAGGCAAGTTGTAAATTTCAATAGCTTCATGATTCAGGAAGTGAGAAGGGGGGAGAGGAGGAAGAAGAGGAGGGGAGAAAGGAGGAGGGAGAAGAGGAGGAAGAGACGGAGGAGGAGGAGGAGGAAGACAACAACGACGATGATGACCAGAGGCTTGCTCTGATTTCTGACTATTACTTTAGCCTCAAGTGTTAATCAGACTAACTGTTTCCACCTCTGGCCGAGAAGTGGCTTCATTCACAACACAGTTCACTCTCTGCTTCCTTGTTGACAAGAAGCCATTCTAATGGACCCTGACCCCTGCCTCTCACTGAGGAAGTTAGTCATACCCAAGGTTTGATACAAGAAAGTTTCATGCTGTGGTAGAACATGGACTACCAATTACTATGCAATACTCTCCATCCCTACTATGATGATGTGGCTGAAGAGTCCTGCCCTCTCCCTGTCTTCTCTCTGGAAGCCAGTTGCTTTCCTTTATTCGAACTGATATTTCTGAAATAGGACAGAATGGCTTTTTATTAAACGGCTTGTGTTCCTCTCCTAAACATACATAGTAATACCTAGGAACCTTTGCAAAAGTCTAGGGCTCTTCTGATGCAGGGTGGCTGCTTTGGCTGCCTTTGTGTGTTGACTAGCATGCCAGCATCACTCTAATGCCATTAGTCACTGGGCACACTAGAAATAACCCAGGTATGGCGCTCTTATTTGTAATAAAGGCAAATAGGATTGTCAAATACACTTGACATTTAATTTCCTTGATCTTTAAAATTTCATGGAAAATGTAACTTGCATGGTCCCATTGCAATTCTTGATATGCATTCAAAATGAATGTAACACCGATGACTGATTTTAAATGTGTGTTCAATATAGAGCTATTGACTATATTGAAAAATCAAAAGTTGAAGATAATTGGTAGAACAGATGTTTGACTACTAGGTTTCACTTTTAGGATTAAAAAAAATGGCATTTAAAACAAAGTCCTCCCATATGTTGCAGTAATAGCTGCCAATTGAAGTGACTTTATTGTGTTAATGTATAAAATAAGCAAATAGATAGACATAGGTAAATTGATTAGATAAATAAAGAACATTTAGCCTATTTTATAAATGTCTTAATTATGACCTTGCACTATCCCATCCTTTCTGCTCATCAGGTCCCTGAGCCTGACAGAACCAACTCCAAAACAGCACTGAAAGTTGATCATTTGAATGGGTGACTTGGTCAATGTGGTGGTTTGAATGAGCTGTCCCCATTCATTAGCCTTGGACATTTGCATACTTGGTCCCCAGTTGGTGGCATTGTTCAGGGAGGCTTAAGAGATGTGTCTTTGGTAGAGGAAGTTTGTCACTAAGGACGGACTTTGAGGTTTCAGCCATGCCTGTACTTAGCTTCTTGCTTATGGTAGGAGAGGTAAAGACCTGAAAACCCTTCAATTTATAATAAAAATAAATGAAAACCTTAGTTTGATATGAGTCCACGGAAGGCAGTTTTATGTGTGGACTAGATGTGGAAACTAAAGCCTGAGTGTCAGTAGACACTCTGGGGACATGCCATAGCCAACAGCTGGGATCTTGGTGGAGAGTCATCTGTGGTGTTGTCAGTGAGTTTCTGAGTACAGGTCATCTTTTGCAAGACATAGAGGAGTCTCCTCAGGAATATCCATTGTGCAGGACTTTAAGAGTAGCAAATGTGGGATCAAGCATTTTTACCTAAGCTGTTGTATTAGTGACTTTTCCTGTTTCTATAACAACATACCCTCACAAAAACCATGTAAAAGAGAAGAGGCTTATTTGGAGGATGCTTCCAGGACATAGTCCAGCCTGGTAGAGAAGTTGTGGGCCTTGAAATAATGAATGAATGAGTGAATGAGTGTGCCACGGCCTAGTGGATGAGGACACGGCACTATGAGAAACACAACTTTTCCTCCAGGAGCACAGCTCTGCAAGGAAGCAAGACAAACTGCTGACCAGCCATGTCACAGCATGGACCCAAAGATGTCTACCATGGACCAAAGATGTGCTTGTGGCAGATAAGACCATTTCTAAATTCAGTTACATTTTCATAGTTTTTTACTTCTAAACTAGATATTCCTAGCTGTTAGCCATGGCGATTTCTGTGAAGTATGCCTGTGTCTTCGTGGTCATTGTGGTCAAAGACATCTTCACATGTGTGCCTACGTTGGCTTTTACAAACATCTTCATGGCTTTAATAACAATAAACAGGGCTAGGGATATAGCATCATTCAAAGGTGTTTGCCTAGTGAGCAAGACCTTGGCTTTGAATCTCAACACTACAAAATCATACAGTCACACAATCACACAGAGTTAGGCAAACCTTTAGAAAACATATCCACAGACTCATGGTCCAACTTTGACTTAAGAAACCAAAAATTGAAATTATTTTTAAGAGGTATATTTTCTGAATTTAAAAAATCCATAGCTGAGTCCTGACTCCATCACTGGTCCATGGGTTAGACTCAGCCTTTCTCGGAGGATGCACTAGGATATTTTTTCCAAGGCAAAGCATGTATTTAAATCAATCCCATGTTAGTCTTTTACCCAAAAGCTGAATGAGCATCTCCAGGACATACTTTTGTACCAGATAGCAAGAAGGGCTGATGTCACTTCACTGTACTTGTCCAGGGACTCTATACATGGTGATTTTCAATGACTGATTTTCAAAATTCTTCTAGGATATTTTCTGGTAGTTGGGACTCTAGGCTAGCAACTTACCTCATGCTGAGCCAAGTAAGTTGTGGAGTATGCATCCAAAGTTATTTTCACTTCAAAGATGCCTTTTCATCTGATTGTCTTCTCTCTCTCTCTCTCTCTCTCTCTCTCTCTCTCTCTCTCTCTCTCTCTCTCTCTCTGTGTGTGTGTGTGTGTGTGTGTGTCTGTTTGTCTGTCTGTCTCTCTCTCTCTCTCCTTGCTGTTTGTAGAGAAAAACAGGGAAAATACAGAACTGAGCAAGGGGCCAGGGCTGAGGTTAGAAAAGGGAGGAAGCAGGCCATGCCAGAATCTCCATACAGCTCTGGTATCCCTCTGGGCCAGCAGAGCACAGCCTTTTTCTTGTTCTTGGCAGATAATACATTACCTGAATGCAAACATTCCTGTGTAGTCCTTGTCAAGGATTGCTCTCTCATTTGCTCTCAGTTTTCTTAATCTGCTCTGGTGTCTTAATGACTGGGAGGGAAGGGTGATGTAGGGCTAGTGCATACCTGTGAGAGGACAAGTTCACACCTTCTCTTCACACTCTGAAGAAATGAGAAACTGCAGGTGGGAGAGACTGAAGCATCGGAGGTGAGCTCTGGCCTTATCTCCTCACCCTGTTACCATGACTACAGAATCTGCCAACCTGATAATTGCTTTCCTGACCAGGTAACCTCACACCTGGCTGTTGGGTTGGCAGGCCTCCATCCAGATCAGGAAGCAAGATACAGTCAGATTCCAGTTCACATCAATAGCCTCACTCTCAGGAAGTGGAGACTATTAGTTACAAACTATTTTCTAACTTGTTTACCCCTTTTCCCTTTCCTATGTTTTTTGTTTGTTTGTTTGTTTGTTTTTGTTTTTGTTTTTGAGGCAGGGTCTCCTGTAGCTCAGGCTGGTCTTAAATCTTCCTGTAGCCAAGGATGGCCTAGAACTTCTCATCCTTCCCTGTACCATCACCTCCTCTGAGCTGCCTGAGCTGGGCTTGCACGTGTTCAACACCACACCTAGTCTACCATTTCCATTGCAGCCACAAAGCTTCCATTAATATATTCAAACAAGTCAGCTCTGGTTCAGAACCATCAGATATAGCTTGTGATTGAGAGAGAACTATAGAAATGATCAGAGCTGGTTAAGCATTAGAGAAAACCTTAGTTAGTAGCCCCACTTCTGCATTTTAATGATGAGGGAGCTAAAGTGCACACTGCTAAATGGCTCATCTAGACCACAGGCCTGGGATTGGGAAGTCATTATTCCCAGACCAGAAAAAGTGGTCAAGGGCTTAGCTATTCCTCCAATTGTAGAAAGGTTTATAAAGTATTTTTGTCACTGATCATTTTTAATATTCTTAGTCTCTGTTTCTGTAATTGAGAACATGTTCTTAACATGAATGCCACATTTTTCCCCCTGAGGTAGTAACTTGTGATTAACGTATTTATTTATTTATTTATTTATTTATTTATTTATTTATTTATTTATTTATTTATTTTCAAGCATGTGTACATGGCTATATCTATCCCCTACTTCTTCCCTTCAGCTCCTGGCAGCCCCGCCACATACATATCTTCCATCTGCATCCTATATTCGCCTTTTTGACTCGTTTCTTTTCATTTGCTAAATCCAACTAGTGCTGTCCATATACTCTTATGTGTGGCATCATCTATGGGACTATGACTGACCTACCAGTGACAGCCCCCAAAGGAAACTGACTCTTCCTCCATCAGTAGCCATCAACTGCCATTAGCTCTCCAGTTAGGGAAAGGCATCAGAAGACTCTGCCCTCTCCATACTAGAAATTTAAAGTCTCCTGATTTTGTAGAGGTCTTGTGTGGGTAACCACAACTGCTATGCGTTGGTCATGTGTGCAACATCCGTGTCATATCCAGAGGCCTGCCACCCCAGCTCTCCCCTACCTTCAGACTTTCTCCCGCACTTAATGTCAATGCACTTGGCAATCGCACTCAGCAAATAGGAACTCTGCCCCTGGATGAAGTTTGGAAAGAGGATTAAAAAGAGTAAGGAAGCAGTATCTCCCTCAAGGTCAAATGTGTGGTGACAAATGGAACAGGGGTTTGCGGCCAGCCTCATCATTGCAGTCTGGGCTCATAAGCACCAGGTCTGAGAATAATCGAAGCTTTGAAAACTAGCTTGTCTTGAATATGTTTCCACAGCCACAACTCTCTAAATTCTGAGCTGTTTGAGCTCAGGCTTCCTCCACTAGAAAACAGCACTATCTGCTGTCTTTGTTAGACAACGCCATGGTGGAAAGCTATGGTTCATGGCTCACATTTGTTTTAGGCAAAATACTAATTTCATGCTTTTTTTTTATTTTTAGCATGAAATACTTTTTACATAATAAAAGTTGTAGACATTTTCTACAGTAAATATACTATAAATGTACACAAAATTAATCAAGTAACTAATTTTTTTCTCAAATGGTATATAATAGGTCTTAGTTCACGGAGCTTATCCTAAGTCTTAGATTTACCTTATCACAACTTTAAAAAGCATTTCTATGAATGAAATTAGTAAAGAAAGACACCCACCCCCTGGGCATGTCTCAGCAAAGTTACCTTGCATGGGTTTCCTGTTTTGCCATGATCTTTCAAATAGATTTCATCCATTATGTCTTATGATTGAATTTGCTCCTAAAATTTCAATTATTTATTTTAAGTGTATAGATTTTGCTAATTCAATTTCTGTAATTTTTTCATAATACTAGCAGCATATTTTATTTACAAAACTTGAAGCTTTAGCCAAGTTCAAGGACTATGGTTTAACGTAAATGATTTGACGTAAAATGGTTTCATAGTGTCTTTACACTATTTTATTTTATAAGTGTTTTAAGATATTTAAGATTCTTTTAATTTTTTATTTATTTATTTTTTCTTTTTGGGTTTTCGAGACAGGGTTTCTCTGTGTAGTTTTGGTGCCTGTTCGCCTGGATCTCACTCTGTAGACCAGGCTGGCCTCGAACTCACAGAAATCTACCTAGCTCTGCCTCCTGAGTACTGGGATTAAAGGTGTAAGATTCTTTTTAAAAATGCAAAGAATAATAAACAAAATAATAGTGAAAATAAGAAGCAAGTCACTGTCACTGGGCCTCTGCATCACCTTTGTGGACTGAATCTCTTTATCTATGGGGTTCCCAGGCCAGGAGTTCTGTCCTAGGCACTTCCTGTATATACACATTCACAGTATCTGCATGTCCCAGCTCAGGGGAAACGGAGGTGTTTATAGACAGGCTGAAGGTGAGGGGATGAATGGCCACGTGATAAACCAATAACTATCCAGGCCTGGTGGTGTATGCATTTAACTCAGTGGTTCCTAAACTTGCTAATGCTGCAACCCTTTAATACAGTTCCTCATGTTGTGGTGACCCCCAACCATAAAATTATTTCATTGCTACTTCATAACTGTAATTTTGCTACTGTAATAAATTGTAAGTATCTGATATACAGGATATCTGATATGCGACCCCCAAAAGAGTCATGACCCATATGTTGAGAACCTCTGCTTAATCCAAGCACTTGGGAGGCAGAGATAGGTAAATCCATGAGCTAGATGCCAATTTGGTCTGTATTGTGAGTTCTGGGTCAGCCAAGGGTACAAAGTGAGACCCTGTCTGTAACTACCACTTTCTGGAACTTTCTCTAACATTGTAGGTAATGTACTTACCCAACTTCTAGCCAATAGCTAAAAGGTAAGAATCAATCATCACTTTTTCATTTCCTTCTTCTCTACAACTATGTTGATCCCCTAACTCCTTTTAGAGTCTTTCTGAATCAGGATTCTCTTAAGCCCATGGTTCTCTTCACTGAGTGCAGACGGCTGCTATTTACGACTAGGAATGACCATGACAGCACGTACCATGAGGCAGGTTCACTGTATTCAGCCCAAGCTCCCCAAGGCTTTGCCCAGCTCCCACATGAGCCATAGTTGAGTCCAGCTGCCTAGAGCTATCTGCACCAGGTGTTTCCAACCTCTCACCTCTTGCTGATGCTCCATTTCCAGTGAGAAAGTGTGGGCTTCAGAGCTCAACCACAAAGCTCCATACCATTCTTTATACTTAAATATGTTGTTTACTGTGTTATAGTAAATGCAGATGTTTTTATTTTTATCGGCTAGCCTTTTCTTTTCTAGTTTATGTGTATTTCACTAGGTCTTCATCCCCTTAAATATTATTCTTGTTGGCAATGTACCCTTAAGCCAAGCTGAAGAGAGTGAGACATCTAAACAAAATACTCGAGACATTAAAAAAGGATTTTTTTCCTTCCCTTATTCTGCTGAATAAGTGCACTAGGAAGGCATGCATTACCTTTTAATCTGGACCGTGCAAATCACCTGTTCTGATGTACCACTAAAAAATGAAAGTAACTTTGATTTGTGTGTCTTCAAATACAGTCCACATAAATCTCCTGAGTGTGCAAAGAGACTCCTTCGGTGCGTCGTCTTAGAGTTAAATGGCTTTGAGGTGACATCGTTTTCACATTCCCTTGTAGCCGTGTTTTGTTCGCACGGGTTATAATGAGCCACCTTTAATCTCTAGTCTCAACTCTTTAATGTGTTGTACAATGTGTGTCCGACGATTTTCCTAATTATTGATCCTGCACCCTTTGTTATCGCTCCACAAACTTCAATATCCTTGCTTTTATCTCGAGAGCTGTCACTCTTTCCCCACCACCCTTTCATCTTTCATTTCTTCAGAGTCCCGCCTAGGATACGCCTCTAGTCTCGGCTTGATTGATGTGAGCATTAATTCTGTGTTTTGCCGACTTCTAATGATGTTCTGATTCTCTCTTTTGCAGTTATTGTATTGTGACTTTTAAATTCCCAGTCTCTCGGTTTTAATAAATACCCTCCGCAGTTTCACACATCTGAGAACACATTTTAATAAGTTTCTGGGCTCTGCCAGGGATTCTGCTTGCTTAGGTGGCAGGGGCTTAGGAGAGGCTCTTGGGTCTCTCTGCTGCAGCTGCCCCTCTGTGTGGCAGCTCCCATCCTCAGCTCAAACTTTCCCTGCTGAGCTGAGTAATCTCTGCTACTGTCCTGTAAATACTGTGTCCCTGACAGGATTACTTACTATTTTTTTTTCAGTTTATGTTAGAGAAATATATTTCACGGTATAGATTTATAGATTTCTCTCATCCATACACAAGAGAGACAAAACAGTATGGAAATAAAGATAGACGTGTAGAAATGAACACATCAGAACCTGAAGCTGTGGAGTGAGTTCCTACAAGAAGGGCAGAGCAGATGGTATCCTGGACACTAGCTCCCATGCACACTTGTCCGTGTGTGCCATTTGGGTCCCCGGAACCCCATAAGGACCTGCAACTCTCATTTTCCTGAGGACAGACAGCCTGAGGGAGGAGCCCTGCTCTCCTGTGTAAGGAAGCATGCAGGCCTGGCTTCTCTCTCACCTCAGATGTTCCTGCTTTTGTTTGCGTTACTTTGCTTTTTATAGCAGAGGTGAGTAAGGTGTAGTTATATTTGGAGTGAAGTAAGAATTCTCTTCTCACAGCAGTGTAGGGTATGGGTAGAGTCTGTCTAGCTCTATAAGGAAATGCCAAAGTGTATTCCAAGGACACTGCAACATTTTACAGCCTGGTAGCAATATGGCCATGCCTGAATTTTATAGGAGCTTCAGATGGGGCATTCTTCCATGCTGGGCCAGACACACTTAGACAGCCTTTTTTTTTTTTAATCAATCATTAACTTTTCCAGGTTTTTTTTTTTGGTTTTTTTTTGTTTTTTGTTTTTTTTGTTTTTTTTTTTTTTTTTTGGTGACTGGTCATTATGAGTTCAATCGAGTAAATGCGTGAAGAACTGTTAAGAACATTTGACAATTACCATTTCATAAGAAATCACAAACTTTTACAAATGTGTAAGGCATTGCTATTGGCAACAGAGCTAATAATTGCCAGCTGTCGATTGTTAAGTTTTCATGAGGAAATTCACACTTGGGCAGCTTCCTTCTAAAATACAGATTGGAACTGAATAAATCAGATGGCAGGAAGCTTTGGGTTCCCAGAGCCCCTTGCTGTGTGTCCTAAGTCCTCAACCTAACACTTAGGATGAAGGACAAACCCACAGTTCTTAATTAGGCACTCAGGAATTGTTTCCAAAATATAGGGGTTTTTACTAAACTTTTTTTCAAGAGGACGCTTGAAATTTTTAAAAAATTTCTAACACAATCATATTAGAAAAATAAATGTCCTTTGAGGCTAGAGGGAGGTTTCAGCATTTAAGAGCATTTGCTACTCTTGCGCAGAACCTGGTTTCAGTTCTCAGCATATATACAGAGGCTCAAAATGACCTGTAACTCTATTTCCAGGGATCCAATGCCCTCTTCTGATCTTCACAAGCACCAGGCACATATGTGGTACACACACACACACACACACACACACACACACACACGCGCACGCGCGCACACAGCATTCACACACATAAAATAAAAACAATCAAATATTTGTGAAAAAGAAAAAGAAGTATACTTTAAATATGACATGAAAATAAATGGTAAAATTGAAATAGAACCATAGCATGGCATATGGCGATTTCCTCTCTGTCTTATTTAAAGGGCTGAGTTAAGGTGGTGATTTTTATCATAGGTTTTTTTGTTTTGTTTTTTTTTAAATCAGAGGTAAAATTTCCCAAGTTATTTTTTCCCAGTTAAGGTTTCTTATGCATTCTCCTTTAGTACTTAGGACCTGGGGAAAGATAAAGATCTTTCCTCCTTTAAGAAGGTCACAGCAAACCTGAGAAAGAACGTGCACCATCCTACAATAAGTACAAGTGTGCTTTTCTCTTGGCTCTTAATGAATATCCATAGTCATCAATGTTTGGAAAAATCTCTCCAGAGATTCACACTTCCTGTTCTCACTCCCATAATCTCTTCTGCCACTCCTTATCCTCCCTTTTACCTTCCTTTCATCTCTCCTTCCTTCTTGTCTCACCCCCATGAACCTTCCCTGCCCCCCTCACCCCAAGTCTCTAAGGTGATATCCTCTGAGCACTTTCATGGTGTTTGGACTCCATTTGGGGGGCTTCCCTCTCTGTTTGGATTATTCAGTAAATAGAGCAAAATATGGTAAACATATTTTGAGATAATAAAGAACTTTGATTTTTTTTTTTTGGTAAACACTGCATGATTTGTATTTCCACAATGATACCATCAGAAGGCCAATGCAACTAATGGCTGCTTATTATGCAAGGCTCCCACATGCCCTGCTGAAGAGCATGGATCACCAATCTGTCAATTGTGGTGGTTTTGTTTGTTTGTTTTGTTTTTTGTTTTTGAACTAAGATTTTTCAATTGAAAAAATTTAGACAATATATTTTGATGAAACTTAATGGTACTTCTGTGGGCTTTTGATTATGTTTTGCCTTGTTTTTGGCATTCTTTTGTCTACTTGGTCTTTTGCTTGTTTGATTTTCATTTTTCTCTATTGCATTTTTAAAAACCACAAAGTTTTGCTCTTTTTTCCAACTGAGGCAGTAGAGCTCAAAACTACGCTTACACAGGTATACAGTAAACATATGCAAAGCTAACATGCTTGTTTATAAATCCCCACCTGTACATCAATTCCAAAGTGTCAACTGCACCCCACTGAGTGGGGACAGGGAGAGACAGACACCTACTCTACTGTTCAAGCTATGTTGTCTGCGATTTATCCCCACTAGTGTTTTCAGGGGTATCGAGAATTTTGATGATCTACTATCCTTATTTCTACTCTTTATGATCATTTCGCTAATTACCTGCCCATATCACAACTATATCTACAGTGGTTTTTCTAGTTTGGCACACAATGTACTGAGATAAGTTCAGGTCTCAAAACAAAATGAGCTTGAAGTTCTGATTTGCCACGTGTTTACTAGCACTACATCTATCTTCCAGTTTACAAGGAACAATTACATAAAAGACAAGGAAGCTGTTCCACGCATTGTACTAGGGAGCCACAGACATACACAGCTCCATAAATTTGCAAGATGATCTCTATATTATATTATTGAGTATGACACCTTTTATTTATCGAAGTAGGCATGTTTTCTAAACTAAATAAATACATTTAAAGGTGCATTCACTCCACAGCTTATGCATGCACTCTCCCTATCCCAGTTGTTACAGATTCTTGTTTATTATAGATTAACAAGGAAGAGGAAATGTATCTGTCATTCATATGAAGACATTATGATGGTCTCTCTATAATACAATATGCTAAAGTAATAATAATAAGTTTTTAACAAACTACAGAATCCAAAAGCCAGTGAGCATGCAGACACAGACAGAAGAATTAGCCCAGGGACCCAAACATGGAGCGGATGCCAGACATTTCAGGACATTTTGCTGACAATGAAGGACTTTCTCCAAATTGAAAACTACCTACTGGAAGGAATTTTTTGGAACACTGATAGGGAACTGAAAGCATTGATCAGAGAAAATAAGGAAACAGAGAGAAGTAAGATCCCCGCTGAAGCAGTCAGTCAGAAGCTGGTGTGCCCTCTACAGGGAACAGAGGAACTGCATTGCTGGCTTTAGTGCCCACTTTGCAGCTTCTCCATGCAGCTAGGACTTGGGAGTGTCCCCATCTTGTGTATGTGTGTGGGGCGGTGTATGTGGAGGTTTCATCCTCAGCCTCTCTAGGGAGTGCACTGTGGGATGTGCTCTGTGTGTGTGTGTGGGGGGGGTGTCATCCTCAGCCTCCCTGGGAAGTGCACTGTGGGATGTGCTCTGTGTGTGTGTGTGTGGGGGGGTTCATCCTCAGCCTCCCTGGGGAGTGCACTGTGGGATGTGCTCAGTGACTTAAACTGGCTCCAGCAAGCCTTGAAAGGCGTCGCCCTCAGGCTCTAATGAAGTTAACATAGAACATATAGGAAAGTCATGAGAAACACAAGCCTAGAATGTGAACTCTGGTTTCTTTATCCCATCACTCCATGACCCTTTTCTCCTCTAGTCAGGAGACAGGAAAATAGAAACAAGAAGCTTCCTCAGTCCTCATTTTAATATGAAATATTCAAAGAAGGTTGTGACAGCTGTCAACCCCACACCTGTTTCAGTACGAATAATGATTCATACAAACACCACAATTTGAATTAGTAGTTTTTAAATAAATTGTAATATCCATGTCACTAATTTTAGTAAGAATTTATAATAATATAGACAATGTACCCCTTATTAGCATTGTTAGGGAAAAGCAGCCATCTAAAGAGTATTTAACCTGTGCATGTTAAGACGAGTCTTAGTAACACTGACCTCACTCCCAGCACCATTTGCTTTTTATAAAAATTGTCTAACAGGCAAGCATTTGATTTCTCCTTACAAGGCACACACACTCAGTCATAAGTAGCAATTCCTGTTTTCCCTCCCACATCTGCCTCCCTTCCTCACCTACCTCCATGTGCCACTCCATCACTCATCCACCCATCTTTTTATACTATTACCTATCCATCAATTATCTATCACCCATAATCTGTCCATACTTTAATATATCACTTACCTAGCATCCATCTATCCATTTATCTACCATCTGTCATCTACCCATTGTTCTACATGTTTACTTATTTATTACCCATTCATCCATCCCTCTCTCCATCCACTTATCTATCATCCACTCATCTACCCATCAATCTACTGATTTATCACCCACCATCTGTCTACCATCCACTCATCTTCTATCAGTCTACATATTTATCATCTATCCATCATTCTAGTCATCCATTTAACTATCTATCCATTCACTGTTCTATAATCCACTCATCCAGTTATCTAATTAATAAGTCATTTACTTTCTGTCACTTCTCATCACCAATAACTATTTATTGACTCTTTATTATCTATTGTCTGTGTATTAAATCTGCCTATCCATATTTATATTTATCTATCTATCATCTATGATAATCTATTGATTTTTTTCCTTTGTATACCTGGCTATTCAAGACTCATCATAAATTCCTGACAGTTTTGATCATCTTGCCTCTTGATCACAATATTGATCAATAAAGGGAGTATTTTGTTTGTTTGTTTGTTTGTTTCAGGAGAAAATTTCCTGTGGTCTACAGAGAAGGGAGTTCACATGTCTATAGTCTATTGGTGGATCAAAAAGAAATATGTCTAATGTTTAGCATAATGTTAATCATCACATGCAAATATGCTATATATCTGTCAATGTGTTCTACATATAATATTCTTTAATTGTGGTATGTATTATATATGTGTGCCATTTTTTATTACATACATGCCAAAATGGAAATTAATTCAGGGTTATGCTTCTTTTTTAATTATGTTTTATCACAAGGTTATACATCTTCTTGTTATCTTTTTGTCAACCACCTTCCTACCCATCTGTCTGTATGTCTATATCTATTCATCCTTCCTGCCTCCATCTACACACCCACTTATCCATCCATCCACCCATTCATCCATCCAGTTATCTAATTGAAGTCTGATGGTGCAGTTCATTGATTGAGAACTTGACTAGTGTGGGTAAAGCCTTGAGTGGCATTCTTAGAAATATAAAAGAGAAAAGAAGAGAAGAAACATCAAGGTTTTGAACAGCTAGGTGTGGTATTGGATTGTTTGTTTCTTAGCTTCAGAAAGCTCTTATGTTATTGGGAATAATAACATGAGATCTACGTAAGTAAATTTTAAAAGATTCATTATAGGGTGTCCTTAAAACCATGCCTCATTAACTACAACAGTATTTCTCCTGCTTATATTGGCTTATTCTTGGTTAATCTAATCTACTGTATTTTTATGCTATGTAGTTGATAAACACGTAACTTGAAGTGAGGTCAGGTAAATCTCATTTTAGAGCTCATAGTAAATTGAGACAAAAAGAACATTTTAATTCCACAAAATTCTGCAATTTAGGCCAACCAAACCTCTACTATCCACGCAGCAACTGGAAGCAATTTGGGAATTGTTTGGTATCCATCAGAATTAAGGAGCCAAAGCTAACCACAAAACTATAAATGTGCATTGCTATGGAAGGTCTGTATTATGTTATTAACTGTGTTTTCTCTTTGGATTTAGGTCATCAAGCTTGCTTTTGAAGAGTTTGAGTTAGAAAGAGGATATGACACCCTGACAGTTGGAGATGCTGGGAAAGTGGGGGACACCAGATCCGTTCTATATGTGTGAGTATGCCATTTCACTTTTCTTCTCAATATGCATTTATGTGGGCAGATGTTGGTTGGCTTATCTTTATAAGTGCCCTCTCTGAATATGCTAGTGATGATCACTCTGATTTGGCATGAGGACTAACTGAAGATTACATTTTTCCTCTATGAACTGTTTTCACATTTTTTAAAAAGTGTTTGTGGCAAAAATAATATGAAACAGAGCAACAGGAAAAGACAGGAATCAGGAAACATGCCTTTCTCAACTCAGGCATCCCTGTGGTCCTGTCTCTTCCCTCCCCAGTGTGAACAGGTGTTTTTGGAATAGTAGTTTTCTGGCATAATGCTGTATGCTTGCTGGGAACCATCATGCACTATAAAACTACCTAGTAAAAGAGGCTGAGACTGCAGAATAAGTGGATCAGAGTCCCACTAGGCTCAGGGCAGTCTTCAGGAACCCTGCCATAGGCTCCTTCTTGTGCCTGAAGCTTTAGTGTTTCTAACCCATAGCAAAGTCCACTTCAGGTGCTTTGAGCTCTGAGTTCTTGTCAGTTTTCATCAGATCTGTTTTTATCGAAATAAAATATGTGATCTGGGAATGCCCATCTCTGCAGCTTTTGAGCTGAGAGGAAAAAATTTTCATCCTCTTGCCAGATGGCTTCAAGTAGTAACTCTGAAAAGCACTGGTCTGAAAACTTCTACCACTTATGGAATGATGATGCTAAGGGACTTATCTCCTTTTTCTCAGTCAGTGTGTATGTAATTATGTCCTTTTTTATCTTGGACATGGGCACACGTATAGGACAGAAAAAGGGTGCTGTTGCCCTCTCACTTTGTGGATCACTTCTTTAGGAGGTAATGCACATTTTAAAAGCACACTGTGCATGGCTGGGTTTATTGGTGGTCCTGTCTAGGCTACATGGGGGCTTGAAACTTTCACTCTTTCTATTGTCAACATTGTAGCAGATGAGCATCTATTTTGGCTGATTTTGTCATTGCCCATTCCCACTATGACTGACAGTGAATTAATGCCACATGACTGGCTCATACTTTCCAGTGTGTACAATGGCAGCAAGAATAATGTCATGGCCAAGTGTTACCCAGCACACCCTGAGCTGTATATTGTACACTGCATTCTCATCTCATTCTGTGAATTCTGGGTACACAGTGCCATACTTCCATTAGTGATGGATCTCTCCTGGTTCCCAGCTAACTGGATGCTGAAGAGGTAATTCCAAAAAAGTTCTGTACTCTAGGTCTCCACTTCTGTCATGCAGATGCCACTGTAATTAAATGGCCACTGTATGGGTCTCCTTTTCCCACCTACACCCTCTTCTTTAGCTTTTGTAACAGTCACACAGTGCAAAACTCTTCACTCAATGTGTAGCTAATTCACTTGCCTTTAAGAAATTTTTCTAGCAAAGAAATTTAAGGGGCAAAGAGTGTCAACATTTAGGATGTTACTCTTTGTCCAGCTTTTCTAGAAAATTTATGAAAATTTAAATTTTTACCAAAGTGGAACATGAAAGTATTTATTTGCCCAAACCCCTAACACTCAACACCTACACACACACATACATGCACCCACATGTCTGTAAATAATTATATGTTTATTATTTTAATCATTATTATAAAAACCATTGCAAACAAAATATTTACACACTAAAATTAATCATACCCATAGAATATACAATTTAATAAATATCTATACAGTTATAGCAGCCATTCAGAGTAGAAGCTGTGGCACTCCATGTGGTATTTTATACTTTTGATTCCAAATATATTTTATATATTTATCCACCACCAAAAATGAAAAGTTCATGACAGCTAGAACCAGAAAAACAATTAGCTTTATTGACAATATCACAAGATTGAATCAACTTAATTGTCCATCACCAGATAAATGGATAATAAAAATTTTACATATATAATATTGTATGATATATATATATATTAGAATATTATTCAGCTTTATAGAAAAAGCTAATCACAAAATTTGTAGGAAAATTGACAGTCATAGCATGTATAATATCAAGCAAGGTCACATACTCTCAGGTTAAAAAAAAAACACATATTCCCATAATATATTAGATCTAGCCAGTAATATGTAAATATGTAAACAAGTATACATATGGGTATAATACAAGATGTAGAAAAGAGAACAAGAAAGGCTAACTATTAGGGAATTAGGAAGAACTAACTGCAGGTGATAAACATGAGTTATGATTATATATTGATAATAATATTTGCCAAGTGGCTGGACCAAAAATTCCAATTTTGGCTTTTTTTGCCTTTAAAAGCACAGAATTCTCTAGGGTGACACTGGGCACCTGTATTGTTGGCATGATTTTAGCTAGCATCCTGTGTTGTATATAATTATCTACACACAGATAGTGAGTATATGTGGGCTGGTAATCCAAGATGGAGTTTCTGATTCAATACTACTTCCTGCCTCTGTGACCCTGAGGGAAGTCATTTTACCTCTGTGTCCCTCTGTTTTCATGGCTACAAAATATATACAATAAACTTAGATAATAAATGTAAACTACATGTGAAATGGTTTAATTGTTACCATAACATCTGATTTTTAAAAGGACACCACTCAAATAAATGAGAATGGTTTTTAAATAAATGCAAAAGTTAAAATATAAATGCAGTAAGGAAATGCCTTAGAACATCCCATGGGTTGCTATTAAGGATCTAAGCTCACACTCTCATTTTTTAAAGGCTTTTTGTTGTTAAGAAAGCAATGGTAAACCGTATGTTACAATGACATAAGTGTTATTAGGACCTCTTCATAATAGCTCAGATCTATAAATGAAAATCTAAATGGCCGACTGAATCAAACTGAGGTGCCCTCTGGGAAACATAATGTAACAAGGAGCAAAGCACATTTAATCAGCTGAAGCAGAGGAAGAAGAGCCATGGAGATACTTCCTTAGTATCTGGTCCTGAGTTACAGAGAAGGGAGATACTAGGGCCTCCCCTGGCTTCTGGAGCAAGCAGGCAAATCCAGATTAAACACCAACAGCCCAACTTGAGTAAGTATGTGCTATGCATTATTCTCAGCATGGGCTTTATAATCCATTAGGACAAATGACAGATGCACTAAGACCCTTTAAATAGTAGGCAGTCTATAAACTCACAAAAGCTCCTGTTGCGGATTTCCAACCACACTAAACTTGGCTCCCTGTATGCTGGGCTGGGACTGAGTGCATTGGGCCCATTATCTCACTGGTCCTCCTCTTGGGTGACAGGTGGGTTCTACTCAGAACTTGGAAGATATTTAGGAAGGGAAATGAAATAATAAGGAGAGGGCACATTCTAAATGTGGTTTTTAGAGCTCTGATTTCTGTTCATAGATTTTATTTTCTCAAACTTTGTAACACAAAGCAAAATCCCCAAGGGTTCAGGGATTCATCTGTCACACCAGTCTTCCCAAAAGAAGGGTGAATTTTCTCAGAGTATTTGTATAGCATGGCAAACTCAAAAGAAAATGAAATAACTAACTTAACAGATCTCTGCTGAGCTCTTTTTGAGAATATATATTGACAATTTCCTCAAAATTAAATTGCAAACCGGCGAGAGGAGATATTGCTTTACCTGGCCCCGCTCTAGCTGGCAGTAACAGGAGATTGCATTAACTTGGATGTCCTGAGGATTGTGAGACAGGATATGGCTCTTTAAATGTCCACCCCTCTGTGGGGATGAAGGAATCCGTGTGCAAGTAGCAGCCTCCATACAGCTAGACATTTGGATTAGATAATAAGGAAATGAGTTGATCCCCAGAGAAGCTTCACCCTGTCTTCCACCTCCTTCTAGTTAGAGCCCCTGCCTTGCTGTGGCTATAATTGGCATCTCCCTGCTGGCCTGAGATGAAAGGATTCATTCTTTTTATATTCAAAGAAAACCAGGCACCAGGGGTATGGCTCAAGCCCAGGAGGCATAAGGCCTTGTGGCCAATCCCCAGCACACCTAAAAGAAGGAGAAAGAGAATGGAGGAAAGAGAAAAAGAGGGAGTGTAAGAAAATAAGAAAGAAAAGGATTCTCCTAGGCCAGATGTGCCAGTCAGTTATCTTTGATATGATCCCTTCATGATGGAGGACATGGGCAAGTTCTGTTAAGAGTAAAGACAGAAAAATGTCAATTTAAATGTTGTCCAAAAAATTTTCACTTTTCATATTTATAAGTCATGATTAGAAATCAAGACAATTAGCACTGAAGGAATGTGGCCTGTGGCTCATGTGATCCAAAGCTCACATCCATGATATTCAAATTAGTAGCTTCCAGGTCCCTGGAGTTCTTCCAGGACAGTCTGATCTTATAAGAGGGCTGCTCTGTACTCAAAGTTGGTCCATTATTAGCTTTTATTTCTCTGCCTCTTGTCTTTAAGAAAAATAATTTTTCAAGCATAAAAAGTTGGTACATGACTTGGCAGGAAAAAGAAAAAGTAACTGTGGTCCTGAGTTAGAGGAGTAATTCCCTTACTGCAGTAATTATAAGTGACTATCTCTATAAATATCAACCCCAACAGCAGTAAGACAGCTTCCAATTGTGTCTTATATAATAGGAAACATATTTCCTTGTGGGTACATTTATTGATTTGTTTTAGTCTTGAATGCAATAGGTATCAAGAAATCTACATACCTAAGCATTCATGTGGGTTGGTTTCAGTTATTACTCACATCTAAGTACAACTGGCTGCACTATCCAGTCCCCTAAAGCTTATGCTATGTTTGCCTGTTATTGCCAAGTACGTGTGTGTGTGTGTGTGTGTGTGTGTGTGTGTGTGTGTGTGTGTGTCCATGGAGGCCAGGTTGATGTTGCATATCTTCATCTATTGCTCTCCACCTTAGTCTCTGAGACAGGATCCCTCACTGAGCTCAGAGCTTGGCTGGCCAGTGAGCTCCAGGGATCCCCCTGCCTCTCTCTCCATCTCCACTATTCTTACAGGTGTGAAACACCACTCCTGGCAGCTTTTATGTGGGTGCTGTTGGTCCAAACTCAGCTTCTGATGCTTGTATGGCAGACACTTTACAGAACCATCTCTTAGCTCTTCCTTCTAAAATCCTACCCTCCTTTCTCTCTCCCCAATCACCCCTAAACCCTGACAGCTACTGTCTTGCACTATCTCGAAAAACGCTGTCACGGCATGGTCATAGTCATTTTAGCATCCTGCAGTGTATAATGTTTTATGATCCTTTCCTCCTGGTTTTGTGTGCTTCTAATGGGGACATACCACAACTTCTTTAGTATTGACTCACTAACAAATACCTGGAGTGTTTCCTGTTTTGATGACTGCTATAAAGGATGTGATGAATGTTTCTGTAAAGAATGGTGTGTACACATAAACTTTTGTTTCTTTAAAACACACACACATACATACCCATAAATGTGATTTCTGGCCCATGCACTACTTGCTAGCTCAGTGTTCTGAGACACTTCAGGCAGTTTCCCAGAGTGGCACTGCCAGTCCACCTACCTTCTTACTGGCATGCTCAGCCGTCCAGTTTCTTCACTTCCATTTGCATTTGGAGTCCTCACCTTTTGTCCTGCTTAGTGGGTGTGTGGTTCTGTCTCTGTTGTGTTTAGATTGCATTGTTCTCTGGTCATGCTGATTATTTCCTCTGCTTCTTCAACACCTGTGCTTCCTCTCTTGCAGGGTACCCACCATGCTTTTTCATATCTTCTAATCGGATTTTATATTTTACTTGAGAGTTCCTTGGGTGTTCATGGAGTTAGTTCTCAGTAGAACAGAAGCTTCATATGGCCTTATCTCTCACCCATCTTTTTAGCTTATGTTTTTCTTATGAATTGTCTCAGAGTAAAGGCTTTGTATTGAGAGGGCCAATGGAGGGACATGAAGTCCAGCTCTTTGGGGGTAAAGTGTATGGACTTCCTAGCTCTGGAGCTTGGGGGTGCATGAATTGTGATTCCCTAAGTGAAGATAGCTTTGCATTTTCTCTTTAGGCTATTTTCAAATTTAAAATCATTTTTGTGGGATATATAAGACATGAGTACAAATTCTGCCTTAACTTCTGCATGTCTGTTTTTTTCTGCACTTTATTAAAGGGCTACCTTTCTTCCTTTCACTGATTCTGTTTGTGTCTTTGTCAAAAACCGGGTGTGCATGATCGTAGGAGTTTGTTCTGGGGCTTCTCCTTCTTTATCATCAATCTGTGTATCTAGTTCTCTACCAGAACCACAAAGGAGAAGTTACTTTTCTGTTGCTGTGATAAAATATCATGACCCAAGTGCCTTAAGCAAGAAAAGGATTTATTTTAGTTCAGTTTTCTGGATGTATAGACTAGTCATGGTCGGGAAGACATGGGATGGCATCGGGGGCAGGAAGCTGGCTGGTAACATTTCATCTGCCTCCAGTAAGCAAAGAGAACAAACAGGAAACAGGAGGAGGCTATGAAACACCAGAACCTGCCCCACAGTAGGGTACTTCCTCCGGCAAGGTTGTATCCCCTAAAACTTCTATAACTTCCCAAACAGCAGCACCAACTGGGAAACCAAGGTTCACAGGCATTAGCCAACAAGGGACAGTCTCGTTTCAAACCACCACAAGATACTTAGCAAGTAGAGGTATTAATTTCAGTGGTATTACTGTTGTTCTCTTTTCCAAGAGTGTTTTGCTGTCCTGGGGCTGTTCTCTATCTAATAGGCTTGAGAGTAGCTGTGTACATTGTACTAAACCTTTCTGAAATTGAGGTAGACACGGCTAATTTACAACTTGGAGCGAACTGGTGTGCTTCCTGTGTGAAATCTCCCAGTTCCTGTGCATGGAGTTCCATCATGTGTTTTGGTGTCATCTGATGACTGTGTATTTTCCCTTCCTTAATTATTCAATTAGCAGATTGGACATGTTGGTCTGTTCATGTCCAGACAGCAAGTTCTGATTTATAATCCAGTGTAAACTTCCTCTGTGATGCTGCATTCATTTACCCGGTATTTGGTTGAAGATACTTTGTGGGTATTAGTTAGGAGTTTCCTATAGCTTGAGTTTTCCTGCCTGGCCCACAGTTAGGGCAAATCTCTCTCACCTGCCAGTCCCACAGACGCTCAAACCCGACCAAGTAAACACAGAGACTTATATTGGTTACAAACTGTATGGCCGTGGCAGGCTTCTTGCTAACTGTTCTTACAGCTTAAATTAATCCATTTCTGTAAATCTATACCTTGCCACATGGTTCGTGGCTTACCGGGCATCTTCACATGCTGTTTGTCATCGGCATCTTCACATGCTGTTTGTCATCGCGGAGGCTGGCAGTGTCTCTCTGACTCAGCCTTCCACTTCCCAGCTTTATTCTCCTCCTCCCCCCTTGTCCCGCCTATACTTCCTGCCTAGCCAATGGCCAATCAGTGTTTTATTTATTGACCAATCAGCAACACATTTGCCATACAGAACATCCCACAGCAGTTTCCCCTCACTCATCTTCCTCTGTCTTGTATCAGATTCAGCCTAGCTTCATTACTAAATGAGCTGCAATGCATGCATGCTGTTGCTTGAAGGAAGAGTTAATGAACAGCGTTAGGATTCTGGTGTAAAAGATCTAGCAAAGCCACCTGGGCCTGGGGGCTTTAGAGAGGGAAAATTCTGGCTTAGAGTCAGATTCTTTAAGGGTTAGAAAGTTTCTCAGACTGCCACTGCCTCTTGACAGAGTTTTAATACTTTGTAGATCCTGTGGAACTTAACAATATTCATAAGTCTGTTGGGTTTATGTGCCCACATTTCTCTGCATTCATCGCTTTGGCAATAGTCTTGGAATGTGTGGACATCCCCATCTCTTCATTCCTGATGCTGGTTTCACCTTGCCTCATCCCTGCCAGGTTTCATATGGATTGAGCAGTAAAACCTGTTTTTATAAGAAGCATGTCTGGTTCATTTACTCCTCTTGTTTCTCTGTCACCATTCTGTGACATCTGTTGCCATCATGCCCATGTGCCTGCCTCCCTCGGGTCCACTTTCCCTTGTTTCTCACAGGGACTTCAGTGCTGTTTCTAACCTTTTCCTTGTATCTAACAACCATGTTTAATGTAGAAATTTCCTCTGCTCTGTTTTAATTGTTTCCTTCCTATTTTATGTTGGGTCTTGCATTTAATCAGTTCTAGTGAGTTTTTTTGCTTGTGTTGTTTTGTTTATTTGTTTACATTTCCATTTGCAAATTCTACTTTAAATCATGGATAATCCATTTTTGTATGTTTGCAGATTTTTCCTATCACATTTATGTTAATGACTTCTAGTTTGATTCCATCTTGGTCACAGGACACATTCTATATGATTTCTGCCCTTGGCTAGCCAGGTACTCCTAAATTGTCCATGCAGCTTCAAACCCACAGCAATCTCAGGCTTCATAAGGCACCATCACACTAGCTTCTAACCACATAAAGTTGAAGGTATAATTAATATGGGGCTATACCACATTATAATTTGCCTTCTGTGTAGCTTTTCCTAATTCTTGACTCTTGATTTTGTCCTTAACTCCCTGCACAGGTGTAGCTGGAGTTTTCTCTAGTCCCACCCAGGTCCACAGCGACTCATACCCAAATAAACACACAGAGGCTTATATTAATTAAAACTGTATGGTGTAATGGCTCAGGCTTCTTGCTAGCTAGATCTTACATCTTAAATTAACCCATTTCTATAAATCTATACCTTGCCATGTGGCTTGTGGCTTACCAGTATCTTTACATCTTGCTTCTCCTGCTGGTGGCAGCTGGCTGATTCAGCCTTCCTATACTTCTTCAGCCTCCCTATAGCTGCCTGGCTACTGTCCAATCAGCATTTTTTTTTTATTAACCAATCAGATCAACACATTCACAGCATACAGAGCAATATCCACAGCACACAGGTTATTGATGGGTTTGTCATTATTGTTTTGAAATCTACCATCTTCTGTTGCTAGTGTCATGAAGTTGTTCTTTGTAATACCATGATGGGTGTGATGGGTATTCAACACATGATCTGTGGTAGTCTACATTTTATTTCCTGCTAGCAAGTTTCTACAAATTTGATGGGTTGCAGAAATCCATAGTCTCTTAGTTCTAGAAGTTAGAGGCTCATAGTGGAGTTCCCTGGGCCAGCATCGCTGTGAGCTAGGCTATCCATGGAGGTTCTGGGAAGAACCCATTTGTCCTCTTCATACTCTGATGGTTGCAGCAGGTCTGGGTTCTTATCTTTATTGCTGTGTCCATGCTCACCTGGCCTCCACCCTCTAATGTCTCCAGCTGCTCATCCCTTATCCAGTAATTTTACATGTCATTTGCAGCCTACCTGGACCTAAGCTGTTTACTGAGTTAGATCCTGGACATTAACACTATCAAGCACTGGTACAAAGGTTTGAGGCATGGGTGTGAGTGAAGCTGTCATTCACCTCTGCAGCTGGGGTCAACAGTAAAATGTCAAGGGACTCTGGAAAACTCACTATCCCCCAGATCTTTTTGTCCATCTACTAGATCGACAAGCCAGTATTGTAAATACCAAGCTGATCTTTAAGGTGTAGTTTAATTATTAAACATGATTCACAGAACTCATGATGAAGAGATGAGACCATATTGTATGTAGCCATCTTTCCACTCCATCCCTGGTTCCTTCTCAATCTGGAAGCTTCCAGCTCCCTTCTGCTACCATTTTCTTCTTCCTAAAAAGTTTTCCAGAAAAATTTTAAGAGCAGGTCAGCTACCTACCCTTAATTTGTTGTGGCAAACTTTGGTCTGAGAATTTTACTCATTTTAAAGGATCCCCTAAGCTATGAAGAGTGGTCTGGAATACAGTACTTGTAATTGGCACTTTAGTTTCTGGTCTCTGAGGTCCCAGATGGGAATCTGTTGTCATCCACATCACAGGTCCCTTCTTGTCTTCAAGGTTTCCCCTTTCTTTTGTTTTCAAAAATAAATTATATTTGTCTTCTAGTGGATTTGCCGTTATTGAGTTTACGTCAGTTCTGGGATTTATAGTATGTGTTTCTTACCAAATCTGATAAATTTCATGTCAAAAGTTACTTGTTGTAATACTCTGTCAACTTCTCTTTCTTTGCTCCAGACCCCACTTTGTCAGCTCCACCCCTGTGCCATGCACCTTGTTCCCATCTCCGTTCGCCTTGCTGTTGACTCCTCCCTGTAAATTACACTTGCTGAGCAAGTTTTATTTTCATTTGTTGCATAGGTTTACTTCTACTCTTCCTCCAGATTTTGTTGGAAAACAACTTGCATTTCTTTGCTAAGATGTCCTCTTCTATGTTCCACATATTTACAGAGAATTTGTAAAGGCCGTACATTGTTTCTTGAATGTGTGTGCTTTGATTCCCCACTGCCCAGCTCCCAGCTCCCATTCACTTCAGTAGTCAGTGGATCCTGTCTGCTCATTCAAGTTGTGATTTTCTCATGTCCTTGTTTGAGGATTGCGTCCTGGAGATCTTTTCCATCTGGTTAGGATGTGCCAAGGACTGGCTGAGTCCTTCATTTCAGAAGGTGAGCCTTCTGCATCAGCGCTGGGCTTGGCCTCTTGCTGTGGCTGGTCCCCCGAACAACTTTAATTATCACTGTCATAATTCTTTGCTTGGAGGGCAGGCACTCTCTGACGGTGCTGGGGAATGGACCACATGGTCTCTCAAAGCTTGCTATAATGACCCAATGGGGTGGGGAACAGTCAGTCTTTGTGATCTCCCTGATAGTGTCGCACACCTAACCCTCACCTTTGCCTGATTCTGCTGAAGGAGGCCTCAAGCTCACTTTGAAGATAGGTTGTCCCCTGGCCAGGCTGTCTGTGGGAACATCTGCCTTGATTGTTCTTCCCTGTGCAAATGGAGCCTTGAGAGCTAGGGACATGGCTCAGTCAGGGAAGTGATTGCCTTGAAAGAGTGAGGACCAGAGCTTGAGCCCAAAAGTCCATAGAAAAAGTCAGGTATGATGATATACCATTTTGACCTGATGTTGGAGAGTAGGAAACAGGCTGATCACTAGGGCTTGCTGCCTAGATAGTCTAGCTGAACTGGTAAGATTCAGGCCAATGAGAAACCCGGCCTTACGAAACAAGGTGATTTGCTCCTGAGGGACAATACCTGTGATTGACCACTGGCCTTACACACATACACACACACACACACACACACACACACACACACACACTTTAAAAAAAATAAAATGGAAAGTGGGATTTTTGTAGCCATAGGGAAGGAGATCTTAGCTGCCTTCTGTCGGGGACTTTATAGTCTATACATATACTGGTACCAGCATTTGTCTTGGGAGGAATGAGCTGGTCTTGACTATTTGCTGCCAGGCCAGGGATAGCTAAATAGGCTCTAGGTGTCTTTGTGTTTGAGGGAACCTACAGAACACCTCAAATTCAACTGTTGGCTTGTTTGGGACCATAGCTCAGCTTGCTTTGCTCCTTTTTGTAGACCTGCCTTCTGTCTCCCTCCTGGACTGTTTCTAGGACTTTAACTTTATTACACACACACACACACACACACACACACACACACACACACACTTGGGGGGAGCACAAAAGAAGATCTTCATGACAGGAGGGTTGGTCAGCCACATCCTATAGCCTGGCTATACTAAGTAGAAAAATTGAGAAATTGGCATCCTCTGTGGTCTCCATCAACTTTTTATCCCTTTGACCTGTGAGATCAAGAGGTTTGGATTTGATATTTTTAGATGGCTTATGTGGTCATTGTGATGAGGGTTAGGGAATTGGAAGGAGAGACTGGCAGTGATTGGTGTAACTCATCATCCTTCCCCTGCCATCGGACTGCACATGATTGATTAGTGTAACTTATCACCCTTCCCATGCCATCTGACTTGAATAGATCCCAGCCCAGTGATCTCTCTGTCACACTTGTGTGAGAATCACATGCCAATCAAATTAACAAACCGCAGTCCATTCCAGCATCACAAGAATGCCTCTGGGGAGCATCAGGACTCTCTCTCTCTCTCTCGCATGAGTCATTCCTCATTATAGCATTACATATGACATATTCTCTAAAACCTACCCACTTGGTTAGTTTTCAGAGTCATTTTGATTTCCATATTAGAGTCTCATCCCTCCCCACTCATCCAGCTCGTGTAGTGGTACATGTCACACATAACCAATCATTCTGAGTGGCAGGATCCCATGTTCATGATAGATGGACTGAGTCATAGCTCACTTCATTTCTCCTCAGTGCTGACACTATCATCTGCATGAATAAGTATGAATTGGAATAGAGACTTACCTAAGTAAAGAGTTTAGAGTTCTTCCCCCTTTATTTGCTGAGTAACTAAATAGTCTCCTACTTCTATGTGACTCTAGCCTTTTGTGCCAGGATGACCCTTAATGTGTTGATAATTTGCTCCATCTCTGAGTTGACTGTTTTGCGCCTGGATAAAATAAGACATACCTTGTGTTTTCTGCTGGGAATCTGCACCTCACACTGCATGGACCCCATAGATGCCCATGGCCCCACAAATCTCACTATTTAAATCATATATGCATGCTAGCCTCTCAAAAAGTTCATAAACCACACGTGCATGAAGAATTGTAAAGACTGCTAAGGGGTTCAGGTGTGGGTCACTTTTTATCTTGGAGTCAGCACTTCCTTCTCCATGGCCTAATTTATAATTAAAATCAGTGTATTAAAGTTTAGTTCCGCTTTCCCTCCAGGTACTCTCTGGAGGAGAGCAGGTATGATATATAGCAGGTGCTGCTATAGAACATCAATGTCATGTCTTGACAGATGTATGGCATGATCAGGTTCCCCCCGACCCCCCCCCCGCGCACGCTCACTTTGAGCTATTTAAAACTAGCATAGAGTAGAACAGAAATGTCATGTGCCTAAATCTGTAATATTAACATAGGTGCAGACCTATGTCACCTTCACCTGAGTCAAGGTAGGGAGCAGTTCCTTTGCCACCAAGACACGACTGTGTCCCTGCATCTGTCCCTGTTCTGTCACAGGCCTGGGTTTATCCCAACCCCTACTCAACCTACCATAGCATTGTCCTTTTGAGACTGTCACATAAATGGAACTACATTCTTAGTTGCTTTTGAGAGTTCAAGTCAGGTGAAAACTGGTTCAACCATTTTCAAAAAGATGTGAGCAGGTTCATGGAAAGGCAAAGCGGCATCGATTATGAGAGCAACCTCACCTTGGAGGAATAAACTCCTGCGTGAACATCTTGGCTGCTCTGACTGTAACTATCGAAAATTAGGAGAAACATAAATATCCTCCAGCAGAGAAGTGGGCCAATTTGTGGTACGCTGGTTAAGAGGGTGGCTGCTTAGCACCTCAAATAACAGCTAAGGAGCTATTGGTGTACCATCTCAACAGGCTTTCCTGGGGATGGCTGTGAGTGAAGGAGTCAAGTCTGACTTTCACCCACCCTTCCCTGTCAAATGTAAGATGCTGAATTCTTCAGCAGGAGCAGAGGGGAGACATCCTCAGAAACTGTTTGATCCTCTCTCATTCTCTCCTTCTCCTCTGTTTTAATACCAAGGTGGATGCTGGGGCTTCAGTCTTAGCTGGGATGAGAGACCAGAGGAAAAGGAATCACATTGTCCAGGGAGGTTAAATGCCATGAAATTCCCCCAGTCACAAAGGAGACTAGCCTCTGCTCCAGGGACCTGGGCATTACATGTTTGACTACAATGTGCTGAAACCGGGAGGCTGATGAATAAGTGTGTACATGTATTTATATACTTATCTTTTCAGTATAAGAAAAAACAAATATTAGAGCCAGTTTGTGGCTCTGTGTAGAGCCCTTGGCTAGCACACCAGTGGCCCTGGCTTCCGTCTCCAGCACAGCAAAAAAAAACAGTAAGCCAGTATTGTGAGAGAGGACCCGGGGTTGAAATTACGGGGAAGCACAGAGAGTCTGGCAGTTTCAATAGTGGACCCCTGTTTTAGCTCTCAGGTGAGGTTTAATTAGGATGATTTTATTCTTAACTTTAATGAAGACACAGGATTCATTATCATTGGTTTGTTCAAAACTGTGACTGCTAAAAAGAAAATGTTTCCAAAATGTGTCTTCTCATTCACGTTCAAGTATTCTAACAAAGCTAACAACTGGTTTAATTTTGGTTTCAAATGATTGTAAAAATAAATAAATACACAAACAAATAAATCCTATCTCAAATGCCCAAACAGCTGCAAGGAAACTGTGGGCTTGCTTGTGTCAAAAAGCGCTCTCTCTCTCTCTCTCTCTCTCTCTCTCTCTCTCTCTCTCTCTCTGCTATCAAACTAAATTAAGTTTATAAATCTCAAAGAGATACTCAAAGACAATATTTTCTTTTGTTTTAAACTAGTTTTAACCACTTTAAACTTGGAAACATTACATAAAATATTTTTGAGTTTTTCAACTGGTTTATAAAGTTAATTAACATTCAACTAATTAATACAAAAAGAATTAATTGTGATAAAGTGTGATTGCAACTCTTTTCGCATGCATGCCAATCAAATAATTTGGAAGCTTAAAATAAATTCTACAATGGGCCTGACTACAGGAAAGGGATTTGACATTTGATTGAGTGAGCTGTGTGAGGAGCTGCCAGTCTGCTTGCCTATTCAGTGTTTTTTTTGAGAGAATTCACAGAGTAAGACTGTATTAAAATCAAGTGCAGTGGGCAAATAAAAGAAATTCAAATATGCATCTCAGGGTGTGCCTGAAGTAGTTAGTTACTTTGGAAGTATGTGTCTTTGCAATGAGTGTGGATTTTCTACATGATAATTTTGTTTTTAACAACTTAAATTAAATGCCTGGCAAGAAAGTAACCAGAGAAGGGGATAACTGAGGAGAGACCCCAGTGGGCTGCTAAGGGATGGCCTCTGTTCAACACAAGCCATAGCAAAGGAAGGGGACAGTGTCTGGGAGGCTGACGGGCACCATTGTCAGGAAGTCCTCCTTGGCCTCACCTTCTTCAACTGGAAGCTTCCTGCTATCAGTGGAAACTCAGGAGACTGGAGGCACAAACTTCCAGCCTTCATCATTGCCATTGTTTCCCTCATTTTCCTGAGGAAGAAAGTGCCAGCTCAGAGCAGGGAGTAAAGAGCAAGAAAGAACATGAGGAGAAAGCAGATACCACAGGAAATAATTAGAAGAAACTGAAAAAGAGACATGGATCTCAGCCCGGGTAAAGGGATACTAGTGGACTGAGACCAATAAGCTAATAAAGGGCCTGCTGTGTGAATGAGAACACTGAAGTTTAGACACTCAGAACCCACGGACATGCTGGGTGGGTGCATGGCCTGCCTATCATGCTAGACATGGAAAGCAACAGAGTCAGAGGATCCCTAGAGTAACTTGACGAGTGAGACTAGCCAAATTAAGTGATGGGTTTGATTGAGAAACGCTGCCACAAAGAATGAGGGAGAAGGATGATTCCTGACATCCAATCTTAGACTTCCACATGTACTCATACATGTGTGCATGTATGTCCAAACACATGCAAACATGGATCTAGACATATGCACATACTGGATTTGTCAAATGAGGGAGGAAGCTGAGGGATTTCAGAGACCAGTAGAATGGACCAACACCAGATGTCTGGTCTAGTAAAACACAAGACACCCAACAGCACTTGTCTCTAGTAAGTTGGGGCATCAATTCCATAGGGAGCACAATGACCAGGATTGTGTGTGCTCAGAACTCAGACATTCATTTTAAAGCATAACATGGTGGGTATAAGCTAGGGTAGTTGCTTCACTGTTTACCTCTGAAATATCACTGTTAACTCTCACTGAGAACAGCAACAAATTCTGGATAGACAGCAAAGAAGGCAAAGATTGGCAATGAGGGGTCACTGCGTTGAAAGAATAAGGAACCATGAGACATCTTACATTATATGATATCCATATGAAGCTGAAACTTCCCATGGGAGAGATACAGTAGCCCATGCATTGTCATAGAAAGGCCGATGAGCATGGAGTGATATCAGAGGTGAAAGGGCTTGATGCCAGCAAAGAATTGCTATGAGCAAAGACCAGAAAAGCAGAGCCACCATTTACTGCAGAGTGATGTGGGTACCATTTCTGATACCTGTGGTCACTGCAGGAACCCTGGATGCTCAGTTTGGGATGTTTACATTAACTTTAGGATACAGCAGCACTGTCTTTTCTTTCTTCTCTCTGCTCCTATACAAAGCAGTGCCTTTGAGATTAGATATGATCTTCCTGTTGCATATTCACATGGTCTTGGGAATGACCACCTGCGGAATGAAAACAGGAAGAAAATAAAAATGAACTAAGCAAGTGGAAAAGGAGCAGCTAGAGCCCTCCCTCCTCTAAATGCAGCAGCCTTGACTGGTTGAGAACAGCTGCAGAGCTGAGTATATGGTGATGTACAAGAAGACCTCATGAAGCATAATACGAAATGGAAGGCACATGAGATTTTTTCAAAGACAAACAGGGCAGGGGAGATGTTTTCCTCCCATTCTGCAAACTTTCCCCTTCAAGGGCATTTTCTGATTCTTGGTCAAACATAATCCTTTGCTCAGTGAAAGTTTTTGGGGAGACAAAGGATGTTTCTAATCCTGCAATAGAGAGACAAAGGTAGATCAGCAAGTGCATTAGAAAGGGGCACAGGAATGGAAGGTCTTCTTAAACAGAGTGTATAGGAAGCAGAGAAGGCTTTGCCATACCACTAGTGATCAGCCACAGGTAAATGCGAAACCCTTGAGAGATCATTATGTAATTGGCAGAGGAACTAAAATATACACTGGCCACACTAAATCTCCACCGGGATACCAAGAATCTTCATGCTCAGATACTGCGGATGGGAATGTAAATGGAATGCTCGGTCTAGAATCTTGAAGACAGAAATTGCAATTATAGAAATACAGAAATCAGAACATACAAATTGCATTCTCAGGAATTTATATCAGTAACATGAAGAGTTATACTGTGGAAAAACCTGCATATCCATTATACTAGCTTTATGGGTCATCTACCAAGCAGATGAGCATTTTAGCAGGCCATGATGTATCCACACTGTGGAGTCTCACTCAACAATGGGAAGGGAGGAACTGATGGTATACAAATCATATGACTGATCTGGGGAATGAAGTCAAGTGGACAAGATCAATTCTAAAACAAACTGTGGTCTCACTTATAATAGCATAATGAGTGAATTTGGAGCTAGAGAAAAACTTCATAGTTGCCAGTGATGAGTGGTGAGGGGGGATGTGATGAGTCGTTGAAGATGAACTGTGGGGAATTTCTCTGTTATTGACTACAGCCTGGATTCCCAAGACTACACGTGTGTTGTAGAGAGTTACACACACACACACACACACACACACACACACACACACACACAACCACAGAGAGAGAGACAGAGATGGCACAGAGACAGAGAGACAGTGCTTCCCAAGACAGGTAGGTCATCCATCCAGGCTGAGACAGTACTTTATAGATCTGTAAAATCTTAGCATTGGAGGAGATGAGAAAAAATACACGTGGCTCTTTGTGTTACTTCTGTCAGCTTTATTAATATGATATTTTACTAGGAAAAAAGTAAAAATACTAGCATTAATCACCTTCACCCTGTATATATCCAAAGATGAATTCTAAGCAGAAATTAAAATAATGAAGCTCATGAGTACTTTTCCCTCAGGTCTGCTTAGCAAAGTATTTTACAAAGTCTTATTTCACTTACAGGAGGCTTAGGAAGGCAGATACAGCTGTAGATGTTTTGGCAAAGCAAGAGGGAAGAGGAGGGAGCAGAGAGGGGCCCAGGAGGCAGCCTCTTTGGGGGACCTGCAGGCTGGCTCCCTTTCTAAGGAGTCACAGAGCTAGGCAATTGTGATCTATGTGCTATTTGGCTGATTACACTTCAACAAAATGCATGCACAGAAAAGCAAACAAATCTCTCTTACAATCAAACAAGCAAACACAAAAGAACAATCTCCCAGCAAAGACAAATCTTCAGACATACGTGTGTAGCAAGCATACATCGCTCACCGGAACACGCTCCTTTTCCAACCTGAGTGTAACGCAGCCTGAGTTACTTGGCATGTAATGACTGCCGTTCATCTTCCTTTGAAGAAGCAGGTTTTCGAGGCCGTCTGCGAGGAGAATGTTGGGTTGATAGACGGATGCTATGATTGATGGTGCAAATCATGTGTTCACATTCCCGAAACCACTTTGCTGAAAGCAAAGCTTCCTATTTGATTAGGGACATTTGTTTTGGTTGAATTGATTTCTTTCCTGTACTTTTCCTGTTTCAACATGCTATTCTGTCGGCATGGTGAGTTCAGTCAATGGATTTGGTGTTTCTTTTCACTGGCTGACAGCGCAGGCGATGTGACTGGTTTGTGAATGCACGCTGAATGCTTCTTGGAAACTGCCTGGTAGTTTGATCTGGATGTTCATTAAGCTCTGTAACATCTATTTCAACTACATACACTGTTCTTTTCAATATCATTAAAATGTGTGATTACCTTTAATACATCTTAAAAGAGATTTTGTGTGCAAGGTACATAATTCTAGACTAGATGGAGTAATGAGTCAGTAGGGTTTCTCATCTTGCAGAGGTTTGCCTTTGATGGTGTCATACAATAAACTAGTGAGCCACAGGGATCGTCTCCCTGCCACGTAGTACAGCTGGCTCTTTACATTTTTCAGGTTTGTATAGATTTATCCCTGTAAATATTGTACCTAGGGAGCATGTCAGTTCCAATAAATGGAATGGTCTTTTTTAAAGTTTATTTTATTTTATGTGTATGGTTGTTTTTCTTGTGTGTATATGTGTGCACCACATGTGTGCCAGAAAAGACTACCAGGTCCTCTGGAATTGGAGTTTCAGATATTTTTGAGCTACCATGTGGGTACTTGGAACGGAAACTTGGCCTTCTGTAAGATCAATAACCACTGAGCAATATCTCTAGTCCCCTCTAGCTGATTTATTAAAATGAAAAAAAAAAAACTATTTGTTTACAGTGATTGGAAAGTTACCAAAAATGCCAGTAATGATAATATTTAAATATTTATATGAGTGGCAAGCAAGTTGTTACAGAGTTTTGAAAGAGAATCTGCTACAGAGGTGTGTGTGTGTGTGTGTGTGTGTGTGTGTGTGTGTGTGTGTGTGTGTTGACTGTTCCAGTAGCAAGACCCTGCTCTGAGGAAAAGTCACTGTATTTGTAGCCAGTGGTAAAAGTCTGATCCTTTCCCTCCTGTGCAGGCTCACAGGCTCCAGTGTTCCTGACCTCATCGTGAGCATGAGCAATCAGATGTGGCTCCACCTCCAGTCAGATGATAGCATCGGCTCACCAGGGTTTAAGGCTGTGTACCAAGGTAGGCCTGAATCACCATAGTGTTTAAATGGAAGGCTTCTAAGAGTGAAGAGACCATTCTGTACACGACAGAGATAAATGAAAAAAGCATGTTGGAACATTGCTCATGAATGAAATTAGTGCTCTGTAACTGATTTAGAGCCTGGCCTATCTCTGAAACAAGACTTCATGGCATGGCATTATCATGTCAAAATATAAAACAACAGGAAATAAAAACTTTAGTTGTGAAAAATGGGTAGACTTGTGGATCTCTTGGCAATATCATTTTGATCATTATCTGAAACTTTTCCTTACTATATCTGATACTGCAAAGTTGAAAGTAAAATGAACAATATATTTATCTTGCTATGATTTGTATTTTTGAGGATACTTGTGAGCTAACCCATGTATTTGTGATGAGTGTCTGTTATTTTCTGTGTTGATGAATGGTGCTAGAACTTTGGTAGTCATAAAGAACTGATGGTGTTGCCGTTGGCTCCTGAATCCTAACAGCATGTGACTTTCTCCTGCCAGAGAGGTGGCTGGCCCTGTGGCCTCTGACCACTTGACTCTGAACCTGTTAGATCTCATTGACCTGCTCCTATTTGAGATTCTCCACTTATTGTCTATTGTGGTGATATTTTATTTGTGCTGAAATGTGGTGATATTTTATTTGTATGTCAATAAATAAAGCATGCCTGGAGATCAAGGGGGAAAGGCCAGTCATTTTTAAGCAATTCTTGACTGTTTATACTGTATATACTTATTGTATATACTTTTTCTTGTATTTGTTATAACTTTTTTTTATTTTAAACAAAAAAGGGAAATGTGGTTGATATATTGTACACACAAATAAACTTATCTGGGGGTCAGAGAACAGAACAGCCACAATATTAAACATAGAGATTAGGTAGTGATAGCATACTCCTCTAATCCTAGCATTCCGGAGGCAGAGATCCATGTGGATCTCTGTGAGTTCAAAGCCACACTGGAAACAGCCAGGCATGGTGACACACACCTTTAATCCCAGGAAGTGATGGCAGGAAACAGAAAGTATATAAGGTGTGAGGATCAGGAACTAGAGCCTTTTTAAGCTTTTAGCTTTTAGCAGCAGTTCAGCTGAGGTCCATTTGGATGAAGATTCAGAGGCTTCCAGTTTGAGGAAACAAGATTAGCTGAGAAGTTGGCAAGGTGAGGTTGGATGTGGCTTGTTCTGTTTCTCTGATTATTCACTGTTCACCCCAATACCTGGCTCTGTTTTTTTTTTAATTTTTAATTTTTATTTATTTTTAATTAATTAATTTATTTTTCTATTATCAGCTTGATACAGTATAAATTCTTCTCTTAATAGAGAAATGTTTCATTGAGGCTTGTTCAGTAATTAAGTAAAACCAAAACTTATTATAAGCCACAGTCATCCTAGGGTCCCCCATGCTATATATATATATATTAGCCTCCATGGTTTTGTGGGTTGTAGTCTGATTGTGCTTTGCTTTATATCTAGAATCCACTTATGAGTGAGTACATACCATGTTTGTCCTTCTGGGTTTTGGTTACCTCACTAATAAGAGCTTTTAAAATTTGTCTACAGTCTGTTTAAGATGTATGGCACCATAGACGTGTGTGCACTTGAAGTCTGCTCTTAATTTCAACTATATGCCATAGAAATAGTTGCTAGTTTTAAAAATGTTTCAAGAAGTTGTGTAGATCAAGTCAGAGAAATAGATAATACAGAAGGACCCACCAACCCCAGACAGGAAGTGCAGAGGATATACATTGCAAGTGCACATGAGTGAACATGTCTTGGAAAACTCTATTTTTTCTATGTAAGTAGAGGTAGTCAGAATGTGAACATGTCCTGTGGGGGAAGTGGCCTGACTTGGTATCCTTAACTATAAGGTAGGAAATAGATTTCCCTTGTGGAAAGTATAGAATAGGGTGGGGACTTAATGACTCTTTATCATTAAAAAACTACAACAAAAGTAGAGAGATTCTTCTCCCATTCATAGTCCAATCCTGGGATGCAGTGATAACTGCAGACCATTTACTGACCGTGACTTTTAAATTTCTAGATATGACTTTGAATGGATCTTCTACATGGGTGTTTACTTTCTCAAGAATGCACAGCTGAGGTATAATATTTTCCATATGACTTATAGTTACTACCACCTTGGGTAGAGTCTAAGAGCGTCAGGGAAATACCAAATGCTTCCCACCAGGAGAGGTGGCAGAGGACTTGCTCCTTCAGTTTGAAGACAGCATTACAAGGTTGAGCTTTTGAGCAGAGGTGAACCTTGAGGTGGAGGGCACATCTCTGACTGTTAGGGTCTGAGTATTCTCAAATGAAACATGAGTACCCCCGCTGTGTTCAGCTTGATGACCAGGCAATATTAGTTGTAAATACCTTTAATTTTCACTCTGTTAACAATATCAATAGTCTGTTAATAGCTACACCTTGAGACATCATGAAAACAAGAAAGACAGTGTTCAAGGAGTGGACCCTTCAGTACAATGCATCATCGCCTGATAAATCAATTATCCACAGGTTTAAAAAAATTATATAGCTTTGAAAATTTAGAACACTTAGAGAATATAGGAAAAGAAGGCTTTTTAGAGAAACTTGCATTTCTTTTTAAAAAATTTATTACACTTATTTATTTATTTGGTATGTGTATGCACTTGGTTGTACTCTTGTGCCACAGAACATGTGTGGAGGTCAGAGGACAGCTCATAGGTATCACTCTCATTCTATCATGCAGGTCCTAGGGATGAAACTCAGGTCATCAGGTTGGGTAGTAGCCACCTCCACCCACTGAGTAGTGTCACAGGCCCGAGAGACAGTGTTCCAGGATGCTATGCTAAGCTGATAATTGAGGATAATACACAAGTCACTCACTGTGTCGCTCAGCTGCTCAAGAGTTATCAGAAATCACATACCACTGATATTCGAGTAGGATTCAATTTTCCAGATGTTGATTCTGCATGGCGTTAGCTGACTCAGAGCCAAGGACACAGGCTCTAAGCTGTGCCATACTGGGCACTAGTTCTGCCCCTTAACAGTGTGACTTAGGTGAAGTCATTTCATCTCTGTATCATACACCCCTCCTTTTAATAACAAGATGGAGAGATCGTAGCAATAACATCTGCTTGGCAGGTTTGCTGTTAAAAACTCAAGTAACTTTTAAGAACCCAACAAAACAAACACCAGCTATAGATGATATTTGCATTTCTATTTTTAATTGGGAGCATATTTCCTGCCCCTTCTTTTCTTCATTTTATTACAAAACGTATGACCCCGTCAGATGGAATTGGGAGAGTGTCCCCCATACATCTTTACTTTCCTGATTGACCAGGGAATGTCCTCAGAAGCACATGGTATCTGTATTTCCTTGACAGTCTTCTCAGAATCTTCCTGGAGCTTCATACCTGACATAGAGGATACATACAGATACAGGATACTGCTTTTTGTTGTTTTTGTTTTACACTTACTCTTTGGAGGCCTACCACCCGCTCCCAAACAAATCACACATGGGGGCTTATTATTACTTATAAATATCTGGCTTATTTCTAGCCAGCTTTCCTTAAATTAGTCCACATACCTTTTGTCTCTGGACTTTTACATTTATCTATTTCTGTACATGTTTTTTTCTTACTCTGTTGCTGGTTGTGTAGCTGGGTGGCTGGTCCCTTGCATTCTCCTCTCCTTTTTCTCCTGCTCTTTTTCTCCTCCTCCCAGATTTCTCCTTCTATTTATTTTCTCTGCCTACAAGCTCCACATATCCTTTTTCCTGCCTTGCTATTTATTGGCTGTTCAGCTCTCTATTAGACCATCAGGTGTTTTAGACAGGCACAGTAACACAGCTTCACAGAGTTAAACAAATGCAACATAAAAGAATGTAACACATCTTTGCATCATTAAACAAATGTTCCACAGCATAAACAAATGTAACACATCTTAAAATAATCTACAACAGGACACTCTAGAGATGTTCCAGCATCCCACCTCAAAATTGGCTTGATTGAGCCACAGAGACACCCTAACACAATTGCAGTGACTTCAGACACAGCTGTCACCAAAGCATCCCCACAATTCCCTTGCCAGCTCCAAAGCATCCAAGGACAAGCGACCTAGCCAGACCAACCACTAGGTAGCTGAGGCCCCTGAATTAGTGTAAAACATCCTTTCGGAGACACAACCTGGCTCCTAGTCCAAGCACCTGTCTCCTAGGAGCATAGCTTTGCCACTTGTACAAATCAAGCTCAGACCTTCCTTTCTCTGACAGGCCAAATGACATCCGAGAGAAATTGACTCAGAACAAGGGTTTTTTTGCATACCAAGTGAAGGAGGGTTGAGGCAGAATTCCTAGTGTCAAGCAGAGTTGCGTAGCTGGAGAAGAAAGAATGAACAAGGCAGAGATTTTTTTAGGTGGTAGTGATTAGGTTAGGTCAGGAGAATAGGAAAGGAAGGAACAAGCATGAATGAAGGAATTGAGGATGAAGATGAGATCAATAGCAGAAGAGCTTACTTAGGGCTATGAGAGGACAGGACAAGAAGGGACAGAGAAAAGCTAAGCATGAGGGCAGAAAAGGAGTTGTGTAAAGAGAGAACTGACTCAGAAGAATAAAGTGTATGGACTAAAGAGTTTCATTTATTGTCATCAAAGATTAGATATTCAGCTGGTTGTAGATTCTTCCTGGATCCTGGGAGATGATTATCAAGGGGGCTGGACCACCCACCATAGTCCACTATATCTGGCTCCCGAACAGGGACCTGAACTTTGGACCCTCACAGGTTTGGAATATATGAGTTTCTTCCATGTGCATCCCTTCCTGCCTCTGCAATGCCCTCCCCTCTCTTCTATCTCCTCACCATCCCCAGAGTGTGTTTAAGTAACTGAGTCTTAGTGGAAGATTGCCTCTAAGAAAGTGGACTGAGGAGCTTTGGAGGGCCTGGCATCATCCTGGAGCACCAGTGCTTCAGAGGGAACCAGGCAAGGATTGGGCTCCAAGGCATGGAGTAGTCTAGAGCTGAAGGCACTCAAACTCAGTGACAACACAAGCAGGGAATCTTGTAAACAGGTTGTCTGCCTAGTCTTCTGTCATCCTGCAGGTATCACAGGATAGGCATGGATGGGCACTGTCTTCCACATAATCATCTACCCATCTATCCATCAGCTAGCTAGGACCTGTCTGTATATCTATCAGTCTGTCCATTGTCAGTCTGTCCATCTGCATCCATCCATCTTATCCATCAATATCTATCTAATCTATCATATGCCTCACTATCTATCTATGTGGAGAATGCTGATATTTCCCCTTAAGAAAGTAACAGGCTCTAAGGAAAATTTCAAAAGTCAGGTGCAATCCTTAAGGTAATTTTGATATGTCTAAATCATTTTAAAGTTTCATAATACCAGAATTCTTATTGAATTATTACAGTGGGTGGCATCCATTTAAAAGAAAACATGGATTGTGTTACAGCAGATATTGTTGGCCAGCAGAACAGAGGAAAGACAGGACCTACCTTTCACTTAAGCTCCTGGGGGACCACTGTGCTGGCAGTCTCAGTGGCTGTATGTTGCACATAGCCATGGGCTTACAGGTTAACTCCCCCACCCCCTGCTTTTTCACTGCTTTGAGTAAAATACTGGGAGTCACCTCTAGACCTCCTCTTTGTCATGAAACTCACATTTAGTTACAGTCCACCACACAGAGGATTTAGCTAGCTGCATTTTCACAAATCATGTCGCATGCCATTTTCCATGGCTACTTGTGTTTTAGTATGGGGTGAATTAGAGGAAACACTTCCAAGAAAGGGCTGCTGTGAGATAAAAGAAAAATCTCTTTCCAGCTCCCAATAAGGATCATCCCAGGGAAGTTCCATGTCCAACACCCCTGCTTCAGTCAACAGCAGAATGATCATTGCTGAAGCCCCAGGAACTAGGGAACTCTGCTTAAGTGGTGGGTGCAAGGCCAGGCCCAGTGTGTCCTGGAGACAGGTGACAGGGAAATCACCTCTCAATAAGAACAATGTCTACACCCTCTTGACAGAGAAGAGTCCCATAGGACAGAAGGTGCTGTGTGACCTCAGATCCTCTGCTTGTGCTGCAGGCTTTGCTGCACTTGGTGTTACAGGCTGCATGCCTCATCTTCTATGGGAGCAGGTGGGATTAGAGGGAGGGAATAGCCACTGAACAGAGAGAGGCTTGCAGGTCATGTAGAAAATCGCTCTTTCCTGGGCTGTTAGCATGAAGCTCACATGTTTCCTAAACCCAGGCATGTGCCCTGCCAGAATGACAGATTCCCGAACCTAGGATGACGACTGGGGAGTGAAGGTGTATCACCTCTTGTTTAAATTGTGAAGATTCACAGTGCCTCATTGCAAAGCAGCAGGGCCCAAGGTAGGCTTTTGAAAACCTGTAGAAGCTTTATTTAAACCTATCACAGGTGGCTCCTTCCTAGAAACAGATGCTTCCCTGGAGACTACAGAGAAAAATGTGTTGGGGGAGTTTAGCAGAAGGAGCTGTTCTTAAACATGTGCTGGGGCTGGAGAGATGGCTCAGCTGGAAGAATACTAAGCCTGATGACCCACAGAGTGAAAAGAGAGAACCAGCCCTTGCAAGTTGTCCCCTAACCTCTAGGAATACACAGACATGTGCACAGGAAGGAAGGAAGGAAGGAAGGAAGGAAGGAAGGAAGGAAGGAAGGAAGGAAGGAAGGAAGGAAGGAAAGAAGGAAAGAAGGAAAGAAGGAAGGAAGGAAGGAAAAGAAAGGAGAGAGGAAGGGATGGGAGGAAACTAGAGAGAGAGAGAAAAGTATTTATTAAAGGCGCTAAATGCCAGCAAGAATCCTAGATGCTGAAAGACTCAGAAATCCCAGGACTGCTCATATCTTACAGTGTCATTAATAGCACAGTGGTGGTGGTGCATGGACCTCAGCAGGGACACAGCAGAAATGAGGCCAAGTCACACATGATGAGCAAGGATGGAGATAATTGTGTACTGGAACCTCAGCAGCAGCTATTGAGTGGAGCTGACAGAGGCTGCCACCAACTAGCCTGTTCAGTTAACCAAGTGGGCAGTGGGCTTTTATTGCTGTAGGGATCAAGCTAATGCTGAATAATTATTCTGCACACAAACATGCTGGCCTGACACTTGGGAGAACACTTTTTTTTCCTTAAAAGATCTTTCACTTCATTGTCATTTATTTTTTTTTACATGAACATATATTAATTTTATTTCAGGTTCCTGTTTTCCTTAGAATGTGAATTATTTTGTTATCTCAAAATGATCATTTGGTTAGGATGTTATTTGTGTTCTCATCCTAATGGATCACATGTAGTAACCACAGTGCCAGCGTAGGCACAGACATCCTGCCAACGAAGCTCTGTCCTATGTGCATGAACTCCAGCCGAAGCTTCCCACAGTGGTTCCATCTCTCAGCTGAAATAATGAGCTGGGTCACATCGGTTCTCTGGTGACTCAGCTCAGGTGCTTTTATTGAGACCCATTTCTTTGACCTGTTAGCCAGTTGAGCTCCACCTCTCAGGCTGTTCCACAGGGAAATAGAATCAAACAGAAAGTAGCCTGATGTGGAGTGATACTACAAGGGAGAAAAACCATGGTGGGAAGGGGCTGCCCCAGTCTTTAGCTATGGGCAGAAGGCATCATGGAAGAGTGTGAGGGATGAGGCCTCCCTAGGGAGGGGACATCTCAGGGTCTATGACTGTTGTCAGCTCCTCTATGGTAAGAGGTAGAAGAGGAATATGGCTGTAGATCTCACCATCCAACAGCCTTTACCCCCAGCTCCGAAAAAGATAGAAATCAATACTTCCTGTTTTCCAGTGATTGGAAGATGCAGAAGGAGGTGAGACTGCACCATCTGTGGAAATGGGAATGCTGGACTGGGCATGCCCCAATGCAAGATGGGAAGAGAGAGAGAGCAAAATGGTGTTTTCAATAAATCTAAGAGAACTGCAAAAGCACAAAGCGTGAAACTCTGCCTAGAGCCCAGCATCAGGAACTCCTGGCAAAGTCCCCCAGGGATCCACAAATGCTGAGCATTTCCTAAACTGCATCAGCAAGTGGGTGCCTTGCAGTGACCAGCACTTGGGCAGGAAGACCTTCAGCTGGGCTACATTAGGTCATGACTGAAGTGGCCAGGGGTGGAGTTGGGAGAGGCTGGGGTGAGGGTATAAAGTATGACTTTGCCTCAGATCAATTATAGCCATGATGCAGAGTATGTACATGGGATGGACAGGCAGAGCAAATTCATGGGATGGCCAGGCAGGCAGCCAGAATCACATCTGCATTTCATAAATTTCAAAGCTCAGAAGCTTAGACCTCAAGGAAGGCACAGATGGCAGAGGGCTAGTGTCCCCTTGCTAAGTGCCATCCCCATTCCTGTTAGAAAGCTTGGTTTTAGGGTTATATAAGTTCCAGAACAAAATTTTTATTCTAAAATATCCAAATATTTAAAATAATTTTGGTTTCCAATTTCAGGCCGTGATAGTTGGTTTTTTTTTTTTTTTTGTCAACTTCATACAACCCAGAGTCACCTGGGAAGAGAGAAACTCCATTGAGGAGTTGTTGCCTGGACTGATTGGCCTGAGGACTTGTCTGTGGGGCATTTTCTTGATTGCTGGTTGATGTGGGAGGATCCAGCTCACTGTAGATGATGCCATACCTAGGCAGGTGGTCCTGGGCTTTATAAGAACGTCACTGAGCAAGCCATGGGAAGCAAACTGTAAACAGCATCCTGTGGTTTCTGCTTCAGTTCCTGCTCTGACTCCTCTCATCGACAGATTATGACTGGATGGACACCACATATGCTGGAATAAATCCTTTATTCCTCGTGATTTTATCACAGCAACAGAATGTCAATGTAGAGGAGGCTCACCTGGGAATCAAGAAGCCCTGGTTATAAAGAGCTAGAATCAGAAAACATCCACTTCCCAGCTTATAGATCTTGGGCATCCTGGAAGCTTGGGTTGTATATGAATTCAGTCAAGCCAACCAAGGGCTTGTTGAATAGTCTAATATAGGTGTGGGGAGCCTGCAGCAGCATGCAGCAGATTTTCTGGTTTGGGTTCAAGTGTTTTAAAAGCAAGGAAATTACGTCTCACCTCTTTTTCAGGATCAGTCCATGTAATTTTAACTTTTAAAATTCTTCTGGTTTTACCATCTTAACACTACTAGTTTGAAGATCAGGACCCCCACACTCTTATTTGGAGACATGATCTGGAGTTAATGCACTGCAGGTTCTTTAAATGGTGCTTTCTGCTGCTTCTGCTGTGCAGAGCTCGGTTCTGGGAGGGAGGGAGGATGAAGCACAGACTCTGCCATGCCCTCCTGCTCTGTGCAGGCAGTGAGCACTACACCCTCTGGCCAACAAGCTTTTGACTGCTCACTTACTGTACTTGGTCCTCACCTTGTCTCTTGCTCTGTCATAGGGGAGCAGACTGATCAATGTGCACTTGCTCCTCCTTTAACATAGAATTCAATTTAGTGCTTTAAAAACTAGTGAAGATTTGAGAAAGGGATGCAAGCAATGCGTTTTGGAAATATGATATAAGGAACATTGTGTAGAGACTGTCTCTGTGCTAAGTCCCCCTTGCTGGAGTAGGCACCTGGCCAGCATTTGTCCTGGGACAGCTACCATTGTTGAGGACTCTGAAGGTTGTGGATAACACCTGCTAGGTTTCGGATACACAGCCATTCCCGCCTGACCCCCTTCTTGATTGCACCACAGTGAAATTTTAGAAATAGAAGCATTTAGCATCCCCTGCCAGCCATTGACTTCTGTCAATGCCTTCATTAATAAATCCCACAGCAGTCCTCCTCCCCTTGCAGGAAGCAACTTGTGTTTCACAGGCTCACACCTTCTTCTCTGTCTTCCCATAAAGCATCTTTAAATACACATGTTAAACATCTTCCTGTCTTTTGTGGGAGGTTCCCTCCCCTCTCCCTCTCTTCCACCTGCCTGGAGAAAGTCATGGGGACCCCAGTGGTCAAAGGACAGTCTTGAGTTCCATCCTCTTAGACTTTTGAGGGTCAGCCCATCCACAGACACTCTGCTCTCTTTGAGTCTCTTTATTCCCCCTCTCCAGATTAGCAGCTTCATTCTTACCACTTTTACTCCCAACTCCTTTTCCTTTTTCCTTCTTTTTATGTGTGTGTGTGTGTGTGTGTGTGTGTGTGTGTGTGTGTGTGTGTGTGCACTCCAATGTGTTGGGGTGTGTGTGTGCACATGTATGCACATGTGCTTGTGGAGACCTGTGGTTGACTCATCCTCCATCAATCCTTCCAACTTACTCATTGAGTCAGGGTCAATCAATCAAATGCGGAGCTCACTGATACAGTTTGTCTCACTAACCAACGTGCTTCGGGGATCCCCTGTTTCTGGCTCCTGAAGCTGAAATTATAGATGATCTACCATGTCCACCCATTTATGTTGGTTCTGGGGACTCAAATTCTACTCTTGACCTTTGCACAGCAGGTGCTTACTTGCTGAGACATCTGCCCAGCCCTTCCACAGGACTTTTAAATTCTGCCTGGGTTATTAAGGTCAGTTACAAATAGCTCCCGTCTCACCAGCCATCTGAGGCTCCACTGGCATCCAGTGGGATTCTTTCTTCCCTTGGCTCTTCTTCCTTCCTTTCTTTCTAGTTTCATCCTCAGTGAGTTCCCTAATATGGAACATAAAACAGCTTCCAGAGGAACTGGCTTCAAAATGTTCTTCCTTCGGCCTCTGCAGAAAGAGAGCAAGGACACCTCTGGAGACACCCACATCCAGGATGGGTGAGGAACAGCTGAGCCCCTCTATTTCTTCACCATTAGGTCACTCTAGGCAGGAGGAACCTGGCAGTGCATTTTGAATGCCCATCCACTCCTGAGGCAGGTGTAGTGGACAGTGCCATGCCAGAAACACAAGGACTCTAAGCGGAACACCATGATAGGGTAGAAACCATTCTCTAAAGGCCAGGGCCCAGTGTACACTCTGAGCACCTGTCTTCTCTGAACCTTGACCCGTGGTTTCCATGGAAGCGGTGCTGCAAACGAGGCACTGACTGGCGTCATAGTCCCTTTACGGCATGATTCTCACTCAGCACCTTGTGTCCACTTCCCCTGAAAATATCTTCAAACAGGTTCCCTGAGGGCAAAATCTAGGCATCTCTTATTTCTTTATTGTTGTTGCACATCCTATTTCTCTGCTTCAGCTCTTCACCGTATCAATAAAATTAATATTTATTTCATTAAAACTTTTACTGCATTAAATTTGTGTCAGGAGGAAAAGTCTCCTGCTATTTCCTTGCTTTGTCTGGATAGAGCAAAATGGTGCTGAAGTGAATGTGAGACCACAAGACTGTGTGGGACACACATGGGTAGGCGACTATGTTGGAGGACATGGGAGAGGCTGGAGTATATTGGTCACTGCACAGTGTAATTGTGAGAATGGGTGACTCAGTGGGACACACAAGTGGGTGATCATGTTGGCGGACCTGAGGACAGTCACTGGACAGCATGACCATGAGGTAAGAGCAGAGTGGGGTGGCTGAAACTGGCCTGGGGTGGTGGCTTTGGGAGATGCTTTGCTTCCCCTTCATGGCACTCATAGTTTTTTGATGTCTGCTTATTCCCTTCAGAAAGGAAATGTGGGATCATAATAGCCGAGGCTACACATGGCTTGAATTGTATTAAGAGCACTCCACCTTCCTGCAGATGAGCGTGCATCTCGCAGGTTCTTTGATGCTTCGCAGCCCAGCTGCTTTGCTAAAGAGTCATTATGTGCAAGCACACGGCGTGCTAACTCGGCCCTTTCTTCCTCCGGTCAATTAATGCTCTAATTTCTCCATGTTCTTGAAGTTAGAAGACTGTTTATGAAGGCAGCCTGCTAGAATTTAATAATAATAACCCGGGCAGGATCAGCACATACTCCTCTTTCCAGCAAGTTCTAACTAACCGGTGTCAGAATTTGAAGGTCTAAGTTGCCTCCTCTCATGAAAATGAAAATGACTTAGGATTGTGGTGGGCTTGTTTCCACTTCTTTGCCTGCTTTGTGCACACAGTCTGTCTACCTTTGGCCAGTGTGGGAAGTGCACTTTGCCTAGCACACCCTGGTGAAGGTGGCAAGGGCACCAGCCATGCTTCCTACAGTGCAACATTCTACAATGGCCCCAGCTTCAACTCCTGCTTTGCTCTTAGCTTTCTGCATGCCTGTGAGATACTCCCTAATTCCCTGATGATCTGTCTCATTATGGGTGAGGTGGGATTCTAATAACAGGGTGTGTGTCAGGATAAATTACATAAATAGATACAGCAGCTCACTGAAGCCTATGAAGGGCCCTCAACTGGAAGCTGTAATTGTGTTTGTGTGTTTCCGCAAACTGTCTGCATAAATACATGTTTTACCTGATGGAGAGTCATCTAGAAAGGAAAATAAAACTAATTGTATAATAGCTCACACCCTATGACCTGGAACAGTGTTTTTTTAGTTGCTGGCACTCTCTGCCTCTGCTGGGACTAAGAATGCATTAGAAAGAACGTGGCAGCCTTCTTTCATTTTTTGCCCCTGCGGCTCTGGCTATGTGCCCTTTCTTGCAGTCAATTTCATGACAACAAACTTTTCAAATTAGTTTTTAGTCTATTTCAACTTTACTGTTATCTTTCCAAACTATTCAGTTTCTTGTCAAAAATATAATTATCCGCCCAGGTCTGGGACAGCAGGTTTGACTTTTCATTACGCTCCTGTTCCCAGCGGTATGCTCAGAACAGCAGGCATTCCTGCTGCACAATCTCCTTCAGCGTCAGGATGATGGACCTCACTTCACCCACTTCCTTCCCCTGTTGCAATCAACTTGAATTATGCCATTCCTTTCCAGAATATAATCCCTTGGTCACATTTGAGTGCAATCCTTCCTGTTGCTCCTCAAAGTCCTATCCTCTAACTCTTCCCCTGTTTCTGCCCCTAATCCTGTGGAGCTGCTACAAACCGCATGGCCTGGTTTTGCCTGTCCCCACCAGCTTCGATGCCTGCCCACTTGGGTTACTGAAGACCACTCCTGTGTGGTACATCCCTGCCCCTCACCTGGCTCTATAGTTCTTGGTCTGAAATGCACAGTTCACCATCCTCCATCTTGGGTATCTGATGGGACATAACCCTTCTTGGTACAGGAGCTGGGAGCACTAAGCTAGGGATAGCACCTGGGGTTGGGCAGTGTGAAGCTTGTACCTCCCTGATTTCCACCTCTGGTAGAGGAATCCCGTCATTTGCCTCATGGGAATTCCATAAGACTGAGAAAAGTTGATGCACACATCAGGCTCTGGGATATGGAATAAATTGATATTGGGGCAGGCTCTGGGATCAGAGATACACTCATCCCATAATGCTCTCCTTACATTGTGTCCCACAGGACAACGACCCCTTCCTAATCTATCCTTGCGACCCAGAACACATGACCCAGACTATATGAGGCTTTTTTCTCTATCATTCCAATGTCTGTATGCACTAAATTATTACTATTGCTCCCCTGCTTGGTGACTGTGATTGTTCGATGTAACTTGCAAACCTCTTATAGTACTTTTTTTTTATTTCTCCATATTCTTGAGAAGAGAGGATTGTCCTAAAGAGTTTTCATTCTGTTGATTACATGTGTATAGAGATTGAGGGCAGATGTTTAAACTGTGATTGGGGTTCAGAGGCTTGTTTGTGGCTCTTTTTTTTTTTTTTTTTTGGTAAAAGAGCTTCATATCTACAAGTGTGCCCCTCTGTCAGGGGCATGGTACTTGATGGTCACAGGTAGAAGTTGCGGGGCGGGGGAATGGAGGTGGAGGCTGGAGGTGGAGGCTGCATGTAAGGGCTGCAGGTGGGGTTGGAGGTAGGGGCTGCAGGTGGGGGCTACAGATGAAAAGCATTCCAACTCCATCATTCCCATACCCTTCCTTAGGACCTCCTGACATGAATGTGCCATGTAGCTGTATAGTGATGAAGTTTACAGGTCTGACCAGGTAGACCTTTTTGTGTTTACCATAATTTCAGATTAGGTGCTTGTAGCATCTTCAACCTGAGAGCTACTGATGCTGGAACTGGCTACTTTTTCTTGAATAACAACACAGGAGGCCTGGGCTGTGCATCTTACCATGTTTATCTGCATCTGTGGTCTCTACTCAGTGGAATCCAGTGTGTCTTCACTCACAGCTGTGTCCCTCTGCACCCCCACTGAGGACATCTGCCCCAAAATGATTAGCTTGTATTTGTGTAGTATAGAACTCATATGATTAGACACATCTGGTGATGTCTGGTCTATGGAGCCCACAGTCTGCTGGAGCCTCTGCCTTTGGGAATCTTTTTTAAGCTAAACCCTGAAAGATCTGCCTGCCTGGGGTCCTGATAATCTCTGTAGTACCTGCAGTCAGTCCTGTGGCCAAGGACCCCTGTTTCTGAGTGGAAAGTCACATTAGAGATAAAGACCTCAGTGTTCCCATGCTGGCTGTTTCCTCATAGCTCAATGTATCAAGTCCCTCTCTATAAAGACAGGAAGAGTGGGGGTGGTGGAGGGACGTTCCTGGTGTATCTGTCTCAAAGCACAGGAGAGTCCACCTAGCAGCAAAGCCAGCCTCAATGTACGTACCCTACTACAGACAACCTGGTTTGCTTTGGGGTGTGTTTTACTTACTTGATGTCTCAGAGTTGAATTACTATATTTTAAGATCTTAGAAACAGGCTCTGGATTCACAATTAGAGTTTCTTGCTTGATTTTATTTCTTAATGCTCATGAATGCTCAGAAAACACATTTTTGTAGTAATATCAAATATTTGCTAATTCCCATTGTTCTCCAGCCAAAGCTGCATAAACAAAAATTGCTTTTAAAATGTCAATCTTCTTATTTCTCCTTCCATACTTTCTCTTTTCCCCATATAGATAAGCATTTAATTTTTTTATGGTTAATTCTATTTGTTGAGAAAAAGTCTATCTATATATCTACATATGCTCTTATCACCTCAATCCCCAATTTACACAAATAATACTGTATTTTAAACTCTTCACTGTTTTTCTTATTTAACAAATTATAAAGCTCATTCTAGAATCCCCCTCCTCTACCATTTCATATTTTTCTCTGTCTACCATACTCTTTATCCCTTTCTTTTTCTTTCCCCCAGCTGGCAAGTACTCTGAAGCAGAGATAGATGGGAAATTATTGTTCAACTAGTTTACTAAATCTTTGAGTTTTAATATCCAGCCTTTAATTTAAAAAATTAGTCTGGCAGAAATAGTTTTGTGCAGTTGTCTTGCTGGACTTTTAAAATAAGAGGAGGTCTCAGCATGGTATACAGTGTACAGATCCACTGAGAGTGGATCCAGTGTGTGTATCCACAAAGAGTGCATCCAAAGAGTGTACACATCCATGCAGAGCAGACCCAAGCAGGTCTTTGTTCATAAGGCTGCATGATCATGAATGTACATCTTTGGTTTGTTTCCCACAATAGTCACAAACATACATATTCATAATAGTTATCAATTTAAGTGGAGATATGTGGGTTCCTACAGGAAAATAGCATTTTAATCATTAAAAACAAGTCTCTTCAAGGGAAATTTAAAACAAGCTGTATCATCTCCTTCAGAGACTAAAGTGAGAGTATTTGACAGTTTATGAGACTCTTATTTTCATCAAAATGCAAAGACATCATAAAGGAAAATATAGAGAAATATTGTTTGTGAATAGAGACACAAACTATTATGGACATCTTATGACAGAGAGTTCAGTTAAACATACATTATACAATGTGATCTAACAGTTTTCTTCCAAGAATTAATGATTGATTCATCATTTCCGAATAACCCATGATACTATCAATTAAGGAGGTAAAATGATATGATCATATCAAATAATGTGCAAGAAGCTTTTGACTGATTCACCCAAGCCAGTTTGCTAGGGACATAGCCAGTGCCATTTTAGGGATAGAAAACAACAGAAGCAGATATTCTCAGGGTTCTGAATGCCAGAAGACCAAAGTGAGGTATCAGGCAGAGCCTCCACCCCATCTTCTTTATTTTCTAGAAGGTGCCCAAAACTTCCCAGGCTGTGCCCACATCACCAACACTGTAGGTCTATGCCACCTCCTACCTCTGATAATGATGCCATTGTTTCACATAGGGTCCATCCAGACAGGCTAGAATAATTCTGAACCTCAGGATCTTAAATTATATCTGCAAAGACCATTGTGTTCCAAGCAAGGTCACATTCATCAATTAGGGAGGAAGGGTGGATGTGTGGATACTGGGGTCACCATGCAACCTACCTCAGTAACCTTCTTATGAGTAGTTCTCAGTAAGGCTTTTCCTCAGCTTGTAGTCACAGCATGTGCAGGACAGTATGTGAACAGAGACGTCCCTATGAACAGATGTAGCACACTGGGGACTGAGTGAGCAATCCCTACCTAGAACAGACACAATGCATGGAAGAACTCAGTAGTGGATGCCCAACACAGACACAGTACACACAGGGACTTAATGATGTATCCCCATGAATACACATAGCACAAAGGGTACTGAGTGATGAATCTCCCAAAAACAGATACAACACAAAGGGAACTGAGCAATGGATCACTGGCCTTCCCCACCTGAATGAGTCCCAGTGTTTTCCAAACTGGTTGCTGGAGGCTGGTCATTTAATGGCAAGGGAAAGCAGTAAACAGTATCCAAATGGGAAGGCCATGAGCCTGACTTTATTCCAGGACACATGGTGATCTAACAGAACTCGCAAAGGATTAGCAGATAAACTCCTGAAACCAGTTAGCCTGTTTGCTGGATTCATTAGGGGCTAGATGAGTAAACAAAATGCTGTTGTGTTTCCCTGAACAATGATCAGCAAACGTGTGACATTCACAGTCATTCAGATCAACCTTTGTTACTCTAGGGAAATGGGATTTTTTTTATTAACTGGGAACTGTAAAATGCTGTTGGAAGAAGAGGATGAAAACACAGAGGGATGCCTCTGTGCTTTCCAGAGGACTCAGACAACTAAAAGATCCCAACTCTCAGCTTAATGTGACCACTGTGAAAACCCCAATTTGGATTCATAGATGCTCAGTAACAGAGTATTTACCTGGCATGATTGAATCCTGGGGTCCCATCCCCAGCACTTCATAAACATTTCTCCAAGATTTTAGAGGGATGGACCCAATTATTTCTAAATGTTTTTGGAAATGTGAATAAACCAAATATCTAAAGTGATATTGAGGAGGAAAGTGTGTGTGGGGAGGTAGTTAGGGGGGGAGAAGGTGTCTGCCCAATGTGAGGTTTTACCTCAAGGCTCCAGTCACAAATGGGACATTGTTGGAAGGGGACACTCGGATCCTTGAACTAAAATAGTTACCCCAGTAGAAACTAGTAGCAGGCTCCCCACACCCTGAGATTTTAACAGTACAGAAACTGTTCAGGACAAAGAATAGCCCTTCTCATAACTGAAGATGGAACCATGGGCATGCACAGGCCGAATGGGAATATCTCTTCTCAGACAACAAATATTTAAACCTATAATCAAGCTATGAATGTTTGTAGAGAGCAGGGAATCTGTCTCACACTAAGAAATAATCCCCTAGACTTGTCCTCCCAAATTCAATTGTTGCTAAAAATAGTAAGCACACTCTAGAAATGAGAAATGTTTGATGCATGAAAGATTGCATGCAAATGTAGAATGACAAGCTATATACTAGAATAAGGTATTTGTAAATTGAGTGCCTAATAAATACAAAAAGGACTTGGCATCTGGGGCTGGAGAGATGATGTAGCAGTTAAGAGCACTGGCTGCTCTTCCAGAGAACCTGGGTTCGATCCCCAGGACCCATATGGTAACTGAAAATTGTTTATAACTCCAGTTCCTGGGGATCTGCTGCCCTCCATTGCAAAGAACGCTATTCAGCAATAAAAAAGAATAAGTTTGAAATACCAAGAGAGAACCCCAGAGAGTTGCTGACCGAACAAATGCCAAAATCAAAGGGTTCTTTACTGTAAGATACATTTGCATAATTTATGAAATGATGAAATGAGAGAAAGAGACACCAGCATGGTAGTAGCTAGAGGCTTGAGGGTATGCAGAGGGCTGGGAACATAAGCAAGTTGGCTGTGGATACCCAGTGGTTGGGGCTGTGTACCTGTGGCTCTCTCTGTACTGTTTCCATTGTGTTGAGTCTTATAGCTGCACATGACTATAGTCATTGGAACTCAAAACTCATTTAAGGACCATATCACAAGTGCAGTGCTATGCCAAGCCGCATAAGGATGAAGGTAGTCACCTGTCAATAGCTACGTGCACATCTCACTGGGGTAAACCTACCAATGCTTAGCTCTCATGTGAGAATGTGAAAATACTCTGCTTTGGACATGGGCATGGAAGTGGCTTCCTCAGGTGGTTTTGATGAGGAATATCTCTTCATTGAAATCAGGAGAGGAAAGTATTAGCACACTCCATGCATCTAACCCCTCTCATCAAGCCATGAGGAACAAGCCAATAAAGAACACCATGGCCTCTGCATCAGCTCCTGACTCCAGGTCCCTGCCCTGTTTGAGTTCCTGTCCTGACCTCCTTCAGTGATGAACAGTGATATGGAGCATAAGTCAAATAAAACTTTCCCTTGCCAAGTACTTTGGCCGTAATGTTTCATCACAGCAATAGTCACCTAACTAGGGCACAGGCACTCCCAGATCTTTAGGGAAGACCAATGCAGACTCAAGATTAAATACATACATTCCCAGGGTATATGCGTATGTTTATATATGCTCTTGTGTACACAATTAACAGTGAAATTCCAGTTCTCTTCCTTCCCTGCTATAATCAATTTACACACACACACACACACACACACACACACACATATACCCTACACACATGCATGCATACATTCACCAAAGGGACACTGAGCCATAACCATGTGCATATCATTATAAATAAGTGAAAAATACAATTCAGCCAGCATCTCTGTGTGACCAGACTTCCTATCCACCAAGGGTCTATGCTATTGGTAAGTCATTATACACAAAATATAAATTATAAGTCATAGAGAGTAAATAAGTAACAGTTCACATACTCTATCTCATAGCCAACCTTATGCCAGAAATCCACTGGAACAACTTTATTTAAAGATATTTTATTCACAATAAACTGCATATATTTAAAACTATACAATGTGATGAGTTTTGACAACTGAGTTCACTCCTTTGTGACATTTTAATTTCCAAATCCTCAGAGCATCTTTGTGTCACCTTGACCCACTTGGGACCTGTCAAAAGATATGTCTTTAAACACTTATGCATCTGTCTAACCTGCAATATCTCATTTAAATAATAGTAAATGAGAAGTCGTGATTTTGACACTTCTCAGAAAGCAGGGGCTTCTACTGTTTCTAGGGATTCTGCTTTTTGGTCAGTGAGGCTTGAACTGATCCTTAGAATTGCACCCTACAAGTCAGTCACAGCAAAGTGACTTTTTCATCACCTTTATTATTTTATTTAATAATATCAGACTTATGGTGTCCTGATAAGGATACTGAACAGTCGCTGAGGTATGACTCGGCTCTGCAGAATGTCATACCACTTTACAGGGGAAAGTCAACTGTGGCCACAAACAAGAGAGAACCAGGGTTCAAAGAGCAGCTGATGATGATGAGGGCATTGGTGATACGTCACTGACCAGGTGTGATGTGAAGGACACAAACATTCTAAGACACTCATAGTGCCAAGGTTAAGAAATCTGAGACCTTTTATCTTGGCCTTTAGAATGGAATCAAAATGCAAGGTTCTGAGTGGGTTGTTTACTGGAGCCAGCAAATCTATTATTTTCAAAGTGAGGCCTCCTCTACTCACTTTTTATATAAGTAAAATGATAGAGGTGTTTCCAATAGGGTCCAGAACATTCCCCTTTTCTGATGACAATCAGAGGTCATTCATGTTCTTTCAGTTTCCATTTGAGGAGACTTTTCCTCAGCTCACCAGGTGTGTGGCCCCTTGGGCTCTGTGTTTTCAGGCAAACTTTACTTCCTTCTCGTGACCAACATGAGCTTCTAGATCTCCCTGGCTAGTTCTGGGTATCAATCAATTTCCAAAGATTTATTCTTGATGTGTCTCTCCCTCAAAGCTGGCTTTTAGATCCTTTGTATTATGAGTTTCATATTTTCTTGAGTTGACTACAATTTTCATAAGATCTTAAACATATAATTTTCACTATCTTCATCCTGAAAATGAGCACAAGGCAGCCAAAGGCAGTTTTATTGTTTTCAATTACTGCATTAAAATGCCTACCATCCTAGGAAAATTTCACCTAGACTTCAGTGTTCCTTTTATAAGTACATCACAGAAGCAACCTGTAAATGGCTGGTACTGGTCTTTTTAATGCAATATAAAATCAAATTAATAAAGAACTGGCTGTGGAAACAGGACTTCCCCATGAATGTTCTCAATCATGAGATGTGTGTTAGTGACTGAAGTTTTAGGGCCATATGCAGAGGACAGAAGCCATCTTCAAGTGTAATAAAGGATTTTTATCTGTGCATGACACAATGGAGGTTAAAACAAGAAACCCAAAGTCGGAACACTGTAGCCTGTGTCTCCAAGGAATCACTGAGACCATGAGAAAAGAGTGGGACCTAATATTTTAGAATGAAAAACATTCTAGCCAGAATAGGTGCACAGTAAATCTACTTACAGCCTTGAAAGTATGATTTTGTTAAGCAGGCCTGGTTGTGCATCTATTTAACCCCAATACTCAGAAGGTAGAGGCAGGTCAACATCTGTATGACTGAGGTCAGCCTGGTCTATATGGAGAATTTGAGAACATCTGGTGCGGTACAAGGAGACCCTGTCACCAAAAAAAAAAAAAAAGAAAAAAAAAAAAAGAAAGAAAAAAGAAAAAAAGTGCAAAGCAAATTTTCTTTAAATCTAGGTCAGCTTTAGCTTAGGCTTGTGTCTTAGTTACATTTCTGTTGCTGTGATGAAACACCATGACTGAGGTAACTTACAGAAGGACGGGTTTATTTGGTTCCAGAGGGATAAGAGTCCATCACTATCCCAGCCAGGAAGCATGGCAGCAGGCAGGCATGGGGCCTGTAGCAGTCAGTTGAGAGCTCACATCTTAACTGCAAATAGCAAACACAGAGAACATTCAAAATGATGTGTCTTCAGTCTCTCAAAGCCCACCCCATTGACATAAGACCACACCTCCTAAACCCTACACAGAGCCTGGTGACTGAGGACCAAGAATCCAAATGCCAGAGCCTATAGTGGTATAATGGACAGCTCATTCAAACTGTTGCAGTTTGCACAAAACTTGCTAAGATTACTATACAGTGCTATGCGATCACTCCCTCACACATGTCTGTAGCACCGTGGAAGGCCTGCATTCCAGAAGGTCAAAGGTTACACTGGGTCAGACCTCCTTAACTGAGATACATGGCGCAGTTGAATCTGAACATGCAACTTGAAGTCAATCTCCTTAGATTCCACCCAGGTTACCAGACCAACAGGGAAAAAAGAGTGGGGTGGAGTTCACATGGCCCATTGTGGAGGGTGACACATGTCTTATATAGAGCCACAGCTTATGATGCATGCTCCAGGCAGACCAGTCTCTTACCTCAGTGGGCTGAAACCCAAACAGAATTCCCTATTACAGACATACTTGTGCCTACTTAGACAGTGCAGATACTGAGTTTGAAAGCTGGTACCTCCATGGTCTATGAGACTGAAGACATAGACACCTCACGTGAGATTCTAAGATCCAGCAGGACATCATGTGGTCCTCGGAGGAGATAAGCAGTGCAGATGTAACCCTGCACTGAACTTAGCCTTGACCACACCAGTGAGAGCATCTCATTTTTGTTTTAGTCAAAGCATACTCCTGTGAAAAGCAAATGCAAGATTCTAGGCTTGTGGCCAAATTCTCCACCCCAACACCATACTTAAGCACAGTTATATGACATTTTAGCAAGCCCAGGCCACTGTCACAGTCATCTACTGTACCCATGACAGACAAGGTCTTTGCTATGGGAGGGTTGTGCTGGTTCGGAGGCACTGTCTTGCTTCATGCACAGGCAGCAGCAGTGATGTGAACCACATCCACACAGTGCCAAAAGGACCAGGCAATGGTCCCAAAAGATGGAACGGTTATCTGAAAATGTTGAGAGGAAATGCGGAGATTTTTGAGTTAAAGCTGCAGGAACACGTGAATCTGACAGCAGGTGTGGGCATATGCACAGGGAGCTTCTGGTGTGTTCAGTCTTTCCCCCACCAGGAAACTGAAGCTGGCTGTGATCATTTTTTTCACTGCTCATTAGCACCCTCCATCCACTGTGGTTGAAGGGCAAAGGCAGCAACATCCATGAGGTATCAACTCTACATCTGAGGAGTGATGGGTAGCAAGTGAGCAGAGGTGAATACGAACTCTCCAGGGCATTACTTGTGTCAGGGTGGGAAGTTGTGCTGCCGGTAGCATGGAAACACCTTGCTCTGCTGGAGTAGGGGACAGTTGCTACAGCTTTTTATGAAACGAGTGTTCTTGACTCTCTAAGGAAATACCTGCTGAGCAGCTGAAGCAATGCAGTCTCTGCAGCCTGTTAATTAAAAATCCCGGTAACAACAAGGGCAGAATTTTAAGACTTGTCTAGGGAATGTCATTTAAATGTACTGATTTTGTTATAACTTAGAAACCCACATGAGCTAAGTTGTTGTTGCTGTTTATTTGTTGTTAGGAAGTACTGGGAATTGCACCCAGGACTCCACCCATGCTAGACAGGTGCTCTGCCACTGAGATACATCTCTGGCCCTCTTTTTATGTTTTGTTTTGAGATAGAATCTTCTACATTACCCAAGCTGGCTTTGACTTGGCTCTGCAGCCCAAATAGCTCATGAACTTGAGCTGCCTCAGTCTCCCAAGTAACTGGCAATACAGGTCTGTGGTACCAGGCCAGGCCTTAGATGAACTGTCTGTGGTGATTAAAATGGTATCATCCTACTGTATTCCCAATATTATGCAGAAATTATGTTGCTATGTAAGAATGGACAGGTGAGGGTGTAGCATGATTTAAGAGTCCCTAATGGCAAACCCCCCTCATCCTGAGGACAGAATCTGAGGTTATCTGATATTGCTGGGGCTTAGAGTAATTGCTAATTGTATATATGACCATGGTTGGATGTAATCTTAAAATTTAGTTCCATTCATTCAGTACTGAAAAACAAGTAAGTGTATGGCTGTGTGTGTGTATGTGTGTGTGTGTGTGTGTGTGTGTGTGTGTGTGTGTGTGTGTGTGATGAATGTGTATGTGGGTGGGTATACTCACTTGTACATGTGCATGGTAAAGACCAGAGATAGAAGTCTGGTGTCTTTCTCCATATCTCTATACCTTATTTTCTTAGGCAAGGTATCTCATTGAACCAGGAGATCACCAGTTTGGCTAGGCTAGCCGACCATCACACTCCCAGGGTCCCACTGTCTCTGCATTCCCAGAGCCAGAATTAAGATGTGCATTGCTATGCATAACTTTTTTTTAATGTAAGTTCTGGGAATCTAAATTAATGTCTTCATGCTTCACACAAAATGCTTTACCCACAAAACTGTCTCTCCTTTACTGAATACCTGTATCACCTGTTTTCAAATAACTTTCCCAAGTTCTTCTGGAATCAAAGACACCCAAGAAATCTGTGGATAGATATTATCACTGGCAAGGGAGACTAGTCACAAGCCACACAGTAGTGTTGACCACACAGGATGGCCCTTAGCACTGAGTTGTGTTGACGCAGTCTGGTCCCACCCTACCATTGACAATGGAAGTTAATCAATAGAGAGTGTGGGCAGGAAATGATTTAATGGGATAGGCACTCATCTGGCTACACTTCTACACATCCAGGGTGAAGGCCCTCATTCCATGCTTCCACTTAACCATAGTGACAGCCCACAGCCATGCTTTACCATATCCACAGTGACAGCTGTCAGCCACATTTCCACATATCCATAGTGACAGCTCATGCTTGACTAGTCAGTAGAATCGAAACATGCTGTGCATAGGAAAGCATTATTATATATTATCCTTACCTGTCATCTTTTTGGTAATGTTTAAAATTCAAGTATGTAACAACTACCCCCTTTATAAAAGTGGTTTCAGGAATCCATCATATTCCCAGACTCATTTATCTCCACCTTCTGGGCTGTTTTCTTTCTATTTATTCCATAGCACTTGGTCTTCTCTCATGAATAACAAGGTGCTGATTTCCTGAAGTGCTTATAAAGACCACCTTTTTAAAAAAGAATTGACAGGTGTTAAAAGCAGTTGATGCCAAGAGGTAATGATTTCTACTGCCCTCAAATCAAATATTATTATACATCAAAGCTAGACTTGTAATTGACATTTTTTTTAAATTATTCACATGAAAACTAGAGGGTACACTCCAAATACAACAACTAGATTTATTTAATAAAATGAATATTTTAATTTCCCATCTGTCAGAAAATTTTCAATTTGTCCAAGTCTCAATCTGGGCCAATAGGATAAAATTTACTGTGTTTCATAGAATGAGTATGATAAAATCTGCAGATAAACACAATCTTTTACCTTGTTGCAAAACACAGAATCATTATTTAAAATACTGTTTTAAACCTGCCACTCCAGGCTGGAGTCTTCAATGACTTGAGGGCTGGAGAATCACTCTCTTGAGTGAGTATGTGTCCATCAGAAGAGGAAGGTGCAGTTAAGATACACATGCAAACACTGAGCTCTATAGAGGTCATTAAAATGATTTTGAAGATGGCATGGGCTACAAGGGTACTGGTGAAAGGAAATAAGTTTTCAGTGGAGAGCAATAGCAGGGACCATTCTTCGTTTCATGCTTTTAAAAATTGCTAAGAAAGATATGGTCAGTGTTTGTATTACAAAATAAAATGAAAACTATGGAAGGCTGTGCATATACAAATTATGTTCATGCAGCCATTCCATGAAGCTCATGTATTTCAAAATATCATCTTATATATGATATATATATATATATATATATATATATATATATATATATATAAGATTTTAATTAACCAAAAGATAAAATGTTGGTAATGGTAAAAATATTAGTGGGGAATGGTCTTCAAGAAGAACCTACTATGTCCCAGCTGTCTTGAGTAGGTGTTAAAAATGTGAGAGTTCCAAAAACAAAGTCCCTGTATAGCTAGAATATAAAGCCAGAGACAATGAAAATAGAAACCCTCACAGTAGGAATAAGTGTGAGCTGTAGCCACAGGAGACTCCAGTTACCTGAGCAAGTGGCATCCAAGTAGAATCTCCATAGATAAGAGTTCATGGCCGGGCGGTGGTGGTGCACACCTTTAATCCCAGCACTCGGGAGGCAGAGCCAGGCGGATCTCTGTGAGTTCGAGGCCAGCCTGGACTACCAAGTGAGTTCCAGGAAAGGCACAAAGCTACACAGAGAAACCCTGTCTCGAAAAAACAAAAACAAAAAAAGAGTTCATGACACAGGGTAGAGTGGCTGAGTTTTTCACAGATAATGTGGGTCTGAGGGGAGTTGATACTGTAGGGGTCTGAAGTGCATTTTTCCCACCTCCCTCTGGAAGGAAAGGACAGAACTTAGAACACAGGCAGAAGGTGACAGCAGAAACCAGAGCATAGAAGGCTTGCACTCTGTGAGAAACATGAAGCCAGGATGAAGGGAAGGGCTACGAGCTTATCTTTCCAGTCTGAGTCATCCTTGGACTTGGTGTTTTGGCCATAGCATAAGAAGTAGGTTGAGGACATGGGTGAGACAATTTGTGTGGACACAATGAGGATGGAAAACTGTGGACTATGACTGGGGAATGGCCTAGACCTGAGATAAGAAGCAATGTGACATGTTTGAGACTGTCACGGCTGTAGACAAATCTTATGTAGTGTGTTTTGAAGGAATGAGATAAGACTTGGTGGCCCATGATTGGATAACACAAGCTTCTTGTAAAGTTTCAAAATAATCACTTTAGCATGTATAATTCATGGGGAAGCTAAGATGGGTGAGACATACAACTGCTAATGAAGTCTTAACCTGGAGTTTCAGGAAGCCAAGGACACAAAACTGGAAAGATCACTTATCTAATCCCAATCTGTTCTCTGGATGCATCAATAATAATGAAAGACTTTTGATTTTTAGAGCAGCTTGGAGCCAGACTGGGTGGAGGAACCAATGCCTCTACCTCCTCACAGATGGCTCATCTATACCACTGCCAGAGGTCTCTGTAGGTAGAAGAGGGTGATTTCCGATATTTATCCTACATTTGGGAAATGCAAGCTATATGAAGAAACATGGAAGGAACTGATCCCACTGCTTCATGGAGAGCTGTGGGAAATCAGTTGTGTTGCCAGAAATGTTGATGCTCATACTTTGAGATATTATATCCTTAGTGAAAATAACAGAACTATAAACACTCCTCAACCTAAATACAGTTACCTATAGATATGTCCACTTTAAGGTGCAAAGTACTGCAAGTCAAAGTGCGTTCAATGCATAATCTCATTGGAGAATGAGCACTCAAGTTGAAACACTGCAAACCCAACACTCCTTACCTCAAGCTAGAGTAACTGTCCTGAGTCAGTACAGAAGCAAATTCCTAAGTAAGTGGCCAACTTAAAAAAATAAATAAATAAAGCACCCTTCTGATTAAAGACCCATGGCTAAAAACAGTAAGAAATGGAAAGAAAATGGGGATCATATTCTATATTGACTGTAATCAGAAATACTCATAGCCTACAATAGTACCTGAGCTGAAGAGAAAGAAGGGGCAAGGGAAGGAGATGTACAAAGGAAAGTGTGGTTCTCCATGACTCCTCAGGGGGCTTCATGTAGAGACTGTTTCTCAGAGCAGACCAGTCCAGGGGCACGGGCAAGCTTCAGGAGTCCCCTCCATGACAGTATATTGTAGGACAGGAGATCTTGAGAAGAGAGACAGTGTCACCTTCTGAACAGCATGCCTCCAGTGTGGCTGATCAAGAAGAAGTGTGGCCAGGATTGATCTGCTCCAGCTGTAGCCAATGCTCAGCTCCTGGGAAGCAGGGCCCCTTTCTTGTGACCCAGTGCAGAGTAGGTGTGTTGAGTGGCATCAGTACAGACCATATAGCTTGATCAATGATCTTCTGCCCTCTAAGGGAAGCATCAGGCCACAGAATAGGCACTTATAACCCACCCATTCCATGTCTTCCAGCCAGCCACATGCTTCTTAGTGGAGAACTAGTCCAGGAAAAGCTTCCTGCTTAGAAAGCAAGAAGGGAAAAGATCAAGTGAGAGCCTTTGCTGAACAAGAGACTGACTGCACTTCATTAATTTCCATAGCCCCACTGAGGACCACGGAATCACCATCAAGCCTGATGTTCTCAAAAGTCCAACATCCATCCTCTTACATGATCATCAACTATTTTTCATACCCTGTTCAGTGTCCACTTCACTTTTATCATCTCTTCCAATTAGTATCTTTTGGTATTCCATAACCATTGTCTTTGACAGGGCTCTGAAGAGCACTAGAACCATAGGATGCCTGGGCATAAATGAGGAAGAGAATCAGGAAGATTGATTCATGAAGGCTTTTATACCTTCATCTGCAAGATGTTGACCCAGAAAACCCACCAGAGTCATGAAACCTAAGGCCTGAAAACAGGGGAATGGATGCTTCAAGTTCCCAAGTTTAAAGGTCCAAGAGGCAGGAGCCTTAATGAGCAAAGTTGGGAGATGGTGGAGGTCCTGGCTCTAAGAAAGAGAGTTGTAGTTCTATATGTGTTTGTTATATTCTGTCCCTTTGTGGACTGCATGATGTCCATCCATAACAGCATGGACAGACCTCCTATTTCTCTCTTCCTCCTTCTCTTGTTCCTTCTCCTGTTCTTTACCTCTCACTCTTCATCTTCCTCTTCCACCTTGTTCTCCACTTCTTTCTCCTTAGATTTTTTTCTTTCTTTCTTTTTTTTTTTTTTTTCGTTTTTCGAGACAGGGTTTCTCTGTGTAGCTTTGCACCTTTCCTGGAACTCACTCTGTAGTCCAAGCTGGCCTTGAACTCACAGAGATCCGCCTGCCTCTGCCTCCCGAGTGCTGGGATTAAAGGTGTGCACCACCACCGCCCGGAAGATTTTTTTCTTTTTTAGATAAGTTTCAGCTCTACAGCCCAGATTTTCCTGAAACTCACAAATATCCTTCTGCTACAGTTGTCTGAAGGCTATGAGTATAGGTACTCAGCTCCAATGCAGGTCCTGTGACCAACTTCTCCATTTTCCATTCTCTCTACTCCCATCATTCCCAGTGGCTGAGGACCATTCTTCCTTACTAGTTAAGGAGGTTTTTGGCAGTCTGGTCAGAGTGACACACAAAAGCAGGCATCACAGCCTCAAAGTTGACAGGATGAAGACACATGCCAGCGTCCCAATAATCACTTGCTGCTAGCACAAGAGAACACTGCTTCCCTTTCTCATGCATAAAACAATATTTCAGTAAAATGTGTGGTCCTCTAATGGTGCACTCAGGGAGCTCTTGTCAGGAGACTGTCTCCTCACAGCTCTCCCCACAGGCCAGTCCCATTATCCAGAAGTGCAGATCAGTTAGGAAAGGCTTGTCAAACAGGACACCTATGAAAAGGACCCATCCCAAACTGGTTGAGGGCTCCTGTGCTCATGGCACAGGCTGGCCTTCATCAGTTGTCCATAAACACTCTGTCTTTTGTTTAAGTCCTTTAGCAGTTTTCTGGGATGTCATTTTTTAAAAAGTTACTGTTTATATATTCTTGAGAGCCAAACTTTTATTTTCTGGGGCTCTGAGTTGGTATGGCTGTGATTGGAATCTAAGCAAGAAGGGATCCTCTGTGGTCCCCGTTGTTGACGTTCTTCCTGCTGGGCTTCAGCCTTAAGTTCTCCTTGCTGTTTACAACAGGTCTGGGGACTCCTCAGCTCATATGGATGCTAACCAAATGGATTAGGGTGAACCCGAAGGCCTCATTTTAACCAGTTCACAAGAGCAAATGTTCTGTTTTCAAATACTGATTTATTCCAAGATCCTGGTGAGGAGAATGTCCACATGGGAACACGGGGATACCAGGAGCATGGTTTAGCTGATCCTTCGGGCCATCAGGCAGTGTGGAACTTCACTCCCAGAGAGACACTTGTACTGGTGCCCTGTGTTATCAGGGGAGTGGAGAGCAATATGCTTGGATCAGATGACATTTTTAGGAAGACACATCTCTAAAGGATACATGTGGGAAAAGGCAACCACCCCAGCTCTGTAGACACAGACTGATAAAGCCCCTGTGGCAGACCAACAAAGCTGCTTCTCTAGAAATCATCTGGGCATGCTCAGATACACAGACAATTGTATCGTTTGGTGCTCAAATGTGGGGTAGAGAAAATTGAAAAAAATTAACCTTGAAAAATGTTTAAATTCTGCGTGGCTACATTCCTACTTTATTCATGACATTATTTCAATACAACAGACATCAGGTAGCTGTCCTACTGCTCGCAGTAGGTGTGGGGTGGGTATTCTACTGCACATACTAGGTGTGAGGTTGGCATCCTACTATACACAGTAGGTTTGGGGTGGGTGTCTTACTACACACAGTAAGTGTTGGGTGGGAATCCTACTATACACAGTAGGTGTGGGGTAGGGGTCCTACTGCATACAGTAGATGTAGGGTAGACAACCTACTACACATAGTAGGTATGGGGTAGGCTCCCTACTATACATAATAGGTATAGGGTAGGTGTCATTCTGGACACAGCAAGTGTGGGGTAGGTATCATATTGAATACAGTAGACTCCAGGTAGGTGTTTTCCTGCATAAGGTTCAGGGAATGTTTTTAGTACATTCAGTAGTGCTGATTTTGTCACATGTTCAGAAGAAAAGGCAACTGTGTACAACTGTCTTAGTAAACCCATCACACCTGGCTCTGCGAATGAATAAAGTGTATTATGTTTAGTGGTCACCTTAGTAAACGGAAAAAACCCATTAAGCAAATTAAGTCAGTCTAGGAATGAAAGATACCACATTCTTCTCTTATTCTTGTGTCATTGACTTTGTAGAGGCATAAAAATCATAGATGAAAGGGTGACAGAAGAGTTGAGTTAGAACTGCATGGGGGAAATGGGAGGGCAGTGGGGTGCTGGGGCACTCAAGGGACATTATATACTCATTCAACAATGGCTTTATGTTTCCCTGTGTAGTAAAAATTGAAAAACAAACAGGAAAAAAGAGAGTACAATTTTACACACTGGCCCTACCTTAAATGAAGCCCTATGTTCTTCGTGTGCGTCAGAGGCAGTGGGTTGGGTGGGTCAGAAACAGACCTGGAAGAAGGGCTCCATGCTTCCCCAAGCCTGAGAAAGCAATGGAGGGTGGATGCCTCTGTCCAGGGCAAGTGATGCTCCCTCTGCCCAGAACAGGAATGGCAGAAAGTGGCGTATCAAACGTGTTCCTCAGATTAAAACTGGTATTTTAAATCTGTAACATGTGTCTTTCTCTTCTCTGTCCCAGGGTCCATGACAGTACAAATGTACTGCAGGTTAACCACTTAAATAGTGTCTCAGAATTGTCCTTCAGCTCCCGAGGACAGCCTCAGCCCTAGCTGGTTTTACCACAGAATTAGGAACACACAAAGAAGTGGTGACTGTTTTTATTTATGATTCTCTGACTCACTCTACTTTTTATTGCTTCAAATGTGGTATTTTTATCTGCCTATGTCAAAGTCCCTCCAGTTATGTTGATAGATTTCTTTCTAAAATAGCATTTGTCTTTATTTGCCATGAATTATCTTCCAACTGATTCTAAGGAGAATAATACATTAATTTCTGTTCTTTCCGAAAACCTAAACACAAGTTACCATATGCATTAGAGGTACAGTGGTTGAAGATTTCTGAGATACTAGGAGGCATTCCTCTCTGAAAAGCTTCCCTCCCACTGAATGGTAATTTTGATTGAATTTAAATTCTGGGTTTTTATTATTTATTTTATTCATTCATTCATTTATCTATTTATTTCACTAACTCTTGGAGGTAGAAGCTATAAGTAATCACATGAAGTCCATCAGAAGGACTGATTCCCTCCTTGCTCTCTCCCCAGGTTTGTGAAGCTCTGACATTATGTTCCCAGCCCCTTAAAGAGTTGAGACGGACCAGGAATGGCTTTTATAGAGGAAGGGGTGGGGGTAGATGGACCTAGAATGAGTTTCTAGAAAGGTTGGAGGCATATTTTTTCATGGATATTTTGGGGGTTAGTACAGTTGTTTGGCACCTTCTGTGCATGTGTTTATTATGTTGGGGAACTGTACACATGTTCGCATATGTAGGTGTGGGGTAGGCATCCTACTACACACAGTAGGTGTGGAGTAGGTGTCATTCTGGACGTAAGAGGTGTGGGGTAGATAATTGTATTGAATACAGTAGACTAAATGCTGTTTTAGAAAGAAATCAATCAACATGTGTGTGGAGGCCAGAGGTCAACCTGGACATGTTCTTCAGAAGCTGTCGATATTGTTTTTTAAGGTGAAGTGTCTCTCTGACCTACAGATCACTGACTAGGTTTGACTTGTTGGCCAGTAAGACCAAGGAATCTCTGTCTTCATCTTCTTGGTGCTGGGAACACAAGTGTGGGATACCACACTTGGCTTCTCTAATGTGCACGCTGGGGATCCAAATTCAGATCTGGAGTTTGCATAGTAAGCATTTTACTAGTAAGTTATCTCCCCAGCTCTTGTCAATATTTTTTATTTGCTTGTTTTGGTGGTGGTGGCAATGGTGTGTGTGTGTGTGTGTGTGTGTGTGTGTGTGTGTGTGTGTGTGTGTGCTGGGAATGGAATCCAAGACCTTGGCCATAAAGGGGAAGCCTCATCACTGACATACATCCCTATAGTTTTAAAATTTGGAGAAATAAACATAAACAAAAGAACTCAGGCATAGCTTGTGTGTTTTGCCTGAGCTTGTGAGAGACCTATTTGCAAAGGCCATGTCCTTTTGTCCCTGACCTCAACAGCCTGCAACATCACAGCAGATCAGGTAATATATATTGGGTTCCCAAAAGGCCCAGCCGTATTGACAAGGCAGAGTCTTGGCTTCCTGTGAAACGTTGATGCTGGGGACATGTCATCATACCTTCATCTAGTCATGCACGCAAGCTTTAAATGACCAGGCTGTTCTACCACCAGTCTCCAGGTCCTGGCCTTTGGCCCAGCCTAGGTGCACTGCAGACAAATGACCCACAGTAATTGAGGAGACATATTTACACAGGAATCTACAAGAGAATGTCTACTGGACTTACCCTTCACTCTCCACATTTGGAAGCTATGGACATGGCCTCCAGCAGGTGATAGATGTGGAAGCTGGAGTACCCAGAGCATGGAGTATCACTCATCACTGTAAAGACCATGTAATCCCAGCCACACCATGTTCTGAGAAGGCAAAATGGGCTATAGCGAGAGCCTGTAGGTCTCTGTGGTGAGGATGCAGAATGTGGCTTCCCACTCTAACAAATGGGTTACTCTGGTGGGGGATACAATGGAGCAAGGTTGTCCCTGTATGCAGACAGGTAGAGGTGGGAACTCTGTACTATATGTCCACTGTTAATGTGAACCGAAGATTACCCTGAACTGGTAAAGGTCTTTTTTCTTCAAGAATTCTATAGAAGAAAATATGGAGGTGATAAAAGATACATCGATACATTTTAAAGAAGCTGGGCTGCCCTTGAGGGGAATATGGACACTGATCTTCTGCCTACTTAAAGGTGTGGCATCTCCTTTGCACCTGAAATGTGACCTTCTAAGGCTGTATGTCATGGTGAAAGGAAGAGACAAGTGTTGGCTTCCCACCTGCGTCCCTGAGCCCTGCTACCCTCCCCGCACCAGCCTCCTCTGTGTGAGAGAAGTCTAATACATTGGTTTAACGCAGAATTCGTGGACTATTTGGTGTATTAGTGGACTTGTAGCCAAATGAAATCCTGATACTCATTGGAAATCAAATTCAGGGTTCTGTGTGACATGTTTTCCATGACCTATGTAAAAGTGAATTGTTCACCTATGAGTTTGCTTGGGCATTTTGTGCTAGTGGAATTTATCAGCATGTTTACCATATGCTTTGCAGACTCCAGACATTCCTCTGTGGTTATTTTGGTGGGGTGTGTGTGTAATGAACTAACTTTGGTCTTTTTGTGCATAAATCTTTGCTTTCATCTGAATCAGAGACTGTAATTGGGAAGCTTTTCAGCATCCCCCTGGATCGCACATACATTACATATTTACCAAAACCTTTATTGACAGAGGTCAGGGGATCATCTGAATTAGTTGTTCATTCATACATTCATTTTTAGCACAGTCTTTGTACTGGAATCCAGTGCTCATATGGCCTAGGAAAGATGAATTCTCAGGGAAAGGATAGATTCTGCTCACACCACCATGATGTGTGCACATAACAGTATTCACTCCCTTGGGTCCCCAGGGAAGGGGATAGACCATGGAAGCTCATCATGGTGTGGGTTTCCACGTTCCAGAGCCTGCTTCTCCTTTCACTTCCTGTGTGCTCACAGATCCCTCTGTTCTGAGTCAGGTTCTGAATTGCCCAGAGATTCCTTATTCTCTCATCTCAGCTGTGCTTTTCAGCGCTAGGCTGATGGTTCATTTGGATTGCACTAAAGAGTCCCTGACTGCCTGGGGCAGAGCATCTGCCCAGATCCCATCCTTATATGTGACTGTGCAGACTCTCCTCTCAGACAGGTGCAGAGGAGGAGAGAGGAGAAGAGCCTCTTTTCTTAACTGGAAAGAGTGGCTGCTCCCCAATGCAGGTCACCTCTCATTCTCAACCCCAGCCAACAGCAGAACGATTCAGCACCCAGGACAATCTTATAGGTTCTCCACCACTGGGTCCCTCTCAGTAACTCACAGTCGGATGAAGGAGGCATTTTTGCTTGTCTGGAAAAATCCCTTCCTCTTTAGGTTTTCATTTTAAATACAAAGAATCAGAAACTCCTGGTGTGAGACTAGATAGTTGGAGTTAATGAGGAAAGCAAGTGGAATGGGCCCCATAAGGGACACTTCACTCATGAACAAGGGAAGACAAGACAGAGAAACCGAGTTGTGGCATGGTAGCTTCCCAGGCCAGGCATCTCTGGATCCCACACCTGCCCCACTAACCGGGCTGCTAGGTGTGTTAAACACAAGTACCTTGAGGGCAGGGCCTGGTCTATGGGCTCAGATCCTATACCCTGAAACCTTAACAAATACTACCGCAAAATGTTCGTCAGTAGGCTGGAGAGATGGCTTAGTGTTGCACTGTGTACTACGCTTGTAGAAGACGTGACTCTGGTTCCCAATACTCATGGCAGGAGCTTCACCACCTATAATTATAGTTCCAAGAGACTAGATGCCCTCTTCTGGCCTCCATATCCATTACACCTATGTGCATCACCATCTGCCCACTACATATATACAAATATAATATAATAAAAAATAAAATAAGTATAATAAAATTTTAAATTAATAGAATTTTCAAAAATGTGTGTCATAGTCTAGAACATTCTGCAAGGACTAGAACCTTGTTAGAGTAAAAGTGCAACTCACACATTAGCAAGACCATGGCTATGCCCGGCCAAGCTTCTCAGAGATCTTCATACATAGACAATGGCAGGTGGCAAGGGGAATGCTCGAAACAGAAAGGGTGTGGCTCTGCTGTCACTCTGAAAGCATATCTCTCAGTATTGTGAAAGGACAGGTTCACAGTGATGAGTTTCTCTGAGTATCTACATGCTCCTGGATTATTTCTAAAACCTTTGGAGACCTTCAGAAAAGAGCAGTCTACAAACCCCAGAGAGGAGGGGAAGGATGGAGGGGAGTAAAAAGGAATGGAGAGAGAAGGAGGAGGTGCATCTAGCTTCTGAGGAAATCTCCATTCTTAGGAAGAAGGACACCATGCACACAGAAGTGCCCAAGCACAGCACTTGTTCCAGTTCAATCTGAGCCAAATATGAGTGACAGCGATTTGGAACATGGTCCAGTTTCTGTGTATACCACTTCCCATTGTAAAAGCCATTTCCTGGATTTTTATAACCACAGAATGTTTTAAAAGTAACAAATCAATTAATGTGGGCAACTTATAGCAAAGCAGGGACTCTGGCAGAGGTTCTCGGTGCTGTGTGATGGTACTCCTGGCTCTGGGGTTGGTGAAATTTCATGCTTTGCAAGAGGATACATGCCAAAAATTTTAGCGAACAGTCCCAAGGATGTTAGGTCAGATACAGGGGTGGGTGGCAAGTGGCTGCTGAGGGCTTGAAAGACAGTGTGAGGGGAGTTTGGTTTTTCAGCTGTGGTACTCAGATTCCCCTCATCTTGAAGTTCTAGTCAGCCATTCAGATCACCAGTGCCAATTTTGGCTTTGGGGGAGACTTCAGATCACAAAGACACGTGCCATTTAGACAGAATGGAGGGGGAATGTTTGAGCAAGAAGGGTCTGTAATGTCCAGCTAACCCTTGTCACCTTTGACTGGGATGGGGATCTTTATATGGACAGGCCATAATGGTGGATTCTGACTCAGAAAACATGAGCAATACACACAGGTCAGCAAGTAGCTACTTGCAAGTGCCTGGTTTGAGACAGCTGGTGGACTCCTAAAGGGTCAACATGAAGGAAAAGGGATGCATCTAAACCAACGAGGTCCTGGTATGATCATGCTGAATGAAGAGCGTATGATAAGGAGCACAAGGTGGACACAGATGTCACCAAAATGGTCTTTCATCTAGCTGATGTAGGCTGAGAGGTGCTGAGGTCAGGGCAGGTACAGAGACTGTACAGCAGGATGGGTAGTCATAGATCTCACTGGTGAGCAGATTGACATGGATGCTGCATGCCCAGTGGTGTTGTATCAAAGTAATGATTGTGGCCTAGTTGATCGGGGGGTGTAAGTTTATTTGAGTAGCATTGTATTTTGTAGATCAAATCCTGTTAACCTACTAATTATCAGAGGTTATCATAACTTTGAATAGCATTTCTCAGAGGTTTGTCTTCTCAGTCCCCCTCGGCTACCCATTTTTGTGGTTCCTCTTATACGCTTTCCAGAATGCTGTCTGAGGGCACCATCTCATTTCTACAAACATATTGCTCTCTCCAGATTCCACCAAAGATCAGGAGAAATGGGAATTGCAAGGACAAACTCAGTTGTCAGTTCACTGTTTTGATTTATTTGTGTCTCAGAACTGTTATATCAGCTTTCAGAAATGCTCACCTACATTCAGGGAGTAGCGAACCCCATTGGTGTTTTATTATGTGAGTGTTTATAGGTACACTGTAAAGTATCAAATAAAAATAAAATTTAGTAGGAAGAATGTTAAGCCTGCAATATCTTATAGAAAAGATATTAAGATGCTCCTAAATAAATGCTTAAAATTTAGGAAAAAATCAGGTGAAAATTGAAAGTGGGGAATAATTTTAGCATAGCTAAAGGTGATTGTTAAAAAATATGTCAACAGATTATCATGGAGACCACAAGAGACTTGGGCACAGATATTTTCAGGAGACAGGAGAGCCATCTCAACAAACCAGAGAAGCTGCACTAGCCCATGGCTCTTCACTCTGTAATCACATTTCCAGGGAAGGATATGCTCATAGCATTTGTTTTCTCTAAGGACTTGAATCTTTTATTCAAGTGTGAATTATATTTCCAAGAGAACATATCAAAGCTGTCTCCAGCCCGTTACAATCCATTTGGATGGAGGCTTGATTCCGTCTGTGTAGAGAGAGGTTTGACACCATGTCTGTAGAAAGAGGTTTGTCTTCATCTCTGGAAGCAGAGGTTTGACGCTGTGTTAATCAGTGCATCCGGGTTCCTCTTCCTTTCTTTTGATTTCTTCAAATAATCTCATCAAGCAACAAAGATTCTCTCCTGAGTATGACACAGTCCTCAGGGTCACTAATTTGAGGCACCGTTGCAAGGTTCTGCATAAGGTAACAATGCAAACTGTACTCACCAAGTCGCCACAGAAGGAAGCTACAGATTGTGGTAGTTGAAGCTCCTTGGAATCTGCCTCAATGGTAGTTGCTAGACCTTGTTAACTATTTGCAGAGGGTGTGTCAGACATGGGTTCTTCCAGGGGGCAGCAGGCTTGCCTCTAGATAGGAGCCTTTGTGGTTTTGGCAGGAGAGACAGGCAGATATCCTCTGACACTTAGCATAAGAGGCTCATAGGCAGACATACCCTGGCCCTTAGCACAAAAGGCTCACAGGCAGACTTCCCTTGACCCTTAGTGCAAGGGCTCACAAGCAGTTGGCTCTCAAGACTATTTTGCAAATTAATAAATGGAGACTACCCTCCAGCTAATAGCTTCTGTATTGTCAACCTTTGAAATACTGTCTGTAAACTCTTAACAGGTCTGCTGTGTTCATACTCTTACTTCATTGCAGTGATGTTTTGAGGAAAGAGGTCCAAACTCATGTTTTCTTCTAAGATTGTAAGCAGGTTCACTCTGCACCAGCAGTTGTTTTACTATTCACTTAAGAGGAAGAATGTTCACATAGATTAGGCTGACTGAAGTATCCTGGTGGTCTTGAATGATCTTACTCGCCTTGATCATAGCCAGAAGCATAGATGAGAACTAAATTAATGGCTGTATTTTAGTCTGAGCAATGACAGATAGAAGGCTGGATATGTTGGAAGAAGGCATCTGTTGTCTGGAACATCTGCACAGTCATGTGCCCCTTTTATCCTAGATTTTATAGTAAAATACTAGAGGAATTGAGAGTCTCCTTGAAACTGTTTATACAATGTTTAGATGCCAAAGGAGACAGCTCTTTTCTTGGTGAATTTGTGCCATCCATCATGTTCTTTAAGAAGTATTCAGGGGCTTGTTTATTTCTCTCTCCTCAGAAATTGAGAAGGGAGGCTGTGGGGACCCTGGCATCCCAGCCTATGGCAAGCGGACTGGCAGCAGCTTTCTGCATGGAGACACGCTCACCTTTGAGTGCCAGGCGGCTTTTGAGCTGGTGGGAGAAAGAGTGATCACTTGCCAGAAGAACAACCAGTGGTCAGGCAACAAGCCAAGCTGTGTGTGTGAGTATCACCCTTGGGGGTCTGGCATCAGTTATGGAGGAAGGGGAGTGTGGCAGAGAGATAGCCTTGGTGGCAGCTCAGGGCTTCCTGTTTCCTCACCCTGCAAAAAACAGCTCATGCCTTGATCCTGTCTGCTAGGTAAAGAATAGCTGAGCCTTTTGTTTGAAAGGATGAGACATCTACCACCATCTCCATCAAGAACTCACAAGGACTTGGGCACCTTATGCAGCACCTGAATATGAGCTGATTGTATGAGCCAGGTGGCAGTAGACATTTAATATTCAGTTAGAGAGTCAACTGTACTGTTTCAGACATCACAATTTAGGTATCACATCCACAGGGAACTGGTTTCATTTATAAATAAACACAGCAACAACTTTGTTTAGATGAGTTGATAGAATTGTTTTCAGATACACTGATACTCAATTATCTATGGGTTCTAGCTATGCTCTCTAATTGAACATTTTTCTTACAGTTGTGAAGGAGAACACATTTTTCTTTCATCACATAGAGCTCAGAGTAGTTGGGCCATTGTGAGGCCCCAACAGTGGGATTGTCATTCCAAGTTCTCTGCAGTCGGGTTCATATGGCAGAGCTTTGGGTCTGTGTAAAACTGTATGAAATTATCTTCACGCCCCACAGTTTCGTGTTTCTTCAACTTCACGGCATCCTCTGGGATTATCCTCTCACCAAACTATCCTGAGGAATATGGCAACAACATGAACTGTGTCTGGTTGATTATATCTGAGCCCGGGAGCCGAATTCACCTCATCTTCAATGATTTTGACGTGGAGCCTCAGTTTGACTTCCTTGCTGTCAAAGATGATGGAATTTCTGACATCACGGTCCTTGGAACTTTCTCTGGCAATGAGGTGCCTGCGCAACTGGCCAGCAGTGGACACATAGTACGCCTGGAGTTTCAGTCGGATCACTCCACAACTGGCAGAGGGTTCAACATCACATACACCAGTGAGTGGGCCACACAAGTACCTCTTCATGCCCCACAGTGTTAACATGTACATGAACTAAGAGTTCAAGGCTGATACCTCAGGACTGTAAAGAAATATCCCAAGTAGCAAAATTATATATTATCCTGATATACAAAAAACGGATGGCTCTATGTGGGCTGTGCCTTAGACACCTAGAGTAGAGGTTGGAGCTTTCCACATAGCTTCTCTCTCTCTCTCTCTCTCTCTCTCTCTCTCTCTCTCTCTCTCTCTCTCTCTCTCTCTCCATCATCTACCTATTTATTACTCATTTCTCATGCAACCATCCATCCATGCTCTGTTATCTGTCTGTCCTTCCAGCCATCCATTACTGATTCATCTGTCCATGCATTTACCAATCCATCTGTCATTTCTCATTCATCCATTATTCATTATCCATCCATTCACTAATCCATCTATTTATTCATTGATCCATCCATCTATCCTTCCATCCACCCACTCTACATCCATTCATCTATCTACCCATGTGTCCATCTATCTCTTCTCATATCCATACATCCATACATCCTTTATTACCTATGGGTCCTTCATCACCCATCCAAACATCCATCCATTCTTTATTAACCATTCATCCTTCATTATCCATCAATCCATTTACCCTTTTACCCATTTGTTTATTCATCATTCATTGTTTCTAACTGCCCTTCAACCCATCCATCCTTCCATTCATCAAGCAATATATTTACCTATAAATGCATGCTCTGCAGAACAATACATTGTGGTAAAAACACATTGGTGTATCAGATATCAAGCACTAGGGATAAGAATAATGGTACCTGGAGATACTACATGAATATTTATTTGGCAATTAAATTCCCTTTGCTTCAGTTTTTTTGGAAAACATTTGAAATTATGAAAGTAAGTGTGAGATAATGCTGAACTATTCATTGTTTAGAATTTAGCCATATTTATCTTTATCAGTGTTTTAGTAACTGTGGGATATAAGCTTAATATTTCTCATGTTGTAAACAAAAATAGACAGGTCTAGATCATAAGATTTCTCTTATGCCTCACATCACATGGTTAGGCTAAGAGCAGAGCTCTAACAGGTCAGAGTTCTCCTGAACTCCCTGCTTTCCACCTGTGCTGTGTTCTTTCTGTTCTACCAGCAACATGCTATGGAGATGACAGGCACAGGGCTTCATCACTTTCCATCTCCCTCTTCCTCTCCGCGCTTACACTGATATCCAATTGGCTTGATAGATTTATCTATTAATAATGGATATGGAATTTTGTTACATCATTGTTTTATAAATATGATGTTTCCTTTTCCAGGACATGTAATTAGTATTTAAACATCTTTATTTTACTGACTTTTCTCTCTCACGCTTCAGCGTTTGGTCAGAATGAGTGCCATGACCCTGGGATCCCTGTGAATGGACGGCGTTTTGGAGACAGGTTTCTGCTGGGAAGCTCTGTGTCCTTCCATTGTGATGATGGCTTTGTGAAGACCCAGGGTTCTGAGTCCATCACCTGCATCCTGCAAGATGGGAATGTGGTCTGGAGCTCTACTGTCCCTCGCTGTGAAGGTGAGCCTGTAACCCAGCCCTTCGGAAGGATAGCAAACAGACTCTGTCGCTTTCCCAGGCTTCCTTAAGAAAGACTCACAGAGGTGGTTCAAATGTGGGACTCCTTTCATCTGTGTCTGTAAGCTGGACATCTAAGACCAAGGCTTTACTCAGGCTGGTAACTCTGAGAGGGAATTCAAAAGCAAAATCAATATGAGATGATGATCAAAGGTTTAAAAAGTGTTAATGAGATAGATTATTTACAAGGCTGTGGGGGAAACCCTGGTGTCTCCTGGCTGTGCCATCAAGAATAGTTGATGACAGCATCCCAGAGTAAATTTATGCTGAGCCCTACAAATCCTTTTGTCTTTTGAGCCGTGACCTGTATTTTCAGAATAATAGAACAATACCACCAAATAATCTATCAACAATAAATGGTGCTGCCAATGAATGTTATTGGTACAACTGTCAGAGCAAAGACTTAGGAACAAGAAAAGCTCAACCACGAGGTTTGTTTGGGTAATTAGGTTGTATCCAAATGCCAGGGCTCACCCACCACTGCAAACTTTGCAAGATCAAAATAACATTACTGAAATCTTACCATGTGAAAGAACGGATGTCACAAAACTATGGGTGCTAAGAAAACCATTTAAAACATAGCTGTGCCCCTTAAAATACCACCTGAACGTATAATTCAAATGAGTCATGGTGTACCATGGCTGAAACATTTGAATAAGTAGTAGCTTACATTAACAGAATGCTAAAAGGTATTAAGAGCTATTTATTACTTAATGTTATAAGTAAATATTTCCCCTGATCTCTGTTTCTCCTGTTTTTCTAATGTGAATACGTGTTTCTTTTTAATAAGTAAATAGAAAGTATTATGTAAATTGAGGATTGTTGTCCTATCCAAATCCATCACCTGCACCCTACAAGGCAGAAACAAGCATGGCATATTGTCACCAGACCTGTGACCTGCAGGAGGTCTAAGCTGATCTTGACTCAGTGTGAAGATTAATCTCTGAAGAGCAGCCAAAAGCACAGTGGCCTCGTCCTGCCCTAGTCCCACCTCCATAGTTGTTCATTAATATTTTAGGGGGTGTGTCTAGTTGGGGTGGACTTACTCTGCCCTAGTCCCACCTCCATAGTTGTTGCTTTATAAATAAAAAGTATTGAGAATTTTATCTATGCATGTAATACATTTTTGTCAAGTCCACTTCTTATTCCCTCCCCTACAATTCTATCTACCACCTACCACTTTTCCCTCCCAATTTCATGTGCCCCTTTTCTGAAACCCACCAAGTTCGTGGCCTGTGTGTGCACATGTACAGGGCCATGCACTGGAGCATGGGTAGACTCAGGGGCAGAATGTGTCTAACCAGGTCCTGTTCTTTGCCTTTGGGGGCTGTGGTGAAATGTAGAACAGTGTTCTAGTTGCTTCCATAAATTGTCTACCACTTTGGTGAGCTATGGATATGACCTATGAGTATAAATGAACAACACTAAAGAACAGAACTCAAAACAAAATTCACCAGAATAAAAGAACTTTGATTTATCAAACACATATCATGTAACTTTTGAATGTCACATTTTATAAAATGTTGGGACACTTTTTAGTCCTCCATAAGCATGGACTGTGGGTTGATGACATGGGCAATCCGGTTTGCAGACACTGTTCCAGCCAAGCATTTCTGTTGACTTTGAAGCATGAGTGATTTATTGAGAAGGATGTTTAAGATAACAAGGCTCTAGCCTCTGCTCTTGTATGCCCACAATTATCCTTGTGCCTCCGTGGGCAATAGACTGTGTAGGAATACATTGTAAGCTGCTAGGTGAGCATTTGCCTGAGAGGACAAGGAGAGTAAATGGGCCGCATCAAGGCAGGGATAAGAAGCCTGGGAAAAGGGGAAACTGTCAATTATATTAAAAGTTGGCAAAGAACTCTTCCTCCTTTAGGAGGAGTCAGGCCTAACCCCATGAAATGGAATGCACACTCTATCTGAGTTTGTTTAACAAAGCAAATTTTAGAGAGAGGAATGGTGATAGGTGAGAGAGGCTGGAGGTTTCCCTACTCAAGGAAACCCAAGTAGTGACTGCAAATGAGCCTCTGGCAGAGCAGGTAGATACTCTGATAACAGCTGAAGAGAGTCCCCAATTGATGCATCTGCTGAAAGGTAATAAAGTCCAGCTTTCAGATAGGAAGCAGACCAGGAAGGAAGAAAAGGCAAGCAGGAGGAAATGAGCAAGAACAGAAAGAGAGGGATAAGAAGAATCCCATGCCCCTTACAGGATGTGGACTGTCTCATGCCTTACAGAATATGCAGCCTCTTGTGCCCCTTACAGAAGGTGCTGTGCAAGCAGTGTCAAGCCCCTTACAAAACAGTTCTGTACAAAGAATCCCAGGGTCTCATAGAACACGCCTGTTCCTTGTATTTTTCCAGGATTGACTCTTTAAATAACCCACATTGTTAGCTACAAAACAAAGATAAACAAATTAAAATCAATGTAAGCCACAGGGCTTTCCATATTGGAATTAAAGTACCATGAATAACAATAAGAAGAAAATATGTAAAGATGGAAAGGTGCCCTCTAATTAATTATGAATGAAAGAGAAATTTGAACCCCAAGTCCCAGCCCACCTAGAATGACGCACAGTGTAAATCTTCCCGTCAGGAAGAATGCAAAGCACATATACAGATGTGAGGCCAGACACCCAGATGTGGGGGAGCACACCCAGATGTGAGACTGTACATTAAGAAGTAAAGAATACCTGAATGTAAGAAAATACATGCAGATATGAAAGGGAGTATTTAGACTTCAGAAAGCACACCTAGATTTGAGGGAGCATGTCCAAATGTGAAGGCTATGCCCAGATTTGAGGAGACATACTCAGATGTGAGAGAGCACAGCCAGATGTGAGGCTGTACGTTAAGAAGTGAAGAATACCTGTATGTAAGAAAATACATACAGATATGAATGTGAATACTCAGACTTCAGAAAGCACACCCAGATGTGAGGGAGCACACCCAGATTTGAGGGAGAACACCCAGATTTGAGGCAGCACACCTAAGCCCATGCTCAAAGTGTAATATTTTTGGGCATCCAAAGAAGGACAGAAAGATAACAATCTAGAAACTGACTAATAATTCAAAAGAAAGACAAAAACAATGAGAGGGTTAAGTTAATAATAGCCAACATTAAAAAGTAATTCAAGGTAAGTGCAGTCCCTTGTTGGGGTCACCAATGGAGAAGCCCCAGCGGTTCCGATGAAAACACTAGCATAGGAGATATAACAGTGACAGGTTCACAAGAGACAAATGTCACTGTAGTGACAATACAACTTCAGGCAGATAGAGTCTCAAACCATTCTGGCACATTCCTGGATGCCACGACCATCACTGTTATAAACTATGTAGCTTCTAGCTAAGCAGATCTCTCTCTGTATTAGTTAAGCCTCTCCTCTGTATCCTTCTCTGTGGCTGAGTGATTTGTGAAAGGTTTTCTGGGGAAAATAACTGTCCACAGCGAAACATGAACTCTAGGACAATAAAGTTAAAAATAAAGCTAAATAATAAATTTAAAGTATTTATGAAATCAATGACTTTTCCAGCAAAATCATAAACTATCAATAAGGACCCAAACAAAAAGTGGGATAGGTAAATAAATTACCCAAGATATTATTGTACTAAATATTAATATATTATCTAAAATTAGATATTAAAATATTATCTAAGCACTCTTTCAGTCCATAAAGATTTCTAATCTTAGTGTGTATTTTTTCAATGTCCTTTTCTCTGTACTAACAGGTCATTTTGTCACAAAAGGCCTGGAAAGAAGCAGCACTTTGCTTCATGAATTTGACAGCCCTGGTTGTATTTTATAACAACTGTATGTCATCTGTGAGTAATTAACACAATGAGTGCACATCCTGGCGTGAATTGACAGAGTAGCTCACCATCTCAGAACATTCAGTTTCAGACTTGAGATGATCAAAAGTAAATAAGCAGATACTTGTGTGAGAAGTGGATAAATGGTTGCACGCGCCTCAGCAGGGTGTAGGTGATTTCCCTGTACATCCACTTAACACAGATATCTCACATATATCTGGAGTATTATAGTATGAAAACCTTGCTGAGTCTGATGATACAGTCTAGAAAGAAGGTGGGATATACCTGTTGGCTTCATCCTGTAAGGTTTCCTGAAGAATGGTTTGGTTTGATGTAAACATTGATGCCATGAATGACTGATTGACTACACAGTGCCTACCTCTAGTGCGAGGCTGCTGTGGTGTGCTTTCCTAGACTTGATTTTTTTCTTGACAGATTTGTGTGTCCTCTTCCAGCTCCATGTGGTGGGCACCTGACAGCTTCTAGTGGGGTCATCTTACCTCCAGGATGGCCGGGATATTACAAAGATTCTTTAAATTGTGAATGGATCATTGAAGCAAAGCCAGGACATTCCATCAAAATAACATTTGACAGGTGAGATCAAACCCTTTCCCACTGCTCTGGCACCTGGAGTTACAGCTACACTTCCTGTGTTAAGTCAATAGAGCTTAAAACATGAACATCCTCAGGCCCCAAGGAAGATCATGGACCAAGGGCAAGGGGCTGACACACCCATGCTGTCTGTTCTCATGGTCCTGCTATCCCATGGGCACAATGAGGTGTCAGCTCTGGGCTGCAGATGGGGAGGCACACTGGATGGTCATTGTCCAGGACCTACCCTGAGTATGGATTTGGGACCTGGAATTGGGAGAATTCGATTTGCTATGTGATATTCCCTGGAAGCAGCTCCCCATCCTGCTGGAACCTTCTGTACCCTCCATGATGGCCCAGAAAAGACTTCTCCAGTTCTGGGGAGACTGCTAGCACCTGAAGGCAGCCAAAGCTTGCAGAGCCAGCAGCAGGATTAGTGCGGTAGATGAAGAGCCTCTCCAGTGCCTGGGAGCCACTGTGACTGGGACACAGTCTGACTTAGTGATATGAACACATGTTTAATAATCTGTGAAAGTGAGGATACTGTTTAGTCTCTAGCATGAGGTGCTCTGCCATTGTTCTCAACATTGAAATCAATTTTATGTCCGAAAACTATTTTTTTTTTGCACAAAAACCTTGTACTTGAATAAGGCAGTACCTTTGGTTAACACTACAGGTTCAATCTCTGAATGATGTGACAAGACTGTGCTCTGAGTTGCAATATTCCTAACGTGTTGTCTCAAGATGTGTGACATTTTCTCCCTTGTTTTCCAACAATTCAAAAAATCAGGACTAGGGACTTTTAAAGAGGTAGTGAAACAATCATTACTAGGTATTTTTCATTTATAATTATCCATACCTCTGTTGGATGACCTTACTTTTTAGTAGAATAATCCTTCCAAACAATGAAATATGCTCAGCATCTGTTAGTGAATGACCATGCCAAATAACATTAATCATTAAAAAATAACTGAAGAGTTCAATATAGGAAATTTGATTTCCTACTGATTCTTATACTTTCTGGAATTGGGGGAAAACTGAATGAAACACCACATGATCCCAGAAACAGGTCAGATTTATATCACTTAGTAAAAGTATTAATTTCATGGTCCCAATTGACTGTCTAGTTTCTGTTGCTTGAAGGAAGATTCATGCTATATTTTCCATCGTGTGATTATTTCAGTATTGATTTGGTATAATATTTGAGTAAGTTCTATTTGAGTAGCTAATATTCCTGTAAATTTTAGACATTCAGCCTAGATGCAGTCAGAACTTAGCTCTTCAAAGATGAACTGCATAGCACAGTTTTAGTTTGTTCTTGATTCAAAGCTGATAGTGGATCTGTGCAAATGAGGTTTGGATTCTCCACAGATGGTTTGGCCATGCAAAGCTGCCAGACTGCCAAGTCATGATAAGCATTGAGAGTTTACAGTTTTCAATGTGTGTTTTTATCAGTCTTCACTGCCCTAGCTAAAAACAATGTGCAAGTTTTTCTATGAATATTCAGGATCCAAATGTAAGATTCTATGCTTCTGCAGACTTCTGAAATTTGAACTCAAATATTTGATAAATCACAGCACCTTTAGAACAGGTGTTAAAAGTAATAAAGTCGAAGCTGGCTCCACCAGGCCCGAGTCCACCAGCCTTAGATCCTGTTCTGATCTCGCCATCTCAGACACATTATTTGCATTGCTCTGTATAGAACAGAGTGCAAAGGGTAGACTAGTTTGCTTGGAAAACATACCATCACTGTGCCTCTACAGAGGAACATCCACATTGATGATGGACATGGCAGTCTTGTTAAATAAGATTCAGCATCTTTTTGCTGTTGTGGAGATGTGCAAATAAACTGAGCTAGCTCCCTGGCTAGCTTCTCTTCCTAGCAATAGTCTGAACCCAGCAGGGGAATGGTGGCCTGGCTTCAGAGACACATTTGGCTCAGTTACTGAGTGAGTCAGAGGCATGAAATTCTGAGACGCTCCCTCAGAGCCAAAAGAGGCATTTGGAATCTGAGTTAGCTTTGGAGGACAAGATGGGCCTGTTTAGGAAATTATCTCAGTGCCCAGAATGGCGCCATCATTGCACCAATGGGACCTGGATGCCTCAGCTTTATATAAATATAATTGTAGGCTGGATTCACTGGAAGAACAAGCAGAGATAAAAACTATCTGGAAGCCGTTCTGACTTTCCCAAATCGTTGTGGTATCACTGAGTTTCTAAGTAGCAGCTTGCTCAGTGTTGGTCCCTCAAGAGTTGGTGTGAATAAAAAAAGCACAGTGTGGTTTTTAGGAAAGATATTTAAATACCATGTGCTGTGAAGTCCCTCTTTCCTTAAGGGAGCATTCCTCTTCAGTATGTCTATTTCAAGGTATCTACAATATGTTACACAGAGAATTGGAATAATAGTGTAAAGTTCACAATCAATGATTGTTTCACTACTGAATGTTGTATCTACACATCATCTGTCCCTCTTCATCTGTCACCTACTTGTCTATCTATAAAATTACATCAAATTACATGACTAGCATCTAATATATGTAATGTATATAAATACATATTATATATAATCTGTTTTTCATTTATCATCTATCTAACATCTGTCCATCATCATTTATCTGTCTTTAGCATCTATTTATCTAAAGGAACTTTAGATAACTCACAATAGTTTTCCTTCAGTGGTAGATAATGACCTTCTTTATAGCCTGTTTTACAGAGAATTAAATATGATAGAGCATTTACAATGTACTGTCTTTTCCCCACAAACAATACAAAATGCACATATATAATATATATTTCAATCGCCACATTCACTTGAAGTTTTCACTAGGAGTGACACAGTTGGACAGGTGTGCAAGCTGACGTGACCCTACATGGCTTTCCTCAGGTTCCAGACAGAAGTCAATTATGATACTCTGGAAGTACGGGATGGGCCAGCCAGTTCATCCCCACTGATTGGAGAGTACCATGGCACCCAGGCACCGCAGTTCCTCATCAGCACAGGCAACTACATGTACCTGCTCTTCACCACGGACAGCAGCCGGGCTAGTGTTGGCTTCCTCATCCACTATGAAAGTAAGTGGCCCCTGGCTAGCTCCCGGGGCAATACACTATATCCCAGGTGATTGACGTACCTGTGTATGTCTTCAAGTGTGAAGATAAATGGGCGGATTCCCTGGACAACTGACTGTCAAGCAGTTTCAAGAAGTCTCCTACAGAGTGTTTTGGACGATGGGAGATTGCTTTAGGCTCCTTAATAAACATCAATTGCCTATTACAAAGTAAAATGATATAATCATTAAATGATAAATTGTATTTTTTAGTGCAAAATGAATTAATATATTCTATTATAGTACTATTTTATTATATTATTATATTACACACACATACACCCTCATGTCTTATATAATACACATTATATATACATATATAGAGAGCATTTTACTGAAGCTGTTTCCTGAGTACTGAGTGGGGTCAGTTGCCAGGGTACTGTGCAGAACACCCTGGTCTGTGAGATCACGTGAATGGGTTTTCCAGGGTGGCGAACATTAGATCAGAGGTGGGAAGGAATTAAAACCCAGCTGTGCTTAGTGAATGCCAAGTGATTGCTGAGAACAGTTAACAGTTGGTAGGCCGTGATGGATGCAGTGCGTTCAGCAGGCCGGGCTCAGTTTTCTTTCCAGTTTGGCTCTGAGTTTCAGCTTCTGAAGTCATAAAGTGAAGCTGTATCATTTTATAGCCATATTTATATGAATATACTTGGGGACCAATGGAGGGGGGCTTCCCCATAGAACTGTGTTTTTAACAAGAGTCAACCGAAAACAGAACAGAAGAAAGCTGCTGCCGAGTGCCTTAACAAGACAGCAGAGCTAAGAGGGAGACTGACCTGGCTTGCTGCAGCCCCAAAAGAACCATGGTCCTATTGGGCAGGATATTTAAGGACATTCCTATTGTGAGCCTTTTCCAAAACATAAAATGCTTACATTTTAATGACAGCTATGTATTGCATATACACACAATTTTATAAATGCATGGATGGGACAGATGCATCTTCTTTCATCTATTCCGAACTCCCTTCTTCTTCCATCACGGACTCTGCTAACCTCTGCCCAGAACCTCTGCTCGCCAGCCACAGTGGTATTCAGAAATCATTTCCCTGTGTTTTACACATATAAACATTTGTTCCTGTAAGGTTATAAACATGTTCATGTAAGGTTATTTTTATTAAAAATGAATAATAATAAGTTTCAACTCTGCTACTAAAAGATTGACAACTAATGAAAAACAGGTTAATTTCAAACTTATTAAAACTTAATTGTGATATATATATACATATACATATACATATCATATCCTATATATGACATTTATTTCAAAGTAACACTTTTTAAAGATTAAGAGTTAGGACTGAAGAGCTGGCTCAGCAGTTAAGAGCACTTGCTGCTCTTGCGGAGGACTGAAGTTCAGTTCTCAGCTCCCACATCTGGCAGTTTACAACTGTCAGTAACTCTAGCTACAGAGAATCTGAAACACTCTTCTGAACTCTTCAGGTACCCTCCACATATGGCAAATATCCACACACACATAATACATTAACTTATGTTCATACATCTACATACATAAAAACAAATCCTAAAAAAAATACATTTAAGAGATCAGAAGTTTGCCATCTCATTTCTTCTTGGGATTTATATATATATCTTCTTGGAGGGAAGGTGTGCATGTAGACACCACAGTTACCCCAGTCTGTGATGCACCAAGTACTCCTGTCCCTGTTGTTCCCTCCTGCCCCTGCTTGGAGTGGAGAGACTTGACCTGTAGGAAACAAAAGCAATCTTTGGGGACCCTGGCAGGTACAGATGGCAACATTTCTTCCTTCTGTCCCCACTTTTTGTGTTCCAAAGACTGCACTTGGGAAACATTTTCCTGAAGTAAGATTGGAAGTGGAGTTCATCTGGTCACCTGAGTAACTGAAATTCAAGATGTCGTTCTTATTCTCCATGGGGAAAATAGACAGAAAGTGTGCCCATAAGTTTCTGTTCCACTTCTTACTCTCATTAAAACATTGCACATGGTGTCACTATTAGTGAGTTGGTGGTTGCCACACTATCTTCATTGGTACACAGACAGTTGGCTCTTTTTTAATTTGCCATAGGCTTACAAATATGGCATGGCCTTAATGAGGCCTCTAAGACATAGATCTGCCCACAGTGTTTTGTTTTGTTTTCCTTCTTTGTTTCAGCAGAAAAGAGAAATAAAACTGTCTTCATTATGATGTATTTGTAGCCAGGAGATTTGTGTGAATATCTAAAGTCCTGGTGCTTAGAAATCTAGAACCTTCCTTCCTGTTTTATTGACAAGCTGGAGATGGACCTGTGCTGTAGAAGAGAGGTCTCTATTTAGATGTTCTAAAATATGCATCTGGATATCAATACTGTGCACTAGGAACCCTTCTAGAAGTACTCCACATTCTTTGTGTAGTCCTCTGTGCTGGAGCACTAATGCTTTATGGGGAGGGGGGCGGAGCGTGTCCTCAGTAAGTAGGATGGCACACTAAACTGGGGTGTTGCCACCTCTAATCATTTGTCCCAACTGAGTACAGAAAGAGACTAAGGGGGAGGAAGCCAAAGAAGTGGATAAGCATAAGAAAAGCAAACAAAGCCCGAAATCAACTGCCTGAAGCTCAGTTACCTGCAGAGTCCTCAGAGAAAGCAGGTGGTCTGGGCCAGTGCAGATGCTGTAGCTACTACGTCCCTGGGACACAGAGAACTAAGTGTTCTCTGAGAGCCCTGAGTCTATCCCAGAACCACCCTGACCTGCAGGTGTCTGGAGGAACAGTTTGTTTCCAGCATGCCCTGATGTCCTCAGACCAGTTCTTGGCATGGTGACTCACTAAATGCCTCTTCCTACTTACTCTCCCTGCCCAGAAGTTCTGCTTCTACCTCTTTTCTCACTATTAGCCATTCAGCTTTTTATTAGACCAACCACATGCCTTAGATGGACAAGATAAAACAGTAATACATCTTTACATAATTAAACAAATGCAACACATCTTTACATAGTTAAACAAATATTAAGCAACATAAACAAATGCAACACATCTTCACACAGTTAAACAAGTGCATCTTTGCACGGTTAAACAAATGCAGAACATCTTTACATAGTTACACAAATATTCTGTCACACGAACACACGATAGCTTGTGTACTAACACACACACACACACACACACACACACACACACACACACACACACACATACATACAGTCAAAGGCAGGAGAGCCAAGGCAAGTCATACCTGCTTCTCAGTGCACAGTTGACAGGTATGTCTGCTGAAGCCCTTGGTGGACTCCTTCCTCTGCAGTAAAAACTCCCTGTGGAACTTGAACCCTTCAGGTGACTATGCCAGTGTGACTGTGATGCTCAAGTCAACACACTCTTCCAACACTTGGCTTTCATGAAGATTGACAGCTGACGGCAAGACTCACATCAAAACATTTGGGAATGTGAACAACACACAGTGATTGTGAAAACAAGCCCACCATTTCACTGTCACCTGTTCCCAGAGGCCATGTGTTGAAAGGAAGTGTTTGCATTGTATTTAGGTCAAATAGCAGCACGTGTATGCTTCATCTGAGAAACAGAACAGCATCGAAATGCATCCCTCCTTGCGAAAGCCATCTATTGATCTGTCTTTTCCCTGTGATGGGAGGCTAAGGCTGGGGCAGGTGAGGGGCAGCTATGACAGTGGACACTGATGTGTATGCCCTCCCTGGAAGCCTGATTAGCACTAATCTCAGCCCATTCTAACAGGCCTGGCTTTATTGTATGACTTGCCTTAGCTCTTCTGCCTTTGAGTGTATGCGTGTGCGTGTGTATGTGTGTGTGTGTGTGTGTGTGTGTGTGTGTGTGTGTGTGTGTGTGTGTGTGCTGTGAGTTAGTACACAAGCTACAATGTATGCAGTCCTGCGCTTTCCCACTTCTGGATTTTGTAGGAATTCTTGGACCAGCCCTGCTTTAGGCTAATTAATGACTAAATTCATGACTGTAATTCTACCCCCCCACACACACACACCACATTTAAAACACAGTATTTGCACATCTCTTAGCTCACATCTGTACTATTGGCTTTTTTTGTTTTTGTTTTTAAAAAAACAAGCTAATTTGTGTATGACCACCCATTATGACTTCTGAGGTGTCTCTAGACATACTTTTGAAGAACAACCAACACAAAGTTCTGTTTTGCTTCCCTCTAACATTTTTCTATTTTTGAAGCAAATTTTATATGAGACCGGGTTTGTTATAACTTATGGCTTCCACTGTAAACATTCCTCACAAGCACAAGGCTTTGTGTCATATGAAGCATCATCCTGTGGCTGCTTTCACCTCAGCCATGGGGAGCATGTTGTTCAGGTGAGGAGTGTCAAGACTGTTTCCATAGAAAATGGATGTGTGAGGGGTTGGGGATTTAGCTCAGTGGTAGAGCACTTGCCTAGCAAGTGCAAGACCTTGGGTTTGGTCCTCAGCTCTGAAAAAAAAAAAAAACAAGAAAATGGATGTGTGTATGGTGAGAAAGACAAGAGAGAGAGAGAGAGAGAGAGAGAGAGAGAGAGAGAGAGAGAGAGAGAGAGAACAGAAAGAGTGAAGAGGAGAGGAGAAGGAAAGACAATGGGGAGAGGAGAGACTGAGAGAGAGAAGAGGGGAGGAGAAATGAAGAGGAAAGGAATGGAGAGAAGGCTGAGGAGAAAAGAGGGATGGGAAAAGAGAGAGAAGTGAGAAGATGAAGGAAGAGGAAGAGAAAGGAAAAGAAGGAAGAAAAGAGGAGAGAAGAGAAAGGAGAAAGGAGTTAGAAAGGGAGTAGATGGGAGGGGAAAGGAGAAAGAGAGCAGGGAGGGAGGGGAGAAGAAAGGCATCAAGACAAGGGTAGAATTCTATAGACCAGTGTTCACCCTTGGTAACCCCTGCCACACAGTACCTGCTACATGGCATCCAGTGTTACTGTGCCTTGCATCTGTGGGAATCCTGATCCTTTGTTTTTAAGGACTTAGAAGGACTATTGAAGGACAATAATTATTGGTAAAAGTAATGCAATTCTTTTCAATGTGCTTTTTGTCCTCTCACAGTTCAGCCACCTCCACCTTTTGAAATTGTGACTATGAAAGTCCATGTTGGATTTTATGTTCTGCTGATCCCTGGGAGGCTTAGGTCAGAGCCCCGTGGTTTCTAGATTCCTCCAACCTCTGTAAGCTCATGGAGTTCCCAGCCTGCCCTGGACTTGTTCATTTGTTTATAGTTGTTAACTCCAAGAGCTCTCTGAGAGTGAGGACACCCCATTCCTCCTGTGACAGGGAAAACACAAGGATGAACTTGGAAGAGATCCAGAGTACAGTGTGCTTCAGCAAAGGACATGGAGGCCTGAGAATTTCCTCCAGGTGGTAGTGTTTACATGGGCATGGTTGAAGGTCCTGATGCTGGAGAACTCCTACTGTGAACAGTAGCATGGTCCAGATGCTAGGAAACTTCTACTATGGATAGCAGGATGGTCCTGATGCTAGGAACTCCTACTGTGGATAATCCTGATGAAATACCCAGAGTATATAAGCAGGATGATTCCCATGGTCAGAAAATGTTCACCATAGATAACCAGGATGGTGTTGGCCCTCAGGAAACTCCCACTGTGGGACGATGCTTACATTTAAGAAACACCCAGGGAGGATAACCAGGATGGCTCGACCCCCATGAAACATCCACCAAGGATATTAGAATGCTGCTGAGTCTCGGGAAAGGCCCAGGACTTACATGCTGTCTTTCATCAGCCAGCTTTCTGTGGCCTGGCAGTTCTACCACTTCTTGGGTCACAGACTCCTGTACTACTAGGGACATTTTATTATTGTTTTAAAAGTCACCCTGGATTTTATAAATCACATGTTTGACCTCAGCACGGGAAACCTACCCACAAGTCACCTCACTCTACTAAAGTGCAAATGCTCAGACCCAGCATCCAGGAGGTCACTGTTGGGGCCAGGAAAGTCTGATTGCCAAAACATGACATTTGATGAGCAGCCTCAGATCAAAGTCCACGTCTGAGCTTACTGCCAGAAGAATACACTGTAAAGGAGTTTTCCTTTCTCCAATCACACAAACATCATGATGACATTCACTTCCCTGATTCTCGTGTTCTTGAACAGATGATTCTAGAAAAGAGAAATATAAAGCACTTCATGATGAAGTGACCCAGTTCCTTTTATATACCAGCTTATCTTGCAGCACAGGCAAATGGCAGATGGTACACAGATTTTAAACTGTAGATTTATAGACGTCGTTTTAGAAAACCAACTGTTAGGCAATTTTAAATCACATTCCATGTGTGTGCTTGCCTGTACATGTGCATGGATAAGAACAGTGCAGCTGCCGAAACCTAACTGGAATGCAAAATATAAAAGGAAGGAGAGAGGGCAAAGAGAAGAGGTGGAATGAAATCTGGTTTAATGTTCCCTTAACAGTCCATTGATTTTCCAAGGAACAAAGGTAAAATTCAGAGAGGTCAATGAATTCTTCAAGGTTTCACCATTTCTCTATGACCTGGAGAGGAGCACATCAAGATGACTGTTTTTAATTTGAAAAACAAGGTCAAATATTTGGAGACATTGCTTTTCACATTAATGGACTCTTGGATATTCAACAATCAATTTAGTAATGGAGAGTTCTCTTGGATAATTCTCTGGATCTGTGCCTATGTGGGAACATATTATAGCTTATAATTTAATGGATTTTTTTCAATTACCAAGAAAAGCCCTTTGGTCACATTTTTTTTCTGTATATACAGGTGTAACTCTGGAATCAGACTCCTGCCTGGACCCAGGCATCCCTGTAAATGGACATCGGCATGGTAGTAACTTTGGTATCAGGTCTACAGTGACCTTCAGCTGTGATCCCGGATATACACTAAGTGACGATGAGCCTCTCGTCTGTGAGAAGAACCATCAGTGGAACCATGCCCTGCCCAGCTGTGATGGTAGGTGGAGCTCATGCAGACAGGGCTAAGCTAGTGCACCTGTGGACATGCCAACACGTTGGCCAGTATGCACAGGGCTTGGCATGATACATGGTCATTGAAGAGTGGGTTCCCTTTACAAACTGTATTCTTTAAGCATAGCACATTTGAAGGTTGTTCAGTATTTATCTACTAGCTGGGATGATGCATTACAAATACTGAAAATTTGTGATCTCTCCTTTGGCATGGCCTCTGAACCCTGAGACTTAGAGAGCTCAATTACACATGTATTTTTGTACTAGTGTTTATAGGAGGCCTGGGGGATATTGTGATCCAGTTAATCAAGTATCATTTTCTTCTGACTCAGGTAACCCAGATCCACATAGTAGTTTCCTCAAAGCTGGCACATTTGTCCCAGTGACCTCTGACCTCTTCCAGAATACTTCGTCTGGGCCACTAGGCTCCTGATCCAGTCGTGGACATACAGACAGAGGATGAGATTTTTGATTACTGTGAATCACTGTGTCTCTCTCAGTTTTACACTAAAAATTAGGTGGGATGTGTTACTTGTGATCATTTGGAAAACACTTTTGGCATGTTCTCTTTAGTCATGAATATACATCCATTATAACACTGTTTCTTTAGAAAAGTATATAGGTATATGGAAAAAAAATACTTAAGTGGGAGTTATATATACACATAATTTCCACTTTTATTCCTTTTCCCAAACTGTGGGTATTTCTTTTAAAATGTTATATGGGTAATAAGCACCTTAGTTTCCTCAAAATAATAGATGCAAATAGCAGGGTCTAGGGAGGGTTGTGTTTGCAGAACCACCAACCACTGACAAGCTTTGGTCTTTGCACCGGAGTACTAGCTCAAACAGCGCTTGGTGTATGCATATAGGAGGTGGAACACTCCGAGTAGATGAATGCCTTCAGAGGCAAGCACACAGAACTAGTAGAGATTTTGTACTCTGGGCAAAATTTGGCTACTTAAACACCCATGGGGTTACCTGGTAGGAGGGTACAAAGGGTGAGCAACTGGGCATGATGGCCTTCTTCAGGAAGATCACACATTGCTTGTTCTTGGAAGAACGCAGCTGAGACATTGTTCTTTGATGCTGTATATTGTAATTATAGTGTCATCTACCGCTAATGTCAATACATTTGATATAAAAGGTGACATAAATTATATACTCTGCAGTAGAAAACTCTTCAACATTGTAACACAACATTGCCATCTATAAATTGTACCTTTGAGTACCATGTAATCAAGTTACAAAGAAAAAAATTAGGGTTTTAATTTAATTTATGATTTTTACATTGTGGCCTGTTTATTTTTGGCTGCGTGTGGCCGGCAGGTTGGACATGTGTACAATGTATGTGGTGAGCTGAAAGGCAAGTCCAAATCAGGAGGAGGTCTCCCCTTGCACCTGTTAGAATAGCCGGTATCAAAAGATGGAAGATGAGTACTGCTGAAATGTGGGGAAGGAAACCGTACATCAAAGGAAGAAGTATCCATCGAGACAGCCTCTGTGCAAAGCATCCCACACTGCTTATTTTTTGTTGTTTGTTTTCTTTTGAGACAGGATTTTTGTTGTGTACCCCAGCCCACCCAAATCCTGGATCCCTCCTGCCCTAGCCTCCAGTGTACTGGGTCATGTTGTTTTCATTGCACACATTTCCACCGTAGCTGTGAGGATTTGAAGAGTGAAGTACTGGGACCATGTGGTGACTGCTGTGGTCTTGCTCAGCAGTGGACAGTTGTCGCATGGTCAAGGCACCTGTCTGGGTGACGAAAATGATGCTTCCAAGTAGGAGACTTTGTTTGACCTATTTGAGGCTGGCATTCTGAGGTAGATTCTTCTCACCAATCTTTGTATCTTATGTTCCCAGGAGTCCTTGAGTGGACATAAGTAACATGTTGTTGCTTTGGTCCTGAAGGAGAATGATATAGGCCCACAAGCAACCTAGAAGACAGAATTATCCGTCCATGGCCTTGCCTCTTCTCACCCTGAGCCAGACATGTGCATATTCATTTCCCTGTTGAGCACTATAGTAGCAAGCTATCTGAGTCACACACATCCTCTGCAGACTACCGACCTCAGCCTTCTCCAGAATTCTGACTGACTTGACCTGACCACCACAGCCACATTTTTTACCTTCCTTTATGCCAACATTAATACCATACAATTTAACTTTAAAATTTTCACCCAGTGCTGTTATACATAATATACAATTATGTATACCTAATATGCATATTTAATTATATTTGCATAGACATACATAAATATATAGACATACTTATACACACACATATATGTATAACATATACTTGAGAGCATGTTTTGTAATTTGGCTTTTAGTTTTCAGTAGTGTTGGGACAGAGGAAGAACTAAGGTAAAGAAATAGAACAGTATGGGGCTGGAGAGGTGGCTCAGCCATATGGTGACTCACTACCTTCTGTAACTCAAGTTTAGGGAATCTAACACACTCTTCCGACCTCCACAGGCAACAGGCATGCATGTGGTGCACAGACTAACATGCAGACAAAACAGTCAAACATAAAATAAATCTAAAAAATATTTAAGAAAACAGAAGAGTGAAGTTTAGACCCAGTGAGGATTGCAGTTTTCCAAGGTACTCAGCACACGAGGAGGCATCCTGGGCAGCAGGAATGAGGGAGAATAGCAGGGGACAATACACGGGGTACAGTTTACAAATTCCCAGAGTCTTAGTCAGTGGAAAATGAATGTTTAGACAAGAAATGACATAGGAATGGAGTAGGACCCAGCTCTACTAGAATGGCCTATGTGCTGGTTATAAATGACATTTTCTAGAGAAAATGAAAGTGCACTAAACTTAGACATTTTGTCTTTTGTCTTCCAAGTCAAATTTATGCAAATTTGAAATCTGATCCATCTAAGGGGAATCCCTAATGTGATTTGTTATGCTACATTGTAGCACCTTTCCAGGAATAAAAAGCCGACAGTGAAAGGTTATTAATAAATCTTCACATTTCAGGAGAGTTTAGAGTTTGGCATGAGAGTTTTATTTAGTCATGGCTGTTTGCACTGAGCTCTGAGACTCTCCTTGCCCTTTCTAATCTCACACAATCTTTTAAATCTCACAGGTTTTTATTGCAATAAACCATACATCAATAGGAAATGTAAACCTCTAAAAATTCATAGTTCTCTGCAAGAAAACATAAATTAGAATTAATTATAATATTTTATCTAACCTAAAAGGAAGATAAACCTAGTCTTTCTCTTCCCTAGTACATTTGTTCCTTTTAAAAACTGTTGTTCGCATACTGCAGTTTTAAAGAAAGAAATTGAGCACTGGAGTCATTGTCTTCCTTTTGTTTGGTAAAGGGTAAATGCATGGATAGTTTTGGAAATGTTATTAAATGTTTTATAAAGTGTTTATTGTTTCCACAAACATTTAGTGCAAAACAGTTGTGTTTGTGGCTAACAGTTAATATCAGCATAAAGAGAAGAAATAGAGTTTTTAAATATCACACATAGAAGCAGGTGAAGAAAGAAAAATGACTGAAAATAGGGAAATGAAAACATAATAAGACTTACAATGTGCATTCTTGAGAGGCCCTGGAGGCATCATTCAAGGTCAGTCTTCCGAAAGAGACCTGATTCTGGAGAAATCATTTGACTCAAGACAAAGGAAAAAGAAGAGAATAGGAGGCTGTGGGGGTTGGAGTGAACACTAGCTGCTGAGGGTGGAGGAGTGAAACACAGTTCACGATGTCTCTAGGCATGTCTCAACTTGAGACAACAATCTCAGGACCCCACAGCCAGAGTCCTTCATCTTTGAGAGTGTAAACAGTTATGTATGTGTCTTCTACATCTGGACAGTCATAATTTAACACTTCCTTGAACTGCAGGGTGTCTGTCCAATATTTCTTTTGAGAATATGAGTCCAATATAAAGGAAGAGAGAAAGAAAGATAGAAAGAAAGAAAGAAAGAAAGAAAGAAAGAAAGAAAGGAAGGAAGGAAGGAAGGAAGGAAGGAAGAAAGAAAGAAAGAAAGAAAGAAAGAAAGAAAGAAAGAAAGAAAGAAAGAAAGAAAGAAAGAAAGAAAGGAAAAAAGAAAGAAAGGAGATATAGGAGATATAGTCAGTGATTTCTGGTCCACCACAGAAAGGCCAGGAGTTACCCTGCAGTAGAGAGAACCTGAACTACAGCTCTACTTTATTAGTACCATACCCATAAAGTAAGCACAACCCCACCCCCACAAACTAATGAAAGCTAGAAAAGGAAGAAAGAAATGAAGCACAAGATTTTGTGTTTCACATGCAATTTTTTCAGAGAAGACACTAGTACAAGTACAAAAACACAGTGTTCAGTTAGACTAAAAGACCGAAGTGTACCAGTTAAAGCATGAAGACCAACGCAAGGCCTTGAACTTGGTGGTAGAGCACTTGTCTAGCACATGTGAGGTCCTGGAATCCTTCTGCAGCAAAAGACATAAAGAAAAGCTGAACTGGGGATAGGCAGAAGTGCCACATATAAGGCATGACATTGGGGGTATAGGACAGAGTGAAGACACAAAGCATGCAGGCAGATGGAAATAGTTCAAGGAAGAGGCTGTGTAAATTTGGTGGTTTTCAGCTTATGATGGTATTGTGAGGTACCTAACAGGGAGAGAGCAGAGTCTATGGCACCTTATTCTTCCCTCTCTAGTAACCTTGACTCTCATGAAAAAGGACTCTGGCCTGACATATAGTTCCCATATGTCAACTCCTGTCTTTCTCAGTGAAGATAGACACCTAGTCTTGAATTTGTTAAATCCATAAGAAGTGAAAATTGAGTCTGTAACCTTCAATGCATTATACAACCTTTGTCATGATCTTAGAGATGGAGCATGGAGAAAGAAGGTGATAATGTTGGAAAAGAGTAACTACAGTATCCATGGGAGGTCTGTAGGTGCTGTGGCTATTGCTTTGTATAAATAAAATGCTGATTGGCCAGTAGCCAGGCAGGAAGTATAGGAGGGACAAGCAGAGAAGAGAATTCTGGGAAGTGGAAGGCTGAGTCAGAGAGACACTGCTAGCCACCACCATGACAAGCAGCATGTGAAGATGCCAGTAAGCCATGAGCCATGTAGCAAGGTATAGATTTATAGAAATGGATTAGTTTAAGATATAAGAATAGTTAGCAAGAAGCCTAGCATGGCCATACAGTTTGTAAGCAATATAAGTCTCTGTGTTTACTTGGTTGGGTCTGAGCAGCTGTGGGACTGGCAGGTGACAGATATTTGTCCTGACTGTGGGCCAGGCAGGAAAACTCTAGCTACATGTAGGTTTTGCAAGAAGATGTGCATTGTTCAGTCTTGCTGATGTGAGCAGACCAAAAAAATGGCATGAACACACATTCCACAGGGCAATGCAGAAAGAGCTACACCTCCACATCCTACTAACATGTCCTCACTTATAGGGTATCCACCTTCCTGGTTGTGGACAGCAGCTTGCCTTCTATTTTTCCATCTTATTAGCACTTTATAGACTACATACCTGGGCTGCCTTTGAGGTTGGAAAGCTACTTGGCAATCTTATTTGCAGAATAATCCTCACTTTGTTATATGTATTTTTAAGTCATTGTATTTTCTTTTCCTAATAGATTATATCTTGGGGATGTTAGGGACTTCCTTGAATAATTATTTTGTATACCTGAGAACATGAAGGGGTGTTAATTTGACAGGGGTACAGCCATCAGTAAACGATTTGTAATGGAGACTGAGATCCAAGCAGAGGTTAACACCGAACTTCATCATTGGTGGAAGCTTAGCCTCAGCAAACCTGTGGAAAGATGTCAACCTTCTCCTAATCTTCCCTTTTCTATTTTCTGTATATTTTAGTCATCTGTCCAAGGGGCTTTTTGATAAAACCTGTGTGGGTCCTAGACAGTGGGGTAGATATTAGAAATACAAATGTCAAACTCATGGAGTGACAGCCTCAAGGAAACTAGAAGTAAATTTTTACTGTAGCTTTGTGACTACCCAGAAAAGGCTCCACAATGCATGAAGAAATAGATTCATGTAATTCAAATTCTATGTGGTTCATTTGGTGTCTCTGCTAGGGGAACAGAGACATGACCATCTATGAATAGTCAAGTCCAGTAGGGACCCTGAAGTAAAAGTCTGGGTTTTATCTTATTCTCTTCTCTCTTTAGATTAGCTGAGAATTTCAATTCCATTCTTTGTATATTAAATTCCCCTCTCCTTAAGCCTGTGGGCTTTGTGCAGTTATTTTTATTTAGAACACTGATAATGAGTGGGTCAGAGAGAACTCTATATGCACCCATGGGATCGAGATTCACAGGAGGATCTACCTCACCTGCAAGTTTCCCCCCACATGCTCCAAATGGAAGCACCCTGCCATTGATTAGTGCTCTCAGCCTTCCACAGTGGTTGTAACGTCACTGAACAGCACTGGAGAGTCAGAGACAGGAAGATCTGTGGTGCTTGGTGGCCCTCCAGCCAAGTTAGTCAGAGTTCTCTAGGCCCAGTGATGAACCCCACCTCAAAAGCAAGGGGAACAACCCCTAAGCAATGGCACTGAAGGATGACCTCTGTCTTCCACACAGGTGCACATTTGCATACACAGGTTAGCCTGCGCACAATACACACACACACACACACACACACACACACACACACACACAATGAATTATGGATTTGTAATTGTTCAATATATTTGGATATGAACTACTTTTTTTTTTTTTTTTTGGTTTTTCGAGACAGGGTTTCTCTGTGTAGCTTTGCACCTTTCCTGGAACTCACTTGGTAGCCCAGGCCGGCCTCGAACTCACAGAGATCCGCCTGGCTCTGCCTCCCGAGTGCTGGGATTAAAGGCGTGCGCCACCACCGCCCGGCTTATGAACTACTTTTTATGAGTCAAGGAGCACAGGCAGTCTTTAGAGTACTTTGTCCCAGAAACATTGGATATATGGCACCTCGGTGTTACATAAAATACTTTAATTTCTTATAGTTAAATCCTTCATAAAATTTGAGAATTCATTGTGCTGATTTATGCCTGACTTGTAATAGATTAAAATTAATTGTACACATCTTCTATAATTAGGACCTCAGGCCTCTATTTCTTCCCATCCTGTCCTGGCCACTCTGCTTCAGGTTCCTCTCTAGAATCTTCCATCTCCACTGTGCTGTTCACATGGTAAATACCTGGGCACCATTTTCCACTGTCTGTTCACATCCACGGTACTGGCTGTCCACCACTGTGCTGTCCTGTTTCCTAGTCAGTGTTTCCCAAAGGAAGCTGACTTGTGTGCCACATCCCAACCCCAGCCATTTTGCTTGGGTGCCCAATAGCATCAAGCTTCCAAGTTCCAAAGCTGACTTCTGCTCTCCTCTCCAAACATCTCCATCCCCTTCCCAGGTTAAGCTTAGGCATCCAGCTTGTGACCTTCCTATTGCTGCACCAGTCTTGATAGCAGACAGTTGTGATGGCTCTATAGTACATACCTAATTGATCCCCTCTCTCCTGCTGCCACTAACAAGCCCATACTAGTCGAGAGCTCCTTATCTTTTGTCCCTTCTCACCGTACATGCTCTCATTCAGGTATCATGTGGGGCCTCACAGCTCAGTCTCTTTGGGGCCCTTTCTCCAAGCTGCTTCTGACCACTCACGTCAGTGCCTCCAGCTCCACACTAGTCTTGGACTCTGCTCTCCCTTCCCTGTGCTTGGCTCCATTCATAGGCACCTGTCATCTTTCAGAGTCTGTCATCAAGGTTCACACAGCTATAGTCCTCAGTGTGCCACACACACCACAAGGGTAGTGGTTTTGTCTCTTTTCCTTATTGTGATCTCCTTCCGTGCTGAGGACAGTGTCCACCAGCAGGTTCTGAGCAATTCTTTATTGACAAAATTGACTTCAAAGTTCATGTTTGGGGTTCTATCTTTCATGGAGAAATGTAGAACCAGTGGAACATTAAGATGGGAGAATATGATGAGAAACTATTAAAATATTGTAGAAATGATCTTCAGAAGCTTCTGTTCAGTTGGTTATCATATGGCTATTCTTGCTAAGTTTATGTGTTGTGATGTGTTAAATTCCCTTCAAATACTGACCAGAGAGCATGAGGAAGTACATCCTGTCTTTCATAAATTATCCAATAATCATGCAATTATTAATTGTGAAAGCAGTGTTTGTGAAACAATTTGTAAGTCTCATACTGAGAAGTAATTGTTCCAGGGGTGAGTTAGAGAATGACGGTTCAGTCCATCTAATTGGACGAAGGAAGCATGCATGCAAGCTCAGGTTTACGAGCTTCTCCCAGACACCACAAAGATCTCTCCAGGAAAAGGCAGGAGAGCACCACGCTGACCCAGTGTTAATGTTTATTACAACAGTGCAGATAATCCTTCCGAGTGGCTCACCTCCTTTTCTAGCCCACAGGGAGCCAGGGATTGTTAGATTTTCAGACATAGGAGGGAAACACAGAGAAATGTGAACTGCTCTCTGTCACAGAATCACAAAGTAGTGAGTAGAGTGTTATTTACACATACACACACACACAGTGACAGATACAGAGGAAGAGAAAGAAAAGTAGTTATTATGAATAATAATAAGGGCAACCAAGAAGTCCCATCTACAATTTAGAAACAGTAAGATGAAATTTATCACTTTGTCCATTTCCATCACACAGCTATGTAAAAGACCAAAGGCTGGTAGTTTCATGGGGTTCATTGAGCCACCAGGTCGAGGAACTGTTGTTTGAACTCTAACTCTGGGGTGAGAGTTCCCAAACTCTCCTCTTGTGATACATTTGGGGCTTTGTCTCTCTGCCTGGCTCACTTCCAGACATTGCCTCCCCCAGGCTCTCCCCTGTTGTTGCATGTGACAGCACCTTATACTCTTCTGGCCCAATGACCTCCCAGTGTGTGGAGATGGCATATTGTCTTTATTCTGTCATCTATATATGAAAATCTTGGTTGTTTCTATATGCTGGCTGTCATGAGGATTCCTATGTGGAGGTTGACAAGATCCCTTTGATGCACTGATTTCCTTCTGAACCCTGGATGATTGGATCATGTGAATGGCATTCTGCTCCTTTTATGGAACATCATCACTTTACTTTCCATGTGGGCTGGACTGGTTTACATTCTTAGCTCTGTGTCATGTCCTGCTTTTATTTCTGTTGCTGTGAAAATATCTTGACAGAAAGCAAATGACAATTGAAGAGAGAAATGGGTTGATTTCAGCTCACAGTTCGAGGTGACAGTTGATCATAGCAGGGAAGTGACAGTGACAGAACCTAAAGCAGGTAGTCAACCCCACAGTCCAGAGCACAGAGAACTGAATGCACACAATCTTACCACTCAGCTAGTTTTCTCTATTCTCATCAATTCAGAGCCCAGCCTATGAAACAATGTCCATGATGGGTCTTTTCACCTCAATTAACCCAACTTATGTAAATTCCCTGCACATGTTCATAGATTAACCTGATCTAGACCCATGTTGAGACTCTCTTCCCATTTGATTTTAGAGGGTAGCAAGTTGACAAAACTAGCCATCACACACAGTATATTAGATTTCTCTCCACATCTTTGACAGCATTGAAAACCAAAGAGGTTGTCTCACAGACGCAGCCAGTAGAACACCGGGCACAAAATCTGCTGAGGATGTAGCATGGTAGAGGGATAGTTATACTGTTTCATTGCAAGATGGGGTGACTGTAGATTACAAGAATCAGTTGACTATTTCAAAACAACCAGTCTAGGGTACTTCGAATGTTCCCAGAATAAAGAAGCAATGAATGTGTGAGGGGACAGGGATGCCAATGACCTCAACTTGACCATTAAGCCTTACACTCAAGTACAGATGTTCCATAGCTGTCTATCAAGTATGGAGGCTCCACATCTGTCTACAAGTTGTGTCACTGAAAAAGTCACTAGGGTGTCAAACCTTAAGAGTATTATATACGAATGTGGATAGAGGTGCAAGAGTATGTGCTTAAGCCTTAAAAGCAAACTACAAAAGGAAAAAGAAAGATATCTCTCTCTTTTAAAAATATGTCTTTCCTACAATTCATTCATATATGTAATATACTTTATTTTAATTTTTTCTTGCTTACACACGTATTTTAATCAAACCCATACTTCCATTTTCTTCTGTCCAATTTCTTCTCTGTCCCCCTTCTACTTTTCCCTCTCAAATATTATGTTCTCTCTCTTTCTAAAACTTGAGTCTACTTAGTACTGCCTGTAAGCGTGGCTATGGGACCATTCATTGGAGCATGTGTGGCCTCTCAGGGGCTGCATCCCTGAAGAAAATTGACTCTCCTTCCATAGTAGCCATCTATTACCAATAGCTCCTCATCTAGGGGTGGGACTTCATAAGCCCCTCCCCATCCATATTAGAATTTAGGCAGCTTGATCTTGTACAGATTATGTACATGCAAACACAGCTGCTGTGACTTCATATTTTCAATGATTTTGTCATGTCTATCAAAAATCCTTAAAATCCTAAAAATATTGTACTGCTGCCTATTATTACTTTCCTGCTCAAATTATTGTAGGTAACTTTACAGTTCTTAAATCTTTGAGTTTGTTTGAACATGGCATATTGTGCTACAAGGACTTTGAATTCACCAAAGGACTGTTAAGTTCTACCCTGGAGGGTGGCAGCTACAGCTGAATGTATGCCCAGTGCTTTTGGCATATTGACACTGGAGTTCTCTGTCCTACTGTACTCAGAGTTAGATTGTATGGCTGTGCTGTGATGTAGACGCCTGCTTGTGAACTGGCGTCTCATAACTGCAACTAAAGCAATGTCTAGGTTTCAATTTTGTCCTGTCAGTACTCATGCAAATTCACTGTCCATTAGAAGTACTCCATTCTAGCAATCATTGTAGACTCTTCATGTTTTCTGTTATTTCAGCCCTGTGTGGAGGCTACATCCATGGAAAGAGTGGGACTGTCCTTTCTCCAGGATTTCCAGACTTTTATCCAAACTCTCTGAACTGTACGTGGACCATCGAAGTCTCTCATGGCAAGGGTAAGACAAAGGGCAGGCCTGGGTACAAAGAATAATGCACACTGGAGAGCTCAGGCTAGAGAGAACAATAAGGAAAAAACCAAGAGGATGAATGATTTTCCATGGGTTCCAAGCCGTTCCCTTTTATTTTTTGATAAGACTAAAGAGTTAAGCAGAAGTCACTCTTGTTGTCTTTGTTCCCCATCCGGTAACCTGGCTGTACGTGTGAGAATAGAAACTTGGAAATTAGATGTAATGAGAAGGAAATGTAGCTTTAATTAAATAAAATGTGAATATTGATTCAATATAAGAAAAGGAGATTGTTTCAACTTCTTTATGTCTGAGATCCATTCCTGTCTGTTCTCAATTTGCTTGGCACTGTCCTTATGATAACCCAGGCCTTAGACAGGCAGTAAATGCAAAGGAGCCAATTGGTATTTTGTTTGGGAAATATAGGTTATAAATACTGGGTTTATCAAAGTAACCTGGGTATGTTCTTATATGTATAACTATTGTCTGTCATTTCTAAAGAGCCTTTTAATTTTAAAAACAAAACAAAAAAACAGTCTTTACTATTGCACAAAACAGATGCAATACAAATGCAGTGATCACTTTGCAATATACATAGACAGCTTTTATGTCTTGAATTTTCCCAACTACAATGGATGAAGTTTTTCCTCTCACAGATGACCTTGGAATAGACTTAGTTAAACAGACTTTGCCTTTCAACATATATTTGAACTCCACTTGATGCTTAATTGACTTAGATGTTACAGTGACCTTCATGTTACAGTGCCCTTGTAGATACATTTTACACTTTTCCATGAGCACATATTAAAAAACATGGAGAGGTGGCTAGGCACATAAGAGAACATGCTACTCTTGCAGAGGACCTGAGTTCAAATCCAAGTACCCACATCAGTGAGCTCACAACCTATAACTCCATCTCTAAGGAGGTCAGCAGCCTCTGGCCTCTTGAGGGCCCCTGCACTCACATTCACATACCTACACAGGGACTCATGAATACACATATAAGTGAAAATAATAAATCTCTAAGAAATAAAGAAGAATGTAGCCCTGAAGTAAATTAAGAATAAACAGATTATAAGTAGCTAAAGTGTTTTAATTAGAAAATATGTAAATCTTTAAAGGAATCCACTTATAGATCATTTTATCTGCTTGATTAGAAAAAAATCAGAAATAGTGCATTATGAGCCTAGTTTTTATGAAGAGAGCATGAGGCTTACAAAATTATAATTTCAAGAGAATTTGCCCTTAGCAGTGTATGTTTTCATATGATATCTCCAAACTATTATTTATAAAGCTGGGGAAATGGAAATGGAGGGATTTTTCAGTGTTTTGTTTCTCTGGGATGAACACTCTCCCTGTTCTTGGGGACCGTTAGTGAATTCAGTCAAGCATCAACATATTTATTGTACTTATGAATCCATACCTGTATCTATAGATTTCTTTAAGTTTTTATCTACATGTATAGCCATACTTACATCCCTCTCATCACAGATAGCCATCTGCACACACCTGTGATGATATCTAGATGTGTGTTCATTCTTGTCCACATGAACATCAGTATCATATCTATGCTGGTGTTTGATTAGTTTCTACATCTCCACCTATAGCCATGAGAGTATCAATACCTACATCTAGCTCCTCTGTATCAACATCTGGGTCCATACCTACACCAAACCCATAGCAGCATCTGTCTGTAATTGATCCTATAACTATTTGAACATTTGTTTTTGTTTAACTCTTCCACTTGATTTTTAGAACTGCCTCTGTCTAATTTTTCTCTGAAATTTCAAAGTTAGAGTCACACAGATAATTTTAATATTTAACAATTTAAGATATTTTGATCTGAACCTTTGATGTCTATAATTATGCCCAGAAGAGATTCTTTTCAGCTGCAGTTAAATCGACTGTCCCGCCCTCATCTCTCAGGAGTGCAGATGAATTTCCACACCTTCCATCTTGAAAGTTCTCACGACTATTTGCTGATCACGGAGGATGGGAGTTTCTCGGAGCCAGTAGCCAGGCTCACTGGGTCAGTCTTGCCTCACACCATTAAGGCTGGTTTGTTTGGAAACTTCACTGCCCAACTCAGGTTCATCTCTGACTTCTCCATCTCCTATGAAGGCTTCAACATCACGTTTGCAGGTATGTTAGTCCTTTGTTGTTTCGATCTTGGATTGTATGTGTGTGTGTGTGTGTGTGTGTGTGTGTGTGTGTGTGTGTGTGTGTGAGAGAGAGAGAGAGAGAGAGAGAGAGAGAGAGAGAGAGAGAGAGTTTGTGTGTGAGTATGTGTGTGTGTGTGTGTGTGTGTGTGTGTGTGTGTGTGTCCGTCCTATATCTCAGTTCCTTCTCTGTCTCTGTCTCTTTCTCTATGTCTTTCTTCCTGTCTCTATGTCCCCCTCTCTCTCCTCAGCAAATTATCGATCCACAGGATGTAGAGACTGAGAGCTATGCTACCATGGCTGTTTGGCAATGGGTGTGCCATTGGTTTTGCATTACACATACATTCTCTTCCTTGAAAATTGATGAATAAATCTCTGTTTCCTGCAAAGGTTTCCTTGTTCACTACTCCTTATCAGTTCTACCAGCTCTAAGCAAACCTCACTCCCTGGGATCAGTGTTCAGGGGCATCTGTCATTGACTCTTGCCCCTCCAGTAGAGAATCACCTACATACAGAGAAGGACAGACTCTTAGTTCCTTTATCAGAATTATACATGGCGACAATATCCTGGCAAAGTCAAGAAACTTTTTTTTCTTTCTTTCTTTTTCTGTGGTATGTAGTGTGTGTAGACTTTCTGCTGCATTTGACATTATTTACGCAGATGAGATTGCATAATTTGTGTTGCTTTTGACACAGGTAGTCTTCTTAGCTATGAGAAAAATACTGATCCAAACAAAGAGCATTCATCTTCAATCCCACTCTTCTTCCATTATCTACACACCCCCTTGACTAGAAGTCAACCCCAACCACTAATGGGTGTGAGCAATTACGTTCCCTTGTCCTGACCTACTCAATGCCCTGACCAAAACCCCCAATGTCATTCATCATGGTGAGGAAGTAATTCAATTTTATAATAAGGTCTGCAAGAACCTTAATTGTCTGTGATTTCTTCTGTGTAGAAGAACTCCTTGAGTCTAAATTCCATAAACATTATTGGGGCACTTAGTGATTGTTGTAATATTTGATGATTCAGCTTATATCCTGTAGATAGACATTTCCTACTGGCTCCCACCAGCAGCTCAGTGCCCTGTTTGTCACATGGAAGGGGCTGTAACACTCATGGCATGAAGCTTTGTTTTCTAAGATGGAATGCCTCTCTAACAGTACTCCTTGAGGGGAGTTTTCTAATTCCAGAGAGCTTCATTTATTTTAATCTGACTTTGTTGGTTGTCTTGCCATGTCTCAGCATAAAAGAAGCTTCAAAGACTGACTCAAATGCATACTGTATTGAAAGTTTACTGTAGTCATAAGAATATTGATATTGGCCACTTTATCAATCAGAGACTCCAGTCTCTTCACGCTGGTGCCTGAAGCCCTGTTCTGTAGTTTCCTTAGAGGATCTCTCATGATCACCATGAGAATTTCCATCTCCTCTATGTTCTTGCATCCTGATCTATAATGAGTTTAAATGGAATACTCTAGAGAAGGAGATGGCAGTGAGGCCCATGGCTGCCTTCCACAGAAGTTACCCAGGAGTCTATGCAATTTCATTCATCTTTCCCCATCTGTTTCTTAATTCTATGGCTCCCAGCACACAGCTGACAGTGGAGTCTTTGGATTTCTGCCTCGGTCCATCTGTGCTGCTCTAACAGAGCATCAGAGACTCTGGGGAAGAATAAACATTCCATTCTCAAATTCTGCTGGCTGGGAGGTCCCAGAACTAGGTTCTGACATCTATTGTTGCTTCTGAGCTGTATCATCACATGGCAGAAGGGATGTAAGGCAGATAGCTGCCTTGCATCCTTGTCATACAATGCCCAAGTTTTAACCCTTTCAGGAAAGTAGTGCCTGATACTTTTGGCCAGTCATTCAGACCAAAGCTACAAACTTCAGCAATTAAACCTCTAGTGAGCTGCAGAACTGTTTTTTGTTTGTTTGTTTTTGTTTTTATTTTTTCATGACCCACTTTAGCTATCACACAGGTTATTGTACAGCAAAGCATTGGTTCTAGGTTGTTTTTTGTTTATTTGTTTGTTTGTTTGTCTGTTTGCAGCTCTTGTGGGAAGTCTATTACTAGATAACTGTAATTTCTTAGGTTCATAGTTCTATGGTTGTAAATGTAAGATTTGTAACCTTTATACCAGAAGAGGTCCTTTGTGCTGTTTCAGCTCATGATGCCAGGCAAAGTGGCAAGGAAGCTTCTGGATGGAGAAGTGGAGCTGAGCACATTCTTGGTGTGAGGAGCTCCCTGCAGCTGTAGCACCCCTAAACCATCTCACCTCTCAAAGCTTCACCGACACAGGACTGTCACAATGGCAATTAAATTCCAACATGACCTTTAAAAGACGTGTTCCGATCATAGCACCTACAAAAGTGTATATTTCAACACCCTTCATCTACTATAGTCTGCCACACATGTCTCTAGGCGATGGTGTCTCTTTCCATTGTTGAATTGTTAGGGCTGGAGGCAGAGAAGAGCTCACTTACCCTTTCATTGAACTTTAATCACTCAACAAATACTTACAGAGCAGCTGCATGGTAACCCTCCTGGGATGTGGCCCTGCATCAGGAGGTAAGCTGCCTTTGTGGAACCTGGTTCCTATACTCCACATAATGCAGGCCCTGGTGCACACATGTCCCTGCTAACATGGAAAGCTGAGATAGTAAACAAAGAAAAATAAGAAAGGTGATATCCCGAACTAAAACCTTTTAGTTGAAAGGAAGTTAAACTTTGAGAGCAATAAATTCCTTTTCTGTTGTAAAAATTATAAAGAATGGGCCTGGAAAGATGGCTCTTTAGTTTTGAGCACTTTTCACTCTTGTAGAGGACCTGGGTTCAGTTCTCAACCCCCACATGGCAGCTCACAAATATCCATAATTCTGACTCCAGGGTATCAGATGACCTCTTCTCACTTCCATGGGCCCCAAATATGTATATGATGTGCAGACATACATGCAGACAAAACACTCATACAAATAAATTTAAATGAATATGTTTTTATAATAGAAAAAATATGGGAACTGCACAGTGTAAGTGTACACCATGATAAAGTAAATAAATTGCAGCTAATATAAGAAGCCACTCCTATGTAGATGGATGATAAAAACTAATTGCCCCCCACATTTCCCATGGGATAAGATCAAACCCTTTCTATTCTAACAGGCACACAGTAAGGGCATCATCTAAACTACCAAGTAAGGGGACAGAGAGATGAAATAGTGGTTAAAAACACTTACCGCTCTTAAAGAGAATCTGAGTTAGGGTCCAAGCATTTGTGTGGAACAGTTCACAATCACTTATAACTCTAGAGGGCATGAATGCCCTCCTTTAACCTCTATGGCTACTCTTACATATGTGCACACACACATACACACAAGCATAAATAAAAAATGAAATAAATATTCTAAAAATTAAGGAATAAGTTGCAAAATAAAATATACACAAAGCAATGAATCTTAATGCTATGGAGTGCCTCTGTACAAAAAGTGGTAGGTGTAACATAGGTGTCATTAGCATATTTGCAAGGAGTTTCTAATTGTTTTAAAAGAACAGAAAATCATTATTTTCAGAAAGTATGTGGCTCATGTTTCAGATAGAATGAAAACAATTTCAGAAGGGAATGTGTTGTGACATCTGTATTTTAGTGTTTCCTGAAAAGTCTGTATATTGTCTGGGACAAGTTTTCCATGAGGGGTTGTTGAGTTCAATAGATAATACTTTCTATCTTTTCCCTCCCTGGAGCATGGTAAACTAAGGTTAAATTAATAAGTGCATTCCCAGAATGGTGAGTTGAGTTTGAATATTTCATTGCTCTAAAGCAGATTTTTGTCCCAAATGTAGAACAGAACAGGCAGAGGTTAAGTAGTTGCTTGATGAAATGGAGGAGCTTACGTTGAGTGTTCTACAGTGAGATTTTAGTAAAAGTCTAATAATCTGTTAATACAATGACAAAGGGGTTGAGCTTAAAAAGAAAAACAATAAGCAAACCACCAGGGGATTGAATCTCTCTGTATGTTCCTTGACAATATTGATAGTAAAATTTAAAGATAGGAGAATCAGAAATTGGAAATCAGATAGTGGAAGCACCGGTTCCACAGAACCACAGTCGAGGTTCCCACTTTATCACACAAGTGATCAAGGTTCCTCCCTTGGAAGAAATGGCTGTCTTCCTGCAGTAAAGGTCATTCCTCAGTAAATCTTTCACTGTCTCTCTTCTGGTTAGTTTTTATTGTTAACTTGACAAAACACAGAGTCACGTAGGAAAAGGGAACCTCCAGTTGAGGAATTGCTTGAATCAATAGTGGCCTGTGGTCCTGTCCTGTTTTCTAGTTGATGTAGGAGGGCCTATCTCTCGAAGGGATCATCCTCAGGCAAATGGTCCCGGCTGTATAAAAAGCAGGCTGAGCCAGCCAAAGGGCAGGCCAGTAGACAGCATTCCTCCATGGTTTCTGCTTCATTCTCTGCTTGAGTTCCTGCCTTGGCTTCCCTCAGGGATGCACTGTGACCTGGAAGTGTAAGCCAAATAAAACCTCTTCCCCCCTTAAGCTGTTCATCACAGCAACAGAAAGAAAACTAGAACAGCTCCTTACACCATTGCTCATCTCCAGACTCTAGGGACATTTGCTTGGCCTGTGGCCTGGCGCTAACATGACTGTACTGGACGTGAGGGATTTCAATTAATGCAAACAACAAGAAACTAAAGCATGGGCATCTAATCTTCCTCATTGTGCTTCTGATGCACCAGTTCCTTACCTCTTCACAGATAAACAGGGGGACCAGTGACAAACAGTGTCCAACCTGCACACGCAGTGTGGTCCCAACGAGCTGCGGAAAACATGAGGCTGGCACAAAAGATCCTCAGTGGTGCCAACCTTCTGAAGACATACTCCGCACATGCAGCTGTGTGCCAGGCAATGTTGCTTTCCTTCAGACTTATTTAGTGCTTGCTTCTGGTGGGGCTCATAGAAATCTCTAATTAACAAAATATTTTCCATTGTATGTTACTAAAACATGGTTCATACGTTGAGAATAGCTTTGCTGCAGACATACCCGTTTTACAGGTGGCTTGGCTCTGACTGCTAGCACTACACTTAGCTCTACACTGTCTTCTACCCCATGCCTTCTTCATGAAAACTATGTCTAAGGAAAGTGGAAAGCTTTCTGGTTTTAGCAGCTGTGAATATCAGAAAATTGATTTCATCCTCTCAAAGGGAGAGACAGAATGGTTCATCCTATTTTACCTTATTACATGAATATGTTTATATTGTAAACTGCTGAGATCTATGCAAGAATCTATGGGACAAAGGATAGGAATTCATATGACAAAAGATGAAGGGGGAAGGAGAGAGAGCAAAAGAGAGAGAGAATAGAGATAAAGGGAGGTTTCATTCAGTGTTCTCCCTTTCCTATTCTATGCTAAATACTTTTTCTTGCTCCCCAGGTACCACATCCTCACCGTTGTTGCAGAATATTTGATCACACTGTATGAAAATGTCGCTGTTTTATTCTGATTGGTTTAATAAAGAGCTGAGTGGTCAATAGCTAGGTAGGAGAGGTTAGGTGGGACTTCTGGGCAGAGATAGGAACTCTGAGTTAGAATGTGTCACAGGGGATTTTACCAGCAAGATGTGGGTCAAGTCCGATGTACAGAAGAAAGAAGAAGTAAAGAGCCAGGTAGTAAAACCTAGATTAATAGAAACTGATTAATTTAAGTTGTAAGAGTTAGTTGGGAACAAGCCTAAGCTATGGCCAAGCTTTCATAATTGATAAGTCTCTGTGTCATTATTTGGGGGAAGGGGCTGGCGGTCCAAAGAAAGTCCAATGAGAAAGCTTGCTATGCACCTTGTCTTTTTTGTTTCCAGAATATGACCTGGAGCCCTGTGATGACCCTGGAGTCCCTGCCTTCAGCCGCAGAATCGGGTTCCATTTTGGTGTGGGTGACACGCTGGCTTTCACCTGCTTCCAGGGATACCGCTTAGAAGGTGCAACCAAGCTTACGTGCCTGGGTGGGGGACGCCGAGTGTGGAGTGCACCTCTGCCAAGGTGTGTGGGTAGGTGGCCACACGCTTTCATTTCATTCATCCATGGGCAGTGGGTCAGGAAACAGAGAGGAGGCTGGCCAGGAAGGGCAGAGGCTGGAACTGGGATAGCCTGAGCTGTGGGGAGCTACCTCAATTTCAGAGCCTGATTTGTCTCATCTATAAACTATGTCTCTGTCAATTAGAGGGTTCTGTGAGTGGTAAAGGGAGACCAGAGTATGTGCCAAGGGTCTATATGAAGGGGGAAAGTAAGTGTAAAAAAAAATACTTAGCTAATGAGGAAAGGGAAAATGCTAACTCTACTGTTGCTGAGACCCATACTCCCTGGAATGACAAAAGGCAGCCCAGAATAGTGCCTTTGTTTCCCTTGGGGCCCTTGATGGTGTGTTTATGGTGCGTTCCAACAAAAAAGCATCACCAGTGTTTGGAATCAGAGGTTGATTTAACAGTGTCATCGGTGAGAAGCCAGGCAGTTGCTCTGCTAGGCAGTGGAGTATAGGTTTTCGTTTGGGTTATTTGTAAGGAGGTTCTCAGGGCACACTGACCTGAGTGCAGTAGTTCAGAGCAGTGGTACTGTACTTCTCTTGGGCATTGACTGGAAATGGAGAGCTACCATTGCCACCCTGGCTTTAGTGCAAGACTTCTGTGAAGCCTGACCACCTGGTCATTCATTATTGCTGAGACCCAGTGTGGCACCTGCCGCTCAGCCACAACACTCAGCAGCAGTCTGCTCACGACCAGTTCTTTAAACAGCTAGACACCCTAAAAACGAGAAAACAATGTAAGAGATAAACCATGCTTTCCCCAAGACTTCTGGGTTCACAGAGGTGAATCAAAGAGTCATTCCAAGCCCCCAGGTCACAAAACAGAAGCAGGTGTGGGATCCCTGAGAGAAACTGAAGAAGGAGAAAATGCCAGAAAGTTAGCAGAATATGGCCACATTTCTCCAGAGCTCTGACTTTCATCTATTCTAGGCAAGACTTAGGGATGCTTTGGAGTCCAACAGTCAGTGCTGGCCTTTTGCTTCTCATGAGCCACAGAGTCAAGCCTCAACTGTAGACAAAACTGTCAACATCAAATATGTTTTCCTCCTCTTTCCCATCTTCCCCCACTCCCATCCCATGTTGAAAACCTCTCTCAAGTTTCAAAGACTATCTGGACATTGTTCTGTTGATGTTCTGAGGATTTCCCAGAGCTCCCTGGGATGCATTCTCCATATTTAAATATTTTAACAGTTGCAGTTTGAGTTTGGGGGAAAAATTCACCTGAATAAAATCAAACAACTAGTCTAGAGATTGTGACAGTCAGTTGTCATGCTGTTTTTTTTCCATTCATCATTACAACTCTGTTTTTCTTGGTAGTCAGGATTGTACAGTGTTGTCTTAAATGTGAAATAATTTATTGAGCTTTGCCTGTATTTAGTTAGTGTTGTGTCTATGCAATAAGTATTGTATTGCTGGCTCTATCTTAAAGGTAGGGCATAATCTCATCAGGAAATGCCGTAGCTTGTAGATTGCCAAGCAACAGATGCCATTGGCTCTTACACACCACAACCCTGGGAAGGGCCTGAAAAGGGCTTGTATTGGCCTCTCCTTTCCTCAGCCTTTTGCACATTGCCTGCTACTTCCTGCATTTCTTTCTAGCACAACAGGTTGCAAGACACCTCTGATAAAGGGTCACAAACTATATTGAACCCAACAGGCATCAGGCACACCTAGCACCACCTCTGTGTCCAAAGTTGTCCACACTCACTGGCTTCTGGTTCCTATGAATTTGTCAGCCATGCAGCTCAGAATTCAGCTCTGCCTCTGGGGGCTCTGCTATCTCTGCACTGAAGATCTTGGGTCCCCCCTGACCCCTGAAACCTTGGTTCTAATCTGGGAATTGACATAATCCCCTCTCTATAGAAACCTACTAAGTCACTTCCCATTTTATTCAAAAGGAACCATCCCAAAGTGACAGCCATGCTAGACTTGCCCAGCCTTGCACTGCTCTCATTCAATATGCCTTTACCTGAACCAAAAAAGATATTAGTTACACTGAGCTCAATGAGTAAGTGTTCTACTTTCACCCTTATCTGTCTCCTGCATTCCAATGGAGGAGGCTTGCCCTACACTCTCAAGTTGGTTTCTCATGTTTTTTTTTTTTTTTTTTGAGCACATACTGGCCACCTATGAAGATCCTTACACACACACACACACACACACACACACACACACACACACACACACACAATTCACTTTCAGATCCTCTTTAGCTGCTGGCATGGGTTAGAAATCTGCTTGGATTAGTTATCACCCCTTGGACCTATAGTTTCTTCTCTGGAACCCTAAGAGCTAACTCTCCATCAGATGGATATAACAGTCCTCCTTAAACCCTTCCTGGTCCTAGAACCTTTGGTCCATGAACACACCCTCTCCCTTTCATTAAAGTTATAAAAATACAATTTATTTGTCCCTGGCCAAAAGTTACAATCCACCTCAGTGATCACAGGTTGAGTATCTCTAGGAAATATGTACTATATGGGATATGGTGAAGGCATATTTAAAATGAACTTGAGATGTATATTCTAATGAGAAAACACATGCAACAGCACTTTCTGAACAAAGGGTCTTTTATAAGGATACAGAGACTCAGACAAAATTCTCTAGTGTCCAACGGTTGCAAATAATTTAGAGAGACATAATAAAGTAAAGTATTCTACCTGGATTTTCACTGACTGTGCATTTCTTCTAGCACTAAATTTAGTGTTCAATCATTTGACATTCTGTTTAGATATCATCATCTTAACCCCATGACTCTTTAGTTCCTTTCTATTTCTTTAATTGATTGTTTACAAATTTTAAAAGGCTTATTTTGATTATTTTTATTTATTTGTGTCTATATGTATGTAAGCATATGTGTGCAGATGTCTTGGGAGGCCAGAAGAGGATGACAGCTCTCTAGAGCTGGAATTGACCACAATTTTGAGCCACTCAATGTGGGTTCTGGGAACTGCTGGTCCCCTCCAAAAGTGCAACTATTCTTAACTACCGAGCATCTTTCCAACCACTTCAGTCATAATTTTATAAAAAAATTAATAGCTAATTTTTTATTTCTATTCTTAATGCTTTATCCAATGATAACATTAATTAGAAAAAAATGGGTTTAATATAATGAACTGATTAAACAGTTCTGTTTTATGCAATTCCTAGATATCTTGAGTCAATATAGGACTTGTTGCATTGGGGAGGGCTTTCTCTGTTCTAGGCACAGGTAAGCAGATTATTTGAATATCAAGTTAAGCTTGCTTTGAGTAATAAGGAAGTAGATCTTGTTGTTTCTATTTTATGGCTCTTTTTTTCTTCTTCTGGTTCTCCATACCTCTGCTCCAAAGCATGTGTCTATGTAAATGAAAGTGAGTTATTAGTTTTGTCCATTTCACAACAGTCTCAGTGGCCCCACCATAATTTGCACCAAATCATAATAGCTGCAGGCACATATATCTTCTCCCAATGATTACATCTCCAAACCTCTGTGACCTGTATGAACTTTTGTGGCCTCAGTAGTATGCAGATGGGCAAGTCTCTGAAGTGGCTTAAGCCTGCCCCCACTTTAAGCATCACACAGGCATATTGAAAGGTTAAATTTCATATAACTAAACACTAAAGAAATCAGCATCTCCAACAAAATAACCTTTCTATTATTGAATATTTGTTAATCCATATAAATTATACATGGCTAGTGTTTGTGTGTCAGACTTCCAGCCTGCACCTGTGCAGTGTGGGTCTGTGGGTTCTGTCACTTGACCTTGTAGGAGTCATATGCTGCAGCAGATCTCAGAGTAGGAAGACCCTTGACTTCACAGGTTGACCCCATTGTGTAGAAGAAGGAAGACCAGAGTCGATCGATCCCCTCACATCACAGCTAATTTTATTTTAAGTATTGAATTCTAAAACTCTCAAAAAGAGTTCAATTTTTTCATTACTGTTTTATTAGTTTCTCTGTGAAGAAGGAAGTGATTTGTATCAAGGGACACTTTAGAGAAATATTAAATAATCTATTGAAAGAGTTTTAAAAGACCTAAAAAGGAAAACAGTTATTTGCTATGATGATGAGGGTCACGTGGATCCCTTAAACAAAGTTCAAAGAATTTTCAGCACTTGGGTCAGTTAACTCGGCAATTTTCTGGGCGCCTGCTTTTGTTGTTGTTGTTTTGTTTTTTATCTTTCATGTACTTTTTTTTTACTATTACAGAAAAAAAAAATAATTTTCATTTATGTTTACAGAAATGTAGTTGAAAGCAGCAATATAACAAGGAACAATTTTTTTTAAATTTAACTGTTAACAAAAGATTTATTCATTTTAATAAGCTTAATTTTCCAGTGTCCTGTTTGGATATTGGGCGTACATACCCAATGTGAATGACAGAGATGCTTTATCCTTTCCATGTTTCTGGTGCATTCTGGGTAGACCCCGCAGGTCAGAGGAGTAGGTTCTGGCTAAGTCTATTCAATCACTGTAAGCTGTGAAGCTGCAGCCCACAAATACCCATAAGGGTGGGGGCAGGCAGAGAGGGAGGGAGAGTGGGAACAGTCCTCTACAGAGAGAAAATTGGAGTTGCTGCTTCTTAAATGTGCCTTGTTTTCTGTAGTGCTTCTCCCTCCCCTTCCCCCAGGATGAAGCACCAGGGCTCAGGGGACCTCTCAGGTTCTTTGGCATATTTCCATTTTTATTTGTTGTGTCTATCTTTGAGACTGAAGAGGCTTAATTTTCTTTTTTCCTCTCTCTCTTTTTTTCCCCTTTGGTTTTTTGAGACAAGATTTCTCTGTGTAGCTTTGGAGCTTGTTCTGGATCTCGATCTGTACACCAGGCAGGCTTTGAACTCACAGAGATCCTCCTGGCTCTTCCTCTGGAGTGCTGGAATTAAAGGCATGTGCCACCACCACCCGGCAGGCTTAATTTTCAAAGAGGCTGCCTAAAGGACCTTAGCATGATGAATTGCACCTACCTCAGATTGTTACTGTACAGCCTATAAAAATTCTCTAACTGGCAAGTTCATCATGGAGGAGAAAAGGAAAAACAGAACAAGCAAACAAAATTCTCTTAAACACCTGATTGTGTGAAGGGTGTGGAGGCCAGGGAAATCCTGTTCCATCATGACTAAAACAAGGAAAACAAACTACTTCTAATCGAGCTCCAGGAAGTTGATGCCACAGAGGCCTGGGCTCCCCAGACACACTGCCCATGCAGAGATGATGATGATGATGATGATGATGATGATGATGATGATGATAATGGTGATGATAATTTGATGATGATGGCGGTGGCAGTGACTGTGGTGGTAGTGTGCTCCCTCCTTTGATTAGTGATTATTTTCCCCTCAACATTTTAGAGCTGAGTGAGTTCTTGACTGAAATTCTTCACTACCATAGATGAGAACACATACTCATTTGGTTTCCTCAGGCTTTCTTGAGAGTTGGATGTCATTTACTATCAGCTTTACCTTAATTAAAGGTATTTTATTTCATGCAAATTTGGTGCTGGAAGTCAGTGGCCCTTTTCTTCCATTAAGAAAAGGGAGAGAAATCTATCCCTGTTACCTAATGCTCTTCCATCCCCAGATGAAATGTGAGCTCTATGCCGTGTGACCAGATAACTTGGTGACTTTGTCTGCCTTTAGATTCCCCCCTTTGGTGCCACACAGCCTACACAGAGGAAAATTACATCAATATAGGAGTAAAACAGACAAATTGGCCAGGGCAAATGATGAGTCAGAAAGGAGGGATGGTGACGTAGGCATGGTACTTGGAGCATCCTGATTTTATTCTCAAACATCTTTCTGGCAGAGTGCAGGGTCTGTGTAGTAAGAATCATGTGGTTATTGTAAATAAGGAAAAACCTGGAAAGGAGATGAATGGGATGTGTTTTCTGTTGAGCTGTAAAACACTAATCTACTTTTGAGACAGTTCTTGGAAAGCAGGTGTACATTGATAGAGGTGGGGTAGTCATTCTGTTGGAGTTTTTAATCTACCTTGACCAATAATTCCACTTTTGAATCCTCTTTTTTAATGTCCCATTTATTTTAGCTGAATGTGGAGCAAGTGTCAAAGGAAATGAAGGAACATTACTGTCTCCAAATTTCCCATCCAATTATGATAATAACCATGAGTGTATCTATAAAATAGAAACGGAAGCTGGCAAAGGGATCCATCTCAGAGCCCGGACCTTTCAGCTATTTGAAGGAGACACTCTAAAGGTAAAATACTTTGTAGACTGTAACCGAGACTTTTCAACCCAGGGAGTCCATCACCAGGCTACCTGGCAACTGTTATCTACTAGCTATATTTGATCTATTTATTTGTCTGTGTGTCTGTCTACTTGTGTCTATCTCTATGTCTATTATCTATCTACCATCTGTCTCTCTAGTGTATGTCCGTATCTTCTATCTATATGCCTGTGGGTTTATCTGTATTCTATTTATCTGTGTTCTATTATCTATCACCTGTCTACCTATGAATGATATATCATCTATCTATTTATCATATATGTATATGTTTATCATCTCTTTCTTCTATTGATCAATCCATTTATCTATGTGACAATTTACATAGACATATTAATATACCTTTATTTACATTATTTAATCCTATTTATCTGAGAGATTATAATGTAGTAGACTGTGTAGACTTGGAAATCATCTCTGTAACAGTAGACCAGCTCTACTAAGCCATGTATCATGGGAAGATGACTTAATTTGAGACTTGGTTTCCTCCTGCGAGCATGCAATGAAAATGACTTTTCTGGCTGTTTCAGTGTTAGTATGATGCATAATAATAGTTGTTAAAACTGACAGAGCCCCCACCCACTCTTTTCCCAAGTTATTTTTAGTTGTCAAACATGGTTATTACACTTAGATTGGAAAGGACTCACAGAGGGATGAAAGGAGCCTAGCCCTTATATATAAACAAGGCACTGGATGAGCTGGAGTCTCAGCATGGAGCAATAGGATTCCGGGTCCTATCTTCTCAGATCCCAGCTCTAGCAGAAACATCCTTAATGCTAATGTTTCTGCAGTAGCTCACTTACCTTCTGTAACTATTTCAAGAAATTGAAGACTTTCCAGGACCTAGGGAAGGGAGGCAGACATTGGAGACCCAGCCCCAAGACAGTGAAAAAGAAGGCTTTGAGATACAAAGGCATAAACCATAAAGCTTACTCCCTGCCCCTTCCACAGAGAAAGAAGCAATTCTCTAGGTCACTAGGCTGATTTATGTCAATGGAACACTGTGCTCATATTCTCTAGTTCTTTCTAAAGTTCCAGATTTTGTAAGTCAGAATCAGCCTCAGGAACACAGCAAGGGCACCTCTCAGATGCAGTGGCTTCAACTCACATTAAGCTATGAAAGGTTTAAAAGAGTCACTTCAGAGGAAAGAGTGGCCACCCCCCTGCTGGCATTCCTTCACCTGGGGCTGAATGTGCCCCTCTGTGCTTCCACTCAACCTCACAAGGAGTGTCCTGTGGGTCAGAGACTCCTCTCTATTAACTGGCCTTCCTTCCTCCCATGCCCAAGATGGGCTGTTTTCAATGCCATAATTTCACAGTGTCACTTTTTTTCCTTTCAATAGACTTTCATGGTCCCATGCTGACAGCATGAAGGCCTATAATTAAGCCAGGAAACATGCAGTCTCACTAAAGCAAAAGTGAGGCTGCAAGTAGGAAGTTTCTAGATTCTTTGATAACCTCAAATTTAGAAGTCAGTATGCCTTTTAGATAAAGTTTTAGGGGAAATTTAAATGCGTTCTGTGTGTAGTGGGGGTGGTGGTGATTAGAAACACAGAATGAAATGTATGCTGGGAAACATTATTGGGGCACAAGGAAGGAAATCATTTCCGTTTGGAAACGTGTTTATTATAAATAAATAAGTAAAAAAGTTTTAAGAAGAAGAAAACAGTTTTGCTTACCACACTTAATTGCAGTGAAACGGCCCAACATTTGAAATGCCATTGCATTGTTTTTCTTAGACGTTGTTGAGTTTTATGATAAATACTTCATATTGAAATAATCTGTTTCAAGTTAAATCATCTTACTAGTGGCCCAGACTGCTCACACTCATCTTTCATACCACTGTGGCCCAGCAATAAGGACTTTGGTTTCATTTGCACACTCACAGGCACACACAATGTAAACAAAGGACAGAATTCAGTTTTTATGTATGCACGTATGCAAGAAAGCAGGTTTCCTGGAAAGAGCTCCAGGGCCCAGCTCTGGATGCTGGGAAAGCTTCTCAACTGAAAACTCTCAGTTGTGACTCAAGATGTCACATAATGTGTTTTGACCTATGGAGGTACATCCCTGAGGGCCTAAGAACCAATTGAATGCCAAGTCTGGGTGTGGGGGTGTTGCAGAATAGATCCTCATCATAGAGTGTGGAAGAGGAGAACCCAAGCTGCTTCCCCTGACAGCCATACCGACTCTTGTGTTTGTTGCTGGTGGCTGAGGGGCCCTGGCCAAGGATACCCTGAGAACAAGCATAGCCCATCTTTCTCTCTTTGTGAATGAATGCAGCTGTGAGCCCCATTTTTCACTCTGCAATCACACAGCCCCAGTCACTTACTGTGGGTCAGCTGCATGCTTACTCTCTCTGAGAACTCCTTCAAGGATGTTCACAGCTGGGCACAGTGCTTTAGCTCTGGTGACATGAACATGGTTGGAAGACCTGTTGTCCTGGGAATGGAGACATTTACACAAACTTTTTATGTTTTTTTTTCAATGTAATATTTTTTTATAGCTTACTTGGGAATTTTATGCAATGTACCCTAATCAGTCACCTCCCATTCCTTCCAGGTCTACCCTCCCACCCTTGTAGTTGGAAGTTTTCTCTGGTTCCGCCCAGCTCCCGCAACCCCGCGGTCCTGCAGCTACTCAGACCCAAATAAACACACAGAGGCTTATATTATTTACAAATGATATGGCCTAATGGCTCTGGCTTCTCCCTAACTAGTTCGTACATCTTAAATTAACCCATTTCTATAAATCTATACTTTGCCATGTGGCTCGTGGCTTACCAGTCCTTTTACATCTTGTTTCTCATGGTGGTGGCTGGCAGCATCTCCTCTGCTCTCTTTCTTTCTCCTTTCCCTCTCTCTAGTTAGAATGTCCCACCTAACCTTATTCTGCCTTACCATTGGCTAATCAGCTTTATTTATCAACCAATCAGAGCAACACATATTCACAGCATATAGAACAACATCACCATCATACCCTTGTGACCTCCCCTGCAGAAAAGAAAAAAAGATACACCAAGTCCAATTTGGGTTGCTCATGTACTCACTGTAGCATGGCCAAACTCCCAGTGGCCTGCCCCTTAAAGATAACTGAGTCCTTCCTTACTGTTCCCCCATCAGAAACCATCAACTGTGAAGAGCTACACTTAGGTGTCTTTATCATGATTTTTAAGGACTCTCTTCAATAGCTTCCTGACTAGACTGTTCTACTGTGAGTGAGTTACTGTCTATGGAACCACTGAGAGTTTGGCCAAGGGCTCCATCCTTCTCTGTGTAGACAGGGACTCACTATAGAGCAATGGGCTCATCTGTGTGTGACTTATTCTCTGTCCTCACACTTCTGCATGCATGCCCATAAGATAGAGAATGGCCTGGTATATGGAGGGACCCAGAGGCTTTCAGAGAGACCTGGATATTTTCTCTTGGACATAGAACCCATTATTGAGTGTCAGAACTCTTCTTACATCTGTCAGAGGCACATTTTGAAGTAAAGTTTATTCTTAGAACAATAGCCTATGAAAATAGCCTTTCAGTGAGGAGATGGCATTTTATTTGACAATTCAAGTATTTGCATGCTTAATTGCAGTGAACTAAAATAACAACTTAATTATTTTTCTGAATGCATTTTATTTTTATGAGTACATGTAAGTGAGATCAGCCTGTCAAGCAACATATGACGGACTAGGAGTTAGACAGATCCTTTACAGACAGACACACAAGGAAAGGGAGTGCAGATAAATTATAAAGATGACATATTCCCACCTTCTTTCTCATTCTCCCGACCTAGGACAGATCTGGTGAGCCTTTTCTCCTGACAGCAGGCTCCCCTTCCAGCTCATTGGTTCTGACTGCTCAGATATGTTCAAGAATTGTCATGAGCATGTTCACCTGAAGCTGGGGACCCATCAGCTCCCATTTCTTTGTCTAAATTGACCAATGCAAAATAAGGGGCAGGAGAGAAGACCTGTACCAGACCACCAGAAACATTTAAAACCACAGCCCTCTGGAGAGAAACAGATTTTGATTTCTGGATTTTCTTCCTGGTTTGTGGAGAGTCTCTCTCTCTGTGTGTCTCTGTATCTGTCTCTGTGCCTCTATGTCTCTGTCTCTACCCCCTCCCTCTTTGTAGGGGTGTGTGTGTGTCTGTGTGTCTGTGTCTGTGTGTGTTTCTTTACCTTTAATACAATTTATTACCTGCTGCTGTCTGCTGTGCCTGAGGTTTTTCCTGCCTTTGCATTCTAAAAATTGGTGGAGAAATGAACTTGATTAAAACATCTGGATCAGTGGTTCTCAACTTATAGGTCTAGATCCCTTTAGGGATCGCATATCAGATATCCTGCATATCAAATATTTACATTAAGATTCATAACAACAGTAAAGTTACAGTAATGAGGTAGCATTGAAATAATTTTACTGTTGGGGGTCACCACAACATGAGGAACTGTATTAAAGGGTCACAGTTTTAGGAAGGTTGAGAACCACTGCTCTAGATGGTACTTTTTCAGAAAGAAAAGGTCTATGAGAGGGGACAACAGTGGGGCTGGACCAGATATCAGAAGAAGCTGTAGAAGTCTCTGGAGACCACGTTTAGGTTCTTTAAGAAAAGCTGAATTCTCCTCAAGAGAATCTAATGCATTTTTAGTCTTCTTTCCTTGAGACCTTTATCCACAAGATTTTATCTCTTGGTGAGGGAGGCAAAGGACAGCATTCCCAATTAGCACACCACCAACACTGGAAAAGGAAAGGCTGCTACACTCAGTGTGATCAAATGTCCAAGACAGAGTCAGACTGTCAGCAGAAAAAGTGCTGTTAGAAGAGGGATGTGTTTTCACAGGCTCTGCAGTAGTCTGATAATGTACCCATCCAGGGTGTGGGGTTGGTTCCCCAGAGGTGAGAATGCACTCTTTACCCTAAACCTCTGTTCTGCAACCCTCACCTCAAATATCTGTTCTGAGCCAAGCTCTGGGTCTCTTTCTCCTAGAGATTACATCTCTCAACTTGACACCATTCAGAAACAATATCACATGTACAGGATTTCATGGCAAGCTCTGCTGTCATGTGATAGGACCTTTCTACTGCTGTGCATTCACACGCCAGACCTACAAATGGTGATGGTTTCTGTACTGCCGTGGTTCAGTGCCTTAGAGAGAAGTGAAAGGAGAGGGAGATGCCTGTGCTGTGGCTGATGCTGCTCCCAATGCCTTTCCAATGAAACCCCGTAAATAACAGGTGATGAGAAGAAGGTTAACAGTGGATAACAGAACCAGGAAGCGCACAGAAATTTCATTTTAAAAAAGATGAAAATTGGTCTGCAAGGCAGTGAATGGGAAATGATCTGATCAAGAATGGGCCCAGAAACCTTTTGTCTGTGGTGTTAATGGGAAAAGTAAAATTGAAAGGAAATAGATTGTTTAGCTCCATCATCCACCTGTATTTCTGTCAACTAAGTTTGAAGTTGTGCATGAAGCTGCATCCTTAAAACTTGGAATGGCTTGTGAAAAATCGCTGCCTAACAACACAGCTTAACAAAATCGCGGACTGACTCTGCATCCTTTCACCAGGTCTTCGATGGAAAGGACAGCTCCTCACGGTCACTGGGAGTCTTCACAAAAAGTGACTTGATGGGGCTGGTGCTGAATAGCACCTCTAACCACCTGAGGCTGGAGTTCAACACCAATGGGTCAGACACCGCCCAAGGCTTCCAGCTCACCTACACCAGTGAGTAGCCCATGGCCAACTACACACGTTAACTTGGCTATTGCGTTAGGGCACACCTACTATCTAGCGGCACAGTGAATTTATGTGATGGATATCTTTGCTAAACCCTGTGCACTGACTTGCAGTTTTAATTATCTCCTTTGTTGATGAGGCCGCAACTTGGGCATTTGAATAGAGGCCATAGTTTTACACTGATCTGTATAGAAGGCATGCTACTTTAAGAATAAAACAGCTTGGCCTGAAAAGAAAACATCTTGTAACATTTCAAGACAGACTTGGTATAAAAATACAGATTTTTGTATAGTGAATATGGTCAAAACCTGATGAACATGTGTGTGGAAGATTTAGAGAGAATGTTTGATACAATTACCAGTACTCTTTAAAGGACTGATTATGGTGTGTGTGTGTGTGTGTGTGTGTGTGTGTGTGTGTGTGTGTATATATATATATAATCATATGCATATAAACACATATAGAAATGTATAACAAATGGGCATATGAAATATTTAGAGAGAATATTTGATGTAATTATAATAATCCCTGAATGACTGATATATAGTATATATACATATTTGTACATACGTTCTCTTTTATAATTGAATTATTATGCTTATTTGTGTATGGATGTGTGACCATGTGAGTTTATGTAGACCATGCAAGTGCAAGTGCTTGCAGAAGCCAGAGGGTGTTGGAGTCCTTGGAACCAAAGTGACAGGCAGTTCTGCATCCTCTGATATGGGTTCTGGGAACCAACCCCAAGACCTCTGTATACGCAGTATGCACACTTAACCTCAGAGTCATCCCTGCAGCACTCTGTGTGTGTTCATATGTGTATATAATCATATACATCTATTTGTAGAAGCACATACACAAATGCATGTGAGGGGCTGTTATCTGTGGCAAGGACAAGGGTCCCTGCTGCTTTTTATCAGTTAAGGAAGCTGGTCAATTAAGATGCTGGACCTATCTAAGGCAACCCAGATTTTCATTGATCAGATGGTTGGGGGCTTTATGATGACTCTGGGGCCTGAGAAGTTTGAAAATTTCATATTCAATCATGGAAGTTCATGAAGGCTTGTCAGAGCTGATGCCTCTGTTTGAAGGCCAGGCACATGAGGGACAGGGAAGGTCACAGTCCCACCCCTGCTATCCTGAGCTAGTGCAAATGTCTAACAGGAAGTTGAACCACTTCAGACCCTCCTCTGTATATGACATCACAGTTACAGCATTGAAGAGCTTTAGACAAAAGTGGAGTTAACGCTCAATTGTAAGAGAAAGCCACTATTTCCTGTTTGTGAATAATGCTGCTGAAATGACTCAATGAATGGGAAGAGTTGTTAACTAATTCACACATGTAATAAGTCACAATGGACACCACAGGGTTTAACTGGGTTATAAATCGCTTTAGGTGAATCCCACTCTAAAATCTCGATGTCAGAAGGTTCCCTGGGAGCTCTTGCAAAGCCCCTGTGGATGTGGACGTGCATACATGTGGGGTACTTCATGTGGGGTACTTGCATGAGTGACCCTTTTCTAACTCCATGTTCTCCATCATGTTCTGTTCGATGGCTTTTCTTTCTTTATTGGATGTCTTCATCTCCACTTGCTAGCTCCTCATCTTGGAGGAACACAGGTAGATTGTGAAAAACTTTGGAGATAATCTTTCAGTAGTGTTCTGAAAGTAAAGCATAGAAGACAACATGCCCACATTTGGCTAGGTGGCCCGTTAGTTCTCCTGCCAATGAATACCTTTTCGGTACCTTTTCTCATCATCCACATCTCATGTCATGCATCTTTACTGAAGATCAGGAAACCGTCACCTGAGTGATGCCCACTCTTCCATTACCTGCCAAGCATATTGCTTCCAGCCTGGTGACTAAGCCCCCATATTGTCTTCAAAGACTGTCCTAGGAAAGGCATCGAGCCTGACTTAGATTATGTCACTGCTTTTCAAATACTGGGGCTGCTTCCTGTCTCCAGTTGGTGTGACTATTTATCGATGGGCATCCAGTTATGTATTCCCATGGGTGTGAACCTCAAGTGACTAGTTGTGGAATCGTGAGGAAATCACAAACCATTCCCAGACTTTTGATATCACCTCCACTTTTTAAACAGCATTTAGGGGATCCCCTGGTCTTTAAATTTCTGGAGCTGGTATTGATGGGAGAGTGTTATCTTGTGTGACCACTGTCGTCATTGACAAGGCTTCTGCAGTATGATCTTCCCAACTTGTAAATAATGAAATTCCAGGTTTCTCTTTACCATCAGCACAGTGGAGAGACATTGGCTCCTCACACTCTGCTGAGGATCTTTCTGAATGCATCAATCTATTGCCCACCTGTTTTGGGACATCATGAATAATAGGATCTGTTTAATGACATAGAAAGTCAGATGTCCCATAAACAGAAGAAAGGGGTATTGTTAACAGTTGGTCTTGGACTCTCAGTAGGTTCTTCTGACAAGAAAACTGACCTCCTCTCCCTCACCTGTCCTTGTTAATACCTGCAGAAGCATAAGCCTGGGAGTCTTGTATAGACAATTGTCTCAGAACATGGTCATGCTGTCACATGGGAAATATAGCAATAATATAGACAGGATGGTGACAATGACTGTATAATAAAAATAGTATTGATTTCACATTAAACCCTAGATTTAAGCACATCATAATTAGATTTAAGAAATCCCTAGCTCCCACAATGCAACCCAATGCCTGAAACAAAGTTTTATCCCTGAAGCAAGGATCACAAGTGATCATAACTACTTTCAATAGCCCTGTAATCACTTTGTGCTAGGTTTGCATCACTTGCAGAATAATGCAGAAAGCCCATAGATTACTGATAAAGGAACTGTTTATTAAAGAATTATATTAAGGGTAGCAACTCACTAATGCAGGATATGGCAAATTTAGTCACAAAGTCCTGGAAGGCTGAGAACTGGTCCCATGCTGCTTCATGCCTCCTGATTTGGTCTCCACCATCCAAAAGCTCAAGAGGGAAGGGACTGGCATACATGCTCCCCAGGTCTTAAGCTAGCCAAGAGGCCATGCCCTAGGAGCTGGTACCACAAGGCCATAGGTGGAAGGAATACCCACTAGAGGGAAACATCATGGATGTACAGGTTTTGGATCCATTAATGTACACATGTGGGTGGATTACACTAATCACAGAGTGAATACAGAGCTCAGTAAACACAATGAAGTGTTTAGAAATAGTCACAGAGTATTTGTATGTCCTTTAAAACAGATTTATGCAACTCTTCACTTTGTTTGGGTCCAAGGCTTTGTTAAATCATTATTTTTTCTTTCTTCAGTAAAGTTGAACATTTATCCAGATCTTAAAGGGATTTTCTGAAGTTTCACACATGGAATGACGTGGTAGTGCCCCAAATCTCAAATTATGACTGAAGCCCAGAGCTGCTGGAATACTTACTTGCAAACATTTTTATATGACTGCAAATTTTAAAAAAATTAATATACAAAAGATTTTGATGTAGATAAAGACATTGGCCAGGATGATAAAGATAGAGAAAAGGTCAAGATTGGTCCAATTTGTAATAGATATATAAATTAGTCATTCAAGTAGTTAATCTTAAGGAGTAAAAAAAGGAAACCAAAGCAGCACTTTCAAGAAACCTGAACTGGAAACACTGCTTCATTCTGCAGTTGTACTCTGGCCTGACAGATGGCATTCTCCCTTGATGTCACCATGTCTTGGATCTATTTCTCATAATCTCTTTTATATCAGGGACAACAGTGTCCAGTGTCCAGTTTGTGTCCCTCTGCACCTTACAGGGATGAGTGTTCTGCCATGACTTGCACAGCTTTGCCCTGACTAGGGTAAAGAGGGACAAACATGTGTGCAGAAAAGCTGGGATTGGGTAGGTCATGTGCTCTGAGGGAGGTGTACAAGCTGCAGCCTGGGAACTTAACGTGTGTGTTTTATACACCTGAATGGAGGAGACAGGTTTATTGTAAACAGTTGAAAGAGGAGGCAGGTATACATCCAGAAGGAGGAAGTTGCAGTCCATATTTTCTGTATATACTGTCAGCATCTGCACATGGACCAGGGGATGGCTTTGTCATTTCCATGGGTCTGAGGCATGGGGGTTCTTGACACAGCTGTGCTCATACCAACAGTACACATTTGTACAGGAATTTATCCATTCTCCACAGTGTTCTGAAAGGTGGTACAGAATGGTCCATTCCTCATTTCCAAGCTGAGCTCTGTGGAGCTCTGAATACACCCAGCATCTGGCACAGGCAGGAAGGAGGAAGAGCTTCACTTGACAGGTGATTTTGTCTTGATTTCTGACAGCATTTACAAGCTTCATCAGGTATCAGCAAGAACTGCAGTTGACTGTGGCCTGTTTTGTTTCCTTAATATTTGACACATACATTTTAAAGAAAATTTCTAGAAAATTATTTTGAAATCCTATAATGAACTCAGAATGATCTTAAAAATGTATTGTCCTTTAAATTTTTGTAAGAACATCCCTGGAATTTTAGCCACTCTGAAGAAACTATACACTGGACTGGAGAAATGGCTCAGAGGGTGAGTGCTTGGTGCATAAAAAGGAGGACCTGAATTCAAATTCCCAGAACATATTAAAACCCAGGCATGGCTACATGCCTGTGACCCCATATCTCTGGAGGGCAGACACACAGAAGGATCACTCTGGGCTGTCAGATTTGTTCCAGGTTCAGTGAGAAACCTCATCTCAAGTGACTAAGGAAGGAGTCTAGATATCTCCTCGATATGTGCATAGGTATGCAGCCACACACACACACACACACACACACACACACACACACACACACACTGACACACAGATACACACACACAGATGCACATGCTCATACATGCACACACCACACACACATCAACACAGATACACACACAGATGCACATGCTCATACATGCACATACATACAGACACACACCCCCATACATACACAGACACAGACACAGACACAGACACACACACAAATACTTTTCAGTACAGAATCTGCTACAGAGGCTGAAGAAGAAGCTGACTCCTGATGCCTTGTGCACCCTTAGTTGTTTAAATAAGAAGTAAACAAATTCTTACCACAGTTTAACAAGAGCAGTTCCTACCTGGAAGTGGACAAAGAGCCACAGTGCCAAGGAACAGGTCCAGCCACCCATGGGAAATCCCTCTTACTGATGACCAGTGACTGCGCAGATGTAGCTAAAGAACACTTAGGGTTGTGCTGAGTCAGTCCACAACTGTGGCTCCTGACAAGGAGACCTGATGTGAAAGGGTCGTGTCAGTGCCTGTGACACTGGTCAGCAGAAAGGAGGCTGCCATCTGTGTGCAGAGATAAAATATAATGATATGCCCAGGTATGAAGTGTATCTGCAGATCTGGGAGAAGTCAGGTCGTGGCTCCAATCCCTAGAGTTTAAGGTGTTCATCACTACAGATCATATTTGTAGAGAAGCAGGAAGAACTAGTCAGGCTTATGAGGAGCTGATCACAGAGGCATTCAAAACTGTCCCCATCAAGATGGGTGGGGTACACAGTGTGTGAATAGAGAAGTCACACAGAACCCTGGGAGTCTGAGAAGGGTGAGCTCACAGTGGCCCAGATGCCACTATTCAGAGGATGAGTATGGCTACATACAGCATGTGTCATGCCACCACCATCCATGAAGGCCTGAGAATAAATGAAGTCAGCCTGCTAGATTCACACTCATAAGCAATAGCCCTGAGCATCAATACTTAGACATCAGTACTTGTAAGTTAAGTACTTGAATTGTGTATTTTTATATCTCCCCCAAAGGACTGCCTTGATCACGTAGGTGTACTCAAAGGTAGTAGAAGAGCAGACAGGCAGACTCATGTTCCATATGGGATCTTTGTAGGGACTACCAGACACATGTCTCTGTGGAAAGCCCTGAGCCAGAGGAGACTGAAGTTCAAAGTCATTGTGAGCACACACGCTGTCATGGTGGTATAGTAACTAGGCCAACTTCCCTTCAGGGTTGGATTTATTGAACTAAGTTCCTCCATGATTCCACACTTATCTAGGAATACCCTCATTATGGTGTGGATGTCAAGGCAGCTCTCCCTGTAGAAAGAGGATGATTTATTGATGTGGACACGGGGAGTCAAGTCCATGGACTGACTCCATTAGTTATCTTAAATTGGGAAATTGGCATCCTGCCAGCATATTAAGTCACAGGAGGAAGTGATGCTGTTTTGGGAAACTCTGACAGAACCAGATGTCTGATTCCACAAAATAACCCCAAGAAGCCTTTGAAAGCCACTTGCTTTCCTTGGCATGGCACCATACCATTGTTACAAGTTTTATTTATTATTTCCTGTTTCAAAAGGACAGGCAGTAGGATGGGCAGCCCACAATCATGGATGCTTCCAAAATGTTATAGAGGAATGCTTGGAGTTAAAAGCTTGCCAGAACAGATAAGCACAGAGAGAAGGTTGTGAAAGTCACCTCAGCTGAAGGAGCAGTTCTGCAGGGTGGGGCTAGCATAGGACTTCTCTCCACCATGGATTCTAAAGCAGGGTGTCTGAGGAAAGGGCTGCTTGAGATCCCTCTTACCAGGATGTCACTGAATGGTTTGTTGTATAGGTGAATTTACAAGCTGGACCCAAGAAGATCCCTGGGTGCAGGTCACATGCAGGTCACTGTTTAGTTGGAAAGAGGGAAATAAGGAAAGTCACTGGTTCATACTGTTTCCATTGTAGAACCAGCTTTCTCTGAATGGATGGTGTCCATCCTTCTGGTCCCTGAAACTACTTCTTATGTCTTTGCCTTTGACCCTGGCCATCTTTTATTGTGCACAGTGGTATCTTCTTTTACAAAACGGCCATTATTTCATTTACCTGGTTATTTGTGGTCTGTTGTCCCTTTTCAACCACCAGCTCTCATATCACAGAGGCTCCTTGGTACCTCAACACATGAAAGGTACAAGGTACCTCTCTGACCTTCTCCATGATAATGACTGAGTAGACGATAAAACTGTTTGCATGTGTCAAAGAAGAAGTTATAGCTTACAACTGATTTTACATTTCCAGTTGGTCATGAAGCATGTGTGTGTGTATGAGAGAGAAAGAGAGAGAGAGAGAGAGAGAGAGAGAGAGAGAGAGAGAGAGAGAGAGAGAGAGCTATTTTATGTATTATATGGATTATAGATTTACCAGTTGAGCTCAACAGCTGCATTTAGAAAAGCTTATTGTGGTGTCATAGAGCTGGATTCAAATTCTTAGATGGATTGTAGACTCCTCCTCTAGGGGGATTCTCTTTTTTTATTTACATGTATTTTGGATATAATCCTAATTCCATAATTCCTACTTATCATTATGTTTCATATATAATGGAACTCGGTAAATAAAAGCAGCTATACGCATAGGAAGCTGGGGAGACATCCACATGTAGACACAGTGATGAAGCACATAAAAACTCACCTACTCTATTTGCCTTCCCACAGCCTTGTAAAGATGTCCCAAGAGACAGAATATTGGGAGAAGTGTGAACTCTGCAGGAACAATGTAACAAGCATTATGTTTAGGTGTGTAAATGATGCACCCAAAGAGACATTCTTGTTGGATGACAGAAAACAGTTGGTCATTAGGTACTTACTGTTTCCATGCCTACAGTGTGTGGTCAGAGAGGACTCACACAGGGACACGTGGTTTTTCACGTGGGTCAGCCTTGGATCATTAGAATGTGAACTTGAGGCCTTGGCTTTGTCTTTCCCAGATCTGGTTTAGGGGGCCTTCACCCTGTGTCCTTAGCGTTAGACATGGTACTGACATCAGCAAAGCAGTTACTACTTACCAAGGGCCTGTACTGCTGTTCTCTGTGTGCCTTATCTGTGTCATTCAGCTTTCTGTGGCTGTGATAAAACACCTGAGGACAACAGTTCAAAATCAAAGGTTTATTTTGGCTCATGCTTTTAGTCCATGCTCAGTTTGTCCAGTTGCTTACAGGTCTGTGGAGAGGGGGTGCATCATGGCAGAAGTATGTGGTAGAAGCTCTCTTCATGGTGGCTGTAGCATCAAGGAAAGAGGCAGGGATGAGATACTTCCCCTAAGAAGAGGCTTCTGTAGCTCCCAGCTAAGTCTTCCCTCCTAGAGTTTCCACTGCCTCCCAGGAGCCCATTAAACCTTGAATCCATGAATGGATGAATCCATGAATGGTCAGATCCTACACCATCTAGTCACATCTCAAAGCCTGGAACACTGCTGCACTGTAGATTAAATTTTTGACATGTATGCCCTTCTGGGTGCTCAAGATCTAAACCATGATATTATCACTAAGAAAAATTCCCAGGCCCAGAGGGATTTCCATAGCATCCAAGTAAACCCAAGCTTAAGTTCAGGTTCTGTAACAAATCTTTGTAGGTAAGGGTCAGATATGAGTGTACAATGGCAGGGAAAATACTGGCTCATACCAAAGGTATTATATTCATTGAGTAGTTATGAAAATGTTTGATAATGATGTCATTCATGGTAGCAAATGACTTCCTTCATTAAATTCAGTGTGCTTTCATAAGTTTCTTTTCTCTGTCCTGGAAGATTCTGACTGTGCATTAAGAAAAGGAGATGAAAAAGCCAGGAGTGGTGTTCGTCTACTGAAGGAACAGGCTTCCCATTGGCATTCCTGTTAGTTCAGCCAGAGCTTTGGGGTACTCTTACCCTCTGACCTTAGCATTACTGATAGTGCCATGTAGGGTTTTGGGTGTGTTTCAGAAGGTCAGGGGCAATGAGGAACATTTGTTCCACCTCCTAGCCTTCCTTTGCTGTTTTTGACACAGGGAGAAAAAGACACCTTAGGGTGGACACTCCATGGTTATTGTAAGATACATGGAGAATATGAAGGCATCCAAAGCTTCCAGTCTGTATTCTCCACTGTCTATTCAATAACTTGTGTTGGGAAGGCTGCCTAGTCATAACTAATTTTGAAGAAGGCCTGAGACGTTTAGCAAGTCTCCCTGCAACTATAATTTAAAACAAACAGAATTGGTGACAATAGTTGCTGTCCATTCAGTAGAAGAGCCATTCATGTATAGTCTTGGAGCCCTGAGGTTAGGGCCTGGGATAACTGGCTTGAAGGGTTAATTCTCATAGTGAAGTCGGAGGATATGGATATTCTTTCTTATACTAAGAGTGTAGACCATGCATCTCCACTCCTGGTGTGAATGTCACCTCGAGCACAACAAAGCCACAATAACTAGTCTCATTTTTGTGTTTAATAAAAAGGCAGAGATGTTGTTATGGGATGGGGCTGTCTCTCAGTTGGGTACAATGCTTATCTTGTATAAACACGGTCCTGGGTTTGAGCCCTGGCACCACATAAAACTAGGTATGGTGATATATGCCTACAATCTGAGCACTAAGAAAGTGAAGCGTGAGGATCAGAAGTTCAAGGTTATCCTCAGCTACATAAGAAAATCAAGGGCAGGCTGGACCCTTCCCTAACCCTACCCCCAAAAGAAATATAATGAGCCTGAACTGTACACAGATATAGACATTGTACAATTACCAAAAACACACCAGAAGGCCGAGAGCAGGAGGGTACAGCACATTCTATATTTATAGTTGAGGTCATGGATTGACAGATAATACTTTACAGGATTGACTGGTGGCCAGATGAGGTTCATGTAATTTCTTTGGGTAGCCCCCTTCCCCCTCCCTCTCCCATACATATCCAAAGTCAATGTCTTCTTCTTATAGAGATGTTACCAACCAACCTCCCTGACCGTGAATGAGACTCAAGGACTTGGCAATGTTCTCCTGTCATAACTGATTATCTTTGAAAACTAGATTTTGGAAATTCTGCACAAGCTATTAGTCCTCAAATACAAATTCTAACAACTAACCTCATTAAAAATGAAGACAGAGTTTGCAAATATTTCTTGGTAGCTATGTGTAAGCATCACTGTTTTAAAGTTGAATAGGGCCATGCTATTAAAAGAACAGCATCCCTAAATGCTTAGTGTTTTAAAAATATCTTTAATTTGTATAAGTACTTTACCTTCCTATGTGTGTGAATATATATGTGTGTAATGAGTGCCTGAGGCAGCCACAGAAAGTGTCAGGTCTCATAGAAACTAGAGTTATAGACAGTTGTGAGCTGTCTGATGTAGGTGCTGAGAATCAAACCCAGATCCTCTGAATGATCAGCCATTGCTCTTAGCCACTAAGCCATCTCTCCTGTAGACTCTATACTGAATTATAGTCTAGGGAATTGTAGCAGGACAACTTACCATGCAGAGAGTAGTTCTAAAAAATGTTTACAATTGTATAATGAACCAAGATGAAGCATAGAACAGAACAGAGTCAGGAAAACAAGAAAATCAACCTCCACAGGGGTCCATGGGAACAGTTAGAGACTTTTATTTAATTTCAATGGAGATTAAAATTGAGATAAACATAAGGCATTGCCTTAGAGTGCTGTCATGAGACACAATCATGTCTACCCAGGCTTTATTTATATGAACAGCCTCTGGCTCCCAAGTAGCCATTAATGCAGCTGGGAAAACTGTTGGAAACTGTCCTAAACATGATAAGTTTTCCCATGGCTGCCTGCTAGGTAATTCTTTGGAAATGTTTAAAAAAAATAACAGGTAGCTCTTCATGTGTCGATTTTCTATTGGTGTTAAATAAATTGCCACACACACAACAACAACAACAACAAAACAGCCCACACTCACTCACCCATGGTGTCCATGAGTCACTGGGTTTGTCCTCAGGGTCTCACAGGCTACAATATGGACTGAGGGAGGCCCTTTTGAAGTTCAAGGTTCCCTAAACTGATAAAAATGTAGTATGAATGGAGACACACATAGTCATATGCTCCATAGAAATAAATTATATTCTTATTTTTAAATAATTTTATAATTTAAATAAAATAATTGAGTAAATTGATAAATTTAAATAATTTTGAAAATATTGTTTGCCTAAAATACATGGACTATAATAAAGTCGTCTTCCATGTTGTCAATGCAGTAATTTGATCCACACAAATCTCTGAAAGCATTGCCTGGCCCCTGGTTCTGTCTCCCTCCAAACATTTCTTCTCTGGTCTTTCATATCCAACTGAGATGCCTCTTGAGTTAGGCTGTGGGTCGCAATCCCAAGGCAAGCCCTCTGCAGGTCCAGCTGCCCTCTCAGCACTACTAGGAATGTCCAAAAAAATGCAAAGCAGGGGCTTTCAAGATGGCAGTAAGTAAAGGTGATTGCCCCTAAGCCTGGAGTCCTGAGTTCAATCCCTCAGACCCACATGATAGAAGGAGAGAAAAGGTTCAAATTGTCCACTGATCTCTACATATATGTGGTGGCACATATGTGCCCCCTACACACACACACACACACACACACACACACACACACACACACACACACACTAAACAAATGTAATAAAAACAAGAAAGATATAAAGCAAGAGCAATAAATGGACTTGTCATCAGGGTTTAACCTTAAAATGACTCATAATAATTTTTCTGAGAAACTGATTTCTAATTCTTGCCCATAGCAACTTTTATTTTGGGTCACTGCCTTTCCTATTACAGAATAAGGCATAACCCCAGGATAGTAGGGTCATTTCTGAGGGTCCATCATGGTCACATGGGAACTGTATAACAGCAACTATGACAGCATGGAGATGAAGCTTTTGTGTAACCAGTAAGACCGAGATAGAATTAAGAACCCAAAGCAAAGCACTAGCCTGTGCAACATAGTTTTTATCAGCAAAGAACTTGGGAGGATGTCCCAAATTAAGAGGAATTAGAAGTGCATGCCATATTCTGATAAAACGTGACACCAACAACAGGTCTTAAGGCCATGCTGTTGGTCTTTGAAAATAAGTACTGCTCTGGTATTTTTGGTGGTGGTGTATGTTTTCTTGTTTTTATTTTTAAAGTTATTTTTGCATGTGTGCATGTATGTGATGTGGTGTATCTGTGTAAATGCACACACCTATGTGCGTGTGCGCACAGAAGCCAGAAGAGGACACTAAGCATTCTGTTCTATCACCATGTCTTGTTCCCTCGAGACAAGCTTTCTCAGTGAACATGAAGTTTGGCTGGTAGCCAGGGACCCACAACAATTCTCCTGTCTCTGCTTCCATAGTTCTGGTACTATATATGAGAATGGACACATTCAGGTTTTTATATGGGTGCTGGAGACTTGAACTCAGAACCTCATGCTTACTCAGCAAGCCCTCATATGCACTGAGCCATCTCTGTAGCCCTGACCTGTTTCTTCTGTGCTTCCTTGAGTGCCCTCTCTTTGCTGTGCTGGAATCTCACTGGCATGGATGCTGGTTATTATTCTATGGCCCCTGACAAATAATCTTGCTATATAATGTCTGGGATCAAAGTATCTGATCTACACCTCAACAGGTATCTACAGCTTATATGGTACCAATCTGTACGCTTTGGTAGACTGTGCATTTATTATCAGTATATCTACATGTTATCCAAGTGATCATCTTTATTTGGTCAATCCTGTGTCTCTATATTGATTACCAAGCAATCATCTCTAAGGAAAGTCATGTGACAATGTGCACATGATCCATGACAATGTATTTGAGGAAGATATGAGGCCCTAGTTGTCCATTATAGTCACTTTCACACCATCAGGTGGGTAATATGGAAGAAGTCTATGAAGGGGCAGAGATGTTTGAAGCACCAGGAGGCAGGACTGAGCCCAGGGATAATGTCACACCCTGGGGGATGGAAGAGATGAGAGAGGATGCGACAGAATACTGACATACTGGAGCCTGTGGTTATAGCTGCTCAGGACACTGGGAGACTGTTAAGCCAGAGACTAAGGCAAAAGAAAGGAGAATCATTTCATCTACCCAGGGGTCCTTAGAGAGACCCAGGTGTAGTGACAATCGGTAGCTTAGATTTGTCTTCCAGTTATGACAAAGCTAACCCCATAGCAGCAAGGGCCTCCTGTGAGCCTGACAACATGCAAGGTTTACCTCCCGCAGGAGATAAGGGCAAAATCCAGAACCTGAGGTTGCCTCGGACTGGGACTTCCAGTCCCCTTAATAAAAGGTGCACCTTGGACCTGGGCTATTTAAGGATTAGTCAAGTACAAAATTAGTCAAATACCCATGTAGAGTATCAGCGGATTTCATGAAAGACTCTCAGTAGTGAGCTGGGTCCAAGGGAGTAAATAGGGTTGGGGGAATGAGTAATGGGGTGGAGTGCGGGATGGGTCCTGGTGAGGTCATCCACTATCATACAAATGAGTTCTTTAGAATTGAAGCAAACAGAGTAACTTCTGGGCACTTATAAATGGCAACACAGTTCTTATTTTTATCAAAAATTTACCTTGACATCCTCCAGTATTTAGTTATGTTCCCATAATTAATTATGCATCTTCGACTAGTTATCACTATTTTGATGAAGTTTAATTTGGCAGTTACTGTTGAGACAGTTGCCCAATGAATTTTCTTTAGAGAACAATGTAGTGACATCCAACTTTGGAGAAAACAAACCACCTAATTTTAATGGGCTACAAGCTGATTGTTTTATACAAAGTATTCTGTAATTTGAAAGAGAAATCATGTGCCCAGAATATCTTGTGCTATGTAAAAATAACGCTGTGAAGAGGGTCAGCTTGAATGGCAGGGGTGTGACAAGTGTGACACACAACCTCTGTTACTGCATCATTGTGACCTTTCCCATCTCCACACGGAGACATGTCTGGCTGTTTCTTACAACTCACAACACCCCCTTTTCACTCCGCTTCTGTGAGAAAAGCCAACCCATAAACCTGTATGTGTATAATCCATTTTTTGACATAATGACTTCCAGGGGAAATGTCACAGTGACAATTCAAATACAATAGAGACACAGGCTGCTCAAAGGACCTAAAAGGAACTCCAAAATTTATTGTGAAACACAATGGATATTTTATAAAGAGGTAAGGCATCTCTACCCTTGAGACTTCTGTTCTCTGTATGAGACAAGACCCTATCTGACCTAGTCTGTGACTTGCATTACACTGTCTCATTCTCATAGTACCTTTTTTGATGAATTATAGGATGCCATTAAAAATAATCATGGCCAAATCTGATAATGTTCCCAAGAAGATGCTGGTCTGTGTCTATGGATGTATTTCACCTTGAACTTGAAGTCCACACTACTTCTGTCTGCCTTGGGGTGAAGCCACAGTGCAAACAGGAGATAAATCTCTGTTCACATCTCAGAGGGAGGGGGATGGATAGTGTTATTCCTCCAGTTAATGAAGCAAATGACAGAGGTGATGTCTGTCTGATTAACTCAGTGTCAAAGAGCAAAGTGGAGGTAGAGGTGGGCATCCAGTCCACTCTCCCAGATGTTTGACACTGGGCTAATGTACAACTGCCAAGGTCAGGTCCTGGGATTCCCTAATGATCTGCAAAATCACCTGCACCCTCATGCCTGGGGATTAACTCAGGACCAGTCTTTGTAGTTTTTTGTATAATTCCTCAAATAGATTTTCTTTGGTTTGTTGGGGCTTTTTATCCTTATATAAACAATTTGTTACTTTTCACAACTAGAATTTCTTTTGCTGTGATTTCATCATTTAGAACTGGTGTATGTATTATTGGCCAGCAGGATTTGGAGGAAGACATGAGGACCCAGAGAAGGGTGCTTAAAGAGTTTAATTATACAGACTACAGTCAAAGCCTATGACTTAAGGGAGAAATAAAATGAAGGCCAATAGATGATGTCATCAAACACTATAAAATGTCAAGTTTTATGGGGGCAGTGATGATGGAATTTCCCTGCTCTTCTTGGGGATAATAAAAAGTAACAATTATTGTCTTTGTTTGTCGTCAATACATTGCACTTGGACAGGGTCATCCATGATCAGTAAAAGTCTCAAATTCCTTGACCCCTTGTCAGGAAGGAAGCAGCACTGGGTCATGGTTTGATTGAGACTGACTTCTCTTACCTATGTTAAGTTGTCCTTCAAAATGTCTTAAAAATAAAAGTCATTAACACCAGTAGCTCAGACACTGAGAGAAACAATCAATCAATGGGACCTCTTGAAACTGAGAAGCTTTTGTAGAGCAAAGGATATGGTCAACAAGGCAAAGCGACAGCCTACAGAATGGGAAAAGGTCTTCACCAACCCCACATCTGACAGAGGACTGATATCCAGAATATATAAGGAACTCAAGAAATTAGACATCAAAATGCCCAACAGTCCAATTAAGAAATGGACTATAGAACTAAACAGAGAATTCTCAACAGAGGAAACTCAAATGGCTGAAAGACATTTAAGGAATTGCTCAACATCCCTAATTATCAGGGAAATGCAAATCAAAACAACTCTGAGATACCACCTTACACCTGTCAGAATGGCTAAGATCAAAAACACTGAAGACACCTTATGCTGGAGAGGATGTGGAGCTAGGGGAACTCTCCTCCACTGCTGGTGGGAATGCAAGCTTGTACAACCACTTTGGAAATCAATATGGCGCTTTCTTAGAAAATTGGGAATCAATCTCCCCCAAGATCCAGCTATACCACTCTTGGGCATATACCCAAGGAATGCTCAATCATACCACAAAGACACTTGCTCAGCTATGTTCATATCAGCATTGTTTGTAATAGTCAGAACCTGGAAACAACCTAGATGCCCTTCAACTGAAGAATAGATAAATAAAATGTGGTACATATACACAATGGAATACTACTCAGCAGAGAAAAACAATGACATCATGAAGTTTGCAGGCAAATGGATGGATCTAGAAAAAATCATCCTGAGTGAGGTAACCCAGACTCAGAAAGACAAACATGTACTCACTCATAGGAGGATACTAGATGTGGAACAAGGATGACTGGACTGCTACTCACATCACCAGGGAGGCTACCTGGAAAACAGGACCCCAAGAAAGACACTGGGATCGCCCAATGACAGAGAAATGGATGAGATGTACATGAACAGCCTGGACATGAGTGGTGGTAATGAAGGGCGAGGGTCGAGGGAAAGAGAGCTTAGGGGAGCAGGAGATCCCAGCTGGATCAAGAACAGAGAGAGAGAACAAGGAATAGGAGACCATGGTAAATGAAGACCACAAGAGAATAGGAAGAAGCAAAGTGCTAGAGAAGCCCACAGAAATCCACAAAGATACCCCCACAATAGTCTGCTGGCAATGGTCAAGAGACAGCCCGAAGTGACCTACTCTGGTGATAGGATGGCCAAACGCCCTAATTGTCATGCTAGAAACCCCATCCAATGACTGTGGGAACTGGATGCAGAGATCCATGGCTAGGCCCCGGGTGGAGCTCCGGGAGTCCAGTTGGCGAGAAAGAGGAGGGTTTATATGAGCAAGAATTGTTGAGACCAAGGTTGGATAAAGCACAGGGACAAATAGCCAAACGAATGGAAACACATGAAATATGAACCAATGGCTGAGGGGCCCCCAACTGGATCAGGCCCTCTGAATAAGTGAGACAGTTGATTGGCTTGATCTGTTTGGGAGGCATCCAGGCAGTGGGACCGGGTCCTGTGCTCAGTGCATGAGTTGGCTGTTTGAAACCTGGGGCTTATGCAGGATCGCTTGGCTTGGCCTGGGAGGAGGGGACTGGACCTGCCTGGACTGAGTCTACCAGGTTGATCTCAATCCTCAGGGAAGGCTTTGCCCTGGAGGGAGTGGAAATGGGGGGTGGGCTGGGGGGCACGGGAGGGGGGCAGGAGGGGGAAGAACAAGGGAATCTGTGGCTGATATGTAGAACTAAATTATATTGTAAAACAAAATAAAATAAAATAAGTCATATAATTCATTCAGATTCAAAATTATTATTATTTTTTCTACTTCGCACACTTTGGCATCAGGACATTTGGTGGTTATTTGAATTGTAGCAATATTGCCAAATGCTTTTTTGTGTGATTAAATGAACATTTCTGAAAGCACTGATCTGCAAACAAGCCTCCCAATAGAATCCACTGTGGGGATATTGGACTGAGGAACTGTGAAACAGGTACCAAATCACTGAGAAACATGGAGCTTGAAGCAGGCCAAAATCTAGAGTTGTTGAACTAACCAAGACCAACAGTGAGTGCCAAAAATCACACTTGCTTCCTGAGACTGTGTCTCAGGGGCCAGGTGTGGGAGGAGGGCATGCATGTGGGTATCCAAAGACCAGAAGCATACCTCAATGTGGGCATGGCCAGCTGCTTGAACTGTCACATGCCAGGACCTTTTTTTCTTCTAGAAATAAGCAATTAGTCTTGGATTTTTTTTTTTTGGTCCTAAAATTCAAAAAAATTGAAGAAAAAAAATCAATGAGTGTTTCAGTGCTGAAAGAGATCAAGAATGTCACCCTACTGTCTCTTTTGGTGTCGTGTCCCAGGCCCTTGGGCATAGAGTAGGAAAGAAAGAGCGGTTGGGGTGAAGGCCCCAGTTCTTAACCCTGGTCAGTGTTTATTCATGTGCAAAACAGAAAAGGGTAGGTTTTTAAAGCAAGTGTGGCCCCCACATCTCATCAAATGAATGTCTTTTCATAGTAGATGGAGACAATTACAGAAATCCATAACTGGACAAAATATGGAAAACAACCAACCATGGGGTACCAACCCAAACTGATACCCCAATGATACAACTACTATACTTAAGACTCAGAAACATTGCAGAAGAGAGGGCAGGAAGAGAGAGACGATTGGGACATCTCCTGTGAGATAGTGTCTTCTGTATATGACAGGGAGCTGCACCCGGGAAGTCTCCAATAATATGATCACCAAAACAAGACCCAAGTAATAACACCACCTGCAAATGCAGATTGCTGAAATCTCAGAAGATCCCACACCTGGATGAAGAGCTACAGACAATTAAGAGCTGCCAAGAGAAATAGAACCAGTCCTCTCTGTGGATCAAGCCCCCCATAGGTTATCTAACCCCAAGTAGTAAGCCTTGAACACATGTACAGATGAGCAACATTAAAGGGACCTGGGAAGTATATGTGTGTGTGTGTGTGTGTGTGTGTGTGTGTGTGTGTGTGTGGCAAAAAAATCAAAGATTTAGATGCCATAAATATTAGGAGCAGTTGGGAGGACAAAAGAAGAGTTAGAGGTTAGACAAGATAGATAGGAATGGTGTAAATGTAGTGCTTATATATGAAATTCTCCAAAAACATTAAGAGAGACGAGACTTTATTGTTAGGTGAATTTGACACAGTGTGGCATACGGTCAAAGCATTTAATCTTGTCATGTAAAGACTGTAGGAAATGAGGAAGTCAGAAGTCATTCTCTGGCAATTTTACAACTTATTCCAGAAGGAATAGCAAAATAGCATGGGCCACAGGGGGATATGCATGCCATTCTTAAAAGACCCTCAATGGGTAGGGCTCAGTGGCAGGCAATGGTAAACAAGACAGGGAAGGAACATACCGTGGACCTGAGGTTTGTATTCCAACTGACTGGGATTTCTGAGCCTTTACACTCCACAGGAAAATGCCGACCTCAGTGAAGAATCAGTTTCCTAAGTCAGAACTGGACATCAAGTTGGTCAGAAACCCAGCCCTTTATCAGAAATATGGCAGTGGTTATGTGAAAAATTGCACAGGAAAAAATGCCCCTGTGGTGGACTGGAGCCTTTGAATGAAGTAGAAATGGCCTTGTTCTGACCCAAGTAAGCCACCTGGCCTTTTACTGGGAACTCCATGGCCATAAAACTTGGTATCTTGGGAACGTGCTACACATGGAGGCCAGTACTCCAGTGCATTCCTTCTGCTTTGAGTAACTAACTAGAGCCCAGTGCATTATGCACCTTGACTAGTGAAACATGAGTTGAGAAAAAGTAAGATAGTAAAATACCTGTGGTGATCATCTAAGCACTGAGAATCATTATCCCTTTTAGAATCTTCCACTGATGACCATGAACTTCAGTTTGAAGTAAGGTCTTGTTTAGGACCAGAGATTATTGATCTGTCCTCTTAGATAATAAAGTAATGGAAGGTATTGTTTGGAAATGGCTCATTTATAGATTATTATTCCTTACTGACTTGAATGGATAATCATTGCTTCACTGATATTTTTAAATGAAAGACACATCCAGACATAAAGTTGTGCAGTGCTTTTTGTAGAAAATAGAAATAAGAAAATCATTCATCAAGAAATGCAGACAGTGTGGATGGCTACTCTCTATCACATGCCTAGAAGTGATAGAGAGAGTGAAGCAGAAGGATGGCCAGTTCCAGGATAGCCTGGCTGGCAAAGTGAGAGCAAATCTCAAAACAAAGCCTAAAAAAGAAAAGAACAGGAGAGGATTGTTTGTCTCTGTTGCTAGCCTACTCTGCTACCCAGGTCATTGGCTCCCACAAACCAGAATATTGGCTTTCAGTTTGTATTCTGTCCTCTAACTGAATTTGCTTTGAGCAAAATAAAACCACTTTGTATTTCTAATGAAGATGTCTATGCTGAAATTTATGTGATGTAAAATAATCCATGCTGTATCTGTCTTAATATGTGCATGTGTCATGAGCATCCTTATGTGGGTACAGCAAGGGTCCAGTGGGATTCCCTCTTTGGAAACTGAATTTGTGGAGGAATGGGAAACTTTCCAGCTTCTATTCTATTCACATGAATTATTATTAAACTCATTTTGAAACTTCAATTGCTGCATATTTCTGATTGAATGCTATTTTTAAATCCTTTCAATTTCTGGAGCAAATTAGGAAGTATTAAAATTTGCAGGGCACAAATTTATCTTCTTAGTTTTGAAAGCCTGTTTTTGCTAGTTGCTTTATGTGGACAAGCAGTGGAGCTTGTATTTCACTAAATTTGGAAATCACTAGAAGGTTGTTATTTTAGTTTAATCAATAGCAAGTAAACCCATTGTCTAGATTAAGATGAGTGTCAATTAAGTATGATGACGTGAACATATATCATGGTTTATGCATTAAGGACCAGGACTGTGTAGATAAATTAAAGTAACCCTGCATCTGTTTTCAGGAAGATCCCCTCCTACATGGAGTGATAGACACTATGAATGAGAAATAAAAGAATAAAAATAACACTAGTCTTTGTGTTTGTGGCAAGATTCATAAGAAATTCCCAAGTATCCTCAGTGCTTAGAGAGTTGCAAGGGGTAGTGTAAGATGCTCCAAAAGGAGTGTGTTGCATCCTCGGGCACAACCTGACTTGGACGGTGGTGAGCCATTCTTTGACCCAGTAAGACAGAAAGCCAGCTTCTGGGAGTTTCTTGAATGGCCACCCAGATCACTGGAAGTTTAAACTGGAGACTCTTTGTGGCTCCAGCTTATAGGCAGGCCTTCAGTAGATGGAAGAGGGCCTGGCCAAGGTGGAGGAGCTTCCAAAGCATGGGGGTCCATACTCCAGGGAGCATACATGCAAGCCTACAATGGCTGATCGCACAAGACAGGAGAGTAACTTTGAAGATGAGCTAAAATATGATAGTCTTGTTCTACTTATGGCACTTTGTGTTGTGAAATTAATCTTGACCTTAAGTTTAGACTTTGCCCATAAAGACAATGCAGAGCTCCAGCTATGGAGCAGGTGGCTGTTCATTCACAACTGAAGAAGCAGCAGAGTGATGGATGGCTGCCTGGCACTCAGGAGTTGCAGTCAGACTGACAGCTGGCAGTCAGTCACTCAGTAGTTCTTTGAAGAGTGAGATGTGGGTCTTGAGGACCCGTAGGTAGATTTCTGGGCTGTATCAGCAGTACTTCAGCTGTGGCTGACACTTCTTAGTGACTGATGACTTCACTCCATGCTTGAGGTGACACATTCCCACACAGGCTACAGCCACTCCCTTGTGTCTATTAGTTCTTGAAGAATATAGCAGAGCAGCAATAAATTCAAGTATTATAGGTTATCCCATATATTATGGATAGTTTATTTATGAAGAGCTCACGGTGTTTTATAAAGTCTTTCCTCCTTCTTAAAAATTCTCTATATGCCAATCACATCGAACCCCAAGGAATAAGACAGACCAGGTCCCATGATACCAGGGCTCAGGCCAGAGCATCGCCAGGCAGAGCTCAGCTGCCCAGTTCCTCTTTCCCCTCCTCCCACTTCTTTGGGCCCTGGCCATCTCATTAAGTTGCCTCTCGAGGTGGATTGCTGCTTTCTTTAGTCCTAATCAGAGTCCTCATACTCCGTCCCTGAAAGACTTTGGTTTCTTCTAGGACAGGCATAGACTGAAGAGGGAAATGTGCATTGAGGGCATGTATCTAAGGCATCCTAACCCTTGCTAGAAACTGGGCCAGGAACTGCCCTCAGAGGCATAAGGGGAGCAGGTGTGGGCCAGCTAAGGTGGGGAAACTTGACATGGGGTGTGCTGGTTAAATTGCTCAATCCAAAGTTGAACAAGTTCTGGGAAAATGGAAATCTCACTGTTATCTTATGACAGACAACCAATGAAACCCTTGGTGTGATGTTGGGTGATTTTTAAAAAAAAGCACTTGGTTCTGCCTAAGCAAGTGAGGAGAGCTGTGGTCCAGCCTCCAAAAGGGTGGCAGGATGTCTTCCCCAAGCACCAAGGTCTCTGGGAGCTGCATGGAAAGGGACCTTCTAGTAGACTGTTTCTCCGGGCTAGCACAGGGAGGCTAAAGAGCCTGGACCTCCCCTGCCCTACCCTCCCGCCCTCCCTATTCCCAGTATTTGGGTTAGAATCCCTAAGTAGATATGAAGTCTCTTTCTTTAAGAATCCCCCAGCCTCCCTCCGCCCCACGGAACCTGAAGGTTCATAGATTTTGAGCATTTAACTTGATTGTATGAATCTTAGCACTCTGCATTGGCATTCTGTGAACTCAGCCTCACATCAAATTACTGCCTGTAACTGCCTTTGGCCTCACATGGCACTGAGCATGTACACTGCCACCAACAGGAAAGTCCTGTCAAGTGAGGGCCACATACAGGATCATGTCCCTAAATAAGATCCCAGGGTCAGGCCCCACCAATTCCCCAGGCTCCCAAGGCAAAAGTAGGTGAAAAGAATCTATTAACCAGAGCTTACAGAAAATGTTTTTAGAGGCACCAATCAAATAAGTATGAATGCTTGCATTACTGGGTTCTAGACAATGGGTACCAAAGTAGATTGCTGAGAAAGCCATACTTCTAAGAGATATACATATATCATTGAATGTTTCCCTAACTGCCCCGCTGACAATTGCATTTAAAGGATTTCATGTTGAGGCTGTTCCTACCTTTAAAAATAATGATGTAATTCAATTTAACAGAAATGCTGAAGATTCTTAGAAATGTTGCAAGTTTATGTTGGAAATTGAAACTCTTGAAGCCACATTATAATTTCTCTATGTCTCATTTTGGCATTTGCGTTGTGGTATTAGGTAGTTTTTGCTGCTGTCTTCTTCTGCACATTGGCTCCATTATTGCTAACATTTCCAGGTTTTAAACTCTGTGTTCAACCTAGCTTTGATTTTATCTCACTTTTTAAAATGAATATTTATTAGAGCATTACATAAAACTATTTTTATCTTATAAATTTTCACTCATATTTGTCCAGGAAGCCTCTGTCTGCAGTTACACAGATTCCCATGCCAGCTAACCAGATGCTTGAAATAGTATAAGTATTTTAAGAAATTGTGGAATTCCAGGGTGTAAAAAAAAAAATACTACTTTGAATTATATATTCCTTGGACATATTATTCCTAGATGAAACAAATGAACCAAACAAAATTTGAAAGAAAAACAGAACCTTGAAGAGGGAAGTTACATTTTAAATTGTTACCTGTGTGTAAACTACTAGTTTGTCCTGTGTTATGTTCTAGAGATTAGTATTCTATGCTATGAAACATGGAATATTGTGAGCCAAGTTCATGGCTGGACTATTGGTTATTCCTATGTACAAATGTTTGCATGAACATTTGTGTGTGTGTGCACTTGTGAAACTAAAGGAAAAGCCACCCTCGGGCTTCCCTGTGTGACTTCTCAGCAGCTTGTTCCTAGGGTAGCACAGGTGGCTCATTTAGAAGCAGCCACACACTCAGAGAGTGGCTGCCTATACATGGGCTATCTTGTGCTCCTCTCCTGTTGGCGCTGACCCTCAAGGAAGGAGCCATGCAACTCAGCATGTGACCTCCTTTGCTGGTGGCCACCAACACGTGGATGTCCTGTGTCTTCCTTAGGCATTCATTTGCTGATGGATCTGTGAAGCCTCTCCTTAGGCTGGGCCCTGTAAGTTGTGACTGGGGCTGTGCATTGAAATATGGTATGGTATCCAGTGAAGATATGTGTTCAGTGTGTATTGAGTGAGCAAGTGGTGTCCTGCTGACATGTAAGGTATTAACTGTTGCATGTTGGTTTTTTAGCCAGTGTGGACCACAATCTCCTAATGAACAAGGATTTTTTTTTTGTCTCTTTGGCATCTAATTTACTCCTTCAGCATAAATGTCATAATAGAGAATGTGCTTTATATATGTCTAAATCTGCATGGTCTCAGTAATCAATGAGTACAACAAAGATAGCTTACGCCGGGCAGTGGTGGCGCACGCCTTTATCCCAGCACTCGGGAGGCAGAGGCAGGTGGATCTCTGTGAGTTCGAGGCCAGCCTGGTCTCCAAAGAAGTTCCAGGAAAGGAGCAAAGCTACACAGAGAAACCCTGTCTCAAAAAACCAAAAAAAAAAAAAAAAAAGATAGTTTACATTAGACATGTATCGTCAGCTGGATAACTAGAGGAATCATGTCTGTGCTTCTGTCTCTATCTGTATCTCTTGCTAGAGAGCAAGAGAGTCTCTATACTTTTACCATCCATTAATGTATTCTATCCAGAAAATATCAAATTAATAAATTATGTTGGCTTAGGGAGGTAACTCCATCAGTAAACTGCTTACCATGCAAGCATAAGGACCTGAGTTTGGTCCCCAGATCCCACATTTTTAGCTTTCCTGTCTCTCCCAGGAGCTCAGAAATTCACATTTTTTTTATTTGAGTATCATCAACATCATGTTCACTGTTGTTATTTTACTGAAAATTTATAATATCTTGACACAGGGTCTCTCAAAGTTAGTATGTGGGAAAAACAATATATGGAGAAAATGAAAATAATCAGTGAAAAATTACTTCAGCTAATAAATCAATGTAGCCATGACCAAGGAATGACACAGATTTATAACTCAATATTTTCAAACTAAATGCAAACACTGCACCTAGAGAATTTTATTCTTGAGTATGAGTTGTATTTTAAAACACAGGTCAATTAACCACTTCAAGAAGTTCAATATTAATTAACTCTCCTTCTAAAGTAAGTCACGAAAATTAGTTTAAGCAAGTGCCCCCATACTAACCCCTCTTTTATGTCATACAACTACAAATAGAGTTAACAAAAAAGATATTTAGATTTTTTTTCAGTATACTTCTCCTTTCTAAATCAGATATGTGAAATCCCTGTCCGTATTTTAGAGATGGGAAGTTTACATAGATGATGAAGAAAAGGATTACTTTGTCAAAGCAAGAACATTGTCCATGTTGAAAAGCCTTATGTAGAGCTGTGTGGTGGGGGCTTGCCACAAGTGTCTGGTGGTTTCAGTTGCGCACAAGAGAAGACACTAGGGATCCACAGGGGACAGGCACCTCCTCTAACCAGCTTCTGTAGCTCACTGAGCAGAAAGGCACATTCGCCAGGGCATTTAGTCAGAGCTAATAACACCCAACTCCTAGTCCTTACTGAACAGAGGGATACATGCAGAGTGGAGCTTTAGTGAGAATATTAAAGGAAGAAAATTCAGTCAGTTCTATCATTAAGTCCTCATTAGACTTGGGAGAGATACAGGAGAAAAGTTGTCTTAGAAAAGAGATGGTATAAAGAATATAACAATGGGTAATTATTGCAAAAATATTGGGGAGTAATTTTAATCTACTTGATGTTTAGATACTGTTTTGACTAGAACATCTTGTTCCCAGCATCCTTGTAGTATGGATGACTTATGAAGAAATCTCTAGAAAACAGACAGAAACAAAATGACTATGTATTCAGGCTTAGACTATAGCTCCTCATAATGTTTTGACACAAATAACTTGATTTATTTTTCCAAGTTACTGTGATAAAAAGAAAACACAGCCAGGCGGTGGTGGCGCACGCCTTTAATCCCAGCACTCGGGAGGCAGAGCCAGGCAAATCTCTGTGAGTTCGAGGCCAGCCTGGACTACCAAGTGAGTCCCAGGAAAGGCGCAAAGCTACACAGAGAAACCCTGTCTCGAAAAACCAAAAAAAAAAACAAAAAAAACAAAAAAACAAAAAAAACAAACATAGGCAGTATTCACACTGATTCCTGGCACCTTCACCATAGGAGAGGTTACTTGCCTGCATTTTCTAGCCTTTATTGCTTAGTGGGCTTCAGGTAAACCATTTACAAATCTTTTTAAGTACACATTATATTGGAGATATCTATTCAGAGAAATATTTTTACAGATTCAAATAAAATGTCTTCTAATAACTTGGAATTAAAAAATAACCTGTAGTAAAAGATATTCCCCTAAAACAATAAAGACATATCATAGAAAGATATAGCATCATTTCAGACCTCTGCAGTTACAGATAAACTCAATGCCTTTATCAATATTGAACGTAGTGTTCAGTTATTCAAGCTGCAGATGGTGGGGACTGGTCTTCCTGCACCACAGTAGACCTGCATTCATGGAGACCCAGAGAGTCAAACTTAGGGCTCTTGCTGTCTGCAGGGGAAGCTAGAACATTGGTGGCTCCAAGCCTGGAGACCTAGGCAGGCTCTGGCCAAACCCCAGGTACCCATAAAGGCAGTGCCTTGTTTTATGGCATGTGACTAAGCTCCTTTGTAGTACAAGTGATATTTGCAGCCTCAGCTCTTGAAGACTAAAGACCTTTCTCTCATCCCACCAAAATATCAACCAATGTCACATTCTGTGCATCCCCCAGGCATAAATGTCTCTGATTTCTGCCTAGCTGTGTGAATTAGCAAACCATTAGATGTTTAGGAGGACAAAATTCTCTTTGATGGACTGACCATTGGGCAAATGAGTTCTGAAATGGTCAAGTACTACCTTCCAATGAGGAAGAGTATATTTCACAGAAGACTTATACTGGGTAAGCCTGCAGGGGTGCAGAATTGAGTGTAGAACTTTTACAAGGCAAGAGATTTCATGTGACCTTTGAAGAAATAATAAAAGCACAGGAAGAAATATTACACAGCCTAAGAAGACTGTCTGGTCCCCCCTTCCCCCATCAATAACCAGCTTCCCTGATTGGCCTGACATGTGGTACAAACAAATTTCTAAAAGTGATAGAAAAGGCAATAAACATGATTCTCTAAAACCTTCGTCCACATCAAATCCAGTCACGTTTTTACTGATATGTGTTATTATCTCTCTTGCTTGCTTTGTTTTTAATGTTTCTTTCTTCCTTGTTTCAAATAAAGACCTCAAGCCATTAGGAGAGAAGAAAATGTTCTTTTAAGATAATTGTGGAATAACAATACTTGTAGACCTAGGAGATTTGGTCCCACAAAGAACACACTTGCTCAGCATAAGAGACACATGTTCTGAGTAATGTCATAAGCACTCACATCTGGACCATCTGGGCAGTGGTGGCTGTGCTCTACTGAAAACATTCACTGGGACCCCAAGAGTATGGCTGCCCTTTATAAAGGCAAGCATACATCCACACTGAAGAAAGTTTTCTGGGGCTGTGTTCTCTCAACATAGAAGACATGATTCATTGTAAAACTGAACGGCCACTGGGACCATTGCTATACATTCTCATTCTCATTTTCCTCCAAAGCTGGTATGTGTGTGTCTGCTTATATCTCTGTATGTAGGCATATGTGTGTGAGTGTGTGTGGATGCATATGTGTGTGCACAATTACTTGGCATGCATTAGTGGAACAGGAAAATTTACCGCACTCCAACTGTGATTGAAACCATTACACCAAATAGGCAACTTTAAAAGATGCCAAGCAGGTGTACAGTTTAAAAACCTGATCAAACTCAGTTCACTCAATGTTGTCAACAGCCTGCTGTAGCAATCCCACTGAGGGCTTCTGACCTCTGCACATCCTGCACATGGATCCACCTGTGGCATTTTTATGAAGTTACAACATCCAGATTCCAGCTATTCTCAGTGGATGGACTTTTGGATTATAGTGGGGTGAATTTCAGGGACTTTGTAGACCCTGGCTGCCTTAGGGATGCAGTGTGGAGAGAGTCTCTGAGGAGTCTCTGAGGAGCCCTCAGTGACAGGTCCTGGGTGGCCTGTTGTCTGTGGAGTGTCACATTAACTGGATGCTTTATTTGATTTGGGGTCCTGATACAACAGTACTGACAATAAGACTCAACCTTGTCTTTATGGTGTTAATGATTGTCTGCTTAGACCTTGTCTGTTTAACTGGTTCCCAAGGGTGTGTTCCCCTGGGCTGCTACTCAGCACACCCAGTTTAAGACAGTGGGACATTTGGACACAACATTTGCTCTCACCAACTCCTCTAGGTGTGAGGTTACTGTACCCTAGCTGGTCATTCTGCCCCCAGTCATCCCAAGGCCTTGGCAGAATTATATTCTGAAGCACAGTTCAGGTGACATCCCTTCCAAACTCCAAAGCCAGCTAAAACAGTATCAGAACAATCCAGGCTGAAATCATCACTCAGGACACCTATGCAGCACTGGGGCCCTGGAGGACTTGCTCACATGTTGCACAGGACTCAGTATTTTACTGAGATGGTAGAATTGCACAGCCTCAAAGCTGCATGCAGTGGAGGTCCTTTCCTTATTCCTACCCTGAGCTATGGCAATTCAAACTGTCCCTTTTTGCACCAACATGTTAGGTGCTTCTGCTCTTGCATTCCATTTTGTTTGTTTGTTTGTTTTTTATGGTTAGCATTTGAGATAGAGCAAAGTTATTGTAAAGATAATGATTTCATGGCCAGTGAAGTCTGATACTGCAGAGCATGGGACGTTGCAAAAGGAAGCTGTGGTGCCTCCCAGGAAAGAATCAGCAGCCTGCTCTCTCCTCTCTACCTACTGAGTAGCAAGATTCGGTCTTGCTTATTTAAAGCTTGCTGGAATAAAACCAGATTGTAAATGTAAAGAGCAATTCTCCTCAAAGGCGTGCAAGCTTGACAGGCAAACAGTGTGGAAAGTCACACATCCGTTTTCAAATTTAATCTAATTTGGGAAGGGAATGTTAGGTGGGAATGGAAGCAAACAGACCACATGGCCCTGCAACTTTTTAGCTCTGCTTTTTATAATCATTGAAATTTGCATCATGATCTGCAGAGAAATATATTAGTGTAAGGCTGCCTCCACAGACAGCCCTAAAATACTGCCTCTCATGAAAACAATATACAGCTCTCAGAACCCAGCAGCTAAATCTTCATTTCTGTCATCTACCCATGTAAAGCCTCACGGTAAGATGTCTCTGTGATTCCTCCTGGAGACTGAGCTGATGTGGTCCTCAGGTGGCTGGAGACTAGGCTAAAGAACCATGGCAGACGGGATCTCCTGAGAACCAGTTTGGGTGGGCAGGAATGACTTTGTGGTTATGCATCCATCCTATGTGTGTGTGAAGGTGGGTCAGGGAGGATAGGTGTCTTCCTCAATTGCTGTCCATCATCTTTTGAGACAAGGTCTGTCACTGAACCTAGAGCTCAGTGATTGACTATCAAGCTGCAGAGATCCTCCTGTTTCTGCTTCCTGCCACGGCAGGCATTTTATGTAGCTACTGAGGATCCAGACTCACCTTGTGCTTCTACAGCAGGCACTTATCCAAGGGACTGAGCTATTTCCCAAGCCTAACAAGAGCTTTGTAACTCCCATGATGCCTGAGATATTGGAGGTGGGGAAGTTGTCGGGAGGGAGGGAGTATTATGATGCGGGCTGCTGTGAGCTCTTGCTGTGAGCTTTCCCCACACAGTGCTCTCATGACAGCACTGTTACACCTCCCTCCTGGAGGTCTGAGTTGAACAGGAACTAGATGTGAAGGCTCTAAGCTTGTGGCTGTAAGGAACTTTGAGCTGGAGAATGCAGCTTGCTGACCAGAAGTGTGGATGGGATGGTGGAAACACATGGCCCTGTGAGGCAGAGAATAGACAGGGGGAGGAGTGACTATGGCAACCATAATCTTAAAAACACAAGCCATTTGCAGATAGACCTTAAAGACCCACAATTCCTTTCTCCCTTGAACGTACACTGTGTCTTTTCCTTCCAGCACTTCAAAGTCTCCCGTTTAAAGGCTGATGTGTTCTCTCTTGAGCTGACTCACCTGCTCTTTTCTCCCTCTAGGTTTTGACCTAGTGAAATGTGAGGACCCAGGCATCCCTAACTATGGCTACAGGATTCGAGATGATGGCCACTTCACGGACACTGTGGTTCTCTACAGCTGCAATCCAGGCTATGCCATGCACGGCAGCAGTACTCTGACCTGCCTGAGTGGGGACCGGAGGGTGTGGGACAAGCCTATGCCTTCCTGTGTGGGTGAGTTGGGAAAGTTGGGACAAACTCCTGTCATGAGTCAGGTCATAGAGCTCATGCTCCATGTGACTTGGGACTTGTTCTTGAAAAGGGGCAGGGATCTCATTGATCATTTATTCTGTTTGTATATAGGCTGATTACATCCCCAAGGGAGACATAGTACTATCTACCCCTCCTAAGATCCCAAGTTCAATTCTACCACAGTTAACTCTTACAGCCAATAAGCTTACTAGGCTTACTTATGGGCAAGGATGGCTTTACAACAGCCACACTGGAAGGTGTGCACCCAGAATTCATGATGACTCCCTAGTGGTCTGTAGATGGAGCTCTTCAGACCCATCTACATTCCTTCCCCACCTACATACTCTAGCCTTTCCCTGAGGTCCCCAAGGCTGTGAATAATTAGAGCAGAATTGTATATAACTGGTTGGCAGAGGGGAGGCTGGATACTTAGTTGAGAGTCATCACCCTCCCAGCCCCATATTCTATGAGGGTATGGTTACAGATAACAAGCCCAGCTATAATAATCTTTTGCAAGTAGGTCCATCTAAATTCCTGAAAATAACAGCATGGTGGTTGGGAGGATAGTCCTCTGCAGCAGTTCCCAAGATGTGTGTATACATGCTAGAATGAAGGACAGACAGTCGGTACCGGGGAGTGCAGGCTGCATGAACAATTATCATTAGAACTAGGGCAGGAGATAATGTTTGCATGCTCAGCTGTGATAGCTCTAGAGATGTGGGCTACTAGTGAGGCTTTAGCTTGGAAAATGGTAAAAGAGAAGTGATGGACAGGTGACTGATTCCTCCTATATGAATTAATACAGGCATGCTAGGGTTTGTTTGCAAAACTAACAAGTAGAAGCCCAGATATGCAATTAGACTTCTCTTCTCTGTGTCTTTTGCAGCGGAATGTGGAGGTCTAATCCATGCAGCCACATCAGGGCGCATACTGTCTCCCGGCTACCCTGCCCCATATGACAACAACCTCCACTGCACTTGGACCATAGAAGCCGATCCTGGAAAGACCATCAGGTACTTGCTGTGTGCTATCAGTCATTTGACAGTGGGAGGTCTGTCTAATGTCCTTGCAAGAGCAGCAGCAGGGCATGGACTGAACATTCATCTGTGGCTAAACTGTTCCTCATGTGCTTTTCTATGCCTTTGGAGTTACATGTCCAGCTGTCTATGATAGTGAGAAGGACCTGTGTGTGTCAGCGAGCTCTGCTGTGAACCCACTACCCTCGACACTGAGTGCTACTTCTATGAGTTGTCTGTGTGTGTCTTACATGTGCATGGGCTTTGCTGTGCAAGGCTTCCTTGGCCATTCTCAGGTGTTCAGCCTCAAGTGGGTGGTCTGAGAAGGCGAGAGCCTCTCCTTGGGTTCCGTTCCTGTAGAGTGAGTCATGGTGGAAGAGTCTTAGCATTAGCATTCTTAGAATTAGAAGAAAAAAATTCTATCTTCTGCTTGCTTTATGTTAACCAGTAAGCCATGTGCCAAAGCAGGCCTCAGAGACTATCTAGGGTTCCAGTGTGACAAAATCAACGCAATCCCTTTCCCTGTTAGTGAAAGAGAAACAGAGGATACAAGCAAACAAACAGGAATTGACCTGCAGTCCCGAGAGAAGGCAGAAAAGAAGATGCCAATCTGAAATTAGGACTGACAAAATGAAATTGTGAAAAACTGAAGAAAACAGGGAAATAATTAAACCAAAGCTTTCTGTTGTAATCAAGAGGTCATGGTGAGTTAAAGATGTGTGCCACCACTGCCTGGCCTCTATGTTTAATCTAGTGGCTTGTTCTGTTCTCTATCCTCAGGCAAATTTATTAGGGTACACAATATATCACCACAAAAGTTAATATTACTACCTTGAGTGGTGAGTGCCTGGCTGGAGTGATAGAAAAATAAGTCAAGTGACTCTAAGGAGTGGAAAAAATTTGCCATTGTGAATGACTCCATGTAAACAATTTTCTGTCTCTTCAGAGGACTTCAATGTTTACTTTTCTTAGAATTCCCCATGTGGTTTGTTTTCCTGGTTGAAAAAGGGCAAAGTCTCCCCCTGAATGAGAGTAGGTGTTGGGTCAAGCTTGCAGGTGAATGTAAGCCTCCATTAAATATTAATAAGAAAAGAGAGATGGAATCAACAAAGGTGTTATATAATATTAATAAATACATAGCTTTTACTGTATTTTTAGTGTGTGTGTGTGTGTGTGTGTGTGTGTGTGTGTGTGTGTGTGTGTGTGGTGGTGGTGGTGGTGGTGGTGGTGGTAGTGGTAATAGTGGAAAGAGTATATGCATGTATAAAGGCCAGACATCAAAGTTAGTGTCATTCCCAGAACCATTCACTGCTTTTTCTATCTTGTTCTTGTTGTTTGTTTGGGTTTGAATTTTCTGAATCAGTGTCTCTCACTGGCCAGCTCTCACCAATTGGGATAGGCTGATTAACTATAGAATCCCAGGAACCTACTTGACTCTGCCTCCCTATTGCTGAGTGTGTGCCCTCAGCCCCAGCCTTTTTATGTGGTCTCTGAGGATCAAGCCCTGATCCTCATGCTGGCATGTCAACACATCACTGTCTCTCTCCACAGCCCACAGGTGCACAGTTTCTCCATCATAATCTAACTTTGACATTTAGTAGTCATCAGTCTCGAGGCAATCGTAAACACCTCTGTACCATTTAGAAAATTCTTCATCTACATGGCTCCCTGGCAGGCAGCATTCTCAAATTTATCAGCACATCTTTTTAATTAGAAGAAGTTAAATAATAAAGAAGCAAAGAGAGAGGTATAAGTACTTATAAATAATTTACTCAATTGATATTCAACTTACCTGCTCATAATTCTGAGGAAGCAACTTATTTCAGAAAATAAGCCTGACTTTTGAAAATGGTGGCTTGAAAAATAACTAGAAGTATACATTGTACTGTTTTGTACTTCACTACACTTACAAAAAAAAAAAACAACCTGATCTTGGTTTTAATATTTGCTAGGAGTTTAAAAAGCCTTAATGATTTCACTGGGGACATAATCAATATAACCTACATTTTCCACGTGAAAATTACCAGTAAACACAAGGACACAGTTTGTCCTACTGTAGGTGGAAGCATTGTCATGCATTCGTGTATGACTTTTAGATAAAGATAGTTCTCATGCTGCAAATACTAATAAGCAGCTGCATTTGGAAATGAGAAAAGGGTGGTTGCATTCTCTGAGATGCCTATAGCTGGGTATCCTTTGAATCCCAGACCATTTTTGCATGGTGTTTTGTCAAAAATAGTGAGAGAATATGTAAAGATGTCTATCAGGGGATATTTGTTTAGAAGAGATTATAACTTTTAACATTTTTCATGGTACATATCCACCATACATGGTACTGTGTTATGCTGTATATATAATACAAGTACAGATTATATGTTGGCTGTCCCTCTCTCCATCATTTCCTATCCCCAATTATTCTTCTAAATTCTGCTGGAGTTTTTGTTTATAACTTTAATATTATGGTATAGTTACCTGGTCTGAATTTAATTAAAAGTCTAATGTGGAAAGCCAGTTGGGAGATTGGCTCCCACATTTTACCCCAGGGTACTCCTGAGGAAAGAGGAGTAAGTGATTTAGACAGAAGGATAGAGGAGAGAAAAACAGATAGAAACACAGGATAGCCTCGGGAGGGCCTGGATTCTTATCCACCAGCCCCTCCTGTCTCTTCTAAAGGGCTATTTATAGGAATGCCAAGGGATCAAGAAAAAGACCTTCCCCTAGCTCAGCCAAGTGTAGACCCTTCTAATCACCTAGGAACCATGCACATGGTCAATCAATCCTCTAATGCAGCTCTGTTGGGTAAGCTCAGATCTCACTAGGAAACCTTTGTGGACCTCCATAATTCCCCCCTTCTCAATATGAAAAAGGGCCCCCCAGGCCCATTGGATACACTGTGTCTGTCTTAGGTCATTCTTCTTGGTTAATTTTACATTCATACACTCAGGAAGTTATCAAGAAGAAAGTTGCCTAACTTTGGCTACCAGTCTCTGGCAAGAAGGGGTACAGAGTTTAACTCAGCTCTGACCCAGGTCCCTACTGTGAGCTAGCAGACATCATAGTGATCTCCACAGCTGTCACACGTCCCACTAAAGGAGTAAAGGATAATAAAGATAGGATATCCTTTTTGGAATGGGTATAGGGTGATTGCAACAGTCTTAGCTGCACCAAGCCCCTTTCTTGTTTCAAAACTCTTTCCTAACAGATGTTTAATAAAATGTTCAAGAGACAATTTTGATTCCCAGGAAAAAACAGTCATTTCAAATCATCTCAAAGTATCCACTCAAGTAAATCAAAACCCATGCTAATTATAAAGACACTTTTACAAACTACCTCGATTGTGAGAGCCTTATCCCTTTGTGGGAGGCCTACTCCTCTCTAAACAGAAACAGAGGAAGTGAAAACTTCCAGGAAAAAGACAGAAAAGCTCCCCTAATTATGTTACCTTCACTTAAGTTTTCCAGGGGCCACCAGATTATAAAATTATATTTTGAGCTATCATAAAAATTATCCAAATATATCTGAAGGTGAAAGAGTAGTAAAAAGGTCAAGATGCTTCTAATGTGATTGATTTGGTTTATCCTTTAGAAAAAATTATGTTATCTAATTTGTCCAGACTAGACAGATATTTATGGAGCAATAAAAACAATTCTAGTATGAACTTACATTTAACATTTACACTTTTTACAAACTTACATTCAATATTTACACTTTTTACAGATTTACATTCAACATTTAGACTTACATTCCACATTTACACTTTTTACAAACTTATATTCAAAATATAACTCGATAGGTCTATTTTACAAAAATTAGCACATATCTAGAAGAGATTTCTTAAAACTATTTATCAGACTTATATTTAAGAGGAAACTCTATTAGCAAACATCTAGAAAGAATCTCTTAACAGAACTAACTTATTTTCTTTCAACAAGACAGAGAGTATGCAAATCATGAGTTACCATAGTAAAAATTATGAGTGAACTCAATACTGCTTTATTTCTGAAAGTTTGGAGTTCATTGTCAGCCTTAATAACATTCTGAATGTTAGTCCAGTTCTTCTGGAGGAGTGTCATTGGAGTTGATATTTCTTTGTCGCACATATCATACCAAACTCAAGCAGCCAGCAAGCTTCTGAGGGTACACTTTCCCCTTTTCCTAATTTTTTAAAGCTGTTTCTTAAGATTGGCATAGGCTCTTTCCACTATGCCTTATCCTTGAGGATTATGAGGAATGCCTGTTTTATGTTCAATTTACCATCTTGCTTTTTCATAGCAAATAATTCCCACCTGACAGGCAAGCTGTTCACCTGTTTCTCATTCTCTGGAGACAAGCTAACAAAGTTTGTGGAAAAAAATGATGGGTTTTTTTGGGGTGGGGGGGCTGAGGGGGAGTTTATACTGGCATTTTTCTGCTAAGTTACCATGAATATTTGAAAGTTGTTTTTTTTTTTTTTTTGTCCCAGTCCATCTGCCTTTTCTCCAGGCCTACTTGTCTATGCTCTCTTGCACTTATACCCTACATTTCCCAAGCTGCCTTTCTCTATAGTGTCTCTATATTTCTCAAGCTACTTTTTAAGCTACATTTCCCAGGTTGCCTTTCTGGGTCCCAGAGAAAACTCAGCTGCAGCCAATGGCAGCTGTTACTCTCCCAGTTTCCATTCAAATGGTCAAAGTCAAGTTTCTGCTCTTTTATAATGGGAGTTTTCTAAGTTAAGATAAAACTTTTCACCTGGCACCAACCACGGAATGGATCCTGCCTGTCCACATACACTCAAACAGGTGCTTGTTGCCAGAAGCAAAACCCCTTGGTACTTGCTCCCCTGCCTCACCAGATCAGTGAAAGAAGGTGAAAGTACTTGAAATGAAAGTTTTTTCAGTCGTTTTAGAGAGATTCCCTCCCGGATAGATCTTTGTCTTGTCCTGGCTTGTCTCCTCCCCCAGATAAAAAGTCCCTGATGCCTTAGCTGAGGCTCAGTTTTTCTGCTAACTGCTTCCACACCAAAAGCCCCTCCCTGGGTCCTGCACCATCTTTGCCATGGCTCCACTTTGGGGGATGGTGCCCTTGCTTGGCTTTACACCTGCACTTTCTTGGGTGTGAGTTCTGGCTGCAGGGAATTCTGACTGCTGTTTTTACTAATACTGACTTGAAGGAGAGACAGGACTAGCAAAGAGGATTTGCCATGTTCCAGAGGTTTTTTTGTTTGTTTGTTTGTTTGTTTTCTCCCTAGAGCAATTACCAGTGAGTTAAATTTTAACCCTTACAGAAAGAGAAAAAAATCTTAGAAGGAAAGTTCTGAAAAGCTTTTTGTATTTTAGGGAGAGAGACTGCTAAGTTTTTCTTAAGACTTCTGCTCTCTAAACTTTGGCTTCATGGTCAAATGGAAACTAATTTTGATTGTATGGTGTTTTCGTGGTGATGCCAACAGAGTGAAGAGTTTTATTTCAACCACATCCACCTCAAGAAAAATTCTTTCCCTGTGACTTAGGGTTTAGATCTAAGGTGTCCACAGGCCAAAAGCTTCCACAGAAATATTTTTCTGCTCATTTTCTTTCATAGTGTTTTTTTTTTTTCATGACTCCAATTCTTCTCAGAAGTTTGAGTTCTAGTCCCAAAGTTGGAAATCAAAGACATAGTTCCTCTGTCTGGTTGCCAATCTTATTCTACCTCATCCTAAGTTTCTTTTTACTCAATATTCCTAATTCTATTCTTATTCTAAATTTCTTCTTACACTATATTCCTATATTATATCTCATATTTTTTTCATAATTTTTATAGATAGAAATTAAGAGAGACAAAAAAAAGAAAGAAACCTAGATAAAGAGAAATATATGCTACAGCCTCATTCACTTTTAATTTCAGCATTTCAACACCTAAGTTTCACTCCTGAGAATAAAATACCATTACCTTTATTTTTAATTCCTTACCAGGCATACCTCCTTATACCCACAATGCCCCCTGACACTCCTTTTGCCAAGTCCCTGGTCCCTGTTCCTGGCACCATCTGTGGGAGGCCAGCTGGGAGACTGGCTCCCACATTTTACCCCAGGGTACTCTTGAGGACAGAGAGATAAGAGAGTTAGACAGAAGGATAGAGAGGGAGAGAAACAGATAGAAACATAGGAAAGCCTCGGGAGGGCCTGGATCCTTATCCACCAGCCCCTCCTGTCTTTTCTAAAGGACTATTTATAGGAATGCCAAGGGGTCAAGGAAAAGACCTCCTCCTAGCTCAGCCAAGTGTAGACCCTTCCAATCACCTAGAAATCATGCATATGGTCAAGCAATCCTCTAATGCAGCTCTGCTGGGTAAAGCAAGCTCAGGACTCACTGGGAAAATTTTGTGGGCTTCCACAGTCTAATAAGACACTGTAGTGAATTTGGTCCTATTAAGAGTGGTGGGCTAATATTTTTCTGAGATACTGTATGTACTTCAGGGCTGAGCATGGCTGTGATTTGTACAATAAAGGTGACAAGATGTACATACCAGTAAAGGAGACCAATGACTACATTCTGCATCACCACATGAGTACACTGTGCCTTAACCTTGAGTGCCCTTCTACACTGGTCCTGAGAGCTCTTTGTTTTTCTGTTCCTGATTGTCTGTAGGAAACTATACTGGGTGGTACAGTTGAAAAAAAACATGCTTAACAAGCTTGCATGGTATTAACATTACAAACAAAACATTATCAACATTGTCAATACTATGCCTAATGTAGACTATTAAGGGAAAAATGGTTGTATTAATGACTTTGGTCTCTCTCATTCTGTCTGGGTTGCAATGTCTTTCTGTAAGGCACCAGATGAGCCCAGACCATTTTAACCTACTTTTTGTTACAGGGGTCTTGAGTGAGGGGTGTTTGTCCAGGGAACCACCAAGTTCAGACAAAAAAAAAAAAAAAAAAAGAATTGCACATCCTGGAAAATAGACCCAGGAAGAGGGTGAGAATGTGAAAGGAAAGTGAAGTGATAGTTGAAGAAAAAAGGGTCTCTGAGAGAGAGTGACAGTTGGAGATCATGGGGTCTGTCAGACTGGGAGATTAAGAGTTAGAGTGATCTATCAGGGATGGAGAAGCACCAGCCACAGAGGAAAAAAAAAACATCATTGAGACCAAGGGAGGGGCTCCAGTTAGGGGTCTACCCAAGGGCTCTGGGTTGAACTTTTATAGGCTCCACCTCCCATAATCTCTTTCCACCTTCCTGATTGGACCTACCCAGAGTCTCTTCCTTTTGGAAAGATTCTTTTGTTCCTTCAGTAACTGAAGCCTCCTGGACAGTCCTTCCCATCCCTGTTAAAACTCCTTGCTGGAACCTGTAAAGTTCTCAGGGCCTGTCTGTCACACTCTGAGCAGAGTATTTAATTTTATTTATTAAATTTTAATTTTATATACCTAAACAACTAATGTACATGTATTTTGAAAAGCTTTTTGCCAAGCATACATTATCTCTTTATCAGACATCACCACTGCTGCAAGCTGCAAGAATATGTTATAGAGATTCAACTGTATATAATAAAGCTATACCTGGAAGGGTCAAGGAATTCTTCTAGAGAAAAGTCAAATATCAAGGAATATTTGATGATATTTGGCTTTTAATATATCAGCTGTCTTCTGCTATGAATTTCTTGTGCACTCATGTACTATTAGGCCTCAACAGCAAACAGTATAAACATCTCAGACCTACTGCTGATCTGAACTAGTTAACACCCCTACAGAGCCTAGGAGACAGGCAGGTACATAGATGCATAGCTTTGTTTCTTGGGCAAATGAAGCTCAGACTGTCTCTTTCCTTCAGACCTAGTGGCATTCCAGAGGTATTGACTCAGGACAAAAGAGTTTTTTTCTTTTTTTTGGTTTTTTCGAGACAGGGTTTCTCTGTGTAGCTTTGTGCCTTTCCTAGAACTCACTTGGTAGCCCAGGCCAGCCTCGAACTCACAGAGATCCACCTGCCTCTGTCTCCCAAGTGCTGGGATTAAAGGCGTGCACCACCACTGCCCGGCTGAGTTTTTTTTTTTTTTTTCATAACCAGGTGAAGGCTGGGGCAGAATTTTCCTGGTCTGAGCAGAGTTATATGGCCAGATATGGGAGAACAGGGCAGAGTTTTTGGATGAGTAGGGGTTGGGTCAGATCAGAAGAGGAAGAAAAGATGGAGGATGCAGGAACAGAGGATGAAAATGAGGTCGAGAGCATATGAGCTTAGTTATTACTAGAGCTATGAGAGGACAGAAAAAGAAGGGACAGAGAAGAACTGAGTGTCAGAGTGTCAGAACACAATTGAAAATATGTAGACAGAATTTTGTTATAGAGAAATAAAGTGGATGGACAAAAGAGCCTGGTGTACTTAAATTCTTTCCCTTCAGATTACCCCAGCTCCAGCCATAGCATCTTCCCTAGGACTCTGGGAGAAATCTTCTCAGGGCAGGTCCCTGGGAAAATTTTGTTATACCACTACACATTGACAAATGTCTTACATGAATATATATGTGCAATGGTCCTTGGCAACTGTGGGTGATTAGGATCCAGGAGACTCATAGATACCTAAGTCTACCTCCTATGCATGTGCTCTTCACAAATCCTCTCAGGTGCTTCACTGGTCTCTAGAGTGTCTATACCTAGTGCAATGTAGGTGCAGCATTAACAGCTGGGGTGGTAGATAGGCAACAATGCAAGAAAAAGAAACGTGCATGCACATCACAGAAGCAATTTAAAAAGTCTCCATTTTAATTTCATTAAATCTGTGGGTTTATAACCCACAAGACAGGGTGGATTGTGTTCTGTAGTATGTATTATGAACATACATAATTAAACATTGTGTCTCTCATCAGACATTTATATTGCTAGCTTTGCCATTACCCACACTGATTTGCAAACAGTCTTACAAGAAAATTACTACTCATGTTTATGATTAATTCCTTAGAACAGATCCCAGGAAATAATTTACTAAATTAAACAGTGTGAACATTCTTAAATGCCTAACTACAAATTCTTCTTTGGGGTATTTGCCTGTTTGTCGAATCATACATATGTTCTAATTTGACCTGATTTAACTTAAAATAATGAGATATTATTTAATGAGAAAATAAGAAAATTTAAAAGACACTTTCTAAAATCTTAGAAACCTAGGATTTTGAAAATATATTTTTCTGTGAAAATGCAAATACTTACATTTTGATTTTCATAATTATGTACATATTTAGGGAGCTAGCATGATTTCTTTTATCCTGCAGTAATCATGATCATATTTCTATGTTTTTATTGACATGCTCATTTTTTTTTTTTTTTTTTTTTTTGGTTTTTCAAGACAGGGTTTCTCTGATGTAGCTTTGCGCCTTTCCTGGAACTCGCTTTGGTGACCAGGCTGGCCTCGGACTCACAGAAACCTGCCTCCCTCTGTCTCCTGAGTGCTGGGATTAAAGGTGTGTGCCACCACCACCTGGCCTGACATGCCCATTTCTCTGAGATTATTGAAAAATATTCCATTGTCGAGACATATTAGAATTTATTTAAATGATGTTTATTGGGAATATTTGAGCTGTTGTCAGTTTTTTTTCTGTGTTATAAGTAATACAATATAAGTAATGTCCTCCCAGCGTGTCACTTGGAATGCTTTTCACAGTAGCTGGGCTTGCTGTGTATGTACATTTAGATTTTCATAGCCATGACCAAAGTACTATGTAGAAATGCATGAGGCCAGAAGCAGAATGTCTAGGGTGTTGTACATGATCATAGCTCTCACACTTGGACTTTGGGGGAATTTAAACATTGATTTGCTTAGTTATCCTTTTGTTTATTATTTGCTTTCCTCCTCTTGCAAGTTCTTCCTCCTAAAACTCCTTCATCTGAATCCCTATTCTGACCTTAGATGAAATTCTCCTGATGGGAACTAGATTCAAAATGGGATGGAACAGTAGTTTGCTCAGTGTCTGGTTTGGTTTCCTCATCTTTTAATTTCATTTTTGTGGGTTTGATCCTGTTGCATGAGTCCATTCAACCTTTCATCGGTTCTGTGTATTGTGGATGCGCAGATGAGCTGACCCAGTTCGGTTTATTACAAGTTTTTCTGTGTTGAATATATGGTAAGTATAGACTCAGGATTTTAGAGAGCATGTAAAACTGATGGAACACAGTGAGTCACACCCTCAGCCATGAAAGACACCAACACCAACTAAAGTTATTACTTCATCTCTTCCACAAGAACATTAAAAGGAATCAAGGTTTTTTTCTTGCCTCCCTTTGTCATAGATCATCCTTTCTACTTTAGTCACACCCATACATTGTAGGTGGCTTGTAGTTCCCTGATGACTAATCATGATCACTGCATATTTACTTGTCAGTTGGCCTTTCTAATACCCTCTTTGATAATTGACAGATGACATCTTTGGTCAGTTTTCTATATTTTCATGTGATATTTTATACTCCAAGTGCAACCTTTGATTAGTTATCTATTATACTCATTTACTCTTTATACTCCTAGTCTTATTATCTTATGATGGTTTCACAGACTGTTCATTCCAGTGTATTATATTCATCTTTACTAGGTTTTAATTGCTACTAGGAAATTCAGATTCATATTGAAAGTATGTTATATCATATATTTTCTTGGTTTTTTTTTGTTGTTGTTCAAATTGAGATGCTTTGACTCCCTAGTACTGTCTTGGTGGACTCTCTTCTAGCTTGTTTTAGCTTCCTCATTTTTTTCATTATAAGGAATTTTAAAAACTTCATCATGAAGTCAGTCCTTTCTTCATAAGACTTCACAAGAGATTTTGGTCAAAATTTAGAGATTTGTGTCTCAGTTGATCTGTTTCTGGATTTTATTTCCTTCCTTTGAAATATGTGTCTATCTGGTACAATACTTGGCTATCATATCTTTTGATTATTTTAAGTCTTCATATCTGACACTGAGTTCAAAGCCAATGTGGGTTAAATATTCAACCCACATTGGCTTTGAACTCAGTCATCTGTATGATTAGTATTGGAGCCACAGTATAGCAACAGATGAGACAAGGGAAAACTAGCATCTTTTATAAAACTTAACCTTTGGCCATGGGCAGTGTCTGTTACTCCATATGCTTTTTTGTGTAGTTCTCACATGATTTTATCAATACTTTGTACTTTTCTGTCTCTCATTAGAAAACAAACAGGCATCTAAGGTTAATAATAAAATATAATATAAGAAGACAAAAATAGACACATTAGACTAGGGCAAAAGAAACAGAAGGAAAAGAGCCCAAAAAACAAATATAGATCCAGAGACCCATGCATTTGCTCATTCAAGAATTCCAAAAAACAAAGCCATAATAAAGGCAAAGGGCCTCTAGGGAAGAAAAAGAGAGGAAATAAACAAACAAACAAACAAATAAATAAATGAGAAAAATTAAAATAAAATATTAAAATTAAAAAATATAATTTTTTTTCCAAAAAAAAAAAATAAGCCCTGACATGACATTATGAGACAAAGAACCCCCAAAGATGCCATTGTGTTCATTTTCTGTTGTCTATCTACTGCTGGGCAAGCAGTCTACCCTTCAGAAAGAGTGCTTTGTTTCCCTGTGAGACCCCCTTGGAGAAAACTAAATTTTCATTTGTAAGTGGTTATCAATCATTGATCACTTCTGGGTTAGCAATCTTGTGTCCACTTCTCCTTTTAGTTTTAGGAAAGCATTTGGAACGGAACCAGGCAAGTCCAGTATATGCTGACACAGTCCCTGTATGTACAGCAGTCCTGCTGTGTTTAGAGTGTCTTGTTTTCTTGGGGTCCTCATAACTTCTGGCTCCTATACTATTTCTAACTCATCTTCCCTGAGGTTACATGAGCCCTGAATGGAGGGATTTGGTGGAGACATCCTATTTAGAGCTGAGTGCTCCAAGGTCTCTCACTCTTGGCATATTGCCTGGCTGTGGGTCTCTATATTTGTTCCTATCTGCTGCAGGAGGAAGCTTCTCTGATGATGGTTGATGGAGGCACTGATCTGTGAGTGTAGCATATCATTGGGAGTCATACTGTTGCTTCCTTCCTTCTGAGTGGTAATATTTATTTTCACCCTAGATTGCTGGGCTATCTAGTGACAGGTTCTTTGTCACCCAAACAGTGTAGGGTATGGATTCCATCTTATGGAGTAGGCCTTCAGTCAAATTAGTTCTTGATTGGTTACTCTCACAAGCTTTGTAAACATTGCACAGAATATCTTGTAGGCAGAATACCACTGTAGCCCTATGAGTATATAGCTGGGTTAGTATTTACATTTCTCCTTTGGTAGCATGTAGAGTATCTTCCAGTACCATATGGACTATGCTAGTCCATATGGGTGAAGGCTCTAGGTAGGCACCAGCTCGACTTCTCTGTTTTCATTGAGTTGTTTAGGTATTGTCTTTAGCAATTGAGCCTTGCTATCAGTTTGTGGAGAGCAACCTATCGTCTTGGCAACAGCCTGGTTGTTTGAGATTTCCCATAGGACCTCTCTAGCCAATTACCCAATTAGATGTTAACCATTCTTGGTACTGGAAGCTTCATTTGGTGACAAAAGACATCCACTTGGGCCTCTGTCTCCACCATTATTTGGTGATTTTGTTTATATCAAATTCTATTTCTTCCCATAGTCCCTTCCCTCATCCCCTTATCCTCCTTCTCAGTTTGATCCTTCCATTTCTGTCATCCTCTCCCATCCATCTATAGCTGTCAATGATTCTATTTCCCTTTCCTAGGAAGAGCTGTCCCTCAAATCCCTTACTCTATACCTAACCCCTGTGGTTCTATGGATTGTAGCTTGCTTATCCTTGACTTAACAACTAATATCCAATGTAAGTGAATACATACCATATATATCTTTCTGAGATATCTTTACTTCACTTAAGATGGTTTTTTTCTAGTTCCTACAAATTTAATTTTTTAAATAGCTGAGTAATAATCTACTGTGTACATGTACCACATTTCCTTTATCCATTTATCTGTTTAGGGACATCTAGGTTGTATCCAATTTCTAGTTATTATTAATAGAGCAGCAATGAACATGATTGAGTAAGTGTCTCTGTGTTAGGATAAAGCATATTTTGGGTATATACCTAAGAGTTAAACAGCAGGATCTCGAAGTAGATTGATTCTATCTTCCTGAGGAAGCACCTCACTGATTTCCATAGTGGCTGTACAAGGCTGGATTCCCACAAGCAATGAATGAGTTTTCCTCCTACTTTATATCCCTACCAACATGAGCTGTCATTTGTTTTTATTGATCTTAGCTTTTCTAAGAGTGTAAGATGAAATCACAAAGCAATTTTGATTTGCATTTCCCTAATGACTAATCATGTTGAACATTTCTTTAAGTGTTTCTCAGCTATTTTAGTTTCCTATTTTGAGGATTATCTGTTTAGAACTGTACCCATTTTTTAATTGTTTTTTGTTTTGTTTTGATTTCTTGATTTCTAATTTTTGAGATTCTTTATAAATTTTGCTTATTAGCTCTCTATTGGATATGGAGTTGGTAAAATATTTTCTCACTTTGTAGACTGCTGCTTTTCCCAAATGATGGTGTGTAGCAAGCTTTCTTTTGGGCTACCAACCAGCTCCCAAAGCTTATTATTAGTTATGAATGCTCGGCCTTATCTTACGTTTGCTTCTTGCTAGCTCTTGTAATTTATATGAGCACGTTTCTCTTCATTTATGTTTTGCCTCAGGGCTTTTTACCTTTCTTTCATTCTGTATCTCTTACTCCATATCTGACTGACTGGTGGCTGCCTGGCTGGCTGGTCCCAGATGTCTCCCTCTTTTCCTCCCTCATTGTCCCCTCTTGTTCTCCTCTTGAGACTAGACTCCTGCTTCTCTTTATTCTCTATAACCATCATCCCTGCCTATCCATCTACTGCCTAGCTATTAGCCACTCAGCTCTTTATGGGATTAATTAGGTGCCTTAGGCAAGCATGGTGAAACAACAACAGATCTTTACATAATTAAACAAATGCAGCAGAAACAAATGTAACATATCTTTGCCTAGTTAAACAAATATCCCATAACATTTCCCCCTTTTTGTCTAAATAAAAGGAAAGGTTTTAACTTTAACATAGTAAAATTATATATAGTAAGATCAGTTATCAAGTAAGAGTTACATTTACAATATCCAGTCCCTTTGCATTTGGCAAATTCAGAGAAATCACTCTATTATCTATCCTATCTTGATGAGTCCAAAGCTCTTTACATAGTTTACATTCTATCATTTCTTTCTAAGGAAAACTGCAACTATGACTATCTAGTCTTCAACTCCATCAAAGACCCCAGAAGGGTATAATATTACCTGAGTAAACAGAAAGTGCAGAGCAAGCAACTTGCAAAACTAAAGAAATGACAAAGACATCTGGGTGCCTGGACAGTTACCCAAATTTCCTTTGAAACTTTGGGGCATCCATCTTCAACTTATAGGCCTAGAATATCTGGCAGATTTTTCTATGAAGCAGGAATTTTGAAGGACTGTCCCACCTTGTTTTGGCAAAGTTCAACAGTCCTCTATGTCCTGACTGTACAGTTTGGATGGTATACTGTCAGCAGTAAAGGCAAGAACATTTTCTAGCCAAAATGACTAGCTTTCCAACATGGAAAGCAAACTCTATGTGGAAGTTCTTCAGTGCCCATCCTCCTTTCTGAAGTATATTGGTACTGCCAGGAGCAAATGTGTCTCACTGTCATGAAAACTCTTATCTTAACAAAAGATTCTAAATGCCATATTCTATAAGTCTTTGAAGTGCTTGAAGACAATCTATCTAAAATGTATCTCTGTATGATTGTGAATATATATCAAACATAATTAGAAGTTTGATTGTTATAGATGACTAACTACTAGCCTACATTTCTTAATTATCCTAAATGATTTATAATAATAGCTTTCAAGGACTAGAACTTTACCTTACATTTTTAAATGAACTGCATAGGTACAATGCCTTAAAAAAAAGAGTAGAAATGTATATACAGGATGTGGTAACAAAAATAACCTTAAATTTGTATCAATATATATAAAAATACATTAAACAAGAGTAGAAACATATATACAATAAGTTATTACAAGAAATAACCTTAAATTTGTATCAATATACAAAAATCTATACCGATGTAAAATATTTGAGATTAATACTTGATTTTTCATTTAAAGTAGATTCAATAATCTACCCTTTCATCCTAGTATTCCTATATCCCCCTATTTCTTTTCAGAAAGAGATCTTTGAATCTAACCTCCCTTGTTTAGTTTCTTCCCAATCATGACCAATAAAAATTTGAAAATAATTCCCCTAAATAATGACAAGCATCTATAACCCACTAAATGACTGAAAACTACTCCTCCACCCTTGGGAATGTGGGTGTCATATTCCTAAAATTACTTCTTGTTTTTTGGGAGTGATGGTATCTTTAGGAGACACTGAGAAAATTGAGATAATGGTCAAGTCCTGGGACAACTAGCTGTAACATTTGTTGTCCAGTCTCAGAACTGTTCCCATGCAGAGGGATCAGTATATACACCTCCTGTCTTGTAGTTTTTCTGGTTTATTTCTTTATGTCTATAGCCAAGGTTTTTAGGAAGTCTCCCCCAATCAAACCTGATCTCTGTTAACCTCTAAGGAAAACACAGACTTTTGGAAACAAAAGCATAACCTCCTCCCCAGCACGATACTTCTTCTGACTTTCATTTTAAAGTTAAGGCAATCCTAAAGTATCTAGCCTGGTTTAATTTAACAGCCCCTCTCACAATATTCTGTCTCTCAGCAGCTTTCATTCACTCATCAGCATTCAAAGAATTCAAAGTCAACACAATACCATACAGGATCCAGACTCCCTGTGTATTCCCCCCCCTCTCTTTCTCTCTCTCTCTTTGGTTTTTTGAGACAGGATTTCTCTGTGTAGCTTTGGTGCCTGTCCTGGATCTTGCTCTGTAGACAAGGCTGGCCTTGAACTCACAGAGATCCACCTGGGTCTGCCTCCTGAGTGCTGGGATTAAAGGTGTGCACCACTGTGGCCCAGTGTATTTCACATCTTTACATGGCTTATTTTTTTTATATTACTTTACTCAGTCTTTAAAGATTTTATTTTTGTAAACTTTATTTTTCTTATGGCTATTTACACCCATTTTCTTTTCTTTCTTAGCCTCTACACATTTTTATTTTTTATTTTTATTTATTTATTTTTTATTTTTTGGTTTTTTTGAGACAGGGTTTCTCTGTGTAGCTTTGCGCCTTTCCTGGGACTCACTTGGTAGTCCAGGCTGGCCTCGAACTCACAGAGATCCGCCTGGCTCTGCCTCCCGAGTGCTGGGATTAAAGGCGTGCGCCACCACCGCCCGGCTTCTTTTTTTTTTTTTTTTTTTTTTTTTTTTGCCTCTACACATTTTTAAACACACTATAATCTGTTTAAGGGTTTTTTTTTTTTTTTTCCAGTCTGGGCCTGTCTTACTGTGTGTCTCTAGCTTTTTCTGACCATGTGAGTCAAACCTTAAACTGCTAAGCCACTTTGTGCTCGTGACTGTCTTCACCCCCTTCAGGTCCATGAAAGCTGACCTTTACACTTCACAGACCTGGCCAAGAGTTGCATTTAACTGGGAGCTGCATCTAATTGGAAGAGGCTCTTAACTGCCCCAGCTCTAGGAAGCTAGTACCAGCACTGTGGAAAATATTTTTATTTAGCTTTTTACTTCTGCTTAATATGCTCTGCAAATGCTTGCTGTACAACATAGCCTATTAAAGGAGCCATATCATGTCCTATGTGGAAATTTGGGCCCCATGTTAGGTGCCAAATGTAGCAAGGCTTTCTTTTGGGCCACCAACCAGCTCCCAAGTCATGTCACAAAGACTTATTATTAGTTAAGGATGCTCAGCATTATCTTATGCTCATTTCTTGCTAGCTCTTATAACTTATATTTACCTGTTTCTTTTCATCTACATTTTTGCCTCAAGGCTTTTTTTTTTTAACCTTTCTTTCATTCTGTATGTCATACTCTGTATCTGACTGGCTGGTGGATGCCTGGCTGGCTGGCCCCGGGCATCTCCTTCTCTTTCTCCCTCATTCTCCCCTCAAGCTTAGATTCCTCCTCTTCTTTATTCTCTCTGCCCAGCAGCCCTGCCTACATCTTCTATTACCTAGATATTTGCCATGCAGCTTTTTATTAGACCAATCAGGTGCCTTATGCAAGATGAAACAGCAACCAATCTTTAACATAATTAAACAAAATGCAGCACAAACAAATGTAACACATCTTTGCCTATTTAAACAAATATTCCACAACAATTGTGTTCTTTGTGATGCAGAAGTTTTTCAATCTTATGAGCTCCCATTTGTTAATGTTTTTTATCTTAATGCCTGCATTAATGGTGTTCTATTCAGAAAGACTTCTCCTGTGCCAATTAGTTCAAGGCTGTTCCCAGCTTTCTCCTCTATCAGGTTCAGTGTATCTGGTTTTATGTTGGGGTCTTTTAAACATTTGGAGTTGATTTTTGTGCAAAGTGATGAGTCTATATCTATTTGAATTATTCTACATGCAGTTGTCTGGTTTTACCAGCACCATTTATTAAAAATACTGTCTTTTTTCATTGTGTATTTGTGGCTTCTTTACCAAAGATCAGGTGTGTGGATTTATGTCTGGATCTTCAAATTGATTCCACTGATCAATATGTCTGTTGTTATACCTACTGTAGTAGAGCTGCTGAGTTTTAGTGTAGACAGTGTCTTGGCTGTTACTGGTTGTGTTTTTACTCTGGTGTTTAGGCATCTGTGTTTGAGATTATTGTAATTATAGGTGCTGATATCTGCTCTTGTTTTTGTCAGGTAGGCATTTTGTTCCTTAGTTTCTATTGCCCTCTCTGGTTCTTAGATAAGTATAGTGGCTGTGTATTGCTTGGCAGAGAATTCTTCTGAGATCCTGCCAGGTGTGACCAATGACATTACAGGTATAATGTGTTTCTAGGTATCGGGAGCTGATACTTAGCAATGGGGATGGGCTAGAAGGGGGAACTGGGGAAATCTACTTAGGTGAGTAAGAAAGATGTTCCTTCAGGATCTTCTTAGCACCCTGGGAATGGGGTCAGAGACTGAGAAGAGACCATAACAGGTGGCCTGCTATAGAGCTGGGCATGAAACTGGGGATTGGATAGGGAGGCGAGGAGGAAGAGTGAAGATCTGAAGTTCACCTACCTGTTTCTCTGCTGGCCTTACTTCCTTTCCTGGCAGGAGTGGCCACAGGGTTCCCAGAGATAACTACTGAAATTGGGGACTGGGATAAAAATTGGAGTAGGGAGAAGGATACTTGGAGGCCAAGACTGATGTAATCCACTGAAGATGGGTGTGGGGAGGGAGGGTGGGCACAGCAGGTGGTTTTCTATAAAACAGGGATGATACTGGGGGATTGGGTTTGGAAGAGAGAAGGGAGACATGCAGGTCTGCAGTTTCTCTACCTGCTTCACTGGCTGGTGGCTTGGTGTGAGGCTTTCCAGGGAATGCCCGCTAAAATAGGGAGCTGGAACAAAATAAATTTATAAATTTAAAAGGGCCATGATCTTATTATTAATCTCATAGGTAAAAGTTGGTATTATTTCTTTAAATACATATCCATGCATTAATATTTAAAGAAAAATTACTTTTTTACTTTTATTTTGTTTTAAATGTGTAACCAATTTTCAAATCAAAATTATGAGATCCATATTTCTATGTTTCCCCTTAATGATCTTCTCAAGTCAGTTTTAGTAATGTAAGTTTCATAGGAAAATATTATATACAGAATTTAAAATGCAATGTCAAAAATTAATTCCTTACCAGATATAAGTGGCACATACCTTTAACCCCAGCACTTGGGGGGCAGAAACAGGTGGATCTTTGTGAGTTTAAGGAAAGGAGTTTCAGGAAAACCAGGGCTATGTAGAGATACCCTATCTCAAAAAAATAAAAAAGAACTAATTCCTTAAATCAACTCCTTATTCCTTCCTTCCTTTGCTGTTTTTAAGACTCATACATACAGCACAAACTGGTAGTCTGTGCTATAGTGTTGCTGGTAACAAGTAGTAGCTGTCTTCCTTTTTTACCTCAGTTTCTAGTGTTGATAGATGGCAGGGGTTGTGTATTCAGTGAACATAATTTGAAACAAACCAGTTTGTCCAGTGAGATGGATAAAGGTGTTTGTTGTCAAGCCTGACAATCTGAGTTCAATTCCCAGAACACACACTATGAAAATAGAATTGACACACATAAGCTGTCTTCTGACATCCACATGACATAAGTGTGTGCACGCATGCACATGCACAAACACACACACCCCAAACATTTTAAAAAATTAAAATAGAAAAGTCACCAAGTTTTGCATTTAGATAATAGAAATATAGAATATAGGAAAGAATAAATTCAAGAAATGAAAATGTAAAGAAATGCATAAAATAAAAGAACAATAAGATAATGAAAGAAAAAGTTGGGTATAGGTGCTCACACCTGTAATTTGTAAAGATTAGGTTGGAGGACTGTTGTGAGTTCAAAGCCTGCTTAGGCTACACAGTGGGTTTCAGGTCAGCCCAGCATAGAGTGAAACCCTGTCTCAACAAATAAATAAAAGAGACAATAAAGGTAATTAGTAAATGAAAAAATGCAAAAAGTTATTTTTCTGTATATCATTGAGTAGAAAAATAACTGACAATTTTTCTATAGAAAGGAAATGTATGTAAACATGAAATCACTCTTTAGAAACTTTAAAATATAATAGGTATCTTATAATGATATGTTGTAAACAGCTTCCAGATCAGAAAAATCAATAAAGAAGGAAGTGGTCTAATTTTTTTAATAGTCTAAAGCAACCTAGCCATCAAAAGAGGAAGGAAGTTGAGGAGAGAAAACCTTAGCTGAACTCTAAAATCCATCTTATTTGCATGCCAGTAAAAACATGTGTGCTTATCCAAATGAAAGGGGAGGAATAACGTCACAAGATTTTGGTCTTTTTTTTTTTTTTATGAGAAACAGAAGAGCAGGAAATGCAACAAATATGTCCATGGTTTAAGTGGCAGGTGTCTTTTCATGTGGCAAAGAATTCAGCAAGAGGAGAGTAGGCAGCTGTATTCAGATAGTAGATAGTAGACAGGTCTCAAACCCTAGGACAAATGGATCTAAAAGTGGATCTCCCTGCATCCCTCAGTTCCTAGCTGTTACAGGGTCCTCCTGGCTGGTATACTCTACCCTGAACTTCTGCAGCCAAGGTATTAGGCTGGGCTGCTCTATTCCCAGAGGCTCTTCCCTATACAATTCAGCCATCTTGGTTACCCACCTGTCTTGTACCTTTTGCCCTCTTGGCTGCTACATCTGGTTCTTCTCTATCCTTGCTCTCTTTCCCTCCCACCTCTCCTCACAGGGCTCAGGGTCATGTCTACTCTGGACTCTCCCTGATGTCCTTGCCCTGACTATGCTCCCCCTTTTGTCTACAATACACTTTCTCCTCCACCATGTCATGTCCTTTCCTTGTCATTCCTTTTTTTTTTATCGTTCAACATCAACCCTAATTAGAAAGAGAAATGACACATTATGCAAATGAGCAGATGCCTGTGATCAGGTAATGTGTTGGCTATGGTCCTGTTCTGTCTCTGTCCATGAACTTTGGTACCTTTATCCTGTCTTAGGGTTTAAAATCATGCATCAGTGGGAAACATATGAGTCTGATTAACATCTAGACTTCTTCTGGAGCCCCTCACCATGTTAGAACTGCCTTTGTATTTCCCTCTGCATAGTTCTGAGCTCTGAGGTCCAACCCAGAGATTGCACTCTTCCAAGTCACATAGGTGCCCACCTTCTCCTTTTCTCAAATGGGTTGATGGCCACTCCAGTCTTTTTGTTTTTGAAGCTAAAAATCTTTAAAGCTCCTCACATCCTCTTTTCCATAGCCCTCCACCTGATTTTGCTACTTTACAATGTGAATCTAGAATCTGCTAGGTTCTCATTGTCTGCACTGTGCTGCTTCCAAAAGGAACATGGATCTCCTTCTGGCATCTCTTGGGAAGGTCACAGATTTGACATTATCCATCTGTAATATTTTTTCTATAGCATGAAGAGTAAATAAGCATATTTTTGCAACTGAGGGTGAGATAATTGTTTCATAATCACTGGACTTGATATCTCACCCAGCCAAAAAGACAAAATACTTAACACATCCTAAGAGGTCCTATTTCCTTTGTCTCTTCTTCCTCCCAATCACCTACCTCTCATTTCTTCTATGGCCTTATGACTTACTGCTCTCTCTCTCTCTCTGCTCTGGCTGCTCTGGGTTCCTGGGTTTTCTGCAAGGCTGAAGTCCTCTGCTACAGATCCTTGCTTGGTGGAATGGCTCTTTGTGTGACTGTTTCAGACTCCATGTGTTTCTTCAAGACTTTGCTCACACCTCATCCTGCTGTGTGGCTTATCCTCAACAGTCTATGCCTGTCACTCCCATCCAGTGCTTGAGAGTCTCCCCCTCCCTCCATTTCTGCTTTTGATCCAGTTCTACTCTTCATCTACTAGATGTGGTATTCTTTGTTTATTCTTGTTGCTGTGCATTTCCATCACAATACAAATGGTGATGGCTGCTTATGCAATTCAGTGATTTCTTCCATGATCTCAGAGGTGCTTTTCATTTACTGCTGGGATTCTACAAATAGTGAATTGCTCAGCTTCTTTATAGGAAAAATTCTGTATACACACACACACACACACACACACACACACACACACACACACACACAATGGTCAATCTCATTAATCATCAAAGGCCATGATTAAACAAGATATGCATATCTGTCAAAGTTTCTGCCTCCACACATAGTGCAGTGTCAAGGATTGGCAAAAACTCGACAAAGAACATACCTTGGCACATTATTATGAGACTAGAAGTAGAGTCACAGGGGGAGCAGGATGGCTGGGTGTTTGTTTGTAATGCCAGCCCTCCAAAGCTCCTGGGATGGGCATTCCAGAATGCCCACTGTGGTCCTGTACTCTATTACTAGAGGGAGGGAGGGAGAGAGAGAGAGAGAGAGAGAGAGAGAGAGAGAGAGAGAGAGAGAAAGACAGAGAGAGCAACTGGGGTCCAGTCAGGGGAGGGAAGACTAAAGCAAGTCCCTGGACATTTGAAATAATTAACAGGGGTCTGGAGAGATGGCTCAGTGGTTAAGAGTGTAAACTGTGCTTCCAGAGGACCCACATTCTGTTCCTAGCACCCACATCAGCTTCCTCACCACTGCCTATTACTCCAGCTCTGGGGAGCTGACATCCTCTTCTGGCCTCTGCAAGCACCTTCAATCCATGTGCATGCATGTAAAACACACACACCACACACATACACACACACACACACACACACACACACACACACACACACTCACTCACATAAATAAAAAATAAATTAAATCTTGAAGTTAATTAACAGACTATACTCTTTACCCATGGAGATTCATGATTCAAAATGTAAGACTGAACTGAGAATGATATAGGTCTACAAGGTTCCACCTTCATGCTTCCCATTAAACACATATAGGGGACCAGGGACTCAGGGAGCTCATACACTAGCACGTGTGGAGATGTCAAAAGTCTAATTGGGAATACCACAACACACAGTGAGGGGTATTAGGATAAGCAGGCGATTGGCTAGTAGTGTGCAGGGGATATGGAGATATACCCATAAAAATTTAGTTTTGAAAAGAGTTGAAACAAGCAGGACAAACTATTGAGAAAATACATGCTCAGAAGTAAATCTACTACATTCTGTACTTTATATATGCTATTCTGTACCGAATGTCTAAATGTACGCTACATGTTTTATGCTTTACCTAGGAGAGATGCGCCAATCCTTCTTGTATGTAATATGTGGGAAATGATGTAGCTGAGATTCACGTACAGTTCTGTGCAGGTCAGCTATGGTGACTGTGTCTGTGGCAAAATCCACGAGCAATAAACAGTAAATGAAAACCTATAAAGAACTTTGAGGAAACGTTTATTGACTTTTTGCCAAACTTTAGTTAAATTCTTCCATCTCTCCATCATCACTGTGAGCTTCTTCCGGTTTAAAAATGGTCTCCAGAAATACCTCTAAGTCTAACAGAAGTGGACGGAATGTTATAAAGAAGAGCATTTATATCAGGCAGTCTGCTTTTGTGTCGTTGTCTCAAATAATGTACTAACTCTGAAGATGAAATGTACAGAAAGGACATCAGAACAGACCAAGCAAATAGGCTGGGTTTGGAATCTTTCTCCTGGGGTGTGTGCTGCCACCTAGTGGCATGCTAAGGACAGCATTGATAAGAAGACGCCAGGGTACCAAACTTGCTAGGGATGTGTGTACTCTGGCTGGAATTATGAAAACCATCTAGCAGTCTTGGAATGAAATGTTGTGTCTCTGGACAGCAGCTTAGCCTATACCATGAATCTCTACACTAGTGACTGATGTGTTTGGACTGTGCTGTGTTTTGAACTGCCCGGACCTTCATTCTTCTTTGTCAGATGTGCTAGAGCATGCTTGATGGAAATGTGAAATGAGCTGGTGGTCAGTACAACCTCGTGGCTAGGATGAGGCCCTCTGTGGAGGGAAAGTATGAATCTCACTGACCACAGAAGCTCTGCTCTCTCTTTGCAGCCTCCACTTCATCGTGTTTGACACCGAGACAGCTCATGACATCCTCAAGGTCTGGGACGGTCCTGTGGACAGCAACATTCTGCTGAAGGAGTGGAGCGGCTCGGCCCTGCCTGAGGACATCCACAGCACCTTCAACTCACTCACACTGCAGTTTGACAGCGACTTTTTCATCAGCAAGTCTGGCTTCTCCATCCAGTTTTCCAGTAGGTGCAAATACGAGTTCCTTCCTTCAACTTTCGTGTGTGCCAGGGCGCAGAGCTCTGGGTTCATATGTGATTGGGCAATGTGTGCTTAGCATAAATTGAGACATGGAAAGGACTTATTGGAAAGGAGAAGAAATTTTTCTTTTCTTTTTCATTTAGGGGACAGAGATTTCTATTCTCATCTGTGAATGGGTTCATAACCAAGGTCCTTATGACAAAGGACAAATGAACACAAGAAAAACATTGCCAACTTTACTTATTGGTTTTTTGTAACTTGGGAACATCTGTAAGCGAAGACCTAAGGGAAGAGAGGAAAGCTCAGGTGGAAGCCTATGAGGGCAAATGGTATGAACAGATGGCAGTCAGCAGTGAGCCCTGTGAGCCCCGCTAGGGTAGAGTCTTCTCCACGTCACTGTATGCCTTCCTCTGCTCATGGGAAAGACTGTTATGGCAGGAAAGTCATGTGACTAACCTTATAGAGGATTGAATGTGCTTGTTTCAAGAGCTATAGAGGCGGGAGGTCATAGAGCTGCTTTTCTCAAATGCCAGTGGCTGTATTTTATGGTGGTATGTCCTCAGTTCATCATTGTCAAGAGTAGAGTTGGCTTGGGAACTGTGTATATTAACAGGTAGGGAATTCTGTAGAGAAAAGAAAGGCTTCAAAGCTTCTACCTGGACAACAACTCTCTAGGCAGCAGTAGGAGGCAGATTTCAAATGACATTAATATGGGAAAGTGGTGCTTGTGTCTGGGGTTCTCCTGTACCTGGCATTGACTCTGGGTTTCCTGATTTGAGTCTGTCTGGGGCCTCAGGCACTTGCTAACAGGGCTTACTCATACTGTGCTTTCAAACTCCATTTTACAAGTGTCTGTATCCTTCCTCTGGCTAATGTACTAGCTGAATTATTACTGAGAGAGGCACATTCCCACATTTTAACTCTTACATACTTAAGATAGTCACATCCACACTTCCCAGCCCATTCAAACAAATTGCTTCCTCAGAAAGATGGAACAGATACATTCTCTGGCAATTCAAACATTTAGTACCCTCCAAAGAGCAGCAGACAGAGGTGCCATATAATTTGGTAACATACATGGTCAGCCAAAGAATCCTGACAATCAACTTTCACCCACAGAGCCTGTCTCTTGGCATGTTTAGTATTTGCATGAGGAAATGTAAGGCTGAGGACAAATGAATGCCTTCAAATGTCACCGATGAAATCAAGGTTACAGTCTCCACAATTTCTTACTCTGGTGTCACTGTGCTTTGAGGCGATAACTTGCAGACACATGTCTTTACTTTTATTTTGATTATCATTCTTTTGAGACAAGGCCTCATAGCCCAAGATGCCCACAAACTTGCCATGTAGCCAGAGATAACCTTGAACTTCTGGTCTTCCTGTCTCCACCACCCAGGTGTTATGACTACAGGCATGAGTTTATATGGTGCTGAGGATTGAAGGGAGGGATTCGTGCATGTTAACATGTACTCTAAAGACAGAGCTACATCCCTAGCCACTGGAGCCATACCTTTATACGGAAGTATCTTTGCTGGACAATGGACCTGTCTGAAGATGTTTCTTTCATTGGCCATCCTAGCTTGGTGATAAATAAATAAGTCCTTTAGTTTAGGATTGTGCCCCTTTGGTTTTCTGTTGTATAAAATCATCCTTTGTTTTGGGACGTTGGTTATCAGTACACTTTATTTAGCAAACAAAAAGTCTGACAAGGTCATTTTCCCTTCTGCATACACTCTGGCTTTTACATTTTCAGCAGACTTTGTTTTCTACAGCACTTTACAGTTCACAGAAAAGTTAAAGAGAAGTAGAGCATTCTCATAGGTTTCTCTCAGCTGCTCGTGCGCCGACTTCCCATCTGTCCTTCTCCAGAGCGGCACTTTGTCAATCTATGAGTCCAACTGACACATCATTCTCTCCTGACACCCCAGTTCATGTCAGCACTTGCTCTGGCTGTTGTGGCCTGGGTTTAGACCAGGGTGTAAATACACATAGCCACCATCACAGTGTCATTCCGAAGAGTAATTACCTCCCAGCAACCCAGATCATAGAAAATGGACAGAAACCAGTGCTTTTTGCCTGATCTCCGTGGCTCCTTGTGGCTCCTATGCCACTTAACCTGTTGCAGCTCTATTCCCTCACTGATGCTAGAAACAGCTTTTTGGGGGTCCCAGATACCAAAGACTAGAAGCCATCCAGGGGTCTCCCGGGCTGCCAATATCAAATTAGAACCGCTGCCTCGCATATTGAACAACTACCACATTCCTGATCTCTCCAGTGTGAGACGGCCATTGTTGGATTATCTGGGCCATATTGTGATATTGTGGAAGCCACTCTAACTAAATGCCCCTTGAATGTATCATTCATTCTATCTGTTCTGTCTCTTTAGAGGACCCAACAAACACAGTCAGATGAGTGCCTCTGTTCCACCCCTTCTTGCCCCACCCCCAGCCCCTGAACATCCCTGACTACCTTCCCACCTTGAGTTTGCCTTTCCCGAATGGGGCACAGCTGCCGTGGCATGTCACACAGCTTTACTCATAAAGCTTTTTCCTCTTGGCACCTCACAGTCCAGTCTCAACCATGTCTTTTCAAGGCTGGGTGCCACACTTCACTTAAGAGGTGAGAGTAGCTCCCTGTGGAAGGAACGTTGAGTTCACTTATCTATCACCCACCAGCTGAAGGATGTCTCAGCAGTGTCCAAGTCTGGTCACCTATGAATACAGCTGCTAGAAACTTCTCTGTGAAGGTTTTGTATAGACATACATAAACTTTCAGTGCAGTTGATTAAAGATCACAGTACTCAGTCACATGGTTAAGGGTACTTAGCTCTATAGCTGTCCCCTCAATTTTTAAGGTGGCGCACGCCTTTAATCCCAGCACTTGGGAGGCAGAGCCAGGCGGATCTCTGTGAGTTCGAGGCCAGCCTGGGCTACCAAGTGAGTCCCAGGAAAGGCGCAAAGCTACACAGAGAAACCCTGTCTCGAAAAACCAAAAAAATAAATAAATAAATAAATAAATGTTTCCATTTCAAAAATAGTGTATAATCCCCAAGATCCCTAATTTTCCTATATTATTTCATAAGTCTTTGTATTCAAAGAATATGTTCCTAATTCAGGGTAGGAAAAGGAATTTTAGATATTTTTCTTCCCTCCATATAATAATTTAATATATTGTCAGGAAGAATATACCTATAGACCTATAGATGTTTCTATAGAAAAGAAACTATGATGTCATTCCACAGTGTCCCTAGGTATATATTACTTTACAACATGTGGAGTTATAGACAGTGACCTGAATGTTGTCAATCCCTCATAATTTAGCAGAGTCTTTCCATATTCTCCTACTGTCCTAATCAATAAACCTCTAGATGTGTCATGATATGCATGGAGAAACACTGTGTTCACCTCTCTCTCTCTCTCTCTCTCTCTCTCTCTCTCTCTCTCTCTCTCATTTGTTTTATTTAGAGGTAGAGTCTCACTATGTAGTTCCGGCTAGCCTAGAACATACCATCCTCCCACTTCTGCCTCCCTGTTCTGGGATCGCTGATGCTTCCGCACTTAGCTTCAGACTTTCTCTAGATGAGTAAGATCATCTTCAAGTTCACAGAAATGAAAAAACAATCGGGATAAAAACATGGTATATCTGTGACTTGGGAAATTTGGTCTCCTTTCTTGGCCTGCAGTAAGGAGAGTATGACCCTCTGTCTCTATGCTTGTGGCTGAGTTGGCTTAGAATGGCAGAAAAAGTTGCCAAGTTCAAGGCTGCATTCCCTGAAGAGAACAGTGTGGATTCCAGGACTAGACACAGCAGGGCAGGATGATGATAGCACCAAAAGGTAAGGATAGCACAGAATCACATGACACCCAGAAGCAGTGTCCACACAGGAGAGCAGAGGTAGCTGGAGAGGCATATAGAGGAAAGCACAGGCACACAAGAACATAAACAACCACCAAGGAGCTTGAACAAGCATGGGAGACATGAGAGACACAGGTGAGGCATCCAGAGAGTCAGAACCTACTGGTGAGCAGCAACATGTACCTCAGAGTCCAGCATGGAATGAGAGGGTGCTTTTACTGCAGGGACTTGTGGATAAGATGGCAGGCTGGAAGCTGCCTCTTTGTGAGACTCTAAAGGAGATAATAAAACTGAAAAAAGAAAGAAAACTCTCAATTCTAAAGAGACAAAGAGGGAGGACTTTAGAAATCTACAACAGACTTTAAAAAGACACCTGAACACTGCATTGCGTAGTAAGAAGTAGAACATAGACAGAGATTCAGCCTTGTTCCTGGCAGGGGATGGGAGGTAAAAGCCACTTCCAAAATCAGTTAGATTTGCCTTGCTCTGTATCCTGGGTTGCATAGAAAATCTCCAAACACAACAGAAGAGCTGTCCAGACCAACAGACACACAAGTCACAACACAGAGACACACAGCATGAAAAGACCAAGTGTCAGGACACAATGACACTTCTAAAAGACCCTAACTCCTCAGCTACTGCAGGCAAGGATCTCAACAAAGGGAAATTACCAAGTGCAAATCTCAAAAAGGTTTCTGGAAAGAAGATAAATTCAATCCAGGACCTGGAGAGGAAGGTCAGTAACAAAGGAAGAAGTCAGCAAAATGCCCAAGAATATCAGAATGATGGATGGAGAAGTCAGAAACCTGAAAGGAAATTCAACAACAACAACAATAAAACAACTGATAATTAAAAGAAAATAAAATCTTTGGAAACAAAAGTATCTTTGACTCAAGCAATAAACACTATGAAAAACATTAAGAGGAAAGAATACCAGGATTTGAGTACACTCGGCACTCTTAAGAATCAAATAAGTGAACATGTTCGCAATGTCTACTAACTTGAGATATGATCAAGATACCAAACTTGAGAATTCATGGTCAAGAAGAAGCTGAGACAAACATTAAAGGTGCAAAGAATCTACTCAATGAAATTCCCCAAATCTGGAGAAAGAATTGTCTATCCAAATACCCCAAACAGGTATGACAAGAAAAGAATCTCTCCCCCCAAATTATAATTAAGATGTAAAAAGTACAAAGGAAAGAGACAACACTAAAAGCCATAGGAAAAAAACACCACCTCACTTATAAAGGTGGAAACATCAGAATAACTTCAGATTAAAAACATCAGCAACCTTCCAAGCCTGGATAGCATGGGATGATATAATCTGAGTCCCAAAAGTAAGTAGCTGCCAACCAAGAAGGCTGCATCTATCAAAGAGAGCTTTTTAAATTGATGGAGGAAACTAGCAGAAACTGCAGTAATTCATGACCATCAAACCTGTACTGCAGAAGATATTTAAGGAACATTATTCATAGAAGGAGGAGACAGTTTCAATGGCACGATCATAAGAAAGGGCAAATTCCGTGAGTAGAGTGTCTGAGCCAATGAGAACTAAGATAGAATCTATCATGTCCAACACAGTAATCCAAGAGAGCCAGTGGAAGCTAAGAAACAAACAATGATCTGACTATGTTAATTTGGTCCTCTAAACGAATAGAACTGATAGAATGAATTACACATTCAAGGGGGATTTAATTAGAGTAGCCTCTACAATATCAAAATATGGCCCAGATAGTCCAACAATGACCACCTTACACTGGGCGACCAGGAATGTGGTAGGTGCCCAATATGTGAGGCAGTAGTTTCAATCTGGTACAGGCAGCCTGGGAGATTCCTGGAGGGCTTTTAGTCTTTGGTACCTTGGGCTCCCAACAAGCTGTGCTCTAGTGTCAGTGAAGAAATACAGCTACACTGGGTTAAGTGATGTTGCCAGAAAGCACAAAGACAATCCAACAAAAAGCAATGTTTTTTCTCCATTTTCTATTATCCGGGCTGCTCTCCATATTTAGGGTGGGTCTTCCCTCTTCAGATAATTTAATCAAGAAAACCCCCCTTAGGAGCCCTGATGCTTTTGCAATTGCCATATCTTCTTGATGAATTGTTTCTTTCTCCCTTCTGAGTAATTTTGGTTTGAAGTTAACTTTATCAGATGTCAGAAGTAACTGCAATGGTTTCTGTTTATGTGATAGTCTTCTATCCTTTGATTTTCAGCCTGTGGGTGTCTTTAACTGTGGGATGTGTTTCTTGGGATCAATAGATGTTAGATCTTGTTATTAAACTGAAATCTCCATCTCTTCATTGAGTTGAGGACCAAAGAACAATATATAGAGTCAATCAAGCAATGACATGGTACTTTGAAAAAATAAGACTGAAAGTCTAAGAAAAATGATGAGGAGAAAAACAGAAAATACCAAAAATGATGATGGTAACAATAATGATAATAATAATAATAATAATAATAATAATAATAATAATAAAAGCAGAGTTGAAATCGGGGAGCTTACTATAGATTCAAATGAAATACAGAGAAACTCTAGGGCACAGTTTAAAACACTGGACAATCTAGACTAAATGAATAAATGTCTAGACACATAGGACTAACCTAAATTAAACCCAGATGTTATAAATAACTGGAGCAAGTTAATAAAAATCAGTGAGATTGAAGCAGTAATAAAAAGTCTCCTCACAAAGAAAAGGCCAAGAACAGTTGGATTCCTGGTGAACTGAAAGAAGACCTAACAGCAATACTCCTCAGAATGTTCCACAGAATAGACAGAGAAGGGTCACAGCCAACCTTTGATTAGCATAGTCCTAAAGCCACAACAGCAACAACAAAGAAATAAGCTATTGACTAATGTACAAAGCTATAAAAATTCTCAATAAAAGTCTTCAAATCAATTCAAGAACACGTTAAGGTCATATATCATGACCACACTGATTTCATTCCAAAGAAGCAAGGGTGGTTACACAGATACAAATCTGTAAGAATGCTTCAGCACACATGCACTTAAAGAAAGAAGTCTCATGATCATTTCAATCAGTGCAGAAAAGGCCTTTGATGAAAAATTCAATATCCATTTGTGATAAAAGTCCTGAAGAACTGGCAACAGAGGGAGCAAACCCCACCATCAGAAAGGCTATGTTTGAGGGCATTGTACTAAATAGGAGAAATGTTGAATGAGACAAGGCTGCCTACTCTCTCTATTCTTAGTCAGTATAATGCTCAATGTCTTAGTTAAATAGAAATAGAAAAAAACATAAAGGATAAAGGTAGAAATTTAAGAAGTCGAATTATCCATATTTGTAGATAACAGGATCCTATACTCCAGAGGCTCCAAAGACTATAAACCACTGTAAAACCGTTAAAACTTACACTAAAGTCAACACAGAGAATCAATAGTTCTTCTATGTACGTATAACCAACTCACCATGAAAGAAATTATAAAAGAGTCCTATTCACAACAGCTTTTAAAATATCCATAAAATATAATAAATGTAGCCACAGGGGTAAAAGACTTCTACAATGAAAATTTAAAGACAGTGATGGAAGAAACTGGAAGATGAGGATCAGTAGATCTCTAATGATCACGCATGGGCAGAATAACTGTTGTGAAAATCATTATACACTTAAAGTGATCTGTGTATTTATTGCAGACCCCACTGAGATTTCAATGGCATTCTCCACAGAAATAGAAAAATCAATACTAAGTATTTTAGTATTGATTTTAAATGGGAAAACAAGAGGCACTATGTAGCTAAATCTGTCCTTAGTTAAAAAAAAAAAGCAATGTTGGAGATAGGGTAGTAGCTGATCTCAAACTATATTACAGAGCCATAGTAACAGAACAGCAAGACGCTGGCATAGAAACCGACATGCAGTGAAGATTATCGAATAGTAAAGGAGACCAAGAAATAAACCCACACAGCTGCAATTATTCAAGTTTTGGCAATGGTGTCAAAAACATGTGCTGGGGGAAAATAGCCTATTAAACAAAAGGTGCTGGGAATACTGGATTTCTACATGTAGTAGAACATAGAATAGACCTGTACCTCTCAGCCCACTTAGAGACCAACTCAAAATTCATCAAAGACCTTAGCTAAATATATGAAACAGAGGTAAATAGAAGGCTCCATGACGTAAGCATAGGCAAGGACTGCCTGACCCAATAGCACAGGAATTAGTTCCAAGAAGTAACAAATGGAATTGCATGAATTTTAAAAAGTTTGCCTGGCAAAGTAAATAGTTACCAGAATGAAGAACCAACTCTTAGAACAGGAATAAATTCTTGACCAAGTACACATTCAAGGCTTAACCTCAAAAATATAAGGAACTACGTTAGGAAAGAATCCAATCAAGAAATGAGCTAATGAACTAAACAATTCTCTGAAGAAGACACACAAATGGCCAACAAATACTGTAAAACACATTCAATATCCTTAGCTCTGAGGAGAATTCAAAATACAACTTCTTTGAGTTCCCATCTCACCCTAGTCAGAATGGCTCCTGTTGAATACATTCAAAGGACTTCAATGTGTGATGTGGCCACTCCATCCCCTGCAAACCAGGCAAGTCAGCCTCCCTCCAATACCTCTACAAATGTCTTAGGAATAAATGCCCATGTGCAGATTTGTTGGTGAGGACTCAGTCCTGAACAGTTGTGAGGAAGGGTTTTCTGCCCCGGCCTGATTATCACAAGTTCTTGCTGTGTCTCCTCAGTTTTGACTGCTGAGGAACACATTCTGTTCTTTACTGCAGGGCATGGACCTGTGTTGGACTTTCCCATGGCCTGGCTTCTTATGTGGTTCTTTTACTCATCCGTGTTTAGTATGTTGAGGCTAGTTGAAAACCCAGCAGAATATTTTCATTTTCTAAAGCTCTGATTTTTAAGTGAGCACAAGTTATTTTTATCAATAATAAACTTTTAAGAAAGTGTTATTAAGTGATCATGTCACCCACTTTAAAATAATGCTCAGGGTCTGGGGCTCAGTAGGTAGAAGGCTTGACTATCATTCATGAAGACCTGGGTTCAAGCCTCCGAATTGTAACAGCTGGTCATGATGGTTAACACCTGTGATTGTAACCCTTGTAGGCGAGAACAGGAGGATGAGGAAGTTCAAGGCTATCCTCAGCTACCTAGAGCATTAGAGGGCAGCCTGAGTTACAAGAGACCTCATCTCAAAAAGAAATAGAGTTGGGTGGGATGGGATAGAATGGAATAAAAAAGTAAAATAAGATAAAATACAAATATTGAGCTAGGAACATTGTCCCCATAGCTGCTGCTGCTTCTGTGGTGCCTGTGATTCAAGGCCTCAAAGGAACTAGAAGGTGTCACACAGTGGCCTGTGTGTTTCTCTTCACTTTGCGTAAGACAAAATCCCTCCCCAGGGAGATGAACCCTGGGTTCTAGGAAGATATCACTCGTCAAATGTCCATTGTCTTGCCTGCTTAGCATAGCGTGTAAAATGGGGGCATGCTGAGTGCTGCAATTATGTCCACTGTAATCAGCCAAACGCTTTCCATTACTGTGTAATTACCATTTAATCGTGCATGAAACACAAGAAAATGGAGTTCATCGCCCAAAACTGACCTTCCCTCGTGGGTTAAGTCAACTTGGGCTGTTTCTCCAATGGCTGACTAGAGCTCCCAGCTTTTGTACTCTAGGGAAAATGATGGGAGTAGCTTTACAAGATCTGACTCCGCTGGATCAATATCTTGATAGCTAGCAATAGTGGCCGAGGGCTACATGACTGGTCTCTCTAATTTACTTTATTGAAAGATAATTTAATAGCCATGTTTTCATTTAAAAGTAATTGGTTGTTTACAACAAGGGGAGCCTTTGGCCCTGCTAATTGCTGAATGGGGTAGGACTGTTTTATAGGAGAGAAACTATTAGAAACTGAAGGCTTATGAGGTGAAGATCTAGACAAAAACAGCCTGTGACGAGTGCCTCTGCAACCACTGAGCCTGTCTGCTTTTTCAGAACATTCTAGCATTTTGTAGAAAACAGACCACCCAATAGTGCATCATTAATTGTGGACAAGTCATGGTTAAGGAGAGTTGCATCATCCTTTTTAAAATATGTATCTTATTTTTTGTGTGTCTGAGAGAGAGGATATTTATGCATGCATACATGTGTGCACAAGCCTGCATAGGTCAGTAGAGGATATCATATCCTCTGGAAATGAAGTTACAGGTGGTTGTGAGCCACTATGGTTGCTGAAAAGCAAACCTTGCTTCCTTGAAAGAACAGCAAGCAGTCTTAACCTCTGAGCCTTCTGCCTAGTGTCATCTTTGATGTGCCTAGTCACACAGCCTCTGAAATATACATGCCTAACCATGTGCATTGAATGATGGAGACAATGATGCTGAAATTCTTGATCATAATTCTGTGTGGTGCTGGAGTCTTAGCTATGCTCTTTCTTAATTGGCAGTGTTTATGGCAAGTGAGAGGTGAGAAATGATTCGCCCACACTCCTCCTACTCTTGGTTCCATCTTTATTACCCAATGGTTCCCAATCTTGTCACACAACCTGCAAGTCTTTCCCAGTATATCCCTGTCAACCAGGCTACTAAACAGCCTCCTTCAAAACCTTGATGCTGAGGGCTTTCTTCCCTTTTGGGACATTCTCTCCACTTGTGTTACTGTCTACAGATATCCCTGCCTTACCCACTCCATTTTGATCATTCACAGGGTCCCTTCTCTCCCCTGCCCTGGATATATGCATATCATATCATATGAGGAGTTGCTCAGAGACACCTGCTCTTCTCTGTCATAAAGTCATTGGCTTCTTCACCAAGCTTCAACAAAGATACACAAGAGGTGTAGCTACAGTCATGTCTGCTTTTTCAACCTGTAGGATGCTAATTAAATAACTTCATTTTGACATCTGCAGCTGTCTCAAAAAGAACATAACTCTCACTGGAGACTGTTTGTGCCAAAGGTCTAAATTTCCAACAAGGTTAAGAGGCTGGTCTCTATTACACAACTACCTTCTACTGATCTCTACCAAAAAGAGCATCAGCTCCTGGCACTGAGTCTGATCACACTGAGTTCAGTTTAAGAAAAGCTTTTTTTATTCCTCAGAGAGCAAATCAACCCAAGTCAATCCTACTTGGGGCAGCCTCCATGTTGCCAGTTATGGTACACTGCAAGTCCACCTCTGTCTAGAAGAAATTCTGAGTCTGCTATGTGGCCTCAGAGTGGTGAGCTCAGGTTCTCTCTCTTTAGTCTATCCTCACTCACATTCCATGCCCTGTTTCCTGGCTTTTCAGCTTGCATTGTACCTTCCATGGAATCCATTGTTCCTCCATCACCCAGCCATTTCTCACTCCTGCTGGGGTGCTCACTTCTAAGTTGCAAATAACAACCACTCCTTTGAGGAAACTTAAGAGCAGTGGGAGACTGCTTCCTGGTAGTTGATCCATCCATCCTTCTACTCAAAGAATATTGACCTAGCACCTAGACACCTGTGTTTACCACCTGCCTCCTGCCTGACCCCTGATGAAATTTTGTCTTCACTTTTTCATCCAATTCCTCTTCTTGAGCTAGGTTCTGCTCATTTCTTACTTTTCAGCTATTGGTTCTGGTGACACTATGCATCTTCTAAGTGGTTGTTTTATGTCTGTTCTAATATTCACAGTTCTTAGAGAGCTCTGATCACCGAAGAATCCCCTTAATGAGATGTATGTGGAATTGCATCTTAAAGGGTTTGAAGACATTTTTCCCAGACAATTCAGATGGTTAAAAAATCACTGAGGATACAAGCCTGAGTGATGATTTGGCAGCAATACAACATTATTAAAGAGACCATGAAACATTCACATATTAGCAATTCCATCACTACTTGCAAAGAAAATAGAATATGTGCATATATAATGCATATGCGTGTATATACAACTGAGTAGCATGTACAGTATACATATAACTATGAACATAATACAACTCACACTTACTGTGAACTCTGTGAGAGCAGAGGAATCTCAGATGTAGATGCATACCCCTCATAGTTATGTAGTTTTCAGACAGACTGGGCAGAATGAGCCTACTCTTAGTGGCTGGGCATGGCTCCATTTGCCGCAGTTCTGTAACCTCAAGTATGTGTACCAGATTCCATTAGCATCTGTCTCCTAGTTAATTAGGCTAAATAGAAGTTAACACTCTTTTTACTGCTGCACAGTTTTAGTGAGCCTGCCCACAAAGGTGAGGACACAAAGGCACTTTGATGTGTTTCCTCCAAACACTGGATAGTGATTATTTATTCTTGGTTCTGGAGGCACACCGACTCCAGGGAAGCATTATGTGATAAACGATTCAGTCCGCGGTTCTCAAATTAGATTTTCCCCTCTCTTTGGCCTCCTGCTTCACAACACTCAATTCAAACAGACAACAGAGCGATTCTCCTGACGCCTGCTTGGCAGGACAACCACAATCCTGCAGTTCTGACTGAGAAGCAGGAGGAGCAGTAAATGCCTGAATACCATGTTGCAGTGCCAGGGTGACTGGGCGGGCAGATATTTGCATGCTGCTTATAGCTGAGGCAATGGACCTCCTGACATCAGGAACCAAGCACCTGTTACCAGTGACACACAGGCAGACTACAGGATGCTTAATGGAGGCATTTAATGATTTCCCCACCTCTAGTCCGCCTCTTTCAATAAAAGCATTGCAAGTGCTAGCAGCAACTAGAAAGCCAAGAATCAATTTAACTACTGTCAGAGATGTGAACAAATGTTTTCAAGAGGGACTTTGCAGGATAAGAGTTAACATTTCCAATTGTTTTTATTTTATTTGTTATAAGGAAATTAAATCTAAGTAAGTGAACAAAGGACCTTGTAGCTCATGAATATGGAAATTTGTAATTTGTGGACATTTAAAAGTTTTAATATTAGCATTTCTATTGGATATGCAGCATTTTGAAATAAGCTTAAATAGCATACAGTTTTTCAAACACCAAAGAGCAAGGGTATTTGGCTTTTAAAAGTTCTTTATTTTTGATATGATGAAATGAAAATTTCTAATTAATTTTTGTTTCTGCATATTTATAGCTGCCTTTTTGTGAGAAGTTTGCTTGAGTTCATAAAGCATAATGATTCTCGCCTATGAACATGTCGTAGAGAAACCCACTTTAAGAAGAAATCAACTGTTAATCTCATGTGCCCAGTGTTTGACGTGATCTAATTTGAACAGTCACATAGTATCCTATGTAGAAGCGATGGCTGTATTTATTTGTAAGAATAGAAAGATAATGACTTACATATGTCGCTCCCTAGACTCTACATTGGCTTCCCAGAGCTTATTGTAAGTCTCAGGTTTAAGTAAATAAAGAGCTAAAGTTACAATGTATAAAAGATGGCATTACAATGTCACTATGGGAAATTGCAAGGATAGTTACAAAAGTTAAGTGACAGAAGTAACAGCTGAATGCCAAAGTAAAAGCAAGTGTGTGTCAGGGTGGGGGTGGAGGTACAACCTAGCTTAACAGCTGTATCAGCAACCTTCTGGAATACTTTATTCTCATTTAATAATCTTGAAAGCTTTTCCTGGGATTCCTACTGGGTTCTTGTCTTTAATGAAACCCGTGTGACTGTACTATGAAATCAAAGTGGTTGATTTATTTCTTGAAGTCTTTTCAGATGTAAATCTCGATATACACATCTGTATGGTAGGAATACCACAAGGCGTATTTTCATAGCCAGGAAGCACACAGCAACAGGCGAGATCATAAGTGCAAATTTACAGGGGCAGAGCATTGTTCAGCAGTCAAGGGGACCTTTGCTGCTGTTATGGAGGACCAGAGTGTGGTTCCCAGCACCCATGTCGGGAGGCAAGCAGCATTCTGTAACTCTAGTTCTAGAAGACCCAACCCCCTCCTCTGGCCTCCCTGGACACCCACCCATGCCCACATACCCATGTACTCCCATACACATATATGCACAAATACACACACACATACACTTCCATACACACACACACACACACACACACACACACACACACACACAACCACAACCCCACCACACACACATACATACCCATACCCACCCACCTCCTTACACACATAGATACATAAAAATAAAAATAAATCTTAGGAAAAAGAAAGAAGAGGAGAATTTACCATGGGGGAATATCAGCCTAAAGGACTGGTGAGGATATGTCCTAAGCCTGTTTAGCGCTACTGGTGCCGGTGTCCCGGTTCCTGTCTACACAGGTATCTTAACACTTGTCTCTCCTCTCACAAGCTAAACCCTTTCGTGTTCTAGGATGTTGTATACATCTGTCTGGGGAGTCCTTGTCCTTTTACTTATACACTTTGTCTTTCTTCCGGCTTACAGCACCAGCCTCCTGGGTAATAGGAACTGTGTTAACTGGAATGGGCTGTTTGTGTGGTTTGATGTTCGTTAAATGCTCATTATCCAAAGAAAGCAGCCACCGTGACCTGCGGTGGATGCTGCTATCAGCGCGTTTGTGCCTCTTCAAATTTGTCAACAGTTACAGGAATTTTACAACATGAAATTGCCAGTGCATCTGCCACAAAAGAACATTCAGAAATGCATGATGTGTGTGACAAGTTCTGGAAACTTTGAGTTTTGAAATTAAATATGTATGTGCACATGATTTCCTGTAATGAAAACAATATTAGATGAGGCAAAGCATGTATTCACTGTGCACAGCCAGCCCAGGCTCACTGAGCAGACACACACACACACACACACACACACACACACACACACACACACACACACACAGAGAGAGAGAGAGAGAGAGAGAGAGAGAGAGAGAGAGAGAGAGAGAGAGAACAAACTGTGTACTGACTGCACAGCCATGCAGGTCCCATCATGTGGCATATGTGGCTTTCTAAATGTTTTATTCTGAGGTAGTTTAAGCCTCTATGGTGGTTTAAGGAATGTTTCCTTTGTGTGGGGATCCACACAGTGTTGTTTTCAGACTTACCCAGACATACACCAAGGTCATGAGCAGGCAGATCATCTCTATCTCAATTAGGGTCCCCCAGGTAGGCATTTAATCTGCTCCCAAGACCCATCAGCTCCCTCCCATCTCCTAACCCCAGTCAACCAGCCATCAGCTCTTTTGTCATTTTGATTATTTCAGCATGTTGGAGAAGGATCAAGTAGCATCCAAACCTAGGGATGACTTTATTTGCTGTGTAACTCTGCAGAGCTGACCATGGTGTCTTAATAGTCAGCAGCTGATTGCTTTGTAACACTTGATGCAGGGGATGTAACAGTTTGCATCATCATATTTTAATTACGCACAGTGAAGAACCTGTGGCTTATTTTCTGTTCTGGAGTCTCCTGTGACCTTGGCCATTTCTCTAACAACCAAGAGTCTTCTCTGGAGTGAGCCTAGTGTCTGCATTGATCAGAGGAGGGTGTCAGATTTCCTCGGAACTAGAGTTACAGACAGTTATGAGCTATTCTATAGGTGTTGGGAACCAAACCTTGGTCCCCTGCAATAGTTGCCAGTGCTCTTAATGACTGAGACCTCTCTCTAGTACCACTGTTTTTATTTAAATCAGTTTTTATTTCATGCTTATCCACGGTTAAGTTGTACTGGTTGTATATATGCTGGTTATCGTCAGAATTAATTGTTCACGTTTAATCACATAAACAGTCCATCTTTGCTTGGCAGTGCATTGTTTTGTTGTTGTAGTGGTCTCAAGCTTGCTGTGGTGGCTATTCAGTAATGATAATGGGACACGTAATCAACACCCCATTCAATCTGCATGTTCTGAGTCCTGAAGTGTGTGAGCCCCTCAGCTGAGTGCCTGGTTTATCCTCCAGCAAGATGAAAGCTCTCCTTACTCTAATTTCTGTCATAGAACCAAGACAAGTGGGGAATGAGAGCTGTTTCCCTATGGGCATAGGTCACACTTGGATGAATGTGGGAGGTGGAAAGGAGACAGTCATGGACAACAGTCAGGATATGGGGAGGTGGAGCCACGGACAGAGATGCTAAGGTGGTCAGTGAACAATGTGTTCACCCTGGTGATAAATTACAGAATTCCCAGTCTGCTTTGGGACTCAGTACTGGCATGCCCTGGTCCTTTGCAGTGGCTCTTTCTGACACCCCTGCCTCTGTTCTCTGACAACCAAGAGTCTTCTCTGGAGGAATCTGTTTCAGTGTGGGGCTCACACTCTCCCAGGGAGTTTGGCTGTGATCTGCATGCCCAGGATTGATAGGGCAAGTGTGGGTCCTAGGGACACACAGCTCCTCTGTGAGTGCTGTCACTAGTGAAGGCTGATCATGCACCCATCTCCACTATGACACTCAGCCTAGGCCCTGACCTTTTAAATCTCTAATTTCACACTTCCTGTGTGTGTACTCAACCCTTATTTCCCAAAGAACAATCACTTGCTCTTTCATCCTATGAGATCCTGATGCTCAGTTCCTCAGCCAGAGGAGGGAAGGGACTGAATCCCTACTGCCCATGTGTCCACCCAGGATCAGCACCTTGTACTCAAGGATGCTGGATTTCCCCATGAGGTACCAACCTCTTCCAGGCCAGAGGTGACCCAGATATAACTTCCCATGTAAATCCTTGGGTCCACAAGCTGCAAATTCATCTCCATCTCCACAAGCTGCACCTCCATCTCCAAAAATCAAATACTTTTATGCTTTTGTAGACCTTTAGCCTTTTATGAAAGGCTGGTCTCCATGGAAACATAAGCTGGTGCTTCCCCTAGAGACATGGGTAGGACCTGACCTACATCTGTATACCAAAAAGGACAACTCTGATGTTGCATCAGTCCCAAGGCTGAATCAACCTGACACATGCAGAAAGAAGGAGCCTGTCATGATACAGGATAGGAATGTGCATAGAAGCATATGACTAGGAGCATGTACACACATACACACATGCACATATATATATATACACTCATATGCACATATATGCACACACATACATACATATATGGATACATACTTATACACACATATATGCTCATACATGCACACATATACCTATATACTTAAATGTATATATATGCAAATAAACATGTACACATCCTTGTATATACTCACACAGGCACATATATACAAATACAAATACATGAGTATGTGCAAACCAACATATATGCGTACGCACATATGCATATACACATAAATACGTATATGCACACTTCCACATATATCTATGTGCACACATGTATATATACACATGCACACATATACATATGTACATATATGCACACATAAATGCACTCACACATATGACCACACAGGTATACATACATATACAAGTACCTGTGTAGATGTGAGCACACACATGCACATACGCATGAATGCACACACATACATATGTACACACACATATACATGTGTACACATAGGAAGAAGAGTATTTTCTTCCATGCACTTTGCTCATGACCCCATGTTGTAAGCTGCACACTCTCAGCCCATTCCTAATACAGTGGCCATCTCACTTAGGAGAGACAAAATTCCTACTTAGAGTTCAGGTTGGAAACTGAGTTTTGTCTGTGTATGTTTCTGGATGTGGCGGGTATTGACACTGCTTTATGTCCATGCAGATGTCAGAGTATCCTATCTCCTTAGTGTACTGCACACGGGGGTTTTCAGTAACCCAGACACATCAAGTAGACTTTCTCCTCCATGCCTCAGCAGCCTCTGGCTGAATTGGTTCCTCCACCCGCCTGAGATACCATAGTCTGTGGGTGCTTGAGCCCCTGACACAGCATGATGTAGTACCTGAAATAACTGTGTACACTCTCATGTGCCCTTTATACCTTCCCTAGATACATACAGTACCCAATGCAATGAGATATTTGTAAACAGCCATCACACTGTGCTGTTTAGGAAGAAATGGCAGGGGAAACATGTCTGTCCATATCCAACATAGACACAATGTTCAGGTTCATGGATACAAAAACCATGAACATAGAGGGCCACCTAGTCTATGGATTTAGACAGCAAATACATTTTAAATGATGGTGTAACATCATGGATGGAGAACGTCATTTATTTAACAGACTGTAGCTTAAATTCTTAATATCTCTTCTGGTCAAACAAGAAAATTACTTTTATATAATTAAGAATTATATTCCACAAAGTCCCCCAGTAAGACCACCTAGTTGGAGACTAACATCACTGTAGCTTCTTGTTGTGGGAGAGTCTATATGTCATTGCTATAAATCATCAACAAAATGTCAGATGTGCTGCCAGCACTTAGTATTTATTTGTGAAGTCATTGCTCACATGCATGGGTTCTGGATTCTGCAGAGCAGCTAGTGGAGTGTCCTTTTTTACATAGAAAACAGTCAGGGAAGGTTCTCTATAACTTGAGCATTCTAGGGATCCTGGCAAATCAGGAACCTGAACATCAGTCAGCTCAGGAAGCCTCCCTTCCCAATGAGACTGTTGGGGGATGGGTACCACCGAAAGCATCACTTCCTTTTTGATGGTGAGGAGATTGAAAATTGAGAGACTCCCAAGTCCCATCTGGCCCAAAACTATTTAAAAGGACACTGAGTGAAAGATGTGTCAGAGCACGTACAGGATCAGAATACTGAAGAGGAGTAAGAATGCCATCATTGGCAACTGGGCTGTGACCCTGAGATACAGAAGCAATTCCTGCCCAGTACATCTCTGGTTGGAGGCTTTCAGACTTATAAGGAACAAAGTTTATGGCCTTTCCCAGGGAACATCTATCTTCAATTCAAAATTAAAGGAGAAGAAAATGAAGTTTGTTTGAAAAATGCAACTCACATATTCCCTCCGGCATTAAAAAAAGAAATCATTTCCTTCCTCTTTCTTCAAGTGTTCTTATTGTTGTTGTTGTTTTTCTAATCAAATCTCTATAACCCTAGGAACCTTTTATTTTTATTTTACAATTCCAAAAGAGTTGAGAGTCCATTTCTTTTTTGTTTGTTTGTCTGTCTGCTTTTAAATCTCTTTTTATTTATACTTTATGTCTTTCACATCATGCATCTGGATCCCATTCATTTCCTGTCCCTGTGTATGCAACCTCTGCCCTTACAGAACCCCAAACCCCTACCCCCAGTGAAATTTAAGAGAAAAAGGAAAAAAGAAAAGAAAAAGAGGCAGGGCAAATCTTGTCAAGGAAGCTGTAGTATGACATAGTGAGTCACGCAGTAAACCCTTTTGTCCATATATCTTTACTTGCAAGTGTTCATTGCAAAGAGTCATTAGTCTGGGTCAAGCCTCTGGTTTCTGCTACACTATCGATGCTGGGCCCTCACTGGATCTCCTCTTGGTTATCCTGTTATTGTCCTATGTTGTGGAGATCCTGCAGCTTTGGGTCTGCAGAACCAGTCCCTTCACATGCTCCAGCAGATCACAGATGAGGTAGATACTGGGATACTAACCTATAACCCTGGTTCTGGGCAGGGGTAGTTGCAGGGCTGGTTAGCCCACCAGTTCGCCTTTGTCCTCACCACCAGGGTGAGCTCTCCTGCATTGCCCTGGTGAGTTTACCCCTTGTAGTGATGAGCAAGGGATGGGGCTAGTTCTCCTGCTTTCAGGTCCTCAGGGTCAGATCTCCCACACCTACACCTTCAGGGCCAGCTCTACTGTGTTGCTTGAGTATGACATAGGGGCCATTCTTCCAAGTGCTGCAGCAGGAAAGAGGTAGGGCTAGCTTTCCTGCTTTTATGACCTCTGGGCCAGCTCCCTCTCTGCTTCAGGTGTTGATGGGAGTAGGGGAGGGGGCATCTCTCTCCCACCCAGCCCATGCCACCACATGATGGGTGGATAATGGGGACAGTGTTTTCATGCTCACAATGTCAGGCTGGGTCACCTATATCTCCGCCAATGGGGTTGGCTCTAATGTGTTGCCCTGACAAGGTGCAGGGCCTGCTCTCCCGAGTGCTGCAGCTGATGAGGGGCAGGGACAACTCTTCTACCCCTCTGACCTCAGTGTCAGCTCTCCCATCTGCCTCAGATGTGTGGTGCTGATGTGTGAGGGTAGGGAGGGCATCTCTCCTCGCCCCCTGTGCTACTACATGACATATGAGTAATGGGAACAGCTCTCCCATGCTGACAATTTTGGGGCTGGCTCACTCACACCTTGGCCAACACCATTGGCTCTATGACGCTGCCCAGGTAAGGTGCAGGGCCTGCTCTCCCAAGTGGGAGTCCTTTTCAATTTGACTAAGCCTCAGTGGTGGGTTGGCTGGTAATCTCGAATAATCCTTGAAGGTGTGCGTACAGTAGGAATATCCTCTTGGACACAATTGTTGCTATCATATTATAACTCACTATGAAGCTGGAAGTGTTGAAAACTATTTGGATCCAGTATTTCAGTTTATTGTGTAACACAGACATTATGATTTTCTAAGTCCTCAGTTGTTAATGATCATTGTTATTGCAGAAACTCTAAGGCAAAATTTGGTTTAGAAGTGAAAAGGATACCTTAAAGGATGTGTCAAACCTCTTACTATTAAAGGACATTCAAGGGTCAGTGTGAGCCAGTATTTCACACATGTATCCTCTGTGGGTCTTTATTTTGGAAGAATTTTTATAGGATTGGGGTAGGGGGATATGTGCTGTGGTTCTGTTTATTTAGAATATGTTGATTTTGACAGTGATGAAAGTGTCTTACTGTAGGACAGTGCTGAGCTGAGTCCTGCAGAGACATTTGGCTGGGGGGGTGGGGGGAGGGGTCTCTCAGAGGAAACCTTAACAGAGAGTGTTTGCTCATCTTATTTGACCAGATTCTTTCAGTGTTTAGGAAGTGTTATTGTCACCTTGATACAACCTGGAGTCACCTGAAAAAGAAAACTTCAACTGAGAAGTTGCCCATATCAACTACCCTGTGTGGCCAGGTCTGTGAGAGAATGTCTTGACTAATGATTGATATGGGAGGGCCCAGCCCTCTGGACAAAACTATCCCTAGGCAGGTAGCCCTGAACTGTGTAAGAAATAGAGCTGAGCATGAGCCAGAAGATGAACTAGTAGACAGCATTGTATTGCTTGACTTCCTACTTTGAGTTCCTTCAATGATGATCTGTGACCTGGAAGTGTAAACTGAAATAATTATTTCTTCTAAGTTGATTTGGATTAGAGAGCTTATCACAGGAACAGACAACAAGCTAGAACAGAATTGGTACCAGGAGAAGTAGAGTATAAAGATGTCTTTTTGTGGAGGATTGTGGAGGCATTTGGAACTTGGGGCTGAAAAAGCCAGTGAATATGCCAAGCTTAATGAACTAGTATTATTGAATCTTGGAAGACAATATTGAGAATAGCACAGACTGTGAAGGCCTGGTTCTTGAAGTTTCAGGGGTACATGAATATGGTATTGAGATTTTTAATGTGGTGTTTTAGTTTAAGAATCCTGGTCATCTAAGGCTAAAGATTATGCTGTGGTTCACAAGAGACCAGCATCACTGGGGTAAAATATCTTTTGGCAAGTCATTCCTCAGACTCTGCACACAGAAGCTCTGGTTCAGGTATAGGAAAGTTGAATCTCAAGACGATAGTTGAACTTGGCAGTATGTAAGAGTCACCTATCTGGTACTACTTTTGACAGCATGAGAGACACAGGGTTGGCAGGGACAATGAGGAAGGCTGAGCTCAGGTACTGTGTGGCATAGTTGGAGTCCATGAAGAGGAGCTAGGAGCCCATTGGTAACCATGTAGCCCCAGTTGCAGCAGAGAACCCAGGATTGAAGGGATCATGGGGAAAAGCTGAGGCTTGATATCATATAGCAGAGTTAGAACCCTTAAAGAGAGATGAGTATCCCACTGGTAAAGTTGCAACCTGAGTTGCCATGGAAACCTCAGGATATTGGATATGCCAGGGCCATAAGACACTGACAAAGACAGCAGCAGGTATGGAGTAAAGGCAACCTGGTCCTATGAGACAAGCTGTGCATGCTGCAGATGGCAGAGTTGTAGATCTGAGTATGCTAAAGCTTTTGGAGCCCAGAAGATCATGAGTGAGACCATGATGCTAGACTTGGTACTATTTGTACTGCTAGATCTTGGTTTTACTTTGATATGACTCTTTTTATGCCCCAGCTTTCCCCTTTTGGAATAAGAAAATGTGTAACTTAAATTTTTACATGAGCCTATAGATAAGAGATTTTGGATTTTTAAAAAATACAATCAGAGGAGAATGGGAAGCTTGTGATATAGCTAATGTATCAGGAAACTAAGGGTACAGTGCTTGCTGAGCAAGCACAAGGACCTGAGTTCAGTCCATACCACCTCTTCAAAAAGATGAGTGTAATGCTGGGTGCCCATAACCCCAGCAGCTAGAAATGGGGCTAAGATGATCCCAGTCAGTGGACTACAAGTTTAGTGAGAAATACTTTCTCAAAATATATCATGGAAAGTGAACTCTGGCCTCTACAATCACACATGAGGGCACAAACACTCTCATGCACATTAACTTGCACAGGCACACACACACACACACATGAGAGAGAGAGAGAGAGAGAGAGAGAGAGAGAGAGAGAGAGAGAGCTATATAAGTGAGAAGGATAATCTAACTATGGTGGTTTGAATAGGAATGCCCCCCACACTCACACATAGACTTGTATTTCAATGTTTGGTCTAGTGGGAGTGTCACTGTTTGAAGGTGTGACCTTATTGGAGTAGATGTGGCCTTGTTAGAGGAAATGTGCCACTGTGAAGGTGGACTTTGAGGTCTCCTATGCTCAAGCTAGGCCTAGGGTGACAGTCTTCTGCTGCTGTCTGTGGATCAAGATGTAGAACTCTCAACTCCTTCTCTAGCATCATGTTTTCCTGTGTGCTGCCATGCTTCTCACCATGATGATAATGGACTAAACCACTGAAACTGTAAACCAGCCCAAATTAAATGTTTTCCTTTATAAGAGTTGCCATGGTCATGACATCTCCTCAAAGCAACAAAACCCTAACTAAGACACTATACATCATGCCCACACATGACCCTCAGAAGTCTAACACTAAGAAAAGGGAGAGAGAAAGATGCAGAGAGTTGGTATGAGCCTGTGTGCAGAATTTCCACCAGCATATAGCACTGAGCCTCCTGGGCACTTACTACTGGAAGGCAGAAATTCATGGTGATCCACCAGGACAGCAAGGAATTATAGAAAAACATTCAGGAAAGTCATTACTGGAGTGTAGGCAAGGGTTGGGGAGGGTGGTCACAGCTGCAGGATGATCCCATTGGTGTGTGCATAATGGCAGGAGCTGTTTCATTATGCTATTCTTGACGTGCTGGAGATGCCCATGAGTCTGTAATTCAATATGCAATGAAACCCTGGGAGAGAATGAAAGTGAGGAGGTACAACAGCTAGCTGCTGCCCTCCCCTGGCTCTAAGAAGAAGCAGGACCAGCCAGGGGGCCAGTTCGCTCAGTGCCTCTTCTCCCTCCTCATCTAATCACTTGGTTATTAGCCTTGCTTTCACTGAGTAGTTAGTAGAGATCAGTGCATGAGACCATTAGGCTCTAATTGCCTCCCACCGAGCAGGCCTGTCATTCGACATAGCCCCGACCCACCATGGGGTCCTTGATGTTGACTCTAGCGCTCCCCTCCACTTCTGTCTCTTGGGGCTCTTGGCTGTGACTGCACAGTGACACACATTCCGTCTCCTGTTCACCAGTGCTCCTCCGTCAGCTTAGAAACCCTTCAACCACACAGGTCTTGTTTTTTATTTTTATTTTTATATATTTGAGACAAGGTCTCCTGTATCTCAGGCTAGCCTCATCACCTCAAACTCACCATGAAGCCAAGGATAACCTTAGAGTTAGCCCTCTAGCCTTTCTTTACCTGCAGAGTGCTGGGATTGGGAGCATGAGCCATCATTCTAGGTTTATGTGGTGCCGAGGATGGAACACATGGATGGCTTCATGCATGTTAGGCAAGTACTCACTAACTTAGTTACATTCCTCAGCTCCACTCGCCTTTTAAAATGGTATTTTCTAATTTTTTATTTAAGTGAATTTAAGTAGTCATGCATAAATATAATAATATGTATCACACACGTATAAATGCATATGACACACTATCTTTAGGTATATGTATATACAAAAGACTGTTACAGAATTCACTAGTCAAATGCACAAAGGCTGCTCATTAACTCCACAAACCTTTGGATGGCAGGGAAAATGTACATACCTGTTCCTTGTTCCCCTTGTGTCCTGAATGGAATGTCAACATACCCTAGCCACTCATGTCAATGGTAACCTTCCATTGTTCTAGGCAGAAGCGGGAAAGGAAGAATCAAAGGACTTAAAGGAATTTTAAGCTTTGAATCTTTGGTGTATCTCCTAATTTTAAGTATGGCACAGAGCCCACGGCTGCTGTAGAAATGGGACACAGTCACTCTTTCCTTGGGCTATCAAATTCCACGGGATGATAGGGTCCAGAACCCTAGAGTGAGTTTGGGCTCTTGGGCATTCCTCTTCCCTGGGTTGGGTAGGAAGGCAGCTGCCCACATGACATGATTTCAAGAGTGTGCTTTTGTGATGGCTAGCAGGAACAGGATGCCCTGCCTAGTGTTTCCACAACCGCTAGGTATGAGCAGTGCAGCTGCAAACAACTCATTGAAATCCTTTTACTTAGTCATTTCCCTCCCCTCCCCTCTCTTCTCTTTCTTCTTTTGTGTGTGTGTGTGTGTGTGTGTGTGTGTGTGTGTGTGTGTGTGTGTTCTTAAATTCATAAGTACAACCTGCTTAGTCTGTTTAATGTTCTTTGTAAGAATATGTTTTCAGGGCTGGCCACTTAGTATTGGATAACTAATTTTTTTGAGATATGCCTTCTTTCTGAACCCAAGGAGACCTTTTGGCCTAGAGTGGGTGACCAGCAAGCATCCTCCGGCCTTTACCTCCCCAGGACTGGGGTTACTGTTGAGTGCCACTACATACCTTGGATTTTACATGGGTGCTAGGGATTCAGAAGTGGGACCTCATGCCGGGACAGGCAGCACCTGACCCTCTGTCCAGCCTCCTTTCCTTTTCTCATTCTTTCTTTCCTTTTCTTTCTTTCTTCTTTATTCCTGCATTCACTCATTCCTTTATTTTTCTTCACTCTCTCTCCATTTCCCTCTTTTTTCTCCCTTCTGCTCTTTTCCTCCCTTCTCCTCTCTCTCTCTCCCTCTCTCTCTGTCTCTCTCTCTCTCTATCTCTCTCTGTCTCTCTCTCTTTTTCTCTTTCTCTTCCAATAACATGTTTTCCAGTGTTTTATAAAGACTAAGTGACTAAATTATAAGTTTTTTATTTTAAAAAAATTGGAAGTATAATTGATCATTTTTCCTGGACAGTAGTAGCCTGTGCATCCCTGGTGCCTCTGATAAGGTTGATGTCTGGCTCACTCTCCCAGTCACTGTGAAGGGTCACATCAGGGAAAACTTCCAATTGCATTTTAAAACCATAGTTTGGCTTAAAACCATAGTTCTTTCATTAAATCATTTAACTTGAGATATGTGATGTTATTAATCATTGTTAAGGGGCAGACTAGAAGAGAATTGTGTGTATAATGTGTACTAAGTAATATGGTAAAGTTGATAGTTAGAATTTCTTCAGTGGCCAAACTTCAATACGATTTTGCTAGGATTTATTCAACATGAGCTTGGAAGCAAAGCACATGCCATTGAACCCTCCCCCAAGGAAGTCTCCTTTTCTTATGCTCCCTGAAAACATTGGGTGCACTATACCCATGCTGAGCATTTCATCCTAGAGGCAGCAGCCACCCCAGCATGTGTGGACACCTGGTTCTCAGTCACCTGACCAGCTGTTGTTTGCTCCTCTGCAGCATCCATCGCATCCACCTGCAATGACCCTGGAATGCCTCAGAATGGTACCCGCTATGGTGACAGCCGGGAACCTGGAGATACCATCACCTTCCAGTGTGACCCTGGATACCAGCTCCAAGGACAAGCCAAGATCACCTGTGTGCAGCTGAACAGTCGCTTCTTCTGGCAGCCAGACCCTCCATCGTGCATAGGTACTGGGCCTGGGAAATGGAAATGTCATGCTTGGAAATGAAAGCAGCCTACCCTTCGAATTGGCTTGCTAATGTTTTGTTTCTTCAGGAGGACATTTCAGGAGCTTTTTAAATGGCCTTGGGCTCTCTGAGACAATCCTGAGTTTTTATTGCAAACCTTTATTTTATTAGATGATCTAAAGGATGTTATTTCCTTAATGTACAGTAATTGACATTTATCTAACATTTCTTGTCCTTAAGAGTTCTTATGTAAATATATATCAACCAAACCAGTGTGACTTAAAATTTTATGTGGCTCAAAATTTATAAGCCCACCACTGCTGGCCTTGTTTGTAATATAAAACAGACCTTCAAGCAAAACCTACTACTGAAAAGCTCTTTATCCTTTAGGAAGTATGTTTTTCATACTTTTTATCCTTTCAGAAGTATGTTTTTCATATCCTTTCGTTTATAATATCTGTACATTTAGAATCCCAAAAAGTAGAAATTATACTGCCTTTGGGGAAAATGAAAATAGAGAATAAATTGTATATAACATTAATTAAAATTCCCTGTCCAACTTATTAATGTAGCAATAAACGGCTTTGCCGGCTTTCATCTTAATAGACATCTGAGATGATCATTTGCAAATATGATTTTCGGGAAATAGATTTTCATATAACATCTAGGAATCACGTAAATTGCCTTTCATTCTGTTAAATATTTTTAACATAAAATACCTATTTAGAATATTCAGTCGTAATTCCAAAATGGAAATTTAACTAAACATTATATTTTTTCATGAACTAATTTAGTTTAGTTGGTACTTCTAGATATTCTGCTTGAAAACATAAAAAAAATTAAGTTGATCTGTGACAGAAGGCTGTGGCAGGGACGTGAGGGGCTCCCTGGTTGCCTTGAAGACCGATGAGATTCAAGGGCTGTGTTCATTGGCACCAGGTCTGGAAGAGAGCCCTCCATGTTTAGCAGGCTTCTCTGTAACTTTGTATCCCTCCTCCCCTGTGAACACCCTCAGTCTTTCATCGCTCACCCTGTTAATAGGAGGCTCCTGACACTTTGGATATTTTTCAAAATAGAAAAATGCAGCTGTCATTGTAAAAAAAAAAATTTAACATTGTGAAGGACCCTGAAAATGGAGCTTCTTCTTCTGCCTTTTATGTCTCAGCTGCGATGTATGTATCTATGTTGTATGAATGTCCGTATTGTGTTGTATGTGTATTATGTGTGCATTTTTGTGTGTTGTATATGCATTTCTGTGCCTGTATTTTTATGTGTCCATGTGTTTGTTGTATATTTTATTCATTGTTACATATATATGTATATATGTATGTATGTGTGTCTGTCTATGTTGTTTAAATGATTTAATTTTCTTCCATTTTATAATTTAATCTCATGAAGGAAAATTTTGAAAAGCAGTTTCAAGTTAATCTTTTAAAGGCAATTTATCCTTTCTATATTCAAGGGGTAATTGTAAAATTTGACCACTCTCCTTGGTACTCTGTACCTTTGACATAATCATCTCTCAGTTACCTAATTTTTAGTAAGAACTGAAAAACCCAGAGCTCAGCAGAAAGCACTCATTGTCCTTCTGGTCCTCGAGCAGCACTTCCAAGGACACATGGAAATCATTGGCAGCAATTGAAGAGTCAGGTGTTTGAGAGACTAGACCTGCCTACCTATATAGATGTCAGCGACAGAAAGACAGATGCTATCTCTTCATTACTGTGACTTTCACTTCTCACAAGTGAGGGTTGTGTCCCCTGCAGCACATTTCCAGAATGATGTCTCAGCTGACTGTGGAGTAGCTCCCCTATAAATCCTTTACTCAACAGGCAGTGCTTAAAAAAAAAAAAAAAAAAAAAAAAAAAAAAAAAAAAAAACTTTTTTCTTATTTGGAGATAATGCATGTTTGTTGCAAATGTTTTATAAGCTGTGGCAATGCAAGAAGTGAAAAGAGGTGTTGTCTTTTCACCTGGAGGTATTTGCTATTAACATAAACATACATCAATAAAATTCATAAACATATGTATAGATTTTGCTTTAAAATAATTTTAGATATGTACTGCCCAAATGCTAACTTGGCAGTACAAGGTATTTTGGGTGCTATTTTTTTTTTGTTTTCCACCAGAGTTTTAGTGACCGTGGGGTGTCTCTGAGCACAGGTCCTCTCTCATGACTTCAGTGACAACATCCATTATCTCATCAGTGTAGCCCGCCAGTGCTGGACCCATTATTTCTGTACAAGTGCACAGTGAAGTTCTCTCTTATGAAGTCAATCATGATAAAACAGCCCTTGTAAAACATCCATAATTGTAAAGGAAGGATGTCTTTCTTCAGACTTACCTCTCTAAGACTCTCCATTCCCCCCTACTCCCCCCAAAAATCTATTTCCACAAACTCCACTTGCCATTAGCCATGTTTGTTTCACAAATCACAACTTAGGATGGTTCTTAACCGTGTTGTATGGGCAGAAAGTGGTGCATTATTCTTGTTTTAATTCACATTTCAGATTAGACATAGGTCTGAACCTTAACTTTCCATTTGATTCCTGGTTGTGTGATTTGTTTTTTGTCTGCTCATTGTTGCTGGTGGTTTTTGTTTTGTTTTGTTTGCAGACTGACAGCTACCTCCCTATCCCCTTCCCTCATCCTCAATGTGCTGTGCCCTCTTTGTGCATACAAGCTCCATTTCTGTTCAAGCTTTCCTAACATGCCACCAGTTCCTGTGACACATCTAACAAACATACATTTCCTGGGATTTGCTGTTAACTTCCTCAGGATCTACTTTATTATCCCTCTTCTTTTCCTTTCTGAAAGCCCCCTGAAAACGGAACTTTTCTTTTGGGCTTTTATAGCTCAGCTATGGTGTGTGTATATGTGTCTGTGCGTCTGTTATATGTGCATCTCTGTGTCAATCTTTGTATGTATGTCTTTATATGAGTTTTGTGTGTGTTTGGGGTGTTATATGTATATGCATGAGTGTTGTGTGTGTAAATATATGTATAATGTGTGTTATGTGCGCATGGGAGAATACACATGCATGTGCAATTGTGCTCACTCATGAATGTTTGTGCATGTGAAGCCCAGAAATCAATGTCAGGTGTCTTCTTTAATCATGTTAGTTTTTGAGAGTCTCTCTGAGCCCAGAGTTCACCAATTTGGCTAGACAGGTTGAATAGCAAACCCCAGAAATCCACCCATCTCCACCTTCCCACACCATCTCTGGGGTTAAGTTGTTTATGGCCATGATCAGCTTTATACATTAGTACCGGGGAAGCAAACTTGTGTTCTCATCCTTGTACACTGTATTCATGAGCTTTCTCTTCAGCAATATAGCTGAGTCCTAAGGAATGAGGCCTCCAGACACTGAATTTTCATAATTGGAATAGTATGTTCTGCCCCTCAAAACCTTCCAGTTTTGCTTTGTTTAGTCTTTTTTCCCCTAGGGTCCAAATTCTACAGAGCTCTAAAAAGTGTCAATTTATCCATGATCTGCATACGCTATTAGATGGCCAGAGCTGGCCCCAACCTGCAGGATGACTATTTAAAGACTAAGTCGTCCCTCACTGAATGGTGTGAGTTCTCCAGTGTTTTATGCAGAAATTCTGGTTGTCTGAGTAGAGTGGAATGCTGCTCGTAAGCTGTTTGGCATGGGAGCAGACCTGTGTAGATAGGATTCTGGTACAGATGGAACTGAGCATGCTTTGTGGAGCCAGTCCAGGTGGAGTTGCTAGAGTCTCTGAACTGCGTCTTCTAAACTCTAATTCTACCTAAAAGCTTTTATGAGCTCTCTAATTAAAGCCTAATGAAGCCCAAATGAAGGATTCCAGAACTAGAGGAGAATGTTGCTACTTAACATCACATTCAGCATTAACACCCTCATTTGGTAGAGCTCCTGGGACCAGCAGGAAGGACCAGATTACCCTGTGTTTCCTTTAAGTCAATATTTGAATCATACTCTGAACAGTGCCCCGAATCTGTCACTTTTCATCTCCCAGGTCCTATGTAGAACAGAATCTTCCCGGCTTTCAGGCACCTCTACCTCTACACCTCTACACCTCCATGTCAGTATGGCCTCCCTATCAGACTTGGCTTCCTATCCCAGATGCTGTATGTATCCATTATGAGTGTTGTGGGAAAGACTCTCAATATGAGGGCAATGAAGGGACCACACGATGATGACCACATCATTAGTAAGATGGAACTGCATAGCAGCAGATATAACACTTCATATTCTGTCCACACATCTCACGTAACTTCAGTGTACTCAGGTGATATTCAGAGTTTGCATTGATCAAACTGGGTTTATTGCAAAACATGATGATTTCATTGTGTTTCTTGTTTTGAAAAATTGGGTTTTCAGGAATGTTAATTGACTGTTTAATGACCTAGCCATTACTGAAAACTGTGGACTTTATTCTTCTACCTTCTTTAACTTTATTTACGTAAAGCACATCTTTATTTGTGGAGGGGGAAAAGAGATGACCAATACAGATATTTTATTGTTTATTTATTTATTCCTAAATATGCATATATATATATGTATATTGTCAATGATAGGAAATGTCTATAATTTAGTAGGAATGCTTTGGCTTAATTAGAGTGATATTTTGAAAGAACTTGGTCACAAACCACAGAATCTGCCTAAAGAACCATGAAATCTATGACAGCATCAGCACCTTAAATATGCAAACTTAAATATTTACAGTGTTTGAACAATGCCCATAGGGTAGAGATTTAACAGAAATTTTATTTAGTAAATGAAATAATACTAAATATCTTCAGATTCAAGGAACCAAATTATCCCACCTGATAATAATACTAAGCCAGGGTCAATAGCCAACTGGAATAAATGTGAGTGCAGGCAAGTCACAACCAGCGGCTTCAAGGCTCACTCAATCTTTACCATATGGAGTTTCAACAATAATACCTAAGTGGTATGATCACGTACTCTCTATAGGGGCAAGTGTTGCAGCTCAGCCCCATCACTGCCTTCCCTAAATATCATATAACCATCCATTATTTGCTTTGTTGTTTTGATCCAGTGGGGAGAGAACCCCAGGCCCATACTGTGGGAACTTGAAATATGATGCAATTACTTACTAAACAGCTGTTTCCTTGTGATGAAGGAAGTGTCCTGGATATTAGGCATAAACAAAAATGAGTCGGGCAGTGGTGGCGCATGCCTTTAATTCCAACACTCGGGAGGCAGAGGCAGGTGGATCTCTGTGAGTTCGAGGCCAGCCTAGTCTCCAAAGCGAATTCCAGGAAAAGGCACAAAGCTACATAGAGAAATCCTGTCTCTAAAAACCAAAAAAAAAAAAAAAAAAAAAGAAGAAGAAGAAAAGAAAAATGGACAGACTGGTCATTATGTCACTCAAAGCCTGTGTTCTAGAGGGCTCACTGACTTCGTACATGGATGAGAAATGACAGCAGAATCATTGGAATCATATGGTGACATTCAAGAAGGGTTTTATATAGCTTTGAGTTTAAGTACATACATGCACATGTGTGTGTGCACGCGTAGAGCATGTGAGGGTTAAGTAGACTGTTCAATTAATTTGAATAAAATTTAAGCTATTAAAGGACATTTTATTTGCCAGTTGTAAACATATAAAGCATAGCTGGGGACTGTAGGCTCACACCCATCATCCTTACACTGGTGAGGCATGGAAATCACAGTGGTTTCAAGGCCAGCTGGAGCTACAGTGTGAGTTCCAGGACAGCCTGGGCTACAGAACGAGAACCTGCCTCAAAAATAAATAAATAAGTGCTTAAGAATTCTCTCTAAAACCCAGATAAGTATAAAATCCTCAAGGATCACAATGAAAGGTACAGACTTTATGGGTTTTAATAACTTGTCCTAACATGTGTAAGCCAACTGTCCTAGATGGCCATCCTGACAATTGCAGCCTTTCTAGAAAGCATTACCTGCCTGTGTTCAGCATTCTGGATCTGTGCTCTAACATTCCCCCTATGACTTTGTTCTGTGACAGCTGCTTGCGGTGGGAATCTGACAGGCCCAGCTGGAGTGATTTTATCCCCTAACTACCCACAGCCGTACCCTCCCGGAAAGGAGTGTGATTGGAGAATTAAGGTGAACCCGGACTTTGTCATTGCCTTGATATTCAAAAGGTACGTCTGGTGCAGACTACCTCATTTCAGTAGGATTTTAATGCCATACCCAACTCACTACATTTGTCACCTCAGAGTGTCCAACTTGACAGGTAGTGAGTCTAGCAGATGCCCAGTCAGAGGCAGGGTTGCAGGACCTAAGAGATTTTTGCCTTGATGAGCAGCGCTCTGCATGTAAGACATGCATGAATTTCTTTTGCACACTGCTCGTCCAGCCCATGCTGTGTTCTGTACATCAAGGCTTCATTTGCAGAATATTCAGCCCAGTGGTTAAAAAAAAGGCTGTGGAGATGCTTGACAGAGGAATGCCTCCTCAATGTCCCATTCACTGCAGTCTGAGAAAGCTGATTCATTTCCACAGCACTCTCTGTCCAACAGTCCTCGGAGCAATGCTGTTACCATTATTAAAACTGTTGGGAAGCCGGGCGGTGGTGGCACACACCTTTAAACCCAGCACTCGAGAGGCAGAGCCAGGCAGATCTCTGTGAGTTCGAGGCCAGCCTGGGCTACCAAGTGAGTTCCAGGAAAGGCGCAAAGCTACACAGAGAAACCCTGTCTTGAAAAAAACAAAACAAAACAAAACAAAAAAAAACCTGTTGGGATGAAGTAGACACAAAACCAAAAGATTCCCCAGACTTTGCCTGCTGTAAGGTTTGCATTCTAGATATCAGTGTCTAAGAAATGGACATTCACTCCTGCTGCACTAGATGATAAAAGTTCAGTACCATAATGATTTACTAAAATCCATCCCATGGTGGTTACGGCGTAAATGTGAAAGGCCCTTTACCTACCCATGCTTGAACCCCTGAGTGATGGTGATGTTAGGGGGAGGTTTGGAACCTTTTATACCCAGGGCCTTATTCATTGACATATAGTCATATAGGTGGGACTTGGGGGTTATAGTATAGCCCTGCATCCAGCTAGGGTATTCTTGGGCCAGCAAGATATGAGCAAGCCAGGCCATAACCTCTGGCCTCCATGGGTCTGAGATTCCGAGTGTCAGTCAGTTAACAGGGCACTTTCTTCTGAGGATACTTCTACGGATGACCAAAAGAACAAATACTGGCAGGACAATCAGCGAGCACACAGAATGAGTGAGCCTACTCTAGTAGACCTTCCTTAAAACCCGGATGTCCATCTGACTCCTGGAGATAGAGTGAAGTGCCCATCAGATACAAGCAGAGCCTCGTTACTCAGCTTCACACCTCCCCTGTGGCAGTGACCAATGATCAAAGCTACCAAGGAACATTCCATTTGGTAATAAATAAGGGCATTTATCAAAGAAAGGATCCTTGCTGTGTTTTACACACCTCTCCGAAAGATGGACAACACAAATAATCCCCAAATATCCTCCAACTATTGGATCCTGTGAACCATTAGCTTGTTCCCTCTCTGTTTAGTTCCATAGTCTGATAGGTTCTCTGAGCTGGAGAGTCTGTGTGCTAAGATGAGAATCATCCTGTGACTGTCATCCCAGGGTCCATGTGGTGTGAGGGAAGTAGGCAGAATGCTGTGTAGGAACAAGGATGCTCAGACAGGAGGAACCTAAGATGTCCTTCTGAGGCCCCGTATGTGGACACCAAGCCCAGTCTTCAGAGGACTCTGTTAACACGCAGGGCTCTCTCAGAAGACTGAATTCTGATGTGCTCTTGTAGGGAGGATGGGAGTCTGACATGAGAAAAATTGGAGGAGAGCATTCTAGGACCACAGCAAGTGTATGCTGGTATTAGTGACCATGGGGAGCAATGTTTATCGCTGTCCCTGTGGACCGTACGGTGATGTTCATTCACAGAACTCAAATCCACTTCACAGACTGGGTTAGATCTGGGGAAGTTAAGGTTTATAGGTATATAGTGCTATGATGCATGGAAATAAGCCTTATTATTACAAAGGTCATTGGAATGAATTGTAAATTAAACACCAGGGTTCTACGCCCAAACTATTGTATACTTAAAGCATGTTCAGCACAGAATGTGTTTTTTTTTTCCCTTTCATAGTCTGATTGTATTTCAGTGTTCAGTAAGTAATGATGATGATAATCAGCCTGGCTAGACATTAGAGATGGCACACCAGCAGCTTCTAGAATTATCCATAAAAATGACCACAACTAAAATTATTCTTCCAATAAAATCTGACATGGCATTTGTGATTCTACCAACTCCCTGAGCTTTGGACCCTCTGCTCTTCCTCCATCATGTCTGATGGCAGCAAATTTGCCACTAAAATTTAGTTTTAAAAATTTATAAGTTTGCAAATAGATGTTTTAGGATAACAGTGATGTCATTGTGCCCCTTGGTAACAGATGACTCAAGTCTTAACTTGGAGTGGATGTTGATATTAGAAAAGAAAATAAAGAGTGAGAGAGAAGCAGAGAAATTGGGAAGGAGGGTGAGAATGAGGGAATAAGAGAGAGATTGTTTGGAATATTCAATGCGGTACATGATGAGAAATATTTGTTCTCTGCCCAGGCAGGAACCATAAACATTGGCTCACTTACCCAATGAAACAAAGATAATTACAGTTTTTTATGTAAAAAAACAGTGAGAGGTTTTTAATTTTTAACTTTTATAATATACAGCAGTGCAAAGTACATACATTTTAAATCTCAAAATGTCCACTTAATCATCAAGATTCCATGGGAATCTATCTCTTTTGAGTCCAGTCTCTTTCATATTGCCCTTCTTTAGCAAGTCACAGAGACAGGGGAGGGGTGCTACACCCATATTACTACATTTTTTTTTCTTTTAGCTCCATTTAAAATTGTCGACTAATGGATATGTTAGCCATTATGCAAAACATTGATAGTGCTTATTACAAATAATACCTCTAATTTAGCATGGTGATTGGTTTGTGTTTGATTGTTATAATAATTTAAATTATTATATCAAAGCAAACTAAACCACAATTTATTCGCAAAAGCTTACTCTGAGACATAGGGCAGGCTTGTGTTGGGGACTCAGGTGACACTCTCTTTTCCTGTAGTTTTAGCATGGAGCCCAGTTACGACTTCCTGCATATCTATGAAGGGGAGGACTCCAACAGCCCCCTGATCGGAAGCTTCCAGGGCTCTCAAGCCCCAGAGAGAATTGAGAGCAGTGGTAACAGCCTCTTCCTGGCATTCAGGAGCGATGCTTCAGTTGGCCTGTCGGGGTTTGCCATTGAATTTAAAGGTATGTGACAGAATGGATTTGTGGGAAATTTACCTTGTGTCTGAGTTGATGTCTGCTGTCAGCATTTCTTTGTGAGATTTTATATCTTAAACACATGTGCTGTGTGTTTGTGTGTGTGTGTGTGTGTGTGTGTGTGTGTGTGTGTGTGTGGTCTTTTGGAAGAAGAAAATCACAGCTTCTATGTGTTAAAAAACCTATTCCTATCTCTGAATGAAAAAGAGGCAAAAGTAGCAGGAAAAAGGTTTTTCCGGGGGCATTGTCACCTGAGGATAGATTATGGCATGTGCAATAACTGGTTTGATGACATTTAAGAATTATTTTGATATGTGTTAGCATTTCTTAAGATGCCTAGATTTAAATTCATTGAGATAGCTTTGCCTCAATCTTTCCCACTGGGGCGCTATCCATCCCCCACTGTGTCTTCCTCACCCATTGGCACATACTCAATGAGAAACTCTGATCCAGACAGATATTCGTGTCTCTGAAACTCAAATCCACAGCCCACAGGTGATTTGTGATCTATCCAATCCAAGGAAAACATAAAAAGCTGCACACAAAACCACTCCAACCTGAGCATTTTGCTGTGGAATCCATGAAAACAAATGCCATTCTGCAACATGAATTCCTTTGTGACTGAAGGAAGAGAGAGTTTAAGACACAGCAATAATTAGACAGTAGTTAGCTTGATATCATCAATCATAATGAGGATTTAGGTAAAAATAAGTAAATAAACTTGTAGTGAAAATTATAAAGTAAAATGAAGGTGCCTTTTATCTCAGTCACCATTTTAATGGATTTGTATTGCTTTATAAGGCTCTAACTTAAAAAAAATGTTTACAATCTCAAAATGCACAAACATAGGGTCTTTATTAAAATGCATGGTAAAAATTGTACGGTTGAGCCAATGCCTTTGGAGTGGAAACAGCTATGTTTGGGAGTGATTAGAATGGCCTTTATGCAGTAGCACCTCATCAAATGGCACTCATATTCAGAAGAAACTAGATGACCCTCACCAAGTCTTTTTCTGGTCTACTATAGCTACAGCCCAAACAGCTACTCAAGCCAGGGTCCACTAAAAGCAAGTATATAAAGTTAATAGCCAGAAGTGAAGGAGACCGCTTTATTTGGGTTCATTGTTTCCAAACAGCCACCCTTTAATTGGGTATTTGTGGTTCTTAATGTTTGAAACATTTTCTTGAAGAGTCAGTGGGAAAGCCTCACTGGGGGCCAACAGAATTGCTGTGACTGCATGGTCAAGGGGGAGCAATCTCAGCGGGAGTGCAACAAAGGGCAGGACAGTTGCTAGATATGATGGGCCAGGAAGGGTCCCAGGGCAGCCTCACCATGCAGCCACCCCAGGAGCCCTCCATGTACCACCAATTTGTTATACAAAGCAGGAATTTGCAAAGGTATTCCTAAGTGGAATGGACAGGAACAACAGAAAAATACACACCAGTACGAAGCCATCTAATTAGAAAACATAGCAAAATGTAAGCCAGAAAGGGGTCTGTGATTTATCACTGAGCACTCGGAACTGACAATCAGTAAATAGAACCACCAGATTAGATGCAGTCATTTGAAGACAAACCAGCTACCCAACTCTCAATCAGTAATGTGAAGTAGAGAGCTGTGTAAGCCACGTCTTACCAAGCCACACAGGGTTCTGAAAGAGATTTATAGCAAAAGAGAATCAGAAAGAAAGGCAAAGCCATGGGTCTACATTGATTGACACAGCAGGAAATGTTCCCCTTTTAATGAAGCAAGGATGATGCTTGAAAACAAATCTGTGCTTACCATATCTTGAATGATAAACAATGAAATGGGGCAACTTTGACGTCTATGAGCAAACACGCAATGAAAAATAGGCAGTTTTTTTTCCTTATCCATTTAAATATTTAGTGGTCTACATGGGGTTCAAGGCTACTATAAACACTTAGGAGAATGTCAGCTACCGTTTGGAATATCCTAATATGTTTTCAATAAGGCAAATAGAGACACTGATCTTTGCCTATCAACTGCTTGCTAAGGGACCACCGATAGCAGGGAACGGTTTTCAGATAAATTGATGTTGTTGACCAAAGTATGTAAACATGAGTTGCTCTTTTAAATTTAATAAATTATCCTAACAGCATCAGTATCTATGGTACATCCAGCTATAACATATTATATAGATTGGGAGGATGTCTACCAGGTAATCTCCTCTTGTTTTGTGTTGATCCACAGAATGTTAAAAGTCTAACTGAAAATCTTGAAAACTAATGAATAAAATAGCGAGACGTGCCTCTTGTACTTCCCATAAGACTCCCCAAGATGTGACATTTGTTTGATATTTTCCTTTCCCACTAACTACATGTCATCCATGCCCTGGTTGTATTTCTAAGCCTACTCAGTCCCTTTCTCTCTCTTGCACACCTAACAGTCTCCATATCACTCTTCCTTCTGAGATTAATGCATGCAATTGCTCAGTTGGGTGATGAACAACATGCTGACTGTGACCAGGAAGAAATGAAAGTAACATCATCAATTTTGATCCCAGACAAAAAATACAAAATGGAATTCAGCATTGCACTTGTATGTTCCAAAGCACCTTACATATATGATTGACACTTGAATTTCTGTAGTAGATAAAAGAAATGGCATTTATAAACTTTGCATAGAGGCAGAGTTTTTAAACCAAAAGAAAAAGAACCCAGATGCTTTTCTAGGCTTTGAAGTTATCCCAGAGCCTAAATCAATGCAAATAACCTCATTATCCCCCATCCCTCCTACACCACCAAAGAGATGGCCATAACATTGAGCTGAATAGTGTTCTTTACCTTCTGTAAATACTCACTGGAAAGTCTGTGGAGTTCAGTTCCTCAGACCTTGGCCTCACTAGGCCCTTTCATGGGGAGGTGAAAATAAAGATATGTGGAATAAATGAAGCATGAATCAAATCTAAAATTTCACAGAACACATGGTTATAGACAGATGTTCATTGATGTATTGATATTATGAGTGGCCTGTTGAAGTAGAAAGTGAAAAATATTACAGAGTAACAAACTCTGAGTGTCCAGACAGAGTTTACGTGACATCAAGGCTGGGCCTTGCAGTCAGTGGCTACAGGGTTGGTGCTCACGAGTGTGTCCTCATGAGTGCCCTGCTGGATCTGGTCTCCAGATTGTCAGCACTTACACTGAAGAACGATGGCAATAACGGGCATTGAGCTCAGCTCAGGCTGGCATGTGGCACACCCTCAGTGAGTCTCAGCAGTCACTGCAGTTAAGAGGAAATCGTGGGGCCACTGTCACACACCAGATGTCCTCTTTGATAGCTGTCCCTCATGTCATTTGCCTGCTAAGCTTGACAGTCTTCAGTGTACAGTATCGGCCCCAAGAACAGTAATTCAGAGCACTTTCTGAGTGTCTAACTTGATTCTGTCTACGTTGCCATGAGAACATGCACTTGATTTACAGGGAATCTGCAGTTTTCGTTTTGTAAAACCAAATTATCAGTCTTCAATAGTGTGCAACAAGTTCACGGTGGGGTGGGTCAGGAATAAGTTGGAAAATGAGCCTCAAATCTTCCTCAATCCATTTTAAAATGCACACCAATTAGACCTTCAACAACTTACAAACTGCACATCATACAAACACCCTGGCTTTGCTTATGTGAAAATAACTTTATATCACTCTGCAATAAAATTGTCATTTTAAGGGAGTAAATATCATTTACTTATTGGAAAAAAATTCCCAGCTGTGAACTTGTAAGCTAATACGGTCATTAGCTGATGGGTGAGTGTTTCTAAGCAGTTTTTCCATGCTGGACACTGTAGTGGGCCCTGACTGAAGTAAGTGAAGAAACAAAAAGAATAAGTACTCATGGATGCAATCATGGCACACATGTTCTTTCTTCTTCAGAGAAGCCCCGGGAAGCTTGCTTTGATCCTGGGAACATAATGAATGGGACAAGGATTGGGACTGACTTCAAACTGGGCTCCACAGTTACCTATCAATGTGACTCTGGCTATAAGATTGTGGATCCCTCTTCCATTGAGTGTGTGACAGGAGCTGATGGGAAGCCCTCTTGGGACCGGGCACTACCTGCCTGCCAAGGTATGTCTGACTCAACTTCACTCCTTCCTTCTGTCAAATATTTTACTTTAAATACAGTCTCACAATCCAGGGATAAAATTCCCAGCCAAGATGGGGGCCATTCACTTAGGCAGTTACTGCTAAGTCCTTAAGACAGTCCTTAGTCACTTAGATGTTCTCATTGTGTTTGACAAGGCAATGTTTTTATTTTATTCAGATGATTTGAAACTTTTGTGTCTGTTTTGTTCACTTTTCCATCTGATCCACAGGAGGTACATGCTTCAGAAGCTTCTCAATAAAAAGATGAAGATAAAAAATAAATAAATAAAAGATGAAGATAGATGACAAATAAGATAGATGATAGATAGACGGTAGGTAGGTAGGTAGATAGATACTAAGAAAGAAAGAAAGAAAGAAAGAAAGAAAGAGAGAGAGAGAGAGAGAGAGAGAGAGAGAGAGAGAGAGAGAAAGAAAGAAAGAAAGAAAGAAAGAAAGAAAGAAAGAAAGAAAGAAAGAAAGATAGGAGGTGGGTGGGTGGATGAACAGATTGATAGATTGGTAGGTAGATGATATAGTTAGATGTAAGAGGAATGGGGTATTTGCAAAATGAGCTGAGCCAGGCGGTGGTGGCGCACGCCTTTAATCCCAGCACTCGGGAGGCAGAGGCAGGCGGATCTCTGTGAGTTCGAGGCCAGCCTGGTCTCCAAAGCGAGTTCCAGGAAAGGCACAAAGCTACACAGAGAAACCCTGTCTCGAAAACAGCAACAACAACAGCAACAACAACAAAAACATAAGCAAAATGGGCTGTTTGGATTTCATATGACTGAGCTAAAATAAAATAGGTTTCCATCCTTTATACTTAATTTTAGAAATTTTGTTCCTAAGCTTTTGAGAAAGCAAATCATTTTTCTGAAATAGCCACGTTGAATTGGTATAGTTGAGGTGGAAACAGACAGTCAACTGTTAACACTGATGGCCAGCGTCACAGTATCTCACTGGAAACTTCTATTTTGAGATTATACACAAATACCCTCCATCTAAAAGGGGAATTAACGTTTCAATTTACAAATTGTAAAATACTTGTGTCAGTTAGGGTCCCTATTTTTGGTACTAAAACACCAGGATCAAAAGCAACTTGGGGAGGAAATAGTTAATTTCAGCTTCAAACACTCAGGCCATGCTCCATCTTTGAGGGAAGTCGGGCCAAACCTGGAACCAGAATGAAGCAAAGGGCATGGAGTCATGGAGGAAGTCTACACATGGCTTGCTCAGCCTGCTTTGTTAGCCAACCAGGACCACATTCCCAGAGATGACACTGCCCACAGTGGCCTGGACCCTCCCCCATCCATCCAGCAAATGTACCACAGGCTTTCCCACAGACCAGTCTGATGGAGGCAGCTTTTTTGCCTATCAAAGTTTCCCCTTCTCAAATGAGCTTGTATTCACTGGCCAGCACCATAGTCGCGGTAGATATTTTGGGACAATAAAACTACTCTGAAAGAAAATTTCAGAACGAATGATGTGGTTTGTTAAATTAGTTAAGCCTTTCCTGGTTGGCCTTGAATGTGTTGAAGCTGTCAGAAATGTGAACTATTGTTCTGTGGTAAGAAGTGAGCCTGCCAAGTCATGCAGTGCAGGATTGGGGGAAGTCTCCCAACAGTCATTAACTCTCTGGTTAGTAGCAAGTGCCTTCCCATTCTTGTTACCACATTCCACAGAGTTTATTAATCATGGAAAATGTCCTGTTTGTCCATTAGGACTTAACAGTGTGCTAATTAACACTGAACAGATTAAACAGGCTATCTTTAATTTCTTCTTTTTAAACCACTTGAAAATTGCCATAACAAGAATAAATGAACTGTAATAATGTCATGAACGGGAAGGAGGCCAGGAGGAAGGGAGAGCGGAGGGGGATTCTGATCAAAGCACCAAGTATGATATGTGTATGTGGCAAAACTCATTAACTTACACATTTAAGTGTAAGCCAATATTTATAATAAAAAGAAGAAAAGGATCATAATAAGAAAATGAACTTACTTACATCCTAGAAGTAACTGTGAATTCAAGTCAGCAGTGGTGTCCCTAAGATAAAGAGCCATCACATGGTACAGGACAGTGGAAAAGGCCAGGGGTTTATGGGAAGCTTGGTCCTGGTGTCTTGGTCCCCAACCACACAGCTGAAAGGAAGAACAGGGCAAGTCCTTCCTGATGTCACATGCAAGATGCCAGTGTTGTTGACTTAAGTCACAACCTGAACAAGTGACTAGGGCTCAGTTGGATGCCAGTGTCTTGATGCTTAAACCAGGCTTTAACCACATGTGCTAAAGGGATTTCTGGTTTACCCAAAAAAGGAATAGCCAAGTTGGTAAGATCATCAGGAGGAGGAAAAGGTCCATATAACCTCACAGCAATGCACACCCACATGCATATATACACACATACGAACATAGACTCATGCATACACACAAATGTATATATACACACATTCACATGCATTTACACATCTCTGTATAGACATATATACTTGTATGTACACACAACCACATACTTATACACACACATGCATATATATATATATATATATATATATATATACACACAGGCATGCATATATACACACACATATATATACACACATTTATGCACACACATACATGCATATATATACAAATACACACATATACACATACATACACACATGCATATATATATGCACACATCCACACATACACACATGCATACACATGTACACACACATGCATATGCATACATATACACCATACACATAAATTCACTCATACACATGTACAGTCATATACACACATGCTTATGTCCATGCATATGCACATACATGCATATACACACATGCATGCACACACATATACCTACATGCATACACACATATACAAATGCATGACAATATATACATATGCACACACACAAATATATACACACATACATGCACATACACACATATATGCACAAATACTCCATGATAAGCTCACTTTCTCTCCCCCTTATCTCTTACCTAACTGTCTGGTCATGGTCTTTAATCTTATCTTGAACTCATGTAAAGCAGCCACAGAAGGGTATCCATGAAAGACAAAATTAAAACAAACAAAACTTTTAAAAGGTGAAGGTCACTTCTTTATATTTTAACAATGGATGGGATCGCTGTATCTCTTAGATAAGTCTGATGACTGGTCCCCTGGATGATGCTGGGAACCTCTCTTCTTGTCCAGTTACTTGTGATTATTTTTAGTAGTGGTAGTACAACTATTTTCACTGTTACTTAAACATTGCTCAGACGGCTCCTGATAATAACATCAGTCTCTGTTTGAGTGGAAAGCTTTTATTCCTGGTGTGGGTCTTTGCTTGGTGCTCCCGTGACCCCTGCTGACAGTGCAGGGCTGGCTGTTGACATGGGTACTTGTGTTGGTTCTGAGATGAGCAGGCTATGCATGTCCAGATCTGTCCACAGGGCTCACCTGTCACCTGAAGCAACACCCACTGTCACATACACAGCTCACCATTCTTGGTTGGCTTTGTTTGCAGCACCCTGTGGAGGCCAGTACACGGGATCGGAAGGGGTTGTTTTATCACCGAACTACCCTCATAACTACACAGCTGGTCAAATATGCATCTATTCCATCACAGTGCCCAAGGAATTTGGTAAGAAATTGCTGTTGTTTTTAATTCATTGCTGCACACTTTAGAGCTAATTTATCTGTTGTTTGGTAAAATTAGGACAAAATGATACAAAAGAAATGCTGATCACTAAAGTAACAGATTTTCTAAACCCACCCCACACAGTGCCCCCTGATGCTCTTCTACCAACGGAGTGTTGTGCGTTCATGTTTCCCTCTAGGAGGCTGTTGCTTCTCAACCAGTAATGTGGCCCCATTCCATGCTGTGCCCAGAAATGGCTTTGAAGTCAGTTGTTTGTAAATGTCAGGCAGAAAACAGAGGCACATGCAGGTCGAGAGCATGAGTCATGCTCTGCTCAGCTGGCTGGCGGAGTCATCATCCTTGAGACTGTGAGAGGCAGAGGCAGAGAAGTCCTGGTTGCCTTGCACTCACCATACATTTTATGCAATGTCCACTCTGGCTTCTGTCCAGTGAGGTCGATAGATCGTGTGTGGTTCTTCACTGGAGAAAGCCAGACAGTAGCTTTTACAGTCCTACAAGGTATTTCCATTTTCCTCAATGGTCAACCAAAAAAAAAAAAAATACAGAGAGAGAAAAAGAAAGAAACAAAATCCATAAGCCACAATTTTCCTTTACATTAAATCAACAGTCGTATACTCAGACATGGAGCATATAAGTTTTAATGTGAGAATGTACTTGAGATAAAATATTTTAACAGATTTTCTATTATTTTAAATTATATGTATCTGTGGATCTATGTGTGAGGATATGTATTTGAGCCCACTCCAGTCTGAGGCGATCTTACATCTCTGGCCTCCCCAAGCACCTTCACTCATATGCATATACCCATACCCAGATACATATTTCAGAAATAAAAATAAATCTTAAAAGAAAAAAAAATAGGCCATTGTAGATCCCGAGTTTGGGATCTGGAAGCTCCCTTCATATAACCTAAGCCTGATCCAGAACTGGGTGAACGCTTCTTCCACTCCTGTCTCCCTGCTGAGCAAAGTGCACGTGTTCAGCTCCCATTGTCCCAGGCCCTGAAGCTGCAGCTGCCTGGGGACTTCACAGCTGCTCCCCACTTCTAGACTACTAACGACACAGCCATCTTCACAATGCGTCTGTATGCTAGGAGAGTTTCCATATATCCCACTTTCACACCCAGACACATGGACTTAAAGCCTGCTGTTGAAACACTATATTAATCCTCTCCCAGAGGCATCGCTGAGGTGGGTATCTCTGAGGTTTCCTTCATTCAGCAGATGAGTCGGGCCCATTTGCTCACCTGGGCAGAGAGATCATGGCTTAGGAATGCTGGTCAGGGAAGATGCCATGGCCTTCCGTAGATGACTTGATTGCCCCAATCCTGCTGATACCACAGGCTCTGTCTGCCTCTGTGTTTGTTACAGAGCCTGCTGCCCTGTTGAGTGAGACAGGTAAAAACTGTGTTAGTGAGTTCTTTATTATTCTGGTAATTTCCAGCATCAAGTTCATGTTACCAAAGTATTCTTGATGGAAAATAGGAATCAAGTGTGCGTGACTCACTGTTTTCATAATCAAGAAACTCAAGCTTTCAGACCTAACATAACAGGATTCAGTTCATTAGGGAGTGGGTAAGGGTGGGAGTGGGGGTAGGGTGATGTACAGGGGTGAACTAAGATGTTGCCCCTGCTGTAACCTTTGAACCATGAAGTCCTCAGGGAGCCTCATCGACTGAGAGAACCTGCTTAGCCCTCAGGCCTGCTTTTGCTGCTCTTTAGAAGTTTAAAAATATCAAAATGCAAGCTTCAGTGTGTGTGTATATGTGTCCTGTCTTGAACAGTACCACATGTGTCTGCCTCTTCAAGCATGCCCTCATAATAGACTGCCCCCATTATGCTTACTAAAACATGAATTTTATTCTACTAGAATTTTTACCCTTAAAACTAGCATATTTTGCAGACAGTGGTAGCACACACCCTTATTCCCCCCGCATGGGGAGGCAGAGGCAGGCAGATCTCTGAGTTCAAGGCCAGCCTGGTCTAGAGTGAGTTCTAGGACAGCCAAAGCTACACAGAGAAACCCTGTCAGAAAAAACAAAAACAAAAACACTATCATATTTTAATACCTTGTTCATTATTATTTAGCAGGAACTTTGTTTGCACATAAACAAATAAAGAATAATTTGTTTGGGGCTTATATGTCAATACTAAACCAATGACTAGTTTTTCAAAATATTGTGAAGCTCCTTTATTTAGTCAATTTTAATATATAAACACTGATATAATTTGAATTGCAACCAATGTTGCTGTGTTTTACTTGAAGATAGGATATCCTGTGAGTATAAAACTAAAAGAAAATGTATGGAATAATCCAAAGAAGTGCATGAAACAGGGTTCTAAATCAAGTACTCATTCATTTGGCCGTGTGCTAATGTGAACAAAGGATTCTAATACATTTCTAATTCCTTATCAAAATATCATGGTGCTTGGACCCTACCTAGATATTTTTTATGGAACAAAATATATCTAATAAATGATAAAAAACAGTATGCTTTCATCAATATTTTATATTATCTTAATACTGTATTTATTAAAAGTGCTTTACTCAATATTCAAATTATTCATAAAATAATAATTCCTCTCCTGTATCAAAAGAATAAGAAGTTAAATAAAACAGTTTTAATCACTAAAAACTAAGAAAACAGAAAATACGTTTGTAGGATTGTTTTTGCTTGTTAAAATTTATTTTATTTTATGTGTATGAGGGTGTGCCTATAGATATGACTGTGTACCACATGTATGCAGTGCCTGCAGAGGCCAGGAGAGGGCATAAGAGTCCCTGGAACTGGAGTTATAGACAGGTGGGTCACCATGTGGGTACTGAGAATCAAACCCCTGTCCTGTGCAAGAACTAGTGTTCTTAACCACTGAGCCATCTCTCCAGCCCCCATTTGTGCTTATTTTTATAAGACTCCTGAAATAACAATCCTCTAGGGGGACAATGAATGTGTTTGAACAGGCTCTCCTTTGCTCCTAATAAGACTATGTCCCACCCTCCTCTCTTTTGCTAGTGGTGTTTGGACAGTTTGCCTACTTCCAGACTGCGCTGAATGACTTGGCCGAGCTGTTTGATGGAACCCACCCACAGGCCAGGCTGCTCAGCTCTCTCTCTGGGTCCCATTCAGGTAAAATTTCAAACTGTTTTGCACTGAGTTCCACTGTACAGCTATAGTGATTGTTTTAAACTCCTGTCCCCCACCCATTATGATGAACAGGAAATTTAACCACCTTTGAGTCTACAAGTCTATAGATTTCAGAAGTCTTCATTATTTTACTCACTAAGATTGTGGGAAGAATTACATTCATCTCAAAAATGGTATGTTTCAGGAAAAGGAAGAAAAATGATAAATTTTGTTTTCTGTTTTGTGTATCTTTTCCCCTTCCTCATGGGGTTAAATCTATAATTTTCTCCTTTAATTCCAAGCATATATGTTATACATGTAGTAAACATCCAAGGACTTTGTGGTTCCTTGTTGGCCCTTCACACCAGCCCCCATAGATTCTCAGACACTCATATTCTTCTGGGCCAGCTCAGCACAGTTACCAGCCCTCATCTGTAGATAAACCCTTACTGGTATTTTCAATCATTCATTTTTTAGCATTGATTATATGAATTGGGCAAACTTTTACTTTACTCCCAAAATGCTAATTGTGTGTAACATGGGTGTTAATCCATCAAAGTTAAAGTTTGTTTGTTTTTGGTTTCTCTCTATTTCCTGATTCACCAAAATCTTCATAATTCAGCTTTGTGGCATTCTAACAAGGCCATATCATGCTGTGCTTACAAATGCCTCAAGTGACAGATTCTCATCTAGTAGTTTGGGGGTCGGGGGTCTTGTGATCCTTATAAACTCTTGGGAGATGCTTCCCAAGGTGCTATATCTGCTGCCTGCTTTAAAGGTTAAACACTTGTTTCTGAAGTCTAAAATGGTGTTGGAATAAACAAATTTTCTCCCACTAAAAGTCATTCTAGCAGATAATGGTAAATTCAGCCCCTCACGTGACTGTTGGTACTTAAAACCCCTGTGTGGTCAGCCACAGGCCTGCTCCCTGTCCTTCACAGATAGCCTTCCATCACGACTGCAGTCCAGTTTACTAGACTCCACAAAGCAAGAACAGGCTTTAAAAATGTTCATAAAAGCAAGGTGCTTGGGTCTTCAACCCCTAAATCAAGTGTTGCTCTATTTAATTTGAAGCATTTATTGTGGACTCTCAAGTCCACGCTTCTCTGAGAGTGCCGTCAACACAGCCCAGTGTGACTGCCAGATCGGATAGCCTTGCTTCTGCTTGACTTTCCAGGTGAAACACTGCCACTGGCTACTTCCAATCAGATTCTGCTGCGATTCAGCGCCAAGAGTGGAGCATCTGCGCGGGGGTTCCACTTCGTCTACCAAGGTGAGGGGCTCCTGGGGCATCATGCACTTTGTGGGCCAAGGGGAGTGGGCTCCCTGGGTTTCAAACTGAGGAAAAATCAACAAATTTCATTCTTGTGATTTTTAAAGAATTGAGGACATTTATATATGTGAGGTAAAATCACTTAATAAGAATAACTAGGTTTCATTTTGGCACATTAAATTGTACTTCTACCTTCAAAGACATACTATCTTACTTTCTCTCATTATTTAAAAAAAACAATACAATGATTGATTAAACTACTTACGTATGGCTCCTCAGATCTTACAAAATGACATAAAATACAGTATTTTATCTAACTATGTAAATCATTCCATAATAATTTAGATCTATGTATATTGAAATACAGTTAAACATATGTTTAAAAGAAGTATATTTGTTCTGAAGGGTACAGAAATTATAATTTAACAAAGCCAAACAAAGCACTTTCCTGCCTGTTCCTCTGGATGAACAGCATTCTGTAAAATTAACTATGTTCCACCCCTTTATATGTGTTTTTGTTTGTTTGTTTGTTTGATTTGGAGCTTATTTAAGTAAATCTGAGGTTGTTTAAAAGTTCCCCAGAGTGAAAAGGTGTTACACTCTCATTGATCTGAATAGTCACCACACAAACTTGAAGGCACAGAGCAGAGGAGCCAGAATTGCCCCGGCACAGCGAAGGGCTCCTTCTTGGTTCCACTCCTGGGCTCTGCTCAGTGCAAACCTGAAAGCACCCTTTCTCCAGGCCTGGAACCCTCACTTCACATCCGGGCACCTGAGGCTGAGGCAGAAAGAGTGTGAACTGCCAGGGTGTAAAGCAAGATCTACTCAAAACAACTAAAAAATGGAACAATCTGGCAGTTCTTAATTTTTCTCTGTCTAGTTTCATCCAGCCAGAAGATCACCATCTACCCTTAAACATTTTCCTTACAGTTCCTGGAAAATCGCGTATCCCAGGGGGCCTTTCCCTTGATATGGAATTCTCCAGAAATTATCTCAGAAAAATTATGCTTTTCAGAAAACCACTGAGGATAATAATCAGACCACGTGTTTCAGTTCTCAAAATCTCACAGAGCAACAGTAATGTGCTCAAAATATTGCACTATAAAAAGCTTCAGCTTTCATTATCAAAATCATATACCCGGTCTTGGGCAGAGGCTTGGGAAGCGGTTGGCAGCACACACTGGGACTGTTTCCAACCCTTACCTGGCAGTTGTTTCAACAAGGATGTTAGGGAATTAAAAGTAGTTACATTGTTTCAAAGGTGTAGCTTTTGTTAAACGTAAATGACCAGTATATTTTTAATTGACTTTGCTACAGAATGACTAATTTAGGCAAGCTAACTAAAATTTTTTTCAAATAAGTTTGGAATGATACACGATCCAGAATTCACATTTCTTCTGTGACAAAAACAGGCTAATTGTTTTAAATATTTTTTTCCTCCAGAGAAAATTCACATTAACACTAGGAAATGAATTCAAGTTACTGACACTATATGCCTTCATACACTGTTTTCTCTGGCTTTTGACAAAGATTAGATCATGGATCAGATAAGCAGGAAATGACCCCAGGCCTGGGTTACCCTCAAGTTCACACTCAAGTGGCATATTTTGAAAAAGAATTAAATAATTTCTGTGGGTGTGTGTCTGTGTAGTGGAGTCTGGGTTTGTGGTTTATGTGTTTGTGTAAGTGCATGTCCATGTGTGTGCATGCATGTGTGTACATATGAAGAGAGGCAAGAGGTTGGTATAGATGTCTTCTTCAATCTCCTCCTTGTTTTTTGTAACAAGGTCTGACTCTAAACGTAAATCTTACCAACTTATTCAGACCAACTGTGTGGCAAACTCCGGGGATCCACCTGTCCCCACAAACCTATCCCTAACATTGCAGGTGCAACCTCTGACCCCTTCCTTTTAACTTACATAGGGCTCTGAGCTCAGCTCCTCGTGTTTGTGTGGCAAGAACTTTACTGGCTGAGCTGTCTCCCAGTCCTGAAAAAATTGTTTCTGTGTATAAAGTCATGCATCATCATTAAAAATATGTAAAGCTACAGGAAGCTAGAGAGCGAACATTTATAGAAGGAATCCGTTTTCCTTGTATAATAATAAATCTCACATATTTAATGTCTTATAAAACCCAGTACTCCACCTTTCCCTGCTCTCCGCTAGGGAGTTTATGCAAACATAAGTCTTTTATCAAAGCTAAATCTATGGGAGATAAAGAAAGAGAGGCTTGTGAACCCAGTTTATAAACTACTCAAAGGCAAGAAGAAAATCTTCAGCCCAGAGGGGGAGTTCAATCAAGCACTGGTTTCTGAAAAGATAGTTACATCGATGCTAGCCGTTATTTGAACTCTATTGTATCCAGATGTTCTGGGTTGCGCTTTCCTGCACCAGTGACAGCTGGGCAGCTTCACTCCTCCCTAAGTTATTAAAGCTTTGGATTGCTCAGTGACTCTGTGGTCGGAGGTTATAGGAGCCTTGACCCCTGTTAGCAGGCAGACAGACCATTATGAAGAGAGTCTGAGCAGCCCACTGGAGTTAGCCAGTCCTGAGGCAGAGGGTCCTGAAGTGTGTAAAAGTGAAGAAAGCTAGCTAGCAAGCAGGCAGCATGGGTGCATTCCTTTCCCTCTGCCCTTGACGGTGGGTGTGGTGTGACCGGCTGTCCCACGTTCTTGCCTCTCCTGCTTCCCTTCAGTAACCTGGAATGTAAACTCAGTACAGCCTTTCCTCCCTATGTCACTCTTGATCAAGGTGCCTGTATCACAGCAACAGAAATGAAATTTGATAAAGGACTTAACTGTAGCATGGAGGGAAACGCCCCTCTCCTCATGTATCTATTGGCTGCTGCATGTGACTGATCATGTCCATGTTAAAGCTGGTGGCTGAGATTCTCACCAGTATGCTGTTTGGTTTTTGTTTGTCTGTTTGTTTTTGTTTTTGCACCTTTTTTTTTTTATGTGTATGGGTGTTTTGCATGCCTGTATGTCTACACACCACTGTGTGCAGTGCCCTTAGAAGCCAGAGGAGGGCATTGGATCCCCTGGGACTAGAGTTACAGACAGTTTGAGCTGCCGTGTGGGTCCTGGGAATCAAACCCATATCCTCTGGAAAAGTAGCCATTGCTCTTAACTGCAGAGCCAACTCTCCAGTCCCCAGTATACTGTTTTATATTGTCTTCCATTCATGCCTGGCCATTTCAACGTGCATTTCAAGACCTCTTTCAGCCATCTCCAGATAACCCACTCTCACCTAAGTCAGGAAGCTGGCAGAATCCACTATCTGCTTTTGAGAGAGAAGAAGCATGTTTCTCAGGCTCTCCAGGGCACCCAACTGGAAAATGGCAGTTGACCTAAGCTGTGTCTCTTTGAGTCATAGCTCTGGGTCACCAGCTAACCTCAAGTGACCACCTCTAGACCCCAGTCACAACTAAAACAACACACAGCCTTTTACAACCACACAGGAAAAAAACATTCTTCCTCAGCAATAATATCTTGACAGCACCCTGACCCTAGCCATGCCAAAACAGCAAGCTATCCCAGCCTCATCCAGACAGTGTCCTGCCATAGCCAACTTACTATCAAGTCTTAGGCTCTTTACAGATGTTAACACAGTTCATTGAAAAACAAACAAACAAAACTGCTGAAAAACAATCAGAGCTAGAAGCAGGAGTATGGTTCCTCCGAGCTTGGGTGGGAACAATGGAAACCAAGAGTCTCCTTGCAGGAAACCCTGAAGCCACACACTGTTGTTGTTCCTTTGCTGGCTTCTCTGAAACACTATCAGTGTAAAGTATAGTTGATTTTGCATTTCTAAGGAAGTCACATTTTGCATCAAGAGCTTACAAAATGTAGTGTGTAGCTAGAGTTTTCCTGCCTGGCCCACAGTCAGGACAAAACTCTTTCACCTGCCAGTCCCACAGCCTCAGACCCGACCAAGTAAACACAGAGACTTATATTGGTTACAAACTGTATGGCCGTGGCAGGCTTCTTGCTAACTGTTCTTACAGCTTAAATTAATCCATTTCCATTAATCTATACCTTGCCACATGGCTCGTGGCTTACCGGTATCTTCCCATGCTGTTTGTCATCATGGCGGCTGGCAGTGTCTCTCCGACTCAGCCTTCCACTTCCCAGCTTTATTCTCCTCCTTGCCCCGCCTATACTTCCTGCCTAGCCAACGGCCAATCAATGTTTTATTGATTAACCAGCAACACATTTGCCATACATCCCACAGCAGTAGTGTTTTATTGTTGTTATGTTTTTACCAAGAACATTTATGATAAAACTATGTGTGTAATTCACCGATGTTTACTAATTTCCTAACTGGAACCAGCTTGTCAGGTCAGAATCCTCAAGCACCAGCAAAGAAAGAATGTCCCTTGGTCACTAAAGGAGATAAGAAACTTCGCCACTTGCCCTGAAGTTTATTTGTGTGTGTGTGTGTGTGTGTGTGTGTGTGTGTTGTTCACCTTCTGCTGTGGGAGACTATACACATGCCTCTTTCTTTGGTGATGGCAAAGGCTGATTGATGGATCTCTCATGCTCTCCTAGTAATTCCCCATGAGTTTTTTGTTTTGTTTTGCTTCCTCTTTCCCCAGATAGTGTTATGTGCACATATCCAAATGACTGTCCACTCTTGGCTCTGTAAGACCCCCATAGAGGAGCATTCCATCTTTAGCTCAATACAGTGGGGTGGTGGGAGGCGTTTCCATGTCCCTCGCCTGCCTTTCAACTGACCCTATTTTGCTCTCACTTCTCTCTTGGCTACTTTCAAATTTATTTCATCATGGTTCAAATATCATCTAAGAGACAAAGAATAGAGATGAGAGAAAAGAACCCCCACATTCTGCCTGAAGGCTTGGATGAGCAGGAACAGGAGGTCCTAACGGGAAGGAAGGTTTCACAGCAGACTCTAACCCTTTAGATCTTACCATGGTCTACTGAGTAACATCACTGTCTCACACTTTTTCTGTCTTCTCTTTGCTTTCCAAACCTCCACCTCCATGAAAGTCCTTCCTAATCACATATGCATACAGTACCACTCATTTTTATAGTTAACTTGAAAATTGACAACTGTAGAGTCCTTGTCTATATCCACCACCCAAGGACCAGAAGCCACTCAACATCTCATAGACCTAGGCATTTACTTCTTGTTGCAAGAAAATCCTTGTATCATGGGAACCCAGGAGAATCTCAGCAGGGTGAGCAAGGATGGCAGGTGATGAGACTTGGCTGTGTAGGGCTGGGTCAGGGCAACTGCTCTAAGAGTGCTTCTCGCAGGGCCACTACATCCTTGCATGTCTTCATTTTCATGTAAGAGATAGAAAGGTCAGAGTAGAAGAAACACCAGTGTAGAGAAGAGCCCCTACTCATTACATGGGGCCATTGATCTTGCTATGGCTCCCATGGTACTATCTATGCTGTCTGTCTGTCACAGCACAAACACACAACTGTCTGGGATGTAGCTCCTGGTCATTAGGAGAAGAGGTACCCTGCCTCTCAGCATCAAGCCACTGACTCTATGGCTATTCTTCCTCATGGTGGTTGTTCATTCCCACTGGAATGTTCTACTTCAGGTTGTTCCTTGTGCCTTAATCTAACCCCTAATTCCTTTCCAAAGCACACAGTGATAGCATTTGATGATAGCTTTCAGAACTATCCATCTCTCTGTACTGAGTGGCTGACTTACATGAATAGCATTTTCCACCAACCCTGTCAGAGAGAACTGACCTTGTCCCTCAGGGTAGACACTGAGAAACAAAGTAAGGTCCTGGATTTTCACTTCTTCTTTGTCTAGTCACAGAGCCCTGATTGCTTTTTCTTCCCTCCACTAGTAGTGAGTTTTCCTTGGTCTATGTGGCTGGTTGAATTCCTGGCTGCAGGGTGGACCTTCCCTTTCTTTACAAGGTTTTCTTGCTTAGGATGATCATGTTAACTTATTGTTTTCCTTAGTGTCATCTGAGCTACTGGCCATAAAGCCTGGCCCCAACCTGGTATTCACCCTCATTAAAAGAAAACACCATAATGAATAGAGAAATGGAAACAAGTTTGTTCATACTTTTTCCTCAACTGGATAGAAAGAAGGTCTTCATCTGTGACTTGCCCACAGCTGAGTTATGTCTCTCAGTAAAGAACCACATGCTAGGAGTTTGTGCTTGTACACAATCTAGACTCTCTCCTGGGAGAAGAATCTTTCTTTGGGCCTTTAGGCTCTTCCAACAGGTGGTCATCTGCACTCCAGGTAGAATATTCTGAAAAAATCCTAATTCATGGAGCCTGTATTATAATTGTAGAGTGTTACCTTTTTCCACTGTGATGACGTAAGATATATTTTCCTGACAAGTTAACAGCCTGAATATTGTTACCTCTACTCCCAGCATTTTATAGCAGATCTACAGAACTCCCTTCATTCACACAATTAAAAGCCCAGCAATTCCCCGCTTCCCCTCACCAATCTCTGGCAGCCACCATCCAACTCTCTGCTCCAGGGAGTTCAACTGTCTTGGATCCTCCATGTAAGTGGAATAGGGCAATCTGTTTCCTGCCAAGACCAGCTCATCTCTCTCAACACAATGCCCTGCAGATGCATCTAGGCCATTGTGAATAGCAAGACCTCCTTCATTTGTAAGGTTTAATAAAATGCTCTTGTATGAATTTACGGAGCACACATTTTCATACCGTCATCTTCTGAGGGACGCTGTCTTAGTTTTAACTGTCAGCTTGAAACAGCCCACAGTCATCTGACAGGAGAGTCTCAACTGAGGGATTGCCAAGGTCAGATGAGCTTGTAGTCATGCCTGTGAGGGCACTCTCTTGATTATTAATTAATGCCGGAGGGTCCAGCCTACTATGGGCACCGTCCCTAGGCTGGTGGTCCTGGGCTGTATGAGAAAGCTACCTTAGCATGAGCCTGAGTGAAGTGGGAATCAAGCCAGCAAGCAGTATGCCTTCATGGTTTCTGCTTCAAGCTCCCACTTGAGTTCCTGCCCTGACTCCCCTCAGTTACGGGCTATGATCAGGAGGTATAAGCCAAATAAATCCTTTCATTCCCAAGTTGCTTTTGGCCAGAGTGTTTTTATCACAGCATTAGAAAACAAACTAGATTGAGTACTTAGTTTGTTTAATATCTTGGCTACAATATTATTAGTAGACCTCAACTTCAGCTCTTCAGGATAAATATCTAGAACTGGAACAATAGGTCATGTGGTGGGTCCTATCTTTAACAGCGTGATTTATCACAAGGACCACATCTAAACAAGTCATTTATAGAGCACTTGTCCCACCAGACTCGGACGTTGCTGAGGAAGAGCAAAAGTGGTAGTCATTGCCTTCTAATTGCCAGCACAATCATCTAAGTTTTAATTAATTTGAACTGCTTGAATACTAATGAGCCATCCCAGGCACTAATTCTCCTTTGATCCCATCTTCCCATCTGAATGAGTGCTCCTTGGTGGTGCCCAGGGACACCATGGGAGGAAATGTGGACACAGAAGTGCCCCTGGGGTCACTCCTTACAAAAAGGTTTATAGACACTAGTATCTACCCTGCGTGCACTCCTGATCCACTCCACTCTGACACAGTGGCTCTGCATCTGCTTCTTCCCCAGCTGTTCCACGCACCAGTGACACGCAGTGCAGCTCTGTCCCAGAGCCCAGATATGGGAGGAGGATTGGTTCCGAGTTCTCTGCAGGTTCCATAGTTCGATTTGAGTGTAACCCGGGTTACCTGCTACAAGGTTCCACGGCCATCCGCTGCCAGTCTGTGCCAAATGCCTTGGCCCAGTGGAACGACACCATCCCAAGCTGTGTAGGTAAGTGGGGCCCATGAGATGAAATGATTACCTGGGGCTGGATCATAACCTCATCTCAGGGTTAGAGACCTGCTGTCAGTCTTCACAAAGTGATCTTTATGAAGATCAATTATGTCAATAGCCCAATAGCAGCAACCTTAAAATTAATGCTTCCTAAAACAGGAGATTTATATGTGCAAAACATGTATTCCTTCTTGATGCTCATTAAGTCAGCCATCAACTCTAAAGTTATAAAAAGTATAATTTCATTCTGTGGGGAAAGCATTAGGATGGTGGGTTGTGGTATTATGTGTATGATGCCCTTTTAATGCATTTGTGCTGATTATGAATATTGCAAAAGCCTTGGGGATAACAGAGGCATTGTTAGGTGTTATTTGCAACATTTTTCAAAGGAACTTTCAGTGCAAGGGTGATTATCCCTTGAATTTATTGGTACATTTTAAGCATCTCTTCTTCTCCCTGGATTGCTCTGAAACTCATCAGTGTGACTTGGAATTGCATGTCTGCAGATGGAAGGGAACGCTCTACACACACACACCCTTACATTAAAGTAGAAAAATAGCTCCAAACAAAACACACTTCAGAGACACCGTTTTTGTAGACAGTCCCATCTTAGAAAACCCCCAAAAAAGATTTACTTAAGACTTAAAACTCAGTTACATGATGGCTATCAATCTTTATATATTGTTGCCCATTTGAAGAGAAGAGATTAAATTTTACCTTGGCTAAAAATGTCACTTAAAATAGCAAGAAAAGTTTCCTAATCACAGCCAAGGAAAACAAGACATCAATTCCCATAAATTCGCTTAGTGTTTACTTAACATGTGGCTCTGTCTTTTAGTTCCATGCAGTGGCAATTTCACTCAAAGGAGAGGAACAATTCTGTCCCCAGGCTACCCTGAGCCATATGGCAACAACTTGAACTGCGTGTGGAAGATCATAGTAACGGAGGGCTCAGGGATCCAGGTAGGGCCTCAGACCAGGGCCACTGAGGCAGGTCAGCTGGGATCCCCCAGCTTTCCATTTCCTCCTCTTCCTCTCCTCGTTCCCCTCATCTCTTCTTTCCTTCCTCACTCTCTCCCTCCCTCTCTCCCTATCTTTCTTCTCTCCTTTTCTTCTTCACTTACTCTTCTTTCCTCCTTATTTATTTAAAGATTTAAAAGACATTATTATTTATTTATCTATTGGCTTTCAGTTATCTTGAGTTAGGATTCAGCATAATGAATTTTATTCTGGCTTTTTCACACAGACTTTGCCCTCATTCACCCCCTTGCTCCACTGACCTCCTCCTGCACTCTCCCACCCTTCCCTCTGGTCCCCTCCTCCTGCAATCTCCCACCCCACCCTCTGGTCCCCTCCTCCTGCAATCTCCCACCCCACCCTCTGATCCCCTCCTCCTGCAGCCTCCCCATCTCTCCCTCTGGTCCCCTCTTCCCCACTCTACTCCCTTGCACCCTCCTGTCACGGGTTCTCTTTGTTTCTATTCTGAGAGTTGCTATAAAATGTTTCTAATCATTTTCTGTATTTTCAATAAAATGTATGTTTATTTATTTATTTTTATTAAGATTTTTTAATTCATTTTTATTTACTTATTTTTAAGGCCTTATTTTTCATTATTTTTAATTGGGAAGGATGCGTGTGTGCAATGCCTGAGCGGGCCACAAGAGGGCCTTGAAATCTCAGGAGCTTGAGTTGCAGAAGGTTGTGTCATGGGTGCTGGGAACAAAGGTCAAGTCCTCTGGCAGAGCAGTAAGTGCTCTTAACCACTGAGCCATCTCTCCAGCTCAATAACTGATTTTTAGAATAAGGGCTATGGGAGGTGTTATTTATAGAAATTTTCCCATGTCCTGTCATCGATTAGTTCCTTTCTTTCATGTATGTATATGCCCACTGGCCCGTCCTACCACCGTTGACACCCTCTTCCAATATGACCCCTCCCATCTTCTTGTCCTCTTCATCTATTGCGTAACCCACTGAGCCAAGTTATTTTTATATGTGTTTATCTTAGTCAGGAAAAGCTCATGAGTTTAGATGAGTTTGATCAAAACTGCTTTGTGACTCGGTAGATTCAAGTGATCAGCTTCGCCACAGAACAGAACTGGGACTCGCTGGAGATCCATGATGGAGGAGATATGACGGCCCCAAGACTGGGCAGCTTCTCAGGTAGGGAAGTAGCTGTGCTTCACTTTGTCTCTGCTTTGGAGTCAGAACCATAGCCAAAGGGGGTATAGAAAACATTCTGTGGACAGTGCCCCACAGCTTTTCTTTCCACATAATGGTTGCCAGTGGGGGAGGTCCAAGAGGGAGGTAGCAAGGGGGTCCTGTGCAGGTGGCCATCTGAAGGAGCCAGGCAACTCAGCAATTAACAGTATAGATTGTAAGGCTGGCCAGTGGAGTCACCACTGACAGGGACATGAGAGAGACAAGACTGAGAAGAAGCTTGCCCAAGGGTAGGAAACCTGGAAATGGCCCTGTGTACTGTGCCTCATTGAGGCCCATGATCCGTCATTCTTCACTGTGACAGAATGGTGACAAATCATAAGCCGAAACCCAGACATCCCCAGCTCACAAAGACAGGGACCAGGAGCTGTGGTCACGGGCAGTGCAAACGGTCCTTACACTTCCAGTTTCACACGTGTTGAGTCACCTTCCCCAGGCCTTGTCCTCTCAAAAAACCACTGACAGCATCACCTTCTTCCTCCACCTTGTCACCATGGTCCCCAAAGCTGATATCATTTGTGCACTATAGTCCAGCCCACTCTTACGTGTTATGTGAGCTCATTCACACTAAGTCCTAAATTTCAGAGATAGAGCTATGTAGTATGACACAATAAATGTCACATGAGAGTTTTTTTTTTTTTTTTCAACTGAAATGTTCTTTTTCTATTGATTTTTTTTATTGAGTAAGTAAGAAAAGAAGGAAGGATGGGCCTTTCACAGTGCTGGCCACAAGACTGATTGTATCTTTAAATGATGGAGAGATTGTGTCTATGGCTGTCAGCAAAGCAAAATGTTTCTGCGTGGCTGGACACATAGGTGCTGGATGGTAAAGTACCAAATACTTACTGTCGCTCATCACCCATTGCTTATCTCTGTCTGTACTTGGTTATTTACACTTTGGGAATTTTACACACAGTGGCCCATCACCAAACAAGTTTGGTCTGGAATTTCTCCACACAGGAAACTTGAGTTCCTTAGCCAGGTATCTCTTGTCACTGTCCTCTTTAGCATGACATTTACAGACATGTTTATCTAATTGACAGAGTTGTGAATGAAGTAGAAATCCCCTGCCCATTAAAAACAACAGTAAGCCCACAATTTAACATCTACATGGAGAATCCCAAATCAGTTTGATTCTATGACATTTGTTTATCTAAGCAGGAAGTGCTGGGAGATTATGGCTGTTCTGGGGAACAGGGATAGCAGTACTTCTGTAAGACCTGGAAAGGATTAGTGAAATGTAGCCACTGGGGAGTGGAGGTTGCTCCCACACACTGGGGGGTGGCGGTGTGCTCTGACACACTAGAGATGGAGGTGTGCTCCCACACACTGGGGGGTGGAGGTTGCTCCCACACACTGGGGGGGGGGGTGGAGGTTGCTCCCACACACTGGGGGGGTGGTGGAGGTTGCTCCCACACACTGGGGGGTGGTGGAGGTTGCTCCCACACACTGGGGGGTGGTGGAGGTTGCTCCCACACACTGGGGGGTGGTGGAGGTTGCTCCCACACACTGGGGGGGTGGAGGTTGCTCCCACACATTGGGGTTAGAGGTGTGCTCCCACACATTGGAGGGGTGGAGGTGTGCTCCCATAATGAGAACTACACTCTTACCTCCACTTCTGCTTCACTTAATGATTCTAAAGAAAGGAACCAGTCCTGGTCCCTATGTACATTGCACAGAAGTGCTTGGGTTTTTTTGTTTCTTAGTTAACCAGGGGAAAATGTCTTTAAAGTTATATGTCACTCGGCTGGAGAGGTGGCTCAGCAGGTTTGAATCTCAACACACAATTCACAAAAATCTTTAACTTTAGTTTTAGGATAAGATGCCCTCTTGGCATCCACAGGCACCAGCCATGCACATGGTACACAGACAAAACACCCATATACGTAAAGGAAACATAAAATAATTTAATTAAAAAAGTTGTTTGTCATAGTTTCCACAGCTGCACAGTTCTGACACCTGTTGCCTGGAGTTGGTTGGAGGCAGAGCTGACGCTTGACAGACCCCATCAGACACAAGTGGGGAGCTAGAGTCTCAAGCCACCTATAATACTGAAAATGAGCTGTAAATCAAGGGATCCGAAGACCCCTCAATGCTAATGGGCATCTAGAGTGGTTCGTGATGCTCCGGAAGCAGACATGCATGATGTAACTTGCATTGAATAGAACAGGAAAGGGCACCAGCCAAATGGAGACACTCAGAGTGTGAGTGTGAGAAGAATCCCAGGCATTGGAATATCGTTCTTCAAAATGTGTCGCCTTCTAGGCACAATGATGTGTGCTACCCATCTGTGATACTCGCCTGAGCTGTGGCGTCCAGATTTTCAGGACGTTTTTTATTACATAGTCATGACTGACTGTATTGTTGGCTGCAAAATGGAACTTAACAGCTTGCCCTTTTTATCTCAGACCACTGGAAGTGGAGCTGGTATCTCATGGGTCAAGCTCCAACCCTTAGCCGCTTGATTGATATCCCCAGTGTGGCCAGCCTCATCCAGAGTTTCCATGGCATAATCCTAACTGTGGTTACCCCAAAGTCAGTGGTCCATCAACCCTTACATGAATGACCAGAATATTCAGTGAACTGGAAGACGCCCAGGGCTCAGAGGTAGCCTGGGTTTGTGACACCGCTGTCTACCAACCATATGATCTGAATTTAAACTATGACTTTTCTATTAAGTTTTCAGATATATAAGGAATGAAAAAAATATTGAGACAATCAAATACTGAGAAAACACAGGTGAAAAAGCAAGCATGTGTCTTGTAAGCTTTTCCCCTTTTCTTATATACTTGATGTTGATTACAGTATCTTCTAATCCATGCTGGCTGAAGCAACTGCTTTGAGACAGGGGGATGATGCAGTTATCTAAACTTGAAGCATCCCTGAGGTCCTAGCTGAGACTCAGCTTATATTCTTTCCTAAAATGTAAATAGGGATCTTAACGAACCAGGTCTCTGGGCTTGCATCAAGAATTCCCTCTCGTAAAAATAACTGGGCCATTTGTAGTTCATTGCAGCCAGATGCAGCTTGCTGCTGTCAAATTAATTAGTGGGAAATTAAAATTTGCAAACGTTTTCAACGATGAATATCAAACTAAAGTAAATATGGGGTTGGGGAGGTGCCTCGGTTGGTAAAATACTTGCCCTGCAGGCATGAGGGACTGAGTTCAGTTTCTAGTCTCGAACCCATGTACGAAGCCACTGTGGCTATGCCCACCTACAATCCCATTGCCAGGAAGATGGCAACAGGGTATCTGAAGTTCATTGGTAGCCAGTGGGGCTGAATCAGTGAGCTCCAGGTTCAGTGAGCGACAATGCAATGGGTGATAAAGGAAGGCACCTGGCACAGACACCATATTGAACACACACTAAATTAAACTAAGCAAACAAGTCTCAAATACTATCAAATTAAAAAAAAAGTATTCTGGAAGACACATGTCTAATTAAAATAACCCTCATGACATGGAACAAGCTTGCTTTATGTAATAGTTTTTCTAAGCAATTAAGAACGATTAACAAAAATCCTCTACATTCATTTAAATACAGCACCTTTGTATTACATTATCAATTATTTCATTAAAGCATACACAGCTATGGGGGCCAATATGTATAGAACATTGTGTAGGGTTGGCTTTCAGGAGTGACTTTGTCTTAGGATATCTGGGGGATGCTTGCCACAAGTGTGACTTGCAGTTTTCTAAAGTATTTACATGCTACAACCAACTGCTCACCAGACTCATGGCAGCAGACAGAGATCACTACCACCTACGCATCCTGCAAGGGATGCATGGGCCAATGTATGCCCACCAACTTGGGGTATTTTAGACTCATCTTATAAACATCAAGCATGAATAATTAAAAACAATAATCAAGAAAGCTCTGGGATATGTGCCCTGTGTACAACACAGTGTTGTGTGTGGTTCCCAATATGCAAGGGAAGGAGGTACACTCAGTGCCACCACCACCACGCAGCTGTGTTTGGAAGTTCAGGTAACTTGTTTTACTCACTAGTTCCCAAAGGGAGGAGAACTCTCCTTGTGATGGATCGGGCTCTCACTTTGACAGACTTGGGCATCTGATAAGAGGATGACTAGTGAAAGTCAGGTCTTTTAAACTGAGGTATCAACTCCTCTTATTCCATCATCCTTGAATAGACTAGACAGGCTGTCTGTCTTCCCTCTGTCTTCTGTTTGAGACTGGATATCCCAGGTATACCCTTTTTTTCACTTCACATTATCTGGTTAAATCACCTTGAGTTCATATTTACAATTCTCTTGCTGTCTTTTCATTTTCTCTCTCTGCATACACACCATAGTGTGTGAGCCCCCATGTCTGACAGTGAAAGCTAGCAGCCAGGCTGACAGTGGCCTGGGCCAGCAAGTCTCCACACAGGCAGTCAGAAGCCTGGCATCTCAAGGGTAGTGTAGTCTCTGGCCAAATTTAAAAGGCAGGACTTTTACTCGGGCAGTGGGTCTGTGTTTGGTCAAACATGTCATGCTGGGAACATGGAGGGTTTCTAAAGGCAGCAGAATCTCCCTGTTGGAGTTCTTTGTTTTTTTCCAAGGGTAAAATGGGTTTTGAAATTTCATACTGGGTCAGTTTCCCTCTTCCTATGTGTTTTCAGGGTGGATTTTTTTTTTGACACTGAGCCCAAGCAAGGAGAACAGGTGACAGGTGTAAGGTTGGGAACTAAAGAGATACCCAGTAAAATTTCAGGGTTAGGAACTGAGTTCAGAAATGCACTGAGGGGGAGAGAATGAGTCTTCTCCACATAGCTTTTGGGAACATAACTGCTCCATCACTGAAAGGTTGAAGGCCATAGGCACCTGGTGTGCTGGATTTGACTCAGAAACATGGGTGTGTATTCTGCATCCCCTCCCTCCATGTTGAGAGAGAAGTTGATTAGCAATAGCCCCATAGCAACAAATGCACCTAAGTTATAACTTCTGTCTTTTAACCACCCTAAGCATTATCAGGCTAAATCCCAGTCTCAACCTTAAAGCAGTGTTTCTCAACCTGTGGGTCATGACCCCTTTGGGGGGGGTTGAACAACACTTTTACAGAGGTTGCCTAAGACCAGCCATCAGAAAACACAGATATTTACATTACAATTCACAACAGTAGCAAAATTACAGCTATGAAGTAGCAACAAAAATAATTTTATGGTTGGGGGTCACCATAACATGAGGAACTGTATTAAAGGGTTGCAGAGCTAGGAAGGTTGAGAACCACTACCTGGAAGGAAGCACATTTCCAGGAGGATTGTTGATTGCAAGGCTAGGATATATGTAGAATGTATGTGTTACAAATAATGTACATAATATGTATATAATACATACATGCATATACGACATATGATCAAGCATTTTGTATATAATGAATGAAATTGATGTTTATGAAATTCAAAGTACTAATTAGATGAATGAATAGCTCCACCACACTGTAGATCCTGACTGATACATGGGAAAGTGTGATGAACACAAAGGGCATTCTTGGTATAATGATGATGATGATGATGATGATGATGATGATGATGATAACTTAAAAAATAACAGATTGTAACTGCAGTCTCATATGCTGAGATGATAGACAAAGCGTATGTGAGACTGGGGCATCTATGTCTCCATGTCTCCCCACAAATACATACTCACTACAAAGTACCAAAACAGCAGAGTGGGGCATGTCAGACCTCCCTTCAGAGTGCTAGAGCCTTAATGAGGATGGGAATGTGCATTGGCAACCTCAGAGCCTGCTCTGAGAAGAACAAATCAAAGCTTGGCTAACTGCCGTGTGGTCAGTGCTACTCTGTACATGTTCTCCCAAGGCTGGCCATCACATGCCGCCAAGGTAGCTTTCACAAGCCTGTGATGCCAGTGCCCAGCTGCCACACAAAACAGCCAGCAGTCAAGCTGAACCAGGAGGAGCGCAGCATCGTACCACTATTCTTATGCCAGATCCAAAGCCTGAATAGTGAATAGTGTTGAAGGAAAGTCCAAAGGTAGTCCACGAAACCTAGCTTGTTTTTATTTTTTGTCTAAAATTTCAAGAAAGAAAGACGAAAACCAAGGGCAAAGGACTTGTAGCTTCAATGCTGTTTGAGATAACGGCTTCTGAGCTTTGCTGTTGGAGCCCTTGCTGGAAGAGGGTGGACACTCACCTGAAGCTCAGAACTCATTGTGCTGTGGTATCTATGTTCTCCAGATTTTGAGAAGGAGCTCTGTGGTTTACTCACTAGTCATGTAATGTGTTTGGGGACCATACAGGTTAAGACTGCTATGACATCTACATGAATATGCACTATGGACACAGAAATAACGGTGTCATATGTCTAGAATGATAGCTGATACATTAGAGCATCTTTAAACTACAACACATTTTCTATTCAGCTAGAAATCACGTCAGCTCTCTTAGGAGAATAACTTTTAAATTGGATATAATCCTTTATCATTGTAGACATGTATAAAATTCTCAATAAAAAATGTAAGTTATATGGAGAAAAATGCTATATCAGACCAAAGTTTGGATTTTTTTTAAGAACACAATTAATATTTAAGGATTTTGTTCCTGTGATCCTTTAAAGTATTTATAAAGCAGATTCTAAAATATTTTAATTATTGGATAAAAATAAATAAGAATGAGATGTCATAAGAAGTACATATTTCAAAACAAAATGATTGACATCTTTAATAAATTCAGTGCTTTGGTTTTTTCATTTCTGCTTGGGTAGGAATATGTATGTAGATCTTTTTTAGTAAGCCATTGAAAAATCACTTTTGGAAGCAGGCGGGTTATAAATTATAAATGAGTAAAATAGAGCAGAATTCATGCCGACTTGTATCTGCCAGTTGGTATTAAAGGAAAGCAAATATCAGTATACTGAGAGTAGACTCTGCAGGGACAATAATAAAATTTTGCAGCTTCCTTTGTTATGTGTCATTCTATCTGGGTCACAGTAAAACAATGTGATCAGAAATATTCTGCCTATGGCAACATTAAAAAAAAAATCTCTTGGTTGCATTTTGCATGGAGAGGATAAGCCCCTGATATTAGACTACCCTGAGAAGACCCGAAGTTAACTCCAGGTGCAGGGCAGACCCTTTCTGTCCAGAGGTGGCTGGGTGATGAGGGGCCCACCATATGTAGCCCTCCTGAAACATAGGACAGACAGTTGTTAGATTTCATGACTGACATACTAAGAGGCATAATTTTTCATCTGAAAAAGGCATGTGAATTCACAAACCAGTGTCATATCCATAACTCATTAGCTCATCTGAGTAAAAGACTTACCATGATCTTCATGTTATAGAATCAGAATGCACTCAAGCTTTTGTAGGTGACATGGGGTGATGGAGTTAACCAGTCCCAGAGCCTGAGCTACAAGTGGCTTTCTGAGTCTACTGTACAATTGAAAAATCAAACAATGCTTATGTGCAAGTTACTAAGCTGGGAGCTAAGAACTCTGAAATAACTCAGGTAGGGTGGATATAGGACACTCAGGCTGTGCAAAGTGAATTCCTATGTTTAAGCATGGGAGAAAAAGAGATGTGTCACTATTAACACAACAGCCTGGTGTGATTCCAGTAGCAAATGAGAAATTGTGAATTCTTCATTGTTTGTAGGAGACCTGTGGTGCTGTGCTGATTACTTTTAACACAACCTAGAACCACTTAAAGTAGCCTTAATGAACTTGTTTAGATCACATTGGCCTATGGGTATGCCTGTTGGACATTGTCTTGATGTGGTAATTGATGTGGGCAGTGCTATTTCACTGGCCAGCCCCTGGCCTGTATAACATTAGAGAAAGCAGAAGCAAGGAAAGATCCATGATTTTTTGATTATTTGTTTTGTTTTTCTTTCCTTTCTGGACTATGGACATGATACATTGAATTCCTATGTTAACTTCCCCAAAATGATGGGCTGTATCCTGGACATATAAGCCCCACAAACCCTTCCTGGCCTTCATTGTCTCTCATCAGGGTATTTTATCACAGTAACAGAAATGCAACAAGAACAGGTAGAAAGCAAAGAAGAGTTTTTCGTTGTAGGATCAGTTATTATTTAAGCAGACATTATCAACAGACACCATGAGATTTCCCCAAAATGTCAGATAAAATCAGACCATGCAATGAAAACTTGGAAAATGAAGCTGTTAGATCCACAGAAAACATCATTCCTCTTCATGTGCCAGCCAGATAACAAGTATGCAAGACAAAAGATGACAAACATCATGAGATTCCACGAAATAAGCCACGGTACATCCTTTTAGCCAATGTCTTCTTTTGTGGATTTTAGAAGCAGTCTGAGACTGAACAATAAGCAAAATAGTTAACACCCTCCACATCCATGGTTCTCTGACATCTCTGTTCCTCTCTGGGACCTTGGGGTACCTACCCTACTGGAGGCCTATGACCAAAACTTTCCTTTGCTGAAGATGGACCGGGAAAATGTGTTACCCAAAGAGGACATACCAACAGACAATTCCCCCACAGCTAGTCAGGGTTAAACAACTATCATTTATCCGTCTGTTTAGATTCGTCATCTGTCTTTCTATCCATCTATCTTTTTCTCTGTACTCTACAAATTCAAGCAAGCATTCTAAAGAGACTTTTCCTCACACGTCCTTAATGGTCTTATTGTGGATTTTTACTATTGGTTTATCCTAAAGAACTTCCACCTCTTGAATTCAACTCCCTTTGTCTTCTAGGGCAAAATGATTGAGGCACAGAACCCAGATATCGAAGAGGTGACCTGACTTCCTATAGTCTAACACACACACATACACACACACACACACACACACACACACACACACACACACACACACACAAATGGATACAGGTTTCTCTTTTCTTGCCTCTTTTTCTTACTATCCACCTTCTAGAACACTTTAAATAATATAATTTTGGTCCCAGTTGGCCAATGAAGGAACATTATTAGATAAAACACATGTTCAAATGATTGGTGAATTTCTGGAAACCCAATGATAGATTCCAGATGGCAGCCCAAGGTTAGCATGAAGGTTTTATTCTACTCTCAGATTAGCATTATCAGAAGCTCATGGGAGCTTGCCCCAGGATATATCCCAGATACCAACTATGTCATTCATTGATGTCTTTCCCAACCTTACCACAGGAGACAGCCAGGTCTAGGACCAGCAGGTGTCCCGGCCTCTGTAAATCTCTTAGCCTTTGTCTTCCAAAGCCTCAGCTTCTAAAACCAGAGATGCTGGGGTGGGTCTCAGTGTGGAAAGGGATAAGGGCAGATCAGCAGGGAGGCTAGGGAGCTTCCTGACATGACTTTCACAGAAAAATAAAACTAGTGGAAGGTCTCAGAAAAATAATGGTGGCTTAGTGCACCAGCAGAGGCTAAATTCAGGGCCAAGGAGTTGAGGGTGGTACCAGTAAAGGGTATATTAACTGTTCAGAATTACTGGACCTCACAGTCCTATAGAGCTTGGAGAGGAGTACATGTGGTGCTGAGAGACAAGAGCCCCAAAGCTTAAGACTCTTTTCCAGCCTGAGGTAATCCCAATACTAACTATAGTCCTTCCCAGTGCTACAGAATTCATTACTCACATTCTCCAAAGTTGATTTAGATTTTACTAAACAATGTAACATATGGGATTTCTCTAGCCTGGGGGTATGCAAAATAAATGCATAGAGAAAGGAAACTGTTTGGAGACAGACTGATGACTGTAGGTAATCTAGGCCAGACTGAAGGTAAGGGGATTGACTGGGTGCAATCTGGAAGAAGTGGCAACAGGTCCAAGGACCCTCTATGCAGTGGTTCCCAACCTGTGGGTGGCGACCATCAGAAAACACATAATTCTGATTGTCTTAGGAACCCCCAAACATAAATTTATTTTGGTTGCTACTTCATAACTGTAATTTTGCTACTGAAAGGTGTCTTGGTTCCTATGTGTTTTCTGATGGTTGCAACCTACAGGTTGAGAACCGCTGCTCAAAGGTGTCTTGCAAAATGGAGCGAGTGGACAAGCAATGGTCAGCTTCAGCACTCGGATTAAACACAGATGATCAGACAAGCTCTAGGCACTTAGAAGCCTGGGATATGGTCTTCCATGTTCAGCGTGTGGAATGCCTGCCTGTTTCACGTTAAAGCTGTTCCTCTCCCCCCCGTACAGGGACCACAGTGCCCGCGCTGCTGAACAGCACTTCTAACCAGCTCTGCCTGCACTTCCAGTCAGACATCAGTGTTGCCGCTGCTGGCTTTCACCTGGAATACAAAAGTAAGATAAACTGTTGCTTCTGTCTGGCTCCGGGAGCATCCTCCCTAAAGGAACCAAACCTGCATGTGTTAAACAATGAAATGTTGCTGTGGTGAAGCTCATCTAATACTTACATATAAAATTGAGTTTTACTAAGCATAGGCTACATGAAGCCTAGGCTGCATTGAGCACATGCAGAAGTTAGTATCTGGAATAATGAGATGAACTGGCTGTGCTTTCAGGCTCTTTGCCTTAGGAAACACAGCCAGCCATTTGTAACATGACTGACTTTATGTGTGACAAAAGATACTCAGTCACATCCCAAAATATAGAGTATGGTCATCTCAGCAGATAATGTCCTGGGGCTTTCCTTACAGACTCTCAAAGGTGTTTAAACAAGAACTAGTGAGAGCAGGCATTTCAGAGCCCATGTTTATGGGTTATATTCATTTTAATTGGAAAGAGACACCACAGATGAGAGTTGAATTGTTATGAAAGTGGATGTGTGGCTGCATTAATGGTCTCATAACTGGGACAACAAAGGTCAAATCCACAAGCCCACTGCAGTCGTGGATACTGCCGGTAAACCTCGTAAAAGTGAAGCCTGAATTTTCCAGGGAAAGCGAGGTTTATCTGGGACGTGTTTTCAAGCTCTGAAATAGCTTGATGTTGGCATTATCTCCTCTAATAAGCGGTTGCAAGTGAGCAAATACGTGGGTTAGCGTCAATAAGTGATTTTTAAAATTGAGATAAACAGTTTGCTGGAGTGTAATGCATGTGTTTTCAAAAGGCCACATTCCAGCTGATGATAAATATTCATCACCAGCCACCAACCACAGGCCCCGTTCATAGTCTGCCTAAGCCTCCCCACTTATTACAGGCATTTGCATGCAAGTGTGTTCTAATTTATATGAATAGAACTACTCTAGTGACAGTGTAAAATGATCCTGTGAATGTTATTTATGTAGAATACTTCTGGAAAATTCTGCTACTTTGATACATTCTGCAAAGATTCCACAAATAGCAGTTGCAAGCCTCATTCATGACTGTGTTAACCAACCCATTAATATTTTTGCCCTGTTGGAACTCATCACTGTTCTTAGCCCTTGAGAAGTTATCTGACAGTTTCTGGCTTCCCCTTCTCTTTTTGGGGAAGGAGACGTTGGTAACACAATTAGCCTGTGATTATTGGGGATAATTATTTACTTTGCACATGTACTGTAGCTCTATTAACATAATTGTCTCCATCCCACAATATTCTTAGTCAGTATGAGTCTCTAATAGAGAGACTAATTTCGTTCCATCTCCTGTGGAAATGCAGCCTCTTCAAGAACCCAAGACCTTGTGCAAGAATCCAAGACCATAATTAAGTAATGTGTTTGCTTATCATTGGACCAAACATGATGCTACATTTGGACTTGGGCTACTCTAGGTGGCTGTCTTTGTGGCTGGTGCTGTTTTGAAAACTCACATCATTTATGCACTCAAGGGAATTCGGCCCATTGCTCTAATTTTTCCTACCTGTTGTAAATGGGTATTATAAAGAATTCATTGAGTTAGCTTTACCGCTCTGAAGACTATTGACCTAAGTTGCCAATTATCTCTAATATTTTAATATATCAATCTATTTAGGCATGCACTCTAAGATGCATATTTCCAAATCTCTGTAAAAGTCTCTAGATTCATGTTTTTAGTAAAATGTGCATCTGTAAGTTTAAAAGAAGAAAGCAACTCCTAGAGCATATGCCAAGCAATCTTTTTGAGCTGCTGTCTGTCCTCAGGCAGTGCTGTATTTTTGAGATGAAAAAAAATAAAAGCAGAAAACCTGTCACCACAATGATGACCAAGTATACAGAAGCACAGTGAGCACTTTGCCAGGAATACTGTTTACTAAGCTCCTCGGGCCAGGAGCCCCAACTGCCACTGGGAAGGGATGTCACAGATGTCCCTATTTAGTAATGTTCACATCATACACAAGCCCAAGTCTAAAGTGAGGAGGACCAAGATGCCTGTTGAGACCGAAACCTGAACCACAGTACCTGCTCCATACCTGCCTCCAGATAGGACTCCTCAGTGTTTGTGTGAATGAAGACCAGGCCTCCTTAATCCAAAGGGACACCGCAGAATTCTCAAACCCAAACCACTTGCATCTGAAGGGGTGGCACATGTAGTTCCAAGAGTGCATGGTTTGACATGCATGATCCAGAGCATCTGAGTGTGTGTAACGTAGGGAGCACATGCACATGGATGTACAGCATCTCTGAGGACTTGAGTTTCTAAGAGTGAAGAATCTGGGAGCCACAAGGCACTTTTTACCTGCTTTTCTCCAAAGTGGTGCACTAGGGGCTTCTGTGCTACCCCACCAAAGACAGCCTGTGGTGAGAAGGTCAGACCTCCTGTCTTTGTCCCTGAGACAATGGAGACTCGGACCCAGCCTTCAGTGGTTTGCTTGGGTGAAACCAACCTGTTTCCCCAGGCTCTACCTCTCCTGTGTCTGTAGCAGACAGTGTCTGTCCCTCCTGTCCCCTTGAGGGAGTGTGTCCATCAGAATTCAGGTCACCCAGGTACCTCAGTGTTGCTATGGATTCAGAAAAGTTTTTGTCTTATACTTCAACTTTTGATTGTTAAAGTAAAAGGGGTGTTTTCTTTTTCAGATTTCTACAGCTCAAATGGATGGGATTTCTAAATTGTTCTCAGTCAAGGGGTATTTGTGATTTAGATATTTTTAAATTGCTGAGGTTTTGCTTTTTGTTTTTATGTTTTTAACTATACTTGGGAGCTCTAAGGGCTTAAATTGCTCTAGGTCAAAAAAGTTAGGTGAATGTTCCCAGGGAAGCCTTAAAGTTCTTCAAAAGGCCTTAAATTTTTTGAAGTAAAGTAATAAGCCTTTTAGCAGGATGGTATCATAATTGAATATTGACAAATTGACAACCTGGGTTAACTCCCTGATTATAATAATCCTTATAAATATATGTAAATTATAAGCATACTTTAGTGACAGTCTCATATTAGTGATACTCATGAGCATCCTGATGTCATTGGTGGGCCTGATTAAGTACCCATGAAATGGGAGCTTGGACAAGAACCTCACTGTATGCCAGCACATTAGAGAGCTCTTTGTGTCCCCAGTGATGAGTTCTGCACCCCCTCCCCACAGAGAGGCTGTCAATAAGCACCTGCTCACAGTGTGGTAAACTGACCTTATACCTGCCCATCTTACCTCTCAGAGATTTATCTCTATTTAACCATTCACTGGTTTATACGGTTTTCTGTGACAATTGTCACTACCCACAATTTCCCTACAACCTTCTTTGAGTCTTCCTCTATCTCTACCAGAAATGCTTTCCTGAATCTCAGTCAATCATTAAGCCTCCCCCATTGTATCTTAACTGAATTGAGTAATGTAAATTTTTAAGTAATGTAAATTCTGGCTTCTTCCTCATATCCCAGAGAATTTCAGAGAAGCTTCTAAGAATGTGAGGTCTACCAGATAATCATAGGCTTCTGATACTTTTTGTATGTGTTACATGCAGCCCAAAGGATTGCTGCAAAAAATTAAAGTTTGTTCCTACCTGTGATCTTTGAACATTTAAAAAACATGCAGTTCAATGCAAAAGGACCATCTAAAACAGTTCCCCAGCTGCTCTTCTGAGCAAAGAGACTGGGGTTTTCCACACTGTCCTGCACTAGGCTTTGAGAATCTCGGGTCTCAGCAGATTTGAAAAGAGCAAGATGTGTGGTTATATTGTGTTCCCCAATATATTGTGCACCCTAATAAACTTATCTGGGGTCAGAGAACAGAACACCCACTAGGTATAGAGGCCAGAAAATGGTGGCACACACACTTTTAATCCTAGCTTTCTGAAGGCAGAGATCCATTTGGATTTCTGTGAGTTCAAGGCCACACTGGAAACAGCCAGGCATGGTGACATATGCCTTTAATCCCAGGAAGTGATGGCAGGAAGCAGAAAGGCATATAAGGTGTGAGGAGCAGGAACTAGAGCTGGTTAAGCTTTTAGCTTTTAGCAGCAGTTCAGCTGAGGTCCATTTGGATGAGGACTCAGAGGCTTCCAGTTTGAGGAAACAGGATCAGCTGAGGAATTGGCAAGGTGAGGTTGGCTGTGACTTGTTCTGCTTCTCTGATCTTCCAGCTTTAACCCCAATATCTGGCTCTGGGTGTGATTTTATTAATAAGACCTTTTAAGATTCATGTTACAAAGGGGCAGGATAGATTTTAGGAAACTGAGCCCTCCTCCTAAACATCTGTGGACAGTCACATGCTGGCCCAGATATAGTTCCTTACATTCTTGCTAGGTGGACCCTGAGTACTGCTTACAGAATCTGTCAGCTCCAGGATAAAATCCGCTCCTTTCTCCTCTGCTCTTGCCTCAGAGCTTACCCACAGGAGGAGGGGCCTTTCTGGACATGAACAGGTGAACAGGTTCTTGTGACTCATCAGACACCAACTTTTATTTGACCATTTTTCATCTGGAACAGCCTCTACAGAGCATACTCCATTCCTTCTTTCACCTCTCCTGGGAGATGGTGGCTACCCTGGCCGTCCCATTCTTCCCCTTGTTGTACACACTCACCTCTATCACCTGTTATGTGCACACATCTTCATTGTCTGCCATTGTTATTTCAGCTCCATAGAGAGTGGCAGGACAGATATATATATATATATATGACCCCTATTTCTGTCACATTTAGGTTCCTAAACCTCTTCAATGGCTCCTGACTCTCAGGCATCTTGAAATCATACAACAAGTTTCTGGGGTGAAGAATGATATATACTTCAGGCTGAAATAAAAGTAAACACATGAACAGACACATGCCACAACACCTTCTTTTTTAAAAATCTGTAGAACCCAGTGAATGGCATCGACTGCTGGTTTGTTTTCATATAAGTTATTATCACATAATGATGTCTAGTTGTGGTAAATGCTGCAAAAGACATCAAGGGACACACTTTGGTAAGATTTTGTTCCTAATATTCTATTTTAAGTGAAATCTCACATAATTATTTTAAAATGCAAGTGAGTTTGGGGGTTTACACATGTAGGAACTGCTGTGGGTCTCCTGTTAGTGCACAGGAGGCATGGAGTAGCTGAAACTTTATTTATCAAGGATTTACCCTATTCTTGGGGGGCTCTCAGTATGGTGGTTAATCTTGGCTGTCAGCTTCGTGAGATCCATAATTGTTTGGACCATGGGCCTTTAGGTATGTCTGTGGGGAGTTATTGTAATGAAGTAATTGAGGTGGGTAGATGACACCATTCACTGTTGATGACATCAGTCCTTGGAATAGAATCTTCTACTGCATAAAAATAAGGAAGGGAGCTGAGCACCAGCATCCGTCTCTTACCTCACTCAATGTCACTGCGTGACCAATGGGTCTACTGAGTAGTGGGGATTTCAGTCAAATCTAAATGTCTTATAGTGGCTTGCTTTTACTTAAATAGATGGAGAAGACTTGTGAATATAGTTTCATTCTGGTTACATTAAGCCTATCTCTCAAAACAAAAAGAAAAAAGATTCATTTTTTTAAAATTTATTCTTTGAGAATTTCATTAATGAACACAACCCCTCCCTGCTTCATGTCCCTTTTTTTTCACTATTCCCAATATTGAATGCATCAATCCGCTGACACCTTGTAAGTCTGAGAGAAGAAGGGCAGAGCGTACTTTTGAGATTCTCAGCTTTTGGATAGTTGACTTATGAGCTATTTCAGTGCCCGCTGCCATGCTTGACTTCCCCATGTGATTGTGATGGACTCTGACCCCTTCAAAACCGTAAATCCAAATAAACCCTTCCTTCTATTAGTGGCTTTGGTCACAGTGTTTTATCACAGCAATAGAAAAGTGACTAATGCAATATACTAACCAAAGAGCTAATAAATAAAAGCATCAGGCATGTCAAACATTATAAGACACTAAAACAAAATAAATGTATTAGAATTCTGGATAGATTTTTTGCAAGAAGATATTATTTTAATGAATTACCTTACTTCACTCAGTGTCACTGCCTGACCAATGGGTCTACTGAGTAGTGGGGATTTCAGTCAAATCTAAATGTCTTATAGTTGTTTACTTTTACTTAAATAGATGGAGAAGACTTATGAATATAGTTTCATTCTGTTTACATTAAGCCCATCTCTCAAATGTCTACATTGTACTTGATTTTTCCTCCTATTAATATAACACACTCTAGAAGCCTCAACAAAAACTTGTTACGGCTGTGGTTTCAGACAAAGCCTGGGCCTCTTGTTCAGAATCCCTGACACTGCAGTAAGTGCACACGTGGGTAGATTTATTTTTGTGTAATTGAGGAAAAGTTCAAGTGTGGTGTTTGACATTTAACAACCCTAGCTGAGTCTAATGGTCTGACTGTTCTGAACCAGCTGTCGCTCTAGTAAACTTAAGTGGAGCAATTCCGGAATTTGTGATGGATATAGCTCCGTGGTAAAGACAGCTGGCGAGGCTGCATTTTTAGCAGTCTTCCCCTTTCGTGCAAAAGTGTGACAAATTTAACCAGCACACCCACCTAGTGGCCCTGTGGAAAGTAGGAAAGTAGGATGCTTCCCTTTCTGCTGTAAAGTAGGGACATGTTCAGATGTATGTCTTTGCGGCTGCAAAGCTGTTTATTTTGGTTCATTTGTTAAAGTATTGTTTGCCACTAAAGAACACCTGGTTTCATAACATTGGCTCTTTAATCATAAAACACAGAAGTGGATTATCTAGCAGGAAAAGTAATGATGGAGATTCTTTAGGCCAAATTTATCACCTATTAAATGGCAAATGTGGACTACCCTGCCCCAGGTAGTGTGCTTCGTGACAGATGTGTGCTAATTGTTTACACGAATGTTGGTCACTGTGACACAGCATCACAGGCTGGAGCTCGGACAACCTAAGTATAATTCTCACAATCCTGGAGCTGGAAATCCAAGGTCAAGGCATTGGTAGAGTCTTCTGATGAGGACCCACATGTTGGGTTTGTAGGTTCTGCACAGGGCTCTTACTCTGCATTTCCTTCCTACAATAGCATCCGTTGTGAGGATCAATATCATTCTTACCCAACTCTAGTCCCCTTCTAAAGGGCCCAATTTTAAATCACATTGGATTTTAAAATGTCAGCATGTGAGTGTTAGAAGGATAAACATTTGTCCCATAACCATAGGAAACAAGAGGAAAAGAAGGAGGAAAAGAAAGAGGAGGAACAAGGGGAGGCAGAAGAGGAGACTATATTGTTTTCATAGGTTCTTAGTCTAAAACTGAGGAAGTTGATGGAACATCAATTGTAAATTCAACATGAAAGTAGGAGTGTGCTATGGGGCTTGGCGACTCATTATTTACTGCAGCTTGGCTTTGGGTGTAGACAAACATCACCTGGATAAATCACTATCTAAGGATCCATAGATGAGGCTATTGGGCCAACCAGTGCTTCACAAGTGCTGTGCAGAACATGCCCTCCCTGTGTTGTTTGTGGTGTTGCACAAACCACACCTGTCCTGAGATCAAGCAAACCTTGGAAACCCAGGCTTGAATAAGGTGGAAAATGGCCTGTCTGTGAAGGATTGCTCTATGTCATTAAAATGCTAAACCTCTAAACCTGTAAGTCACCCTTAATTAAATGTGTTTCCTTGTAAGAGTTGACATGGTCATGGTGTCTCTTTCCAGCAATAGAAACCCTAACTAAGGTAGAGATATCACTGATTATCAGCAAAACTTCTGTTTTAGAATGTACAAAGCTGACATAACTTCAATGATAAGAATTTTTCAACAGCTGTGGTAATGTGTACCTGACATCCTAGCATTTGGGAGGCTGAGACAAGAGGATTAGAGTTCCAGTTATTGAAACTGCCTCAAAAAAATTATAATCAACTAGTAAATTGGAGTTCATATTTACTTGTACTATACAGAAGAACTGTTCTTTAGTTATAGATGTTCTACTTTTTACAAAAGTGTTAAATCCCACGAGCTTTTGTCAACTGGATGTATTGTCAATCTAAAATGCATGTGATACCTCTGACCTAGTACCAGTTGCCCATCCTTCTGATCTACTAGCAGCTAGAGGCTGTGCAGCTTTACAAAAAAAATTGTCTTACCTTATATCACCAGCCCTGGGAAAAGATCAAAAAGAAAAATTCACAATGTGGTTCCTACTCAATGCACATTGATTACCACCTCATAAAGCTAAAAGTCCCTTTGTTGAAACACTGTCAAGAGAGACCATTTGTATTTACAGCACAACATCATTGACATTGTCTTTTTTTCTTTTCTTTCTTTTTTTTTTTTTTTTTGGTTTTTTGAGACAGGGTTTCTCTGTGTAGTTTTTGGTGCCCGTCCTGGATCTTGCTCTATAGACCTGGTTGGCCTCAAACTCACAGAAATGCCTGGCTCTACCTCCTGAGTGCTGGGATCAAATGTGTGCACCACCACCACCCAGCTGATATTTTCTTTTTTCTTTTTCTTTTCAAAATTAAAAGATAGCCTTTTGTGTCCACATAGTGTAATGATGATCTACCCACATATTGAAATGATGTGTACATGCATAAATGTTTATGTTCTAGTTAGCTTTAATTCTCAATTTGACATAGCTTAGGGTCATCTGAGAGGAAAAAGTCTGTGGAGGAATTGCCTAGGTCAGATTGTCCTGTGGACAAGTCCGTGGGGATTGTCTTGGTTGTTCATTGGTGTTGGATGGCCCAGCCCACTGTGAGCAGCACCATTCCCTGGGCAGGTGGTCCTGGACTCTACAAGAATGCTAGCCAAGCATGAGCCCATATGAACCTGCAAGCAGCACTTCTCCATGGTTTCTGCTTCAATTTCCTGCTTTAGTTCTTTACCCTCACTCCCCTCAATGACAAACTGTAATCTAGAAGTATAAGCCAAACAGTTCACTTTCTCTCTAAGTTGCCTTGGTCTAAGGGTTTTATCACAGCAATAGAATAAAACTGGAAAATTGTACTTTGCATTCCCTCTGCTAAATACTCCAACTCTGAGTCTCTCCATGTAGATCTACTTCCCATGGTTTTTGCTGTTGTTGTTATTATTAGTGTTATTGTTGTTTTAAGCTCTTCAATCAGAGCAACATGTTCATGTTAACTTGTGAATTGTGAAGACTCTAGGCTACACCATCAGCAGTGGGAGCAATGCTCAATTGAGAAAAATCCTTTGAATTCATCTGGGTGTACACCTTCTGCAGAGTTTCTGGTTATCCTATGTAGCTGGAGTTTTCTCCATTCCTGCTCAGGCCTACAGGCACTCAGACCCAAATAAACACACAGATGCTTATATTAATTAAAACTGTTTGGCCTAATGGCTCAGGCTTCTTGCTAACTAGATCTTACACTTAAATTAACCCATAATCCTTATTTATGTTTACCCACGTGGATTGGTACCTTTTCCCAGTTCTGCTTTCACACCTTGCTTCCTCCGTGTCTGGCTGGCGACTCCTGACTCAGCCTTCCTGTTCCCTGAATTTTTCTTTCTCTTTGTCCCACCTATACTTCCTGCCTGGCTACTGGCCAACCAGCATTTTATTTATTAACCAATCAGAGAAACAGATTCACAGCATACAGAGCGATATCCACAGCAATCCTCCACTGTTTGATTTAAAAGCATGTGGCTGTCATGTGTTGTCCATAATTTTCACTTCTGAGATTCAAGTAAACTCACTCTGGATTATTTCTGCTGGTTTTTGAGCAGTCACAGTGTACTCTGGAGACCTGATGGGCTATCTGCTCACCTCTGGCACACAACATTCACACTTTATGATCAGCAGTAGGTCAAGCCATTAAACTCTACTTTTGGTCAAATTAGGACACTTATCTTTTTAATGGCTTTGTTTCATGGTCTTTGCTTCTACAGGCTAGATTCATGGGAGTTAAAAACTTCCTTCCTACATTCTAAATCAAATTGAAACTTTATGTATTAGCACATTTTCAAAGTCCACATTTTAACATCAGAGTGAAGAGAAAATATATTCATGGATAATAAATTATAAAACATCATAATGTGTTAGCCACCCCCATACATACAAATGGTCACATGTTCTTCAGATTTGTGAAAACAATCCTCACCTGGTCTTCAAGCAGATCAAGGAACCTGGCTGTGCATGGACCACCTTTTAATGAAATCCCTCATTAGGTGTTCCACATCATCATGTATGATGTTAGTTCAGAGTACACCATGATTAGATAGGGATAGAAACTCTGTCAAAAATCTTGCAAATAATTTTCCAGTCTCTTCTTCCTAGACATTGCTGCCTCTGAAACATTAGTGGAGAATTTTCCTATCAATTTGTTATATTTAAATTTATCAACTTTAAAAAAAATTATGTTGTATTTATCTGGTTTTGAGACAGAGTGCCATTATATAGCCTAGTGGCCTCAAATACTCAATACCTCTGCCTCATCTTCCTGAGTTCTGGGCTTCCAGGCATGTTCCAACACCATGCCCCATTTAACCAGTCTGTAGGTTGTCCTTTCCATGTTTTTGGAGCTTCCTAGACATATGTTTGTCTTGATGAGAAACTCATATGTATGGCTTTCCACCACCCCTGCGATGCATCTACTCAAAGCTTAATGTGAGATACAGTCCAGTCACCTCTGGCAAATATTTCTCTCCCAACTCAGTGTGCAAGACAGTTTTGGTAAAGAGTGTCCTCCCTCACCTGAGGTAGACTGATACACTCATGCTGGCCTAGACTCATCACTGCATACCACCCTGCTTGATGCTTGTCACACCGCTTTTATTTCATATTTTGATTATTAATTATATATTTTTTAAAAATATCCAGATAAATGAGAGAACTGAAAACCACCCCTACATACGCTGAGAGTTTACATTCTTAGTTTCTAACATACATAACTGCGTGGGAGGTGCTGAGATGGAGGAAAAGCACGGTGGTGCTTCTTTCTGCATTTCAAATATCATGATATCTTTGTGGAACATTCTCAGTCTCACCATATTACTCCCTGACAAAAATGAGGTCTTGGTGTGTTGTTATTAATTAGAAAACACATGCTACATTTCCTGTGGTGATAGATATCGATATTACCTTTTTCAGAGGATGAATTCAATTACAGTATAGAATTTAAAGAATGAGAAAATGAAACCCAATTAATATGCAATAACTGCATATAAATCAACATATAATAAAAATACATTAAAAAGGAAAAACACATTATACAGCATGCAGAAGGGAGGCAACTCAGCTATTGATGTCTGGTATTACTCCTTACCATTTTAGTCTCAATAAATATTTACCAATTTAATCTCAGTAAATTTTCCTTTTTGATTTTGAACATTCTGCTATTGAAAACTTAGTTCTTAGCCGGGCGGTGGTGGCGCACGCCTTTAATCCCAGCACTCAGGAGGCAGAGCCAGGTGGATCTCTGTGAGTTCGAGGCCAGCCTGGGCTACCAAGTGAGTCCCAGGAAAGGCACAAAGCTACACAGGGAAACCCTGTCTCGAAAAACCAAAAAAAAAAAAAAAAAAAAAAAAAAAGAAAACTTAGTTCTTGGCCCTGTCTTTTGAAAACCTGAATTGTTCCAAAGTGATGCCGTTGTCAAATGATCATAAATTATACTTCATAGTGTTCCAAACTTTAATTAAGTATTTTTCAATAATATTTTATTATATTTTTAGTGAAATTTTAAAAATGAAGCTACATACACGGCGGGGGGGGGGGGGGGAGAAAGACAGAGAGAAAATGATCTTGCTAATAATCTTTAGTGTATGGATTTTAAATATAGCTGTGATATCCTGTGTAATTGTCTTTTTATATTTGGCAGTTTTATCTTCTATGAAAAACCTTAAATGGCTTAAAATCTGTGTTAGAAATACAACATATTGCAGCTTAACGCAAATTGTGTTTTATACTTAAAAACAGCTATTTAGGGAAAAATCTAACTTGGGAAATTTTTGTGACATATCTCATAGCTACTGCTTCTCTCATATGGAATGGCTGCACGCCGTGGTGTGAAGTGTTTTAACAAGTTCATGGACCAGCCCAAACTCAACAGCAGGGGCTCAGGTGGACATTCCCACTAGGAAGGAAAGGGGCACTGATCTCTGGATGGTCTAGGATGCATGGCTTGCAGCCTCAGATTCACAGAGAGGAGGAAACATGCTGGCACCTTGTGGAAGCCACGGGCAAAGGCTACACCATCTCCTTGTGTGGCTAGATTAGCAAAGACTTCTCTTAAGTTTTTGAGTGGGATCAGCTGGAAGGCTCTCTGGGGGATTAGAGTGGGGAGCATCAGTCTCAGTGGCTATGCTATAAACACATACAGTACTTTCTTTGATGGTGTCTGCTTTTTCCAAGAGTTTGGTGTCTAGAGTTGGGGTCCAGCCCCTGTGCCCATGTGAGTGAGCCCTGGGTAGAGGCAGACATGTGTTACCATTGAAGTTGCCCTTCGAATTCATCAAATTCATCATTGCCTTGTTATTGTTTGTATATTTATGTGCATGAAGTCCTAAGGGATGATGCAGCATAGCTGGCACAGAGTGGGTAGCTCTGCATGTGGAGCTGTCAGTAGGTATGCTCACAGTAGCTAAAATTTAAAATGGTCTTTCAATAAAAAATACAAAGCCAGATATTGGGGTAAATGCTTAAAGATCAGAGAAAGGAGCAAGCTACTGTCATGTCTTACCTCTAGGACTCCTCATCCTGAAAAGCCTTCAGTTCCTGTCTCCTCATGCCGTATATACCTTTCTCCACCCAGCCATCACTTCCTTCTTAGTGCTAGAATTAAAGGCCTGTGTGCCTCCCAAGATCTCAAGTGATGGAATTAAAGGTTTGTGCCAGCACTGCCTGGCTCTGTTTCTCTCCTAGATTGAGTCAGTCTCATGTAGTCCAGGGTGGCTTTGAACTCACAGAGATCCAGACGCATCTCTGCCTCCCGAGTGCTAGGATTAAAGGTATGTGCCACCACTGCCTGGCTTCTATGTTTAATCTAGTAGCTTGTTCTGTTCTCTGATCTTCAGGCAGATTTTATTAGGGTACACAATATATCACCACAGCTCACCATGAAGGGAAACTCAAGGATGGGATGACCCTGCTGGACCAAGGCTGTCTGATTCTAAATTAACTAGTGCCCCCACCACCCAAGACTCCTTCCTATGTGACATGATGTGTTCCTGTCATGTTCCAAAACATGAGCAAGAGTCCACGATTACAGGGAGACTCACCACCTGGAGAAGCTCTTCTCCTCTTACATGGAACACTGGAAGAATGGAAGCCAGCTTGCATCTATAGACAGCTCTGGGCTGTGAAAACAGAGTCTTAATTAAATTAACACAGTTACCATCATCTATGCTGCACACGATCTATCGTCAGAATGTACCAATCTTACAACACTCAAATCTTTTTGGAGAAAAAAACTGCATGTTTTATTCTATGAAATACCATTCTTGTATTTTTTTTTCACTTTTAAGAATGTTATGGCTGTTAAATAAGAGTTAATTGTTCTGATATTTTGGTCTGGATTCAAATAGTATATGATAAATTTCTATTGCAATCTGTGAGTACCTGGAATGAAGGGAATTATAAGGAATATATAGTCCTTAAATTATATATTATAATATATTTATTATTATGTTGTTATTATTATATATTTTATACTTATAATTATAAGGAATATATTCGAAGGAAAGACCCAGATTACAAAATTCTATGGCTGTAATTATTGGTCCTGTTTACCCAAGATTGGACTTGGTTCCTGTTTCTGGGGGTGGGAAGCAGGGGAAGGGGAGAATGAATGTGTTCTTATATGTCTTTTCCTAGAGAGTAGGAATTCCCAGATTTCCAGACTTGTAAAGTCTCCTCAGAAGGCCCGAGAGATGATAAGAGAACACCACTGCAGGCTTTTCCTGCAACAGGAAAAGGTCACTTAGTTGCATCTGTATTGAAATTGGGATGCTAAATGTAGCTAAATGTGGAACTGACCTTTTTTTTTTTTTCATCTAAGAAAAACCTGGATCTCTTACAGGATGTAAATGAATCAGGGTACTATGTAAAAATCAGCTTGAGACTTAGATTTAAAGTTATGTAAGGCCCTCTGGTCAAACAGCAGGAAGTGCAGAACCCTGTGCTTGTCTCTACGGGAAGTGATGGAAAGCAAAGCTTCCACTGTTGATGACAGAAGTGTTGTTGGCATTCCCTGACCCCTGCCTCTGTCTTTGTGTCCTTCTAGCTGTGGGTCTGGCTGCGTGCCAGGAACCCGTTCTCCCGAGCAATGGCATCAAGATAGGAGACCGGTATATGGTGAACGATGTGCTCTCCTTCCAGTGCGAGCCCGGGTACACCTTGCAGGTAGGCCCCCTTGGGGTTGTGAGGGAGGCTCAGCATGGTCGTCTTTAGTGTTCATACCCAACGTTCAGGCTCCAGGTCATGTCCAGGCAGCCAGTTTGCTTTGTTCTCCTTGTTGTGAAAGAGCTATCATTGCAGATTATAAACCCACCATCACCAGAGTCAGTTGAAGCACCTCAACAGCCCTCACCATTGTATTTTTCACAATGATTTTATTTCAGAGTTGGGTGTTCTTCCCATAGTCATGCAGAGAAACACTAAAGAACAAGGCAGTATCAGCATATCTATAAACCCCTACCTGGCTCCCAGTGATGGGATATGCTGCTATGCTTTGAGCATTAGCATCAGCCCATTTGCGTTTCCCATGATTCCATTCAGTATATTACTACCAGATACCCAAGTTATTCCCGACAAAAGAACCATTCAATGACTTTCAAGAAATGCTATAGACAAATTTTGTTATAAATTTTTAGGTTTTTTTAAACAAAATCATGTAGACATTTCCATAAACACATTATACTTTTTTTTTTTTTTTTGGTTTTTCGAGACAGGGTTTCTCTGCATAGCTTTGCGCCTTTCCTGGAACTCACTTGGTAGCCCAGGCTGGCCTCGAACTCACAGAGATCCGCCTGGCTCTGCCTCCCGAGTGCTGGGATTAAAGGTGTGCGCCACCACCGCCCGGCATTATAAATGGACAAACAGCAAGATGAATGCGTTTTCTGTTGTGTTTCCTGTTCTAACCATGTATTACAGAAAGCAGTAGTCATGACTGATCCTATTCATGTTTGTACTCTTCATACAATTCATATGTTGAGTAATTTCTCACATTTGTTGTAACATTGAATTCGATGTCTTCTTAAAGGTGTGTCTCTGAGATAAGCTCTGCACCTAACTTCATTAAACAGATTGAGTGAGAAGGAAGAGGTGGGATAATATGCAGTGAAATAATACCACTATGTACAATTAATCTCTCTACATGTATTGGGTAAACATCTATATCAAGTACCAGTAGACAGCACCTAGCAAATACTAGGTCAGAATATAAGAACTCACATCAGTCCCCACAAACCACATGACATGAGCTATGAGCTCTATGATTGGAGAAAATGTCTATTAAATCCCCAGCATGCTTCAGTACATGGAAAGTGTAGATGTTAGTAGTATAAAAAAATGTTGTTATATACGCAAATAACTACATATAGTTACTTTCATTGAACTCAGACTGTAGTCCACAGTCCTTGGATCTTGCCTGGTGCAGCATTAACCATATGGACTCTGCACACCCACATTGAGGATTGTAGAAATTGAGTTTCCCCCATAAAGTTATGTAGCTCTGTGACAGAAACAGGTGCTTAATCAGGCATGGGGAGACTAATCAGGGTGGTTCTTCGAGACAAGCATTGTACTTGCTCTTAATACAGCAGAGATAATTCTGTGTCCTGTATCATGAGCTCCACATGTAGAGCCTCCTGGTCTACTTCCACGTGCTTTTTGTGTCATCTTTTTTCTATTGGCTTTTGTTATAACAATAGATACAGCCTACTTTTCTCCTGTGAGCTATACATTTCTGCACTGTGTCCTCTTCTGATGTCCATGCTCCTCTGGGTTGAAGATAGACTCTTGCAGCTTCTGTTACCTTCCCCTTCAAAGTGATAGTTTAAGACCTTGAAGAGCAAATCCTCTTTCAAACAGAGATTTCCTATAACATGGAGTTGATCATCTTCCTAGATTTACTAGCCTATGAACACACATCAGATTGCTTCCTAGCCCTGCTCACCAAATGTTAGCCAAGCCATTGTCTTTACTGCGAACAGTACTGAGCCCAGAGTTTGGGGGATGGGGTGGCAGAGAAATTTGTTAATATCCATAAGAACAGAAATGGATGCTGAGCTGCTTTTATTGCTAACACAATTTGACTAACACACTAATTACTTCGCACACACAGATCACACACTGTCCTGCAAAGCTCTGCTCCTGATGTAGTTGTCACAGAGACACCTATGACACAGAGTGAAACTGGTAGACATTCACAGTTGTGCTGCCAATAAATCCTGAATATCTGAGTGACCTCTGAGACCAACACAACATAAATGTGTTTTCATGCTCTTTTAAAACATAAAAATCCAAAAATTACTCTTTGGGTAAAATCTTGAAGATAAAATCTCCAGTATCCAATTTTGTATTTGATCTATTATACAAATTTTGTTTGAAATCACTCATCCACAATGTTTATGGTACTGTCCATAGCAGAATATGTTCTAGATTTGAAATAAGTGACCATTTTACTGGCAATCTTCAATAAATGTCTTTAAAGGCTTTTGCACTTTATACTTAACCATAATTCAGGAAGAAATATATTAAATGTAATTTAATGGGCCACAGAACATATAAACACATTCACTTTAGCATCAGACTGTCTTATTGAAAAACATACTTTTCAGCTGAATGTGCTAGTGCATGCTTTTAATCCTAACACTTTGAGAGACCAAGGCAAAGGAATTGTGAGTTTGAGGCCGGGGGGGGGGGGGGGGGTAACAGAACAGAACCTTGACTCAAAACCAAGCATTGTAGTAAAGACAATGGCTTAGCATCCATTTGATGACCAGATGTAAGAAGTAAACATATTCTTCCTTTAGAACTATTTTTAAAATGCCAGGAAGAATGAGAAAAGAAATTAGTTTTGTGGCAGAATAATTAGCTTTGGAAATCAACCACCTTATCTTTATTGACCATAAATGCAAGTTTATGCCTCCCTGGACTCCAGTACAGTTTTCCTCAGTCACCTCAGCGCCACTCGTAGGTGGTAGATAAAATGTACAAGGTGAGGAGAGATGCCAGAGATGGTCACTGAGTCACAGGAAAGAAAAGTAAGAACACCTCTAAGGGGTCATCTAGAGTAGTGGGTCTCAACCTGTAGGTCTCGACCCCTTTGAGGTCAAAGACCCTTTCACAGGGATCACCTAAGGCCATCTGCTTACCAGATATTACATTATGATTCATAATAGTAGAAAAATATAGTTATGAAGTAGCAACAAAAATAATTTTGTGGCTCAGGGTCACCACACTATGAGGAATTGTATCAAAGGGTCTCAGCATTATGAAGGTTGAGAACCAGTGATCTGGAGCCTTCTGTTATAGTCCAGAGAGTTCAGCACAGAGCATCCTCACAAATCTCTCTACTGTTGTTTGGATCTTTAGAAGAGAAAGTTCAAGTTTTGAAAATGGAAGGTGTACTGGTGCTGTTTGGGGGATCGCAAGACCGTGAGTTGTGAGAATTCATTTCAGGACAGACAAGTAGCAGCCATGAGTCTACTGATCTGCCTGTTACACTGCAAAGGTAGACTGACAGTGAACATGTGTGGCTTGCAGAAAGTCAGGAAAGTTGCCCCCAAATGGGCTGGCAGCAAATTCTAGCACATCACCCTATCTCTTCATCCCATTTGTCAACAATCACTCTCACCTCTCAAGCCAAATGCTGTGATGTTGCTCTTGCTGGGGTCATAAGACAACCTTTGCCTGGTTCTGCTTGTCCCTCTTGGGCATGGTAAAGAGTCAACGGAAATGTCGCCTTTTTAGACAGTCAAGAGTTTGTTAATGAAAAGGATCATGTTTGTGTTTACTGATTGATTGATATTTCCAAATGGAACTCATTAACAATAGTCAGATTCACGGTTTTTAAAGATCCACAGAAAGGTGCCCATATTGTTCATCTCTAAACACTGTGCTACAGTTAAGAAAAAAGCTTGGTGGTTTTCTTTTCAACAGGGCCGCTCACATATATCCTGCATGCCGGGAACTGTCCGTCGATGGAATTATCCTTCCCCCTTGTGCATTGGTAAGTACATCTTACAATACCCTTGCTGAGTGATCCTCATTCAACCAGCTTGCTTCCACCTTTGCCCTTCCAGGTCCCACTCAAAGCACACACTGTCCCTCTCAAAGCACACATTATTAAAGAGCACAGTCACATGGGGTAAAGTCACAGGAATGCCATGAGCACCTCCGTGGGGAATTCAGAAGTTCAGCTTTTGGGGGGACTTTGGATCAGTGTACACATGGAAGCTCTGAGTCTCCCAGCTCAAGGTGCCAAACAGTTCAAATCCATGCCAAAATCCCCATTTATTAATGTATGAAGGAAGTTGGTAACAACTCTGACAGGCTGAGTGGTGTTCTGAACATGCTGTTAGCCTCGGGAAAAGCATGTTTGCAGAAGCAAAGCTCTCAGAATTACAAGCAAATCATTGAATCTCTAGAAACTGGCATGTTTGTATTCCACATTAAAGGGCCCAGTGATGGACAAACCACTGCCTATTGAGTGCGAAGAATCTATGCCCGAGGCCCAAGGCATCCCAGTGCAAGTCACAAGGTATCCAGCTCCTTACCAGAGCCATAGCATTAGCTTCCCCAGAGTTTGTAGGTGACATCACCACACTGCAGACATCACCAGTGCCTATCTCCTTTTCTTGACCTTATCCTAGAGACTGTGCTCACCCTTCCCACCAGCCCTACCTCCTCTAGTCAACTGGCATGACAGAGCCTGTGGCCAACAACAAATCCAGCAACACTGAGCTTGTCATTATATAAAATGTTCTTAAGTTGTTTATCATGCATTTTTTAAACATGACTTTTGATATGTTTTTCCACACATCACAGTCAGATAGTATGGAGGGGAATCGGGTGCTTTTGAGTTGGGGTAAACCTTAACATTACCTGTCAATTCCTACTCTCAGTCTCTGGCCCTTGTGCCTGGGCTAGCTATCTCTTCATGTGGTTTAATACCATTAATATCATTTACATTATCCTCCCACAGCCCAGAGGACTTTAACAACAGGCATGCCTGGTTCATCACCCAGTTTAACAGCCTGGCATTCCAGAATAAGGGCTGTATCAATAGCTGTCTAAGAACCTGGCTTGCTGCGGCAGAGGCTCTCTGACTCTGTAGGGTCCTCCCACACTGGGATCGGCTGTTGTCACATTCAGATCTCTGATGGCCACATCCCATTCAGGCAGTCCCTATTGTCTGAGACTGCTTCAAGAGAAAGGGCCATCTATGTCCACAAATCAAGCAACTTCCAAGGTTGTGGCATATTATCCTCTGGGCTGGTCCCAGTTTCAGGATTTACTCTGTTGACCGTGATCATATAGTGTGTTGGTCCACGAGGTCAACATGATGATAACTGTTGTATGCTTCACTGGCATCCTGATTTCCCTGCTTCCCAAACAAATGTTAGCTATGCAATGATTTTGAAGAATACACAGTTTAACTGGCTTGACTGCATACAGAGGATAATGTATGGCCCCAAATATGGTGAGCAAACAGAACTCCATGCTCTATAGTGGCCTTGCTCAGGAAATAATTCCCATCTGTATTCACCATCATTTTCTCTTTCAAGGGAGCATTCTTCCTCAGAAGCCAGTATTTTATTTGTGACACACAAACATAAATTTCTCTATTAACATACCTTCCACACAAAAAGCTCCTTTGTAAAGCAGAGGCCTGTATTCCAGCCTTGGCCTAGAAGAAGAAGCTGAAGGATGGCAAGGAGCCTGTGGATTCTCTACACAGACCACTCATCTTCCTGTGAATTACCATTTTCCACATTAAGAAATTTCAATTCTTTCAGCTCTAAAGTGGAATTGACTCCCAGCATACATATTCAGATTGTATTTACATTACATACATTACATTGTGTTTGCTCTGTGCTTTATAAGAAATTGTTTTATTTGAATTTGAATAACTAACTTACATTAGCAAGACATATAACTTTTACATGTCCTCTAATGAGTTTTTATATTAGCAAATACTAAAGTTACATCAACTTTTACATTTTTTAGCAAGGCATGCAGAGAGATCTCCCATTGTCAAAACTCACACATGACTGCAATGAACCTTGAAGACAGACATAAGAAATCAAAGCATTTTGTAGCTGTTAAATTCAGAGTTATCTGAGCTGAGGAAGTCAGGAGCTGGAGTCTGTAGAGAGATAATATTTTACTCACTGGCTTCCTAGAAGCCTCATGTCCTAATTCCTTATAATCGCAGAACTAATGGAGTCAAGGTACATAAGCCACTTTCTCGCTGAGCACCAGGCTCTGTTCTCAGAGCTTAACTAATGCTGACTGTTTTTAATATCCCATCAAGCCCTGGAGGGGCAGGCAGCTTGCCAGGGCCCCCCAGCAGAGTTAGAGTTCATACTGGGGCAGGTGGGACTGGAGACTTCTTGCACTGTGGGGTTCTCAAGATTATGTGACCTGTATCATAAAATAAAAATTCGTCTATTGGTTCCAGAACATGAAAAACCTGCACAAAATATATAAATCCAGAAAAAACTCTAAGTCCCTGATATTCTGTAGCAAGGATCACCTGTCCTTTTGAACGCAGCATTTGCTGGTAGGTCTCCACATAGGCTGCTTACTGAGCAGGAGATGGCATGAGTGAGGGCTGAGCAGGAGAGGGTCGGGGCAAAGGGGTTCACAGAAACTCTAAGAAGTAGCTTCTGTCTGGCCATTAGGGAGCATAGCAAGCCTGGGACTGGAGAGATGGCTCAGTGGTTAAGAGCATATCAGCTACATACATGTTACACAGACATTTATACTGCCAAAATACCCATATGCATAAAACATTTTTAAAACACAGCATGGTGGCAATGGGGTTCTCTGGGTATCTCAAAGCAAGGTAGATGTGGTCACACCTTTAGGGAGTTCTGTTTTGAGACACATCAGCTCGTTCTTTGTATATGTACAAGGCTGGCCTGTGCTGGTAGCTCTTACATCACAAAGAAGTCATCCTGTGCCTGGTATCTAGATGTTTGTGGGATCCAGCACACTGTCCCTGCCCTGTGTTCAGGATGGATAACAACATTGAGGATGGCACCTGTAACTCCAGCCTTGTGCCAGCTCCTGCTCATGATAACTATGCCAATCTTCCTCTGAAGGGGTGGAGACTCTATAACAGATGTCCATATTTCATGACACTAGATTTTTTTTAAGTCATACTTGAAACTAGAAGGGCCTTCTTAGAAATGTAACTGTTATTGGACACTCATCTTCCTGACTTTGTAGCCATTTCTTATTTTCTATTTGTCCTCCCTGTGGATGGACACCATATCCACCCTCCTTCCAGCTAGAGGGTCCTACATGGAGAGGTGCTTTGGTTTAGCCCCCATACTGGCATGTCTTCAGCCCAGTGCAGGCTCAGACACCACACCCAAGCAGCCTGCATTTCGCACATGATTCTCATCTGCTGACAGCTCCCTGCTGGGCTACTCTCTAAGCCACAGGCATGCCAATTTCATCTGCACTGGTGTCTAGAATCATAACTCAGAGCAGAAGAAGATACCTTTAAATTTTCAAGGTTATTTCTTGAATATACAGAATGTTTAAACCTGGGTTACAATGGCCAGTCTTGAGCAACTAACCACAGTCACCAGGGTCGGCTTTTACATATTTCCTTACATGAAATTTGCCCTTGTTGGGTAAAGTTATCTAACCTTGATGATTGAAAATAATTTGAAAATTAAAAGACCCTCCAGTACATGCTCAGGGCTTTCTGGCAGAGGCTTTTGAAAACATGAACTGAGTGCTTAGAATAAGAGAAATTTTTTCACATTGTCCTCTCGACACGAAATGACATCATTTGCCTCATTAGTTGAAAATACATGAAATTGTGTTTTTAACCCGTCACAAATGGTCAACCCCTAGGGTTCCTGGTGAACCAGCCTTGTGGCTAATGTAAACAGATGTTTACATTGTTATAAAATCAGCTGTGTTTCTTTTACTGGCAAACATCAGACACAGTAGCACAGCATGTGCATAATTACAATACAGAGACTTTCCATCTTCATGACATGGAATTTCCTGAGAGAAGTGGTTGCAGAGAGCTACATTCTCCAAATGAATGGACTCTGAGTACCAGGGCTACAAAAGGACACTGGGACCCCAGAACCAGACAGAGCTGGAGCATCCTGGAGAAGAGAAGGGTTTTCCCAGTTGTGAACCTTCAGGCTAATGTCTTATTCCATGGACATGATCCATCTGTCATGGGGTGATGGGGGGTGGAAATCATCTGAATAACAGTCTTTATGACTGCTGTGGAGCTTCAGGGATCGTACCCATTTGTTTCCACACAGTAGGTTGTAGCTTGAGTTTTCCTGCCTGGCCCACAGTCAGGACAAATCTCTTTCACCTGCCAGTCCCCCAGCCACTCAGACCCGACCAAGTAAACACAGAGACTTATGTTGCTTTCAAACTGTATGGCCGTGGCAGGCTTCTTGCTAACTGTTCTTATAGCTTAAATTAATCCATTTCCTTTAATCTATACCTTGCCACATGGCTCGTGGCTCACCGGCGGCATCTTCACATGCTGGTTGTCATCGTGGCGGCTGGCAGTGTCTCTCTGACTCAGCCTTCCACTTCCCAGCTTTATTCTCCTCCTTGCCCCGCCTATACTTCCTGCCTAGCCAACGGCCAATCAGTATTTTATTGATTAATTAGCAACACATTTGCCATACATCCCACAGCAGTAGGAGCACAAGTGAACAATCAATGGACAGATAGCAGTACTACCACAAACAACTGCTAAAAAGCCAAAGTCGACTTTATGACTGTTTGAAATACACTGTTAAACCAGCTGACCTTTGCTAAGGGCCTATAGTGCCAGAAGGCAAGTGGAGAAGAATCTTTATTCCCAAGTATCCCACAGAGCAGAGGGAAGGTGGGCCCCTGGGTTACTAGCATCCATGCTCTGCATGACAGACTATTCCTAGGTACCACCCTGTGGGCTTTCTCTTTTCTAGTGTGGTCCATTCAACTGTGTTAGGTTAGGGATCCTTGCTGAACACAAAACTCTAGGAGACTCCTGTCATCTTCCGTTTAACAGCTACCTGTGGAGGGACGCTGACTAGCATGAGTGGAGTGATCCTGAGCCCAGGGTTCCCAGGCTCGTACCCCAACAACTTGGACTGCACCTGGAAGATATCGCTGCCCATTGGCTATGGTGAGTGAACTGGGAATCATTCCACCCAGCGGAGTCTCCCCAAGTGACTGATGTGTGACCATCCATTGTCCTAACTGTGTCTTTCATTGAAAGTAGATTACAGATTTAAGTACAGCTTTGACAGAATAGCATTGAGAGCATGAAGTTATTCTACAACATCCATTCAGCCATGTGGTTCTCTTCAAGGCAAATTTAATTAGCTGAATGATGCCATGACACACCATCCCTAAGTCTCTAGTCTCTTCATTCATGTCTCTGCCTATTCTTGTCTACTTCTGACATTCAGGAGTAGTGACTCTGTGGAAATTTTTTTAGGGATTCCATATTAGGACACATACTAGATGCAATATAACACATAAATTTGGAAATATATCATCTTATGAACTTTTTAATTATATATTATGTTGGTTATTATTTGTGAAATTTTAAGATGTATTTAGCTATTGACTTTCACGTTATCTGCTTTAGAAAATTTGTAACTTTGTTACAAACACTTAAAATCTTATTTTGCCTTGACTTCAGAAGGACATGATCTTTGTACAAGTCCCCGATTTTCTTCCATGCTACTCTTCACCTACCATGTGTTCTCACTATAGCCACTTTATGGGCTTCTAGCTCCTCTCTTCCCTCTAAAGCCACACTGTAGGTGCACCAAGGGAGGGACTCGGTGGCAGTCCTAGGTAGTAGTAACTGGACACCTAGATACCAAACACTTGATATATCAATGAGGCATGACCAACAGCTATATATAAATCATTGTTCTAGAAGGTCATGTGATGTAGGATGTCCTTCTGTACACTGTGAATATGTGTTATTCTCATTGGTTGATAAATAAAGCTACTTTGGCCTACGGCAAGGCAGGATAGAGCCAGGCAGGAAATCCAAGCAGAGATATAGGTCTGGGAGATACCAGTCAGCCACCCAAGGAACAATATGCCAACAGACTGGCAATGCCAGGGCCATGTGGCAATACATAGATAAATCGAAATGGGTCAATTTAAGTTGTAAGAGTTAGTTAATAATAAGCCTGAGCCATCAGCCAAGCATTTATAATTAATATAAGTCTTTGTGCTATAATTTGGGTAGTGGCTGCAGGATATTTGATAGTTGCTGGCAGGACAGAAACTTCTGCCTATGATCATGGCATTTTCAAAGCATTTCTCTTGAATAGCTATGCCCCATGACAGTAGCATGCAGAGAGAAAGCTGTAGAGAGGACATAACTGGCCCACTTCCTCATAAGAGAACACTGGGACCATGTAGTGGGATGAAGGCCCTGCCTGGCTTGGCCAGGTATATGACAAGAGATGTTGTCAGCCAACATTTGCTCAGTTAGACATGGTAAGTAGAGGGCTTACCAGGGCAGCCCAAGAGGGCCAGCACATGGAGTCTTGACCCAGTAGTTTTTAGAAGCCATAAAGAAGTCATATGGGAAAGGACAAGGTGGAGGACAAAGCCCATGGCAAAGAGTTGAGTGACTTTTCCTTGGAAGACATAACTCTATAGGGCACTGATGGTAGATCAAAGAATCAGTTCCACTCAGTTCTAACAGTGAATCAGAGAGTTGTTGAGTTCACTTTGGGGAGTATGATTGAAGAGTTACTTACAGATGCATAAATGTCTCAGTGTAATTACTTCACCCAAAATCCCACCACAGCAAGGACAGCAGCTCTTGAGGGCTGCATCCTTGGAGCTCCCTGTACAACTTACAAACAGCTTAGTCACTTGGAGGCCTCCTGTCCACAGCAGTTCTTACTGCTTATATATAATCTTGTGAAGGATCCCTGTGAATCTTGTAATTTCAGGAACTTCCTGAAACTTCTGAGTTTTATTGATTTCCAGAGCCATGTAAATTCCATTTCCTTCAAGAGTTTCAAACAGCTTTGCACCTCCCTCCAGCAAGATGTGCTTTGAGTTAGAGAACAACTATCTACCCCTTCCTCTGGGCCTTATATCTTTTTGTTCCTTTCTGGGCATCTTTCTCTGAGCTTTGAGTAAGAAGATTGGATGATATAGATGCCTGATTATCAGGCTGCTATATCACATCATTTAGTCTCAGAAATTTGAACAGGTGTGTCTAGCACATCTTTTCTTACATGAAAGAGTCCCCTTGCATAAATAATTGAAGCTGACAGCATAGTAAACTTGTGTGCAAACACAAATGATTAGAAGGCAACTTGATAGACTAATCACATCTGTTTAATTGAACAATAGCAATTGCTTCTGCACTGAAGCCTATTTCCTCCCAGGCTTGACTTACAGTACCAGAACCAAATCCCCTCCTATGGATCAGACCTTCAATCCGATTGGAAAGCAATTGATATCCATGACAGTTGTGCCATGAATGCACCAGAAGCCAGGCCTTGACTTACAGTGTGTTGCTGCTGTAGCGTGCAGTCTTATAACCAAGCGGGACAGTTAGTGAGACTTCTCCCTCAGCATCTCATGTGTCACTTTGCAGCATTGTGAAAGCTAGCCAGCAAGGAGAGAGTTTCCAGGTAAGTCACACTCTGATGTCCATATGTCCTGAAGCTAAACTATGCAAGGGTCTTCAGCAACACCAACTTCTCATCTAATTCTGGCATGCAACTAGCAGTAATGGCAACAGCTTTGTGGCTTATGAGGCCTTATGGGTCTCCTTGGCCAAAAACATATAGGTAGATAGCCCTACGCTAACACTAGGATTTTCATTCAACAATCATGGTTTCTTGGAGTGCCTTGTCTTACCTGCAGTTTCTTCATTTAAACTCCTTAGCAGTTCTTTCCCATTCTTCAAGATACTTTTATAAACCTGTGAGAAACTCAAAGGTTAGCATTATGTCAGAGACTTTTTACTTGTCTATCTTTCATGGCGGCCTAGACTAAGCATCAAGGATCATTTAAATGGTCTCTGTCTCAGTAGCCACTGTCTTCACATTTGGGGGCTATTTTCTTCCTTTTCACTGATTTCAGCCTCTGTGTGTACTGCCTTGGTGAAATGGAATCTACTTAGAATCTACTTAGACTCTCTAGGTCTGTTTTCTAGAATACATCTAACGGTGCAGTTAAGAGAAATGTAATACAGCTAGTCTATTGTTTTTTTGTTTTGTTGTTTTTTCTTTCTGTTTTATCATGTTCCTTTTCTTTATAAACCACTGTACTATGATCTCACAAAACGATATCCTAAATTATAAAATGCTTGGACCATCTGGTACCATGAGGAAAGTATAAAGGGTCTTTTAGATGGTTTGCTACACACATAGCAGATAAGTTAATACTCATAAATTCCATCCGCTGGAAATGAGGACTTTGCTGCAAAGTCAGGACCACATTACTACTTAAAGCTTCATCAGAGTTGGAAGGCAAATCCTTTGTGCAGTGGACTCCACACTGGCACTTGATCTTCAAAGCATAACTACCACCAGATGAAAGTGTGCTGTGTAAATTTCAGCAGAGATGGAGTCTTCGATTGCCTTTCTTGCTATATTCATAGAGTTTTAGAATATTCTGTGAGATAATAAAAGGATGACTAGGCTGCATTTGTTCTAATCCCTTCAGTTGGGCTCTGTAATGTCAAACTGGAAGAAGTTTGTTAGAAATTAGATAGCAATACAATCCCACTTTAAGCCAGATTAAAGCCAAGCTCAGTTTCATTTGCTGATAGGCATTAGGTAATGTGATGTGTGGCTGGATTCTTTATCCCTCTTAAAATGGTAATTTTGCTCACAATACTATAATTGTCATGATCCTACTTCCTTTTCAAGTTTAATTCCATGGGAGTAAGAAAGCCTCCTTTTCTCCACCCTCTACTATTTAGATGTTGGCTGTCTTCCATGTGGTTGGCTTTTGGTATGGCTATCGTCTTTGAATTTCCTCTGAATTGTTGTAAGCCAGAACAGTAGATCAGGCATCCCTTACCTGCCTCCTAATAAGATAATGTGTATTCACCAAGATGATGTAAGATGAAGCCACCACTTACTTGAAAATTTTCAAATGTTGGCTTTCTAATTGGAGTTATTTCTTCCTCTTCTAACTTTTGTCCCTCCAGCCTCTTTCTAAAGTTTCATGTCTGCTACCTCTCTCATTCTTCCTCTTTTGAACCAAGTTGAATGAATTCAATGCAAACTAGTTTTCTCTAAGAAGTAGCAGAATGCACTTGATTCATGAGGTGATTAGCTATGGTCTAGTTTATGTCACGATAATCCACAGGAAGCAAGGACTGTGTCAATCTGGGCTGAATGTAAACCTCACTGTGACCTTCCTGGTGTGACAGTGGGCATAGCACCTGATACTGCTGAGCCTCTGTGCTTCACCTCTAAAATTACAGTGGCAGCAAGCATCACCCCACTTATTGATTTGGGGATAGAGGCTGGCAAATGGGATTCTGACAGGGTAGTTGGCCTTCTGCTAAGCCAACTAGAAGGACAATAGTTTGATGGGTATCCCTCCTGCAAGTTTTCCTTGTAAGACTTTAAATTTACGAAATCATTTTGTCCTTTCTTCCCCACAACTCCTTCCTTAGCTCTTCTTTGTAGTTCTTCACTCACCTGACATTTTTATAACCCCCTTCCTTGGATATCTGCTATTTTCTCTGTTTCTGCTCTTAGCTAGGATAGCTCATGTAAGCACTGGATTTAATTTTTTAACATATTATGTTCGATGAAAATTCACTCTTTACCATCAAAATCAGGAGGGACTAGGATGTAACTCAATGACAGAACACTGGTCTAGCATGTAGGAGACCCTGGGTTTGCTCTTGAGAACCACCTTAGGGGAACAGGGGAAAAACAATGAGAAAGTAGTTTTTATTGTATTATTAATATCCATAGTTTAGACTCCATTGCCAAGCTCATTCATGGATTTATTCAAAGACTAATGTCATTGGGCTTCTGTTTTAAATTTTCAAACAAATTAAAACTAGTTTAGAGACAGCATTCAAACATCCAAAGGCCATGCACCACAGAAAAGGCTCTAAACTGTCTTGATTTGGGCTTTCTTCTACATTACTGACCATAGCTTGTCCACACAAATCAATGAGAACAATATTCTGGTTCACGGAGCTGAGCCAGTCTTTTGTATCTTGATCTTAGCCTTGATTCTGAGAGTCACATTGACCTTTATCAGACTGGGTTTCTTGAGAGCCTCTGTAACTTGCTTTGCATGTAATACAATTAAATATAATCCCTGCTTATCTAAAACATCTTTTATGTAATAGTATAATAACCCAGTTAATATAAAAATGAACCTCTAAAAACTCATTACATTCATTTTTGTGTGTGTGTTTTTTGTATCTATGTACGTGTATGCTCACATGCCACTACATATGTGTGGAGGTCAGAGGTCAGTTTATAGGAGCTGGTTCTCTCCTTCCATGTGGATCTCAGGGATTGATTATATGTCATCAGGCTTAGAAACAAGTACTGTTACTTAATGGTTCGTCTTGAAGACCCTAGAATATGTTATAAAGTTTGTTTTGTATTTTTAATTTAGTATTGACTACTTTGATTAAAATCATGATTAACATGTGAATGGTATCATGTATGATGCCAGCCTTCTGTTTGGGTTATAATCATTGTTGTAGTGACACGTCCTTAAATTACTATTCTAAAAATGATATCTGTGCCTCTCTGTGATATGGTGCTGGCAGTACTCATATTTCACAGAAATTGACTTGTGAGTATGAATTTTGCAGACAAAGATCACACAGAGTTAAGCTAAGCCAAGGTGTTCTTCAAAGATACAGTATTTCCTCCACCATGCCCCTCTTTTTTAATAGAATGAAGTGATAATTCCTTTGGTCAGCCATGATCTTGGATACATTTTCCTGAACTTTCTGAAGATTTCATGTTTTCTCATAGGTGCGCATATCCAGTTTCTGAATTTCTCAACTGAAGCCAACCATGACTACCTGGAGATCCAAAATGGACCTTACCACAGCAGTCCAATGATGGGCCAGTTCAGTGGCCCTGACCTGCCTGCATCACTGCTGAGCACTACACATGAAACCCTCATCCGCTTCTATAGTGACCACTCACAGAACCGACAAGGATTTAAACTCAGTTACCAAGGTAAGCATTGAGACAAATGGCTCTGCAGATGCTCCTTATGCTGCATTTAATCTTAAATATCCCTGATTGGTTAAAGTCTTGTGTAGCCAAATGGACTCCCAAAACATGTCGGCCTCTGACTTGTGGAATTGTGACAGTCCTGGAACATGGGGCTAAGAACACAGAGGAAAAGCTGAGCCAGGTAAAGACCTCATCTAGACCCCACCTTCAGCCTAATCTCCTCTCCTCTTTCTACCCTTTCATCATCATACACCTCCAGTCACAAGGCCTTCTCTTCGGTCACTTGTCCCTTATAGCCTTTGTCCCTTTAGGACATGGACTGGACCAGAAGAGTCAGCTGGTATCAGAGGTAAGAATGGCAGCCACTGGCACTTGTACGTTCTCTCGGCTCAGCATCATGTCCTTTCCCCTGTTTGAATGTTGTTTGAGACACATCAGTATCTTAGTCATTGCTCCATTGCTGCAAAGAGACACTATGACAAAGGCAACTCATAAAATAAAGCATTTAATTAGGGCTGGCTTCTAGTTTCAGAGGTTTATCATCAGGGCACAAAGCATGTTGGTACACAGGCAGACATAGTGCTGTATGAGAAATAGCCGAGAGGCCTACATCCTGATTTACAGGAAACAGGAAGAGAGAGAATGCAGTTGGGCCTGGCATGAGCTTTTGAAATCTCGAAGCCTGCCCCTAGTGACACACTTCCTACAACAAGGCCGTAGGTACTACAACAGGGCTGTACCTCCTGATCCTTATAAGCCTTCCAAACAGCTCTACTCCCTGGTGGCTAAACATTCAAATATATGAGCCTAGAGGACCCAGGTTCAGCTCCAAGCACAGTCACTGCAGCTCACATCTTTAATGCCCTCTTCTGGCCTCCTCAAGCACTTATGATACACAAACACGCAGGCAAGCAAACCAATCATACACATAAAGAATAAATAAACCCCTTAAAAATCTATTTTCTTTTTTTAGAATTTATGGCCAGGGAGGCATGTGTGCTGCAGCACAGACATGGAGGATAAAGGATGACTTGGAGGAGTCATTTTTCCCCTTCACTGTGTAGGTTTCCCAGTTAGAATTCAGGTTACAAGCTGCAGCAGCAGCAAGTGCCTTTACATAAGGAGCCATTTTTTTTTCATGTCACTGACTCCCACTTTGAAACAGAATCTCAGTATACAGACTGAGCTGGCCTTGAACTTGGAGAGATCTACCTGCCTTTGCCTTCTAAGTGCTGGCATGATCAAAGTTGTATGCCACCATGCCTAGTCCCCTTTTTAAAACAGATCATATGATTACTCCGTATTGATTGGATCCTAGAAAGTGATTTGACCATCAGGATTTACACAGAACATACATTTGACCATGAGTTTCCCTCCTGAAAAATATAAAACTAAAGAGATGTGGGGACTGCCCACCAAAAGAGAATCATTAAAAAGAGTTTAAACTCATGTTTAAAGTTCTTCTATAAGGTGTTGATATGCAAAACATTTCTGACTAAAGGCTTACCTCTTCTGCCACTCTGTGCTGTTGAAAAGAAGCCTTCTAAAAACACTAACAGTTTTCCTTTCTAAAGGACAGGGTCACAGTACTGAAGACGAATGGCCCCTTTCCTGGGCTGACAGACCCTTTCAGTGTGGGCAACATCTGCATGAACTCTTTTAAGCTAGAGTAAATCTTGGTGTTAATTTGCATGATTTTAATATCTGAGCCAATAAGGAAACTATTACATAGTTATATTTCAAACCATTGGCCAACTCCAGCAGATGCAGCACTTTTGAGGTATCTCTTTGCTTGTGTCCCCTGATTGTGTATTCAACATTTCAATTTCCTTCCAATACAGAGTCCCACCTCAGTATTGCCTTCCAACTACTTTATCTCATGTAATCTTATTGTTTGCTTTTTTATAACTTTTATTTTTTTATAATTTCCAGGTCTCTAATAATTATCTTAATCCAAGCTGAATGACTTGTAAACAGTTGACCCCAGGAGAAGTCTGTGTAGGAATCACCTAGACAAGGGGTCACATGTTGTATGGTTTACGATTTTAGTAATTATCGATGTTGATGTCTGCAATTAGATGTCAACAGTTCAAGAGATACCCATGGGTCAAATTTCCCTTCTTCTTGCACATTAAAATCTGGAAGTATCTCCATGGGAAAGATACTGGGGTTCAGGTAAGGCTCTCCACTTTTTAGTGGAGGCAGGCCAGCAGGCAGGCTGTGACTTCCTGTACCTGTGCTCAGTGATATCACCTGCTTAACCTTCTAGAAACTGGACCTGTGAATACTCTTGAAGGAGAACCATCTAGGCATCTAGTTGGCTGAGCAAATATGTTATCCACTTGACACTTGGCTTTTAAATATTCACATTAAAGATGTCACTAAACAGCATAATTTATTATAATTCATTTTTCATAACTAGAAAGCATGGAAATCAGTTATATAATGAAGAATGACAGCATGAACTTGAGACACACTCATTTCTCATAGACTGTCATATTTAACAGGGATGGTGATACGATGGTTTACCAGTGTTTGTCATTGTATAAAGTGTAGAAATTGGCAAACAGACACTGACAATGATTTGTTAGATGCAGAGGCACCCATAGTTTCTACACAAGATTTATAAGCTTTGGGTACAATCAATAACTCCAAAGAAGATACGTATATCATGAGGACAGGCCTTGTCATTCACAGTGATGTCTGCTGTGCGTATCTTATTCCTCAGTTTTGTCTCATATTCTTGGCTTGCTTAAAGGTCAAAAAATGCTGCTGCTGGTTAGAGCCGTCTTGAAGTTAAATGACTTAGAAAAAGGACTTTGCTAAGTAACATGAAATGTTTGCGTCCCATTTCTAAGTGAAGCATTGGGAAGGATGAGGGTATGTGGCTGTTTGTCACTGAGCTAGGTATCAATTCAAAAGTGAAAGAGACATTAGAACAATCACTGCTGGTCCCATTGGCTGTCATGGAAAGCACTTATAAAGCACCGAGACTCAGGGTAGATGTGGCTAATATCTGTTGTTCAGTGTCGCACACAAGATGAGGCTGGGTATTGCACCCAGTATCTTCCTTCCTTTTTTTTATATATATATATCTCATAATGTGTGTGTATGTATATATGCTAAATAGACCATGGGATATGGAAGATCTGCTTGTTTATAATTACAATTATAATTATAATTACAATGAGAATGCTTTGAGTTTTCTGTGTGAGTTAACTTTATGAGTATGGAGGGTACACTTTGCAGTGACCAATTAAACAGCCTCTCTGTACAATGTGGATTGAAGAGATTGTTGTGGTACACAAACATACTAACTGTTCCTATGGACAGAGCTGTCATTTACAAAGGACATTGATGTATTTCTGAAACTCAGTCCATTTCTACCACTGCAATATTGTGAACAACTTGGAGTTCCCTGGGGAAAAGGTAGACAGGGACTTATCCTGTTCCCTTTCACCTAAATGCCTGATAAGTCTTGCTCTCAGTGTGAGGCTCTTGACTGAAGAAGAATGCTCCCAACTGAGGGCAACAAATGGTTGCATCCTTCCCTTCTCTTATAGGGCATCTTTCATTGTGCTGGAAGAAGTTCCCACTAAAGTAGAAATTCCCTTCACTCTAGACTAGACTCTTAGAGAGGAGAGCCCAGTGTTCAAGGAAACTCCCTGTGGCTCTTCTGAAGGAAAAGGGACCATTTCTTTCACCTTTCTTCATCCCCCCCCTTGTTACTTCTGGAGTAAAGGTCCTTTGGGTCAACATAGGAGACGTTATTTTAATGCCATGAAGGTTGTTCACTTATCCTTTGGTGAATCAAAACATGAGACACTATCATGGTCCAGGCTGTGGAAAGCTATTTAGTTAAAGATGCCTCAGCCAAGGCCTCAGGCAATGTCTGGATTGGGTTGTAACTGTGTAGTAATCTGATTGATTTCATCAGTAGATAGATATTGGTACTAGAGGTCACATAACCAGTGGGATAGCTCACTTAGCAAGTATTCCTGAGATCCATGATGGTTACAGAGGGAGGGTGTAAGCCATCGGGTCTTCGAGAACAGCCAGCTTGGATAACTTTCATGCTTGTGTGTGCCTAACTGAGAAATTGTGTGGGCCACCATCTGTAGCTTAGATGCTATTAAGGAAAAGAAAAACCTCTTTTTCCAACTATTATAATAGCCTGCGGCTGTTAGTGTAGAATCGTGAGTTTCAAGCTGAAAGGCCACTTTAATTCCCCAATTCAAGCCTGTCACAGAGGCTGATTATGTGGGTAGAAATGGCTGCTGCCTTCAGCCCAGCTTTATCCATCCCTAAAGAAAACCCAATTATAGCTCTTTAATTATCCAGCAGGCTTTACAACAAAATTAATAAAGTGCGTATGCATGTATGCGAGTGTGTGTGTGTGTGTGTGTGTGTGTGTGTGTGTTCACTAGGGATATATGTTAACCATGACCTTGTTTATTTTGCTCCCCTGTGAGTGATGCTTGTATGTTGAGCCTCCGAGGCACCACTAAACCCTGAATGACGCTCCCAATGAAGTCTGGGTTAGCTTGCTTGCAGGTAGTCTCATTCACTTCTCCTTTTCTGAGAATGGGCAATCAGCTTTCATTTTGCTTTTTTCCTTGGGGGTGTTACTAGCAATCTTACTGACTCAATTGAAGGGTGCATTTTTCCCCTCATCATTTTCATTGTGTCCAAAGTAAAGCAGAGTCAGGGCAGGTAAAAAGTGTATTGAAAAAGAAGCTTTGTCCTTAGTTGGCAGGGCATGGAATTTCTCTTCTTTTGGAGAGTATGCATCTACAGCGTCATTTGAGGATCAAGCAACATTGTAAAGGTGAATGGCAGCCACAGTGGGATACAGAACGCTGGTTCTCAGGCAAAGGCTACATCTGCAGCCTTCAGCATGGGGAGGCCCTTGAGAGGCAGAGGTGGCCCTGTGGTTTGTGGCTTGCAGAGCTGTCTCAGGAGAGACACTGTGGAGTAAGGGATTGAGGATTCCAGGTATGGGTGTGGGGGATTGCAGATCAGGTCTCCTTCTGGGGTTCCTAGTCTCATGAGTATTTCCAGTGGGAACATACAAAAGCTTTAGGTCCATTTTGTCAGAGTTTAAAAGAAAAAAAATCTCAGGTCAGGCAAGCTGTAAATCTCAGCAGCTGTCTGGCAGAGGCAGAGGGGGTAGAGTGAGGGGGCATGCCTTTTAAGTCACACACTTGGTGGACAGACAGCCTCATAGAAGGGAGGGAGCTTTAGCGAAGAGTAAGGAAACCCAAAATGTTGTACAAAGGTGTTAAGGAAAGCAGGCTTGGAAAAGAGATAGAGAGGAAGAAGGGAAAGTTATGCTTTGCTGAATTATTCCGAAAAGCAGCCAGACTTAAAACTCTGTATGGCTGTAAGTTACAAGCTTCTACACCAGAGTTGGGCCTCTGAGAAGAAAAAGTATAGCACTTCATTAAAGGACTTCTTATTCTGCCCATCTCCTTAGCGTGGCCTACAGTGAGCTCACCTCCCCAGGGGTGGCCCTTAGCCAAAGTAATTGACCCACTCAACTGGAATGTTAGGTCTCCACCAGTCCAGAGGGTCTAGTATCTTGGCCAGGAGGTTTTTTTTCTACTATAATATTTATATTTAAATCTAAGTTCTGTATAAGAGATAAAACATGTCATATTAGTTCCTCTGAATGGGGTTCATTTTCTTCATATCTGCTTTCCTGTGCAGGGTAGAACTCTGGCTCCTGAAGCTGAACTCAGCTTCTTCTAGACCACATGTTATCACCTTACTCTGGGGAATTTGTCTGGATGGAGTCCTTTCTCCAGCTCTAGTCCCTGTGAGATACAAGACCAAGGGTTCTTTTGAGGACTTTGAGGTTCTAGAATGTCTTCTAGGTCATGTTATCCCACTGTCAACCACTGAAGGTGCTTCTCCCTTAGAGACACTGCATAATTGCATATATAATAATGACTAAAGCCAAGTGAGGCTGGTGGCTCAGCTTTAGGGTTTTTTTACATTGTCACCCACGGTTGAATTCAATGATGGAGTCCGGTTGCCGTCTGTGCAGCATCTTCCTGATACTGAAGATGAGTGGGAGGATACACACGGAAATGTATCGGTGTAATATAGATGCACCTTGCCTCACCTCTGGGCCATTGTCAGAATCCCACTGTAGGCTGCCCATTGGTTACTTACCTCATGTCTATGGCAGAATGTCTGAGATAAACAGTTAATGGGAGGGTGGCTGCAGAAGTTCAATCCATGGTCACTTGGTCCCATATGCTTAGGCAGAACATCAGGAATGTGTGGCAGTAGAACCTGGAGAGATGGCTTGGCAGTTGTGAGAGTATGTATGTTTCTCCCAGAGGACCTGAGTTCAATTCCAAACACTCATGTCAGGCCCACCATGCATAGGTGAAGCCACCTATAACTACAGCTCCAGGGAATTCAACATCTCTAGTCTCCATTGATACCCACAAACATGGTCTCATGGAGACACACAAACTCACATGATTAAAAATAAATTTGAAAAAAAAAAGATAGGAAGCAGATAGAGAAGCAGACTGGAGAGCTAGTGTAACACTCAAAAGTGACCTGAAATGTTGACTTTCCCCCCTCATTTAGCCCTTCCTGAAGTTTCCACAGCTTCCCTTAATAGGCCATCAGCTGGGTTTCATATTGAAACCGTGACAAGTTGACAGTATTGTAAGCTAAAGATGTATTTAATGCACAGGTCCATGGAGCATCCCAGATTAGTATCACAGCACACTGTAGAGCGTGGGTGGTTTCTCCTAGCAACGGCAGAGCTCGCTGGGATGGGAAGTTCCCCATCACTGCCCACAATCACAGGAGAGGATTGTGCTGCTCATCACTAGCCCAGGAGAAGAACCAATTTAAGAAGGGCAACTGTAGTAACCCTTCCCCGCACCATTGCAAAATAGAAATACTCTTACATGTGAGCCCTGCATGGTGTGTGTTTAGTATTTATGAGACCATCTCAGATGTCAGCTATTATTTGTCTAGACTTTTGATTATCTTAATGTAAATAATGCTGCACTTGACATTCTTAAATATTTAGCCTTTTTTCCTTTGAAATTATCCTCAAGACAGATATTTCTGCAAACAGTACTGCTAGAGTAAGTACTGAACACAGTCTTCCCATGGAACTATCCAGATTGCTCTCCTGAAGGGTTATGGCCAATCATGTTGCTTTAAATGAGAAAGCCAATGACCTGTGACTATTGCACAATGTCATCTCGAAGAGAAAGTATACCATGCTAGTACCTCCCTAAATAAATATAAACTATTGATAACAATGACATTTTGTAATGCTTACTGTTTGGCAAATGTTCTTGAAGACCCTCTATACAGAAAGTACACAGATCCTTCAGAATACAGTCTCTGTTGGATGTCCCCACTTGGCATCTTCCCACAGGGCCTCCCTAGGAATGTCGAGACCCTGAGCACAGAACACAACCCAGGTGGTGCTCAGACCCAGAACACAACCCAGGAGGTACTCAGACCCAGAACACAACCCAGGAGGTACTTAGACCCAGAACACAACCCAGGAGGTGCTCAGACCCACCTCTTGGGTCTAAGCTTGTATCTGCCTCCCATTCTAATGCTGTGGCTCTGTTCTATGAGTGTCCGTGTAGTATGCTCATTCATTTCCCCAAGCATGCCATGAGCCTTTGGTTCCATTTCTCCTATGGCCTCTTGATTTCAGGTAGTTAATACAAAGATGGGAAGTCTTTGTATTTGATGCACCAGGTAGGCATCCCAGCCCAGAGTACTTTTCAGTATTTACTTATGAATTTCAAGCCACACCTTCATCTTGAATGGTGGAATGGATAGCTGGTATATGTGTCCATTCGGTTTCCACGTCACACTTCTGTGAGCCCCTCATGTCTTTTTTCATTATCATTCAATGTTCTATTGTGTGTAAGAGGCTACCCGGGAATCATACTCTTTCTAACAGTGTTTGAGAGTCTCATCTGGTCTCTATGTTAATTACCTTTTCATCACTGCGACAGATGATCAGATTGCAGGATTATAGGAGAAAGGGTTGATTTGGCTCATAACTTTGGAGAATTCAGTCCTTGGTTGCCTAGGCCCTGTGTGCTTGGACAGAACATCATGGTGATGAGAATGTGTGGAGAAGGCTATCTCCTTAGGCACATCATGGTGGAGAGGAAGCCGTGTGTGAGGAAAGACCTGAGTAGGTACAGTCATCACAGTCATGCACCAGTGACCGGTTCTCTATCTAGGCCCCGCCTCTCAAACTTTCCACCTACATTCAATACAGGAGCCTGTGTGCTTTATCCCAGAGACACTAAGCACCCTTTTCCACAGCTGCTTGTGCAGTATATCCATGTGGCTTTGAAAAGGGAGTCAGGACATTCTTCTATGCATTGGTGGTGCCAGAGATGGAAAGACGGGAGCATACGTAGGAGCTGTCTGTGGGGCTTTGTTTAGCTCTGAGATGCCTATAGCCAGAGTTGCACCTGACCTGTGGGCTAGCTCACATTACTGATTCATGGCTAATCTTGCAACAATGGCGCAAGAGCAGGACACACTGGCTGTCATCCCAGCTAGAATCTTTACTCGGAAATGTTTGTATATTTAAGACAAGATCTCACTATGAAACACTGGGTGGACTCAGACTCCCAAAGCTCTGATTGTCTCTATTCTCCATGCCTCTATTAAAGGCATAAACCACCACACCCGATAGAACATAATTATTTTAATGATTAAACCACAATAAATAGTTATTATAGCAATTGTGCAAAAAGTAATTGCTAGCGTCATGATTCTACAGTTCTATTTTTCTTGAAAAATAAAAAAAGTGAAGGAGATTCCTATATTATTTGTCCCAAATGATGAAGTTAAACAAAATAGAGCATACTGTGCATCTGGAAACACAGAGATGGGTGGTGTGTCTCCCTTACATTCAGAGAGAAACACCAGATCCCCATTCACTCAGCATTCCAGTCAGGCCTTTTGGTTACTGCTTCTCTTGCTTTCTAACTTAGTTTGTGCCTATGACTTCTTACCAAGGGAGTAAACTTTTTCAGGTTCCTTTTGTGTGTATGTTGTGAATCTATGGATGCACACACTAGGTGCTTACTAAGTGCATGTGGCTATAACCTCTCCTCCTACTAATTACTTCTTGCCTCATTCAGGATGGCAGCTGAAACTTGGAAGAGATGGTTTTTAGATATTTATATCCTTAGGAGCCGACTGCACTTATATGTCTTCTCTATAACCCTTTTGAGCCCGACACCTGCTGGGAGCTTGATGCTGTCTGTTTGTCATTTCAGCTTACGAGTTACAGAACTGCCCAGACCCACCTGCATTCCAGAACGGGTTCATGATCAACTCAGACTACAGCGTGGGCCAGTCGATCTCCTTTGAGTGCTACCCAGGCTACATCTTGCTGGGCCATCCTGTGCTCACTTGCCAGCATGGCACTGACAGGAACTGGAACTACCCTTTCCCACGGTGTGACGGTAGGCTCCTCATCTCCCCTGGGGACCGTTGAGCTTCTCCTAGGAAACCCAGGACAGGAACTATTCAGTGAACAAGCAGTACTTCAATAGTTCAGTCAGCAGGGGCTTTCCTTGCTCATTGAGATTCCCTAAAATAGACTATATATTTCAAATAGATATCACATAATAGGAAGTTTAAAGAATGTACAGTCTATGCTTGAGGAAACTATAAAGATAACAAAGTATTAGATGCAAACACTGAAAATTCAACCTCAGACACAAGAGCCTGCCAATTGTCACAGGCCCCAAAAGAAAATGGGAGGTGATGAGGTTCCTTGACCTCCACAGTGGTTACAGGGGACAGCGATGATACAGGATTTAGTCCTGGCAAGTCTTTTTTATTATTAGTTACTTGTCTTATCGCTGTGGCAAATTTCCTGACAAAGCAACTTAAGGAAGGGCTTATTGTGACTACAGTTTGAAGATGTCTTCCATCCTGCTGAGGAAGTCATGGTGGCAGGAAGACGAGGCAGGTGGTCACGAAGCATCTGGACAGGAAGCACAGAGAGATGATGAATGCTGGCACTCAGTTCTCTTTCTCATTTTCATTCAGTCCAGGATCCCTGCCGATGGGATCGGACTGCCAACATTTGGGGGTAGATCTCATCCTATTAACCTAATCTAGAGAACTCCCTGCCCCCCCCGCCCCCCCCCCCCCCCCCGCACAGGTATGCCCAGAGAGCTGTTCCCATGCTGATTTTAAATCTCATCAAGTTGACAGTGTAGATTAACCATCACACTGTTGTTTGTTCAACTTTAATATTAATTCCATTGTGCATCTGTATTGCAGAAAATAGTTCATTGTCATAGGGGACCTTGAACAGCTCACAGTATTGGTTGCTCGGAGGCAGAGCACTTTAGGTGGAGGACACAGCAGTAGTAGCAACACACAGTAGGGATTCTTCCAGAGAACTGAAGCCTAACTGTGTGAGTTGTGACTCGAGTTATTAGGATCAGTACCTGAGCCCTGGGAGCTCTAAGGAGCTAGCCTTGGACATCCTTTCTCAATCGGCCAACTAAGGAATCAAGTAATTGTGAAAATTTTGTGTTCACTGTGGTCACATTGGGATGAGGAATAAAGGAAGAGTGACCTCCAACCACCAAGTCTATCCTTGAGATTGCTGACATGAGGCTGAGTTTTACACAGAAGGCAAGAGGTACAGGTGATTAGTAGTCCCTGCCAAGGTGTGGTCCTGACCACTATGGTCCCATCGTCATCTCAGCTCCAGCCCCTTGTAAAAGGGGGGGTCTTACAAGTTACCAGAACTGTGAGACTCTGGCTGGAGCCCAGTTTCAGACTTTACTTCTCCCAGCGTGAGATGCCTGGGGAAATGTCAGTTTCTTGCCCCCACATTATTTCAGTAGTCTGAGAGCCAAAGGTAGGAGCACAACCCTGTCTTCAGACTGCCTCCATCAGCCAGTCAGGATGGTGACATGGTGATTTGAATTCCTAGGATGCTGAGCAGTGGTCGGCTGTGGTCTAGGTACCCACACAGCCTGTGCTGCCTCTGAGCAGAAATTACACTGCCCTGCTTCACTGTGGCTTCCTGATGTTTAGGATGACTTAGGCATTTCTGCAATGTCACGGTAAAACAAACTGATGAGGCATGGCATCTATGAGGAGGTGTCTGCAGCATAGAGCTTACTGTCAAGCCTGGATCCTGCATTACACATGCAGCACCTTTGAATGAATAATAATGAAATCTCCAACTCCATGGGCCTTTGAAATGTTAAAAACCTCTATCTCATGGGGAAGGGAAGGTACCTAGCTGTGAATTTTTACTGAAGCAGGAAAGAAAAAAGTATGTGGTATGCTTTTAAAACCCATCTCACCTATATTTTTCATTCTAATAATCTTAAAAACAACCATAAAATTAAGAAAGCCTCTTAGCTGTATTTAAAAATTCAAATACTTATTTAATTTCATATAAAATAATTTTTTATAATGTGTCTGGATTTTTGTTTCTCATTAAGATATTTTAAATAATATTTGCATCTATTTTCCATTTGAAAACTCTTACTTAGGGATGAGGGTGCAGCAGACATTGAACATGAGAAGGCCATGTGTTCAACCCCATCTTCACCAAAATAAACCAAAAGATGAGCCAGCAATAACACCCTCTCAGATTGACAGCTGTCAATTACTTTGAAATTACAAGGATTTAAATCTTTTTTGATTTCTGATTTTAACTTGAATACTTTTAATTCACAAATATGAGGTCAATTCATTGATTTTTATACTAATATTAAAGAGAAATTAAGTATCCTATATTTTATTTTATTAGTTTTATATTTTAGTTTATATTTAGTTATATATATATATATTTATATATTAGTTTATATTTTATTTAACTAGTTTTAAGCCTAGTTCTCTAATATGGAGAATCAATGGTCTGTATTGTTTGGCACAGTTTAAATATGATGCCATATTTTTTTGGCATTCTCTTTATATTTTAATTTTGTGCATATCTATGCATATCTAAGTGTGGTATGCATGTTCATGCATGTGTATGTAAATGTATATCTATGTACATCTGAGTGCAATGTGCATGTGCATGTGAGTGTGTATGTGTGTAAAGAAATACATATGGGGCCCAGAAGACAGACTTGGTTGCCTTTGCTGCTCTCAACTTTATTTTTTCCAACTTTCTTTCTGAAACAAGATCTCTCACTGAACCCAGAGCTCATTGATAAGCTAGACTGGCTGGCTGATCAAGTCTCTCTGTCTCTCCTGACACTGGAGTTATAGAGGCCACCATACAAGGCTCTTTCCAAGAGATTGGGAAACCTGAGTTTGTCAGTGCAGTTTATGACAGGGAAAAGATGTTCAAATTATCTTAGGTGGCTCTCCGGATTCAATGCGATGATGACTGCCTACTTTGGGAAACCCATCCAGTTCCAGTGCCAAGCCTTTCTGATGTAGCTATGTGCATAGCTGTAGCTAGAGTTTTCCTGCCTGGCCCACAATCAGGACAAATCTCTCTAACCCAACAGTCCTACAGCCGCTCAGACCCGACCAAGTAAACACAGAGACTTATATTGCTTACAAACTGTATGGCCATACCAGGCTTCTTGCTAACTGTTCTTATATCTTAAATTAATCCATTTCTATAAATCTATACCTTGCCACATCGCTTGTGGCTTACCAGCATCTTCACATGCTGTTTGTCATGGTGGCGGCTGGCAGTGTCTCTGACTCAGCCTTCCACTTCTCAGAATTCTTCTCCTCCTTGTCCCGCCTATACTTCCTCCTGCCTGACTACTGGCCAATCAGTGTTTTATTTACTAACCAATCAGAGCAACACATTTGCCATACAGAACATCCCACAGCACTTCCCCTTTTCTTTTGTTTTGTTTTTTGGTTTTGTTTTTTTTTTTCAAAAAGGAAGGTTTTAACAAAGTAAAATTATATATAATTTGGGAATTTGGGCATAGCTTCTCTTACTACTTCCTGCTGGAGGGGGGCGCTGTATCTTATGGGGACACAAAGAAAATTTTAGGATTATGGAATAGTCCATGAGGCTGTATTGTCTGAGCCAGTTGCCTTCAAACCATCTGGATGTTGGATCATCTGGGCCATGGTGTCATCGGAGACCTCTCAGGGGGTCTTGGCTGGTCAAACCTGATGTATCTTAATCTGGAACAAATCCATAGCCTCTTGCTTTCTGTGGAAACAAAAGCAGAGGCTCCTTTCCAAAGCAACACATCCTTACATCCAAACTTTGAAGTCAAGGTATCTTTAAAATATACATATTGGTTTAACTCAACATCTTTTACAATCAAATGTTTTTCTGCAGTTAAAAATCCCAAGGACAACACAATCCAGATTCTCTGTGTAATATTCATCTTTATGTGGCTTATTTTTTATATTAATTTTACTGTCTCTTTAAAGACTTTTTTTTAAACTATGTTTTTTTATATAACTGTATATATCACCTGTTTTGTCTCTTTCAAGCCTACATATATTTTACACACATTGTAAACTATTACATCTGAATCTGTCTTATTGTGAATCTATTGCTTTAAACTGCAGCATTTGCAAGACTGAAATGGAGCTATGGCTGCTGGCTTCACCCACCTCAGCTTCCCAACATGGCGGTGGTATGTTTACCGCCAGCTCTGGGAGCTATCGTGGGTCTATGCTTTTATCCAAGCAGCGTGTAGCCCAGAAACCTCTTTTTTTGTTTTGTACTAGCAAAGGCTAAATCCACCATGCAGCTTAATGTGACACTTGCAAAGGCCTCATTCCCACCATACTGCAGGTCCAGCATGCATGCCAGGAACCTGCCACAGTAGCTCAAACACACAGGCTGCCGCTAACTTGAAAGAGACAACTAGGAACTGTTTTTAGCTCCATTTTAGTATCTTTTTTCTCAGGTTTTAGGTGGAAACTCTTGCCAACCTGTTGGGTGTCATTTGTAGCTAGAGTTTTCCTACCTGGCCCACAGTCAGGACAAATCTCTCTAACCCAACAGTCCCACAGCCGCTTAGAACCAACCAAGTAAACACAGAGACTTATATTGCTAACAAACTGTATGGCCATACCAGGCTTCTTTCTAACTGTTCTTATATCTTAAATTAATCCATTTCTATAAATCTATACCTTGCCACATGGCTCATGGCTTACCGGCATCTTCACATGCTGTTTGTCATGGTGGCAGCTGGCAGTGTCTCTGACTCAGCCTTCCACTTCTCAGAATTCTTCTCCTCCTTGTCCCGCCTATACTTCCTCCTGCCTGACTACTGGCCAAACAGTGTTTTATTTACTAACCAGTCAGAGCAACCCATTTGCCGTACAGAACATCCCACAGTGCATAGCCATGACTGACAGATGTCTACCTGGGCAGCTCACAGCTCTATTGCCTTAAGTCCACCAGCTTGTCCTTCTGAACCAAGATAGCTGTGCACTGCTCGTACAGAGAGACTACTGTATGCTCTTGAGCTGCCTCCCAAAAGGAGGTCTAGCTCTCTGGCCAAACTCTTCACTGAACAAGGATGTTCTGCACACCTCTACCTTCTGGCTAAGATCAAATGCAGCATTGTATGTTAATTCCTAGCAATAATGTCATGAACTTTAAAATATACTGAAACATACCAGCCATACAAAATTATATCATAATGCAACAACTGAATTAAATTAGAAGGTCTATACAGGGTTTTCTAAGAAATGTTCAATATAGGTTTAATATCCTCTCTATGTTGGATTAAGTTTTTAATAATTAGCTTAGAGTCTTAACACAAAAGTCACTTTGCCTGTGGACTGTTAAAGCTAACGCTAGAGCCCTTGTTTCTTAAGGACTGTAGACATCGCAATGTCACTCACTCTCTGCAAGGCTGATATTGAGTTATATGTCAACAAGAAGTAACACCCATGAACATGTAAGTATGCTGGTGCAGCCAGTCCCTGCAATATGTGTAGTACTAAGTCATCTATTGACCATCATCTCCTTATTGACCACTGAGAAGAGAGATCTCTCAGCAGAGCAAAGGCTAGTGGATGGAGGCTGTCAGGAGCAGGAAGGGGTGCCTTCCATGTTCAACAGAATTATGGGGAAGATCCTGGAACCACATCCTAGATGAGCCAACAAGATTTTCAGAGAAGACTACAAGGACGCAGTGACAGTGAGTTGGATTTGCAAGTAAAAGCCAACTCTACTTGGACAGCTAGACAGGAGAAATGCACAGGCTGCCCATGTAGAACAGAGCTCGGTAAGGAAGCCTAGAGGGGGAGGGAGCTCCATCCTCAGGGACAGTAAGTGGCTGGTGAGGGCTGTGTGGTGTGAGGCACATTTATAGATCTCAGGTCTAAGCTGGCTCCAGCCCTCACCCACTCACGGTCAAAACTGCGGCACTGAAAGATGTTTGCTCTACTATGTTTGAAATCATGGCTTGTCTGACTCCAAAACCCACTAAATCATTCCACTGTCAAATTTCTAGAAAGCTCTGCATGGCTCTTTCTCTTCTCCGGTGGTGGGTTTATCAACATCTTGAGTTGTTTCAGTCTCTTTGAACTTTGATTGAAACCAGCATGTGACTGCTATGATGGCTCAGGTACATGGTATCTCAGGATTTTGAGTCTACTATCATCTTGAGATAAACCTTTTTCTCTGTCTCTCTGTGTCTGTCTGTTCTCTCTCTCTCTCTCTCTCTCTCTCTCTCTCTCTCTCTCTCTGTCTCTGTCTCTGTCTCTGTCTCTCTCTCTCTCTCTCGTGTGTGTGTGTGTGTGTGTGTGTGTGTGTGTGTGTTGTGTCATGTCTTTATTGCACCTAAATTCTAAAATTTTTGTGACAAAAATTTGATAGTCATTCAAAATTCTTGATGGTGACCAAATTTCCTGCCTTTGGTGTGACTTCAAAGTTGGCTTGTGCCTGTCACTGCTATACTCATTTGAATGAAGCATAATGATTGGTTTTGCTCAACTGAACACAAACCTAAACATATCTGGGAAGAAGGAATCTTAATGGAGAAAATGCCCTAACTAACAATTGATGTGGGAGGGCCTAGCCCACTGTGAGTGGTGCTATCCCTCAACAAGTGTCCTGAATTCTATATAAAAACTAATTTGAGCAAGCCTGGGGACACAATCCAATAAACAGCATTCCTCCATTGTCTGTGTCAGTTCCTGCCTTGAGTTCCTACCCTGGTTTTCCATCATGGTGGACTGTAAACTATATACTCAAACAAGTTTCCTTTCCAAGTTGCTTTTAGTCATGGTCTTTATCAAGGCCGAAGAAAGCAAACACATGTACTTCAGGCTTTTGCGTTATGTGTTCATCTCACTTTTCCAGAAGTGAAGTAATTGCTTTGGCAACAATAACCATCAATTTTAAGGACAGTCAAAATAGATCAGGGGGTGCATCTCCACATAAACAAATGCCATTAGATTTGGCCACATTTTTGTGAAGTGTACTTAAGAAAGTTTATCTTCCTTCTTCAGGTACAGATCTGCAAAGAAATGATAACGTCTTTGTTTTGAGGCGAATAGGCTTAACTGCCACTCTTTGGGGGGCTTAAATAGGCTTTAGCAAAGTGACAGAAAACAAAACCACTTAGTTCCCTATTTATGTCTGATTTCCGCATAAGCCATTGCAGTGGACAGCCCAATGGATTATCAGCTCAGCCACAGGCAATGACTGGCAGAACTTCTTTAATCATATGGGAATGACTATCCTGAGGGATTTTAAAGAATTGGAGAATATATTAAATGAGACTGAGATAACTTATAGGTATAATTGTCCTGAAGTTTCCAGATTTTAGAGGAGTAAGTTTGACAAAGAAGTGTGAGAAATATTTCAGTTATTTCTTACAAGTGGGAAATTTTGGCTTTAGACCCCAGAATCATGACCTACTTCTGACAAATCAACCATCCTGGTTCATTGCCAATGTCTCCTTTTTCAGCTCCCTGTGGGTATAATGTGACATCACAGAATGGTACTATTTATTCCCCTGGGTTTCCGGATGAGTACCCAATTCTGAAGGATTGCCTGTGGCTGGTCACAGTCCCTCCCGGACATGGAGTGTACATCAACTTCACCTTGCTGCAGACGGAGGCTGTGAACGACTACATCGCTGTCTGGTATGACTCCTTCCAGGAAATGGAAGTCCCCGCTGGTGGCAGTATGTTCTGGATTGGCACTTGCCTCCAATTTGTTGGGTTGCCTGTTTATAAATGATCTGTCCATGTAGCTCTTGAAGATAGAATGCACCAACAGAATCAAGCTATACTGAGGAAATTCCAATGCATATATCTAGTTTGCTATAAGATAGAAATAACCAGATTGTTTGAATGTATAGGAACAGTGGTGATTAATTCATTTCACATTTTGCTTTAATTGCATTATTGATAATTTTTTTTGAAATAAGATCTTATTCTGCAACCTAGGCTAGCCTTGAAATCATGGAGGTCTTCTTGCCTCAGCCTCTTGAGTGCTGGAAGTATAGGTATATGCCACTGTACCTGTCTTATCCCATAGTTTTAAAGGATATATATATATATATATATATATATATATATATATATGTGTGTGTGTGTGTGTGTGCATATATGTGTGTGTATATATATATGTGTGTGTGTGTATGTGTTTGTATACATGTGTATGCATATACATACATACATATATGTATATATTCAAAGAAAAGCTGTAATGTGTTTTCCCCTGAATGAATGCATGAAATGAAAGAACACTAAGAAGTGTTTCCTCAGGGCATTCCCCAACCTGGATTGCACAGGCCTGGTTTCCATTAGCCTTGCAGAGGAACCTGGGCCAGAATATGATGAACATGAACCTACTAGGTAGGACCTGGATAAATGACAAGCTACACCTTAAAGATCTCAGTTGCAATTCAAAGGGGAGGCTGAAATGAATATTATGATGGGAGAGCCAGAAGGTATCCCTAGGTTACTAGGAAGGTAGCGCTCTTGAAATTACAGGTGACCTGAACATGTGCATGTGTGATGTATGATAAATGATGTGTATGTATTTGTATGTGTATATCTCTACATATGTGGTCTATCTGTGTGTAATTGTGTACAACTATGTTGTATGTCCATATTTTTGTGTGTGTGTGTTTATAAATGAATACTTATTGCATGCCTGTATCTATGTCTACTTGTGTCTGTATATGAATATATAGTTTTCATATGTGTGTTGTATGTATTTATATGTGAATGTATGACTGTTTTGTGTGTGTGTATATATATAGTCTGTTTGTGAGTGTATGTGCCTATTGAGTGTCTATGTGTATCTGCCTGTGTGTGATATATGTGGGGGAGCATATGATATGACTGAATTCTTATTACAGCTCCAGGAGAAAGGGAAAGGAGTCTAGGCCAGAAGGAACAGATACTACAGGGCCTTAACATTTTATCTAAAATGCAGGGGGAACCACATACAGGATTTAAGCAGGAGAGTCACTGTGGCCGATGCAGCTGCAGGGCCCAGGGGAAGCTACCTTCTCAGGCTGTAATGACAGATTTTGGAGGGAGGTTCTGAGAAGCTGAGCTAGTGGCTGTGGAGCTGAGATACTGGGAGTTGCTGCTCCACAACAAGGCAGCAGAGCAGCAGTCCCATTAAGCAGTAGATTCATTTAGATCCTGTTGCATGGAATTCTAGTCTTAAACACTCATGCATGTCCATTGTCCACAATCAGAACAAAAAGGAAGGAAAAAGAAAGTGCAGGGTGGTGAATCTCCTGAACACCAAGCATCCTATTACTGAGTCAGTGCCAGGGGAATGTCTTACTTCATTTTTCAGTATTTTAATTCAGCTGTAAAACTTCTTTATAAATATTTGTCATAAGGAAGTGGCTACCATGTGCACCTTAAAATGAAGTTGTTGGTCACTGCAGGGTCCCTGAAGAGTCCAGTGTGCACTGGCCTTTCTAGATCAGCCCTGTACTCTTCCTGACCATATTGGGGAACTGGCTGCACAGTCTCAGCTATAACACTGAACTTCTTACTCTGGTGGCCCACTCTCTTTCCCAGGGATGGTCCTGACCAGAACTCACCTCAGCTCGGAGTCTTCAGTGGGAACACTGCCCTCGAGACAGCATACAGCTCCACCAACCAGGTCCTGCTCAAATTCCACAGTGATTTCTCCAATGGAGGCTTCTTTGTCCTCAATTTTCATGGTCAGTGTATTTCTGCTTCAGTGGCTGGGCATAGAGTCCCAGGAAAGCTCCCCACCATGCCCAGGCATTTTATTTCCAACTATCTCAGAGCCTGTTGGAGTGTCCCACATGGATGCCAGAGTGTCCTGGAAGCCTTTTGTGGGGGACAGTACCTCTGTTGTCAGTTCATTTCATTAAGTCATGTCAGTAGCTAGTTGGGGTTCATTCATTGCTACATAATTATAAGTGAGACCCTGTTGTACAGACCATGGTGATACTCTTGACTTTTGTGCGGGTCCATATGTTCCTAACTCTAAAGAAATGTCATAGAAACCATCATATAATGACCAGTGGGGCAATATTAACCTCATGATGTCTTTGAGAGCAGTAGGGAAAGGTCACCAACCCCTAGTCTCCTGTGCCCCTAAGACATTCCTCAGGACAAAAAGAAGGATAAGCTTACTAACCTAGCCAGGATGTGATAGGATAATTTCGATGGTGGCTTCCAAAAGAGGGAGAGTAGAGATCATTCTAATTGTATGCTTTCAACCCCTGAGCTTCAGGTATTACTAGGCATTTAACAGTCAACATGAGCTCCTAGAGAGAGTGATTTACACATGTACATAGCCTTGTAACTTGATCGTTCAGCAAAGGTAACCACGGCTGTTATCCTCTTTCATAAACCCATGGTAGCGTTTCAGCTGAAGCGGTGCCCACCTCCCCCAGCAGTGCCACAGGCTGACCTGCTTACAGAAGACGAGGACTTTGAAATAGGTAATATGTCCTTGCTTTCTTTTGTTCCACACCATGGGATGTGGCTTCTTATAGTTTCTTCTGATTTAGACTTTAGGTAAACAGGTAACCATATGGGAAAGCTGGCCCAAGACACTGTGGAGCCTTGTATAGAGACTATGGACCAAATGACTTAGTTTAGGTTTTGATCTTGTCATTTTAAGTCTTTTGCTCTGTGGGATTGCTTCTATTTTTCTTTTAAGTTCTCAGGGTCTGTCTTAGAAGGTAGTTAACTGTAAGTAATAACCTTCAAATGAAAAGTCTGGTAGTATGTACTTAATGATAATTATTATAAATCTTTTATTCAGAAACTTTTATTTATAAATGTTACTGTTGCTTTGTTTTTAGTCATGGTTTCATCCATTAGTCAGCTGGTCCTCATCTGGTCCTCTTAGGAACCCAGCCACTGCATAGGTGACAGTGTAATTATTAGAACCCAGGATTTCTCAGTCTTAATCACAAATCCGTATTCCTATGGTCATACCTTGCTTCAGAATGCTGATCAAATTACATTGTCCAGTTCCTGCACTATTCATGATGGCTAGGCTAAATGAACCATGGTGTTTCCCTGGCCAGGATCATGGGCAAGCCCTGCTGGGTCTGCTGAAGCCATTCTCACATGCCACGCCACAGCCTTGCTTAGATCCCAAACAACTGTGGCACTTCTGTTTATTTAGGGAGGCATTTGGAAAGTAGGACAAATGGTTGCATTGGCCAAGAAAAAGGACAGCTAGATATGGTCTCTTTTTAGAATATTAAATTTTATAAACTAAGAGCTAAAAATTTGACTTTTTAAAGACATACATAAAGTGAATGTAGACACTCTTTCTGAAATGGTTTGCTAACTATTATAGTTCATTATGCAGTCATGCCAGTCAAATGTTCCAGGAATGTCCATCCCAGGGTGTTGGGTTGATTCTTTCAGGGGACTTTGTGAAGTACCAGTGCCACCCTGGGTACTCGCTGTCTGGGAGCGACACATTGACATGCAAACTCAGCTCACAGCTCCAGTTCCAAGGTTCTCCACCCACCTGTGAAGGTAGGTCAGGTCCTGCTGCATGAGTTGCTCTGACAGTCTCTGAGGATAGGTTTGAATTTGACCCAGGTTTGTGCTGAGTCAGTCTCACAATGTAAACAAGCTGCCAACAGAGGTATTGGATGACTCTTTGACCTTTAGCCCACCCTCAAAAATAAATCTAAGTCACACTCTTTTCAACTAATGCATCATGGGAATATTCAAATACAGCAAAATTAAAATATTAAATATTAAATAAAAAATAAGCATCAACGAGCAGCTGATATCCATCCCTGATGTTACAGCCCTTCTCTACATCTCTGTAATCTGCCTCATGTTTTGGGTCCATCTCAAGCAAACTGAGCATCCTGGGATTTCCCTGTCAATACTTCATCTAGATTTAGGCGTCTGGTGTTGAATCCTTTGTGTATAAAAATGTATAAACAATGGAATATATCCACTTTAGGTTTTGTATATGCATCTAACATAAACTGACCATATCTAACTGGGTCTTAGATAATTTACAACAAAAGAACAGAGTTCTAGACTGCGCTTCTTGGTTCACTTAAGAAATATAATTTAGTAGGGACCACTTTCAGGTACAGTGGGAAGAAACAGCCTTAGAGGGTCCAAGGAGGTCAAAAATACTATCTCGTTCACTGCCATTGTTTTCAACTTATTCTAAATAATCACAGTTCTGATAGGGAGCCTTTGAGAGCAAGACTCACCCTGTTCTGGAATGTGGCTATGCTATGCACCAGGAAAAAGAAACAGCAGGGAGAGCATTGTCAAGGGACTAGAGCCCCAGGGAGGGCTTCTCAAGTGATTGGCATGTCTCTCTCCTTTACCCATCACACACAATGGTGCCAGTACTTATGTGCTTTTGAAGAGGCTAAAAGCACTTGTGAATATCTGGTGAGTTTCTCATATGTGTACCTCACATGTGGTTTCTCTGCACTGCCGAACATACTCATACATGGGTTTTGTCTGGCTGTCTAATAACATCCTGGGTCTTGAGACTTGATGATGGAGTACCCTTGTCACCTTGAGAACAGGTCACCACCGCCAACAACATAGAAAATGGGCTGCACTTGGGAATGAATGACCACTGAATGTTCACAATGCCTTACATCACTCAAAAAAATGTAACTCCAGAATCACTAAACACAGAGAGCTCACACTATTGGGAAGCTACTGCATTGGAGAGCAGCCACCCCAGTCTGCTCCAGGCAGAGTGACTTTCCATGACCAGTGGATGAAACCACGATGCATCTTTATCCTTTAAGTGCTCAGATGCCAAGCTAGGGCATAGAGTTAGGAGACCTGAGGCATTTTCTTGGGTAAACTGGGTGCCTCTACTATATTGACATGGTGTTGATGGTCTTGGAATTCTCTTCTTAAGTTGAGAGAACTTATACTGTTGAACTTTGGCCATTTTATACTTATAGGCAAACCATCACATTTTAAAGGTACATTCTAACCTCCAAGTTTTTCAGGATGGAGGGCTTAAAACAAGCCCAGAAAAGGCACGTGTATTGTTTTGTATTCCACTCACAGAATGAGGAACACTCCTTTGATGTTATATTGTCCTGTCCAGATTAACTTGGTTTCTACTGAAATGAAATTGAGCTCAAAACAGAGTAAGCCCACACCACTGTGAACCCATTTTCTCAGTTCTCTGTGCACATCTACCACCTGTGCACCCGATTTTCCACAATCTCAACTTTGGCTCTGTCTGGAGGTGAGGAGCCTGTGACCTCCCAACTCTCTAACTAATGTTCCCAACAGCCCTGGGTTCTTTTTTCCTTCTGGAGCAAATCCGTTAAAAAGAGATGAGAACAATCTTAGTTGTGTTTCTCTGAGCAACTCATTATTTTGAAAGGGCTCAGATGCCTGTCTTTTACCTGACCTTAATCACTTAAGCACTTAATTATAATCTTTCTCTGTTTTCCTAATTATTTTGTAGGGCTCAAGTGGGGGTCAGTCCCTCAATAAATTCTTGATGGGAAATCATGTTCACTTCGAATCTCACTTCTTCAAATGTTATATTATACACTCTTAACAGCTCCCTGAAAGCTGCCAGCAGTGTGTGGGGAGGGGTAATGGAGAGGACTGCAGGCTGAGCTCTGGAAGGTTGCAGTCTGTGCTGAGAATTTACTACCATGTCCAAACTCTACCTTTAATCAGGGAAAAACTGAGTGAGAGATGGCAGCACATTAGGACTTCCCGTGTTCGGGGCAGAAGGTGTTTTAAGGGAGACTGAACAACGAATAAGGCATCGGAAGCAGAACAAGATGCCTGGTACCCAAGAAAAAGGAGCAGCTTGCCCTGTGGGTACTTTAGGGAAGGTGGTAAGAGAGCCAGCTCTCACAGAGCCTGGCTTTTAGGAGGCCTTAACTGAAAAGTGGCCTCATCCTACAGACCACTAGGAGCTCACAGAAGTCTTCAGAATGTGCATTAAAAATAGACTTGGGCAAGCAAGATAGCTCACCAAGCCTGACTACCTGAGTTGGATTTCTGGGTCCCACATGGTGGAAGGAGAGAATCAACTCCTGGTCTTTGTCCTCTGACCTCCATACAACAATGCTCTAGTGCATGTGCCTCTTTTCCCCCACCTCCCCATCCCTCCGTCTCTCTTTCTCTCTGACACACACAAAGGAAAATATCTTTAAAATTTAGAAACATACATCTGGGTGGGTGGTCCTTTAATCCCAGTACCCGGGAGGCCGAAGTGGGTATGAGACAAGCCTGGTCTACTACATAAAGAAACTCTGTCTCAAAGAGGCAAAACAAAACAAACACAAACGTAAGTGGTCAGTGTTCGCTAAAGGGAGCCCACGTCTGTTTGGCGATGACCTTCTTCTGGAGGCATCAGAGGGAGGGCATTTGGAAGGGTGTTGAGTGCAGTGTTCTTTCCCTATGCCCACAGCCCTACCCCCCTAGGCTTTGGGTGACAGAGGGTCTTTTCTTAGGGTCTTACTGGTTTTCACCATTCTCTCATCCTATAGGCATTTGTTGTTGTTGTTGTTGTTGTTAGTTTTCTTAATATTTTTTTTTTAGAATTTCATACATGATTTCTGTATTTATACCATTTCCAGTCCCCCTTCTCCCATTCCAACTCCCTGTGTCCCTCCCCCAACTCCTTCTCAAACTCATGACCTTGTCTACCATATTAATTGTTTATTAATTACATTTATTTATTTATTTATTTTATTATTGTTAGTTTTTGAGACGGCATCTCAAATGTAGACCTGGTTACCTGAAAGTAACTATTTAGACCAGGCTGGCCTTGAGTGCACTAAAATCTTCCTGCTGCAACCCACAGAGTGCTGGGATTAAAAGTGCGCACTCCCATGCCTGGCAGGAATTAAGTCTTTTTTCATTTGTTGTTTTGGTTTTGTTTTTCTGAGGGTCTCTCTCTGTCACCCTGGCTATCCTTGAACTTCTATGTAGACCAGACTGGTAGAACTCACAGAGATCTGCCTTCCTCTGCCTCCAGAGTCTTGGCATTAAAGGCACGCACCACCATACCCTGCTAAGGAGTTAATGACCAGAAATTCTAGTTCAAGTTCCTAATCCTAAACTATTTTTGCTATGCCCTGAAAGATGTGTTAAACAAAGCGCTTCATGTTTTTAAGCCTCACAACTGATCTTTCCTAATAAATAAATAAAATAAATAAATAAAAATAACTGAGTATGATGTGTGTGTGCCAAGAGGAGCTAGCTCCAGTTGCAGGCAAACTCCTTTATGAGGTATCTCTGATGGCCCCTCCCATAGCAGAAGTTTTATCAAATGTCTTTTGAGGTGCAGGGGGCTATAAAGGTATCATTGCTGCTGGAAAACTGAGATGCTCACCCTCCAGAGGGAGTGGGAACCTTCATACTAGCTGAGTTGCTCCTGGCAACAGTTTATAGCAGCTTCCAGGAAGGAGTAAATTCCCAGGAAACAGCAGGGCAGACAGGAGGAAACAGGGACATTTGGACTGATTGGGAAATTCGTTCAAATGTATTTTGTAAAATAATGTTTGTGTCTGGAAATAAAGCATTAGGTGTTACAAGGAACTTGATAAAAAAGACTTTGCTTATATTTTCATTTCGTCTTCTCTGCTAAGCAGTGAAAACATTTTAAAAACAGAAGGAATAAGAATGAGTCTGCACAAGGCTGCTTCCGATTTGGATAGCTGCTCTGTGCCCCAGCCCTGGAGGTGACCATGGCTTTCCAGGTGGCATTCAGCAACTCGTTGCAAAGTTTCCTAGTTCCAGATGGTCCAAAGTTCAGTGTCATTTAAAACTCTAGTTGCAGTGGTAGGATATACAAGGTGGAAGCCTGGCTGAATATTTCCCCAGTGAAACACAGAGAACAGGCTCTACTTGGTAGCACCTGCCTGTCGAGAAAAGGAGGGTATGTAGCCAGGACATTTTCAGTTTCTGTAATACTTCCGCCCATATGGCACCTTCTATTTAAGAAAGACATTTACATCTGCCACATCTCTCTTAACCCTGAGGGGTAGCTGTTACAACCCTCTATTTATAGCAGAGACAGAAGAAGTGTTGGCTCTCACTGCAACATGAAAGCAGGTCCATGAAATCCCTGGGACTACATTCTCAAGCCCACACAGGTGTGCACAGACACAGAACCCAATCTATGTGCCGCATTCTTTTTAAAAGTATCAGCATGTCCAATGGGCAAAGTAAATTTTACCAAGTGACCTTGTGACTGAATGAATGGGTTTGCATCTTAGTAAGCACAAAGACTGAATGTACAATGGAAGATGAAATAGTAGAGCGAGGGGGACAGTAGGAATATTTCCAAAGCCAAGGTATCTCCCAAGGACAGAATCATAGGGAGTTTTTAATTACAGGAGCCTATTTGTATTCCTATAGGAAAGCATATAAGGTGTGGTTACATTCCTGTGCATACTTAGCACAGGCATACATTATGGAGCATGCTCAGTTTGAGGTTATAGTTCAAGAAGAAAGCTGGAAGGTGGATAACTGTTCTGTGGTATTTTGATTGTGTTTTGAAAAATAAAGTTTGCTTGGAGTCAGAAGGCAGAGCTAGCCACTAGCTGACCATAGAGGTTTGGAGGACTGTAAAGAGGGGAGACAGGAAGAGGTAGGGTGGGGCTGAAAGAGGATCTTGGTCTTTTTGGCCAGAGGAACAAGAGAGGTAGGAAGCAACTGGCGGCTGCTCCTTGTTCTCTAATCTTTCAGTCTTACCCCAATATTTGACTCTAGATTTTTTATTGATAAGATTAATCAGATTAACACTTCAGATAACTGGGCATGCTTAGCTCAAAGTCATAGAGTATGTGTTCAAAAGCTTAGCAAGAAGACACAGCTCTGCTGGGCATGCTGGATTCCATGTTTTAATGAACAAAGTTTTCTCAGAACAATAAACCAGAGTGCTCACTGACCTGAGCAAATTCTTTCCATTTTCTCCCACCTTAACTAAAATGAGAAGATAGAACTCAGCTGATATGTCAGTGCAAGAGTTTCTCCTTTTTATTTGTTCCTTTTCTGTCATTGTAAAAAAACAAAAAACAAACAAAAATGCACACAAAAAGCAACTGATAGAAGAAAACCTATTTTGACTAATGATTCCAGGGGAACAAGAGTCCACTGTGGTGAGGAGGAAGAGTCCATCATGGTGGGGTGGCATGGCAGCAGGAATAGGGAGCAGAGAGATCACACCTTTGTGGCAAATCCAAAGCAGCATAAGTAACAAGAGGAAGTAGGGCATGGCTGTATATTCCCAGAGCCTACCCTCAGTGACGTACTTCCTCCAGCACATTGTACCTCCTTAGCTTCCCCAAACAGTATCACCACTGTGGACCAAATGTTCAAATGCCTGAACCCGTGGGAACATTTCTCATTGAAAACACTATCCCTGGAAAGTGCCAGCCCCATTTGATAGCTAATTGTATCATCACCATCACTGCAGAAAATAGGACTTTTGGCCGAGTGCCGTCTATGACTTCCATTTGGAATTACTTTCAGCATCATTACTGTAATTAGTTTATACTGTGAATATTTTTTAGGACTTTGATCTATAATATTTTTTAAAAGATTCTGTGGTAGATTTAATTGCATATGTTTTTTTTTTTTTGTCTAAAAGTCTGTTAAACTGTAAGGAACATTTCAGTTAGACTCTGAATGGGCAACCTTCAAAGACAATATTTAGGAGTGACACTTTATAAGCTTTTCCCTCCTGTTTGAGAAGTGTCTTCATATTGAAATGTATGTGTAAATAATAACACACAGTTAACTCATTAAAATGGGAAAACCCACCAAATGAGATGCCCATCTTTGACAAATGCTCATTGTCTTTGGGAAAATGTGGGTACTGATCTGCTTAAACTCTATGAATAATGCTGGTGCATCACTTTTTATGTGCTATAGCTGATTGGGGGTTTCTTTGTAGCTCTATAAGAAAGCATTTCTGTAATATAACTTAATTCAGCAAGGAGAGATAGCATTAAGGAATTCTTTTGATGATTTTACATTAAAATTTTCTTAATTAGCCTAGAAGTAGCTGGATCAAAATAGAAGGTTGAAGAGAAAATGTGTCACTAAACTTGTAGTATCTTAGTGTTTCAGTAAAAGATATTTTACTTTAGAAATCATGGGTCCTGCTGAAAATTGTAGCAAACAGTCCAGGGTGGTTTTGACAGTGTTTTCTCTGATTCTTTTCATACCTAAATGGTCATATCAAATATTTAGATGTTATTTATCCAAGTATAACGAGGGTCAGAATGGAAGTGGGAATTTTTTTATAAAGAGCTATATTGTTTTATATTATATTGAAGATGAGATATCTGTCTTTACTTTTGCATTGAGATGACTTGTGTTGCTGTGATAAAAATTCATGAGGCCTCATCAGGGTGGTCCATAGGTGCAATGGCCAGTGTTATGTAGATGCAGTGGAAAGCACACACTGTTCATTATGACTCTACCTCTCTCTGAGGTATCTTTGTCCTGTATTAAATGTAGTCAGAGCTCAATAAACTGTCTTCTCCTTTCATGGGACCTTGTGTAGAAAGACAGAATCTATCCAATCAACGTTGGATTCATTGTGTTAATGCAGACCTCTAACTGTCTCTTTCTCTTTAGCACAATGTCCAGCAAATGAAGTACGAACAGAATCTTTTGGAGTGATCCTCAGTCCGGGGTATCCAGGCAACTATTTTAATTCCCAAACATGTGCTTGGAGTATTAAAGTGGAGCCAAACTTTAACATTACTCTCTTTGTGGACACATTTCAAAGTGAAAAGCAATTTGATACATTGGAAGTATTTGATGGTAAGCCTCTTCAATGTGCATGTCTCAACGCCATGAGTCTCATTAATGAAAACACCATCTTAATGTCTCAGTGCCAAGATGGGTCAGATTTGTCTAATTACATCTTCCCACAACAACCATAGCACAAATGAATCATGATAAGACTTGAGCTTTCTCAGATATCAGATGACCTTCAAACAATACTATGGTGTTATGTTGCAGTTTTTCTGCAGGCGTGTGTGTGTGTGTGTGTGTGTGTGTGTGTGTGTGTGTGTGTGTGTCAGAGAGAGAGAGAGAGAGAGAGAGAGAGAGAGAGAGAGAGAGAGAGATGGGTTTTCTAGGTACTGCAGGACAAGAGTTCTTCCAGAAGACTTTTATCACTCCAAATGTCTACTTTTCTAGAAATGAGTGGCTCATATAGACACCTAAGTGGTAAATGTTGCCAATGTCTTTACAGAGTTATTTTATATAGTGAAATTGGGTGAATTTGATGCCCAATGATGCTGCTTTCAACACCAACAAAACAAGTGCTTTGGTTTTGTACAGCTCTAATGAGCACCTCAATATACCAGTGTAGGTAGCTGGATAATCAGCTGAGTTGGAACCAAGGCCAGTGTTTCAGAAGCTTCATCATTTCCAAGCAAAGTAGATCTGTACCCAGTTATGTGTGCCCAAGATCACAGGGTTTTCTCATGTTCCATAGATTTGTCATTGGGTTCAGATTAACAATAATATATATACGGTGATAAAAATTACTTTAATTGATTTTGTGTGTTTCCATGAGTATCACTCACTTGATGGAACGTGAGAAGTAAATCACTTGTGTGGATTGACCCACAGGAGTCACGTTCTGCAGATGGCTGTATTGGAAATGAAATTCTCAGTGTTATACCCAGAAACAACAAACAAACAAAACACACACAAAGGAAAACAGTGCCACACAGGCTGTTGTCTCTGTGTTTATTCACACAAGTATAGGTGTATATGCCTATTTGAATCATAAGGAAGTACTGATAAGGGGATTATTGCAAGCTTATGTGTCTCCTCCGTTTCACTTCCACTGGAATATGGAACACAAGGCTTTCATGCTTCCAAATTTCAGGAGCAAAATCCTTATCAATAGTTTTTCACTAATTGCTTACAGTCTGGTATTGTCTCCATATGGCCAGACCACAACCAAGACCAAGGGCTAGAGAGTAGACCAGAAAGATGACAAGCACGGCTTCTGTCAAGCTAACAGATGCTCATGACTTGCATTGCTCTGACTTCAGGTATTTCTCTATAAAGAGAAAGGTCAGGGCTCTGTGTGGAGAACTTCTGTAAGTGATGGCATTTTTTTTTCTGCACTACACATCATTCCTATCTTATTTGAATGGCACAGGTGTTATTTTATACTTGGTGAGCTGAGCAGAAGTAGGCTGAACACACTGGCTGTGAGCACCATTTGCTCAGAGTATATTACTCTCTATAGCTCAAGTGTAGCTTTTCCATACTTTTTTTTCATCATCATAGACTCAGAGAAGAATGGTGTCTGAATTCCTGACATGGTTGGCTGCTGAGACCGCATCATTGGCTGTCCTGGGAAATGGACCTGCACCTCTCCTTTCTGAACTATTTTTGATGCATGCTAGGTAGAGGCATGCTCACTATGATATAGACAGAGAGCAGATGGAGAGTAGTAAGGGGTTTGACGAGAGATTAGCAGCTCTTGAAAATGCACTCTTGCATTCTGTCAGTAAAAAAATGACATTTAAAGTATGGCGAACTCAGGATAATTTCCCAGCGGCATTTTGTTTCAGAGGGCACACTATCTTGTTGAACAGCCATGAGCAGATACCACACAGCTCACACCTCTGCCCTCTTCCATATAAAGTGAGGTCACCCTTCTGTAGGTAGTAGGCAGGTCACTTAGCAAACAATCATGTGAGACTTACCTTTCATAAAGAGAAGAATCCTTTCTGGGGACCCTCCATACTAACTTCCACCCCTGTTTATACTTGTTTTTCCTCCCGTGTTCTTGCAATTGCTATAACCAAGTCCCTGTGATGGAGAATATTCTCTCAGACCTGGAGAATGAGAATTGAGGATCCAAGTGTAGGAAAGCTGATGTCCCTGAGCTTCTCCTTAGCCGCAGATGTGTTGTCTTGCTGTGGCCATCATGTGCTTGTTCTCTGCATGTCTGTGTGCCAATCTTTTCTTCTTGTCATACACCATTCAGGCTGAGTTCAGGCCCACCCCTGCAAACTCATTTCAGCTGAGCTCTCTCTATGTAGAGCACATATCCAGGGGCAGTCTCTTTCTGAGTTATTGGAAACAGGAATTGAATGCATGTTTGTGCAGAGTCCAACAGAGCCTTGCACAGTTTCATTTGGGGAAAGTCGCTAGAAATGGTTTGGGAGTAAGAGGAAGTGAAGCTGTGATTTGTCAGTATTTTCCCACAAATGGAAATTCTGTGTGTGATTCAAAGGTGGGTGTCACTCGCCTTGATAACTTTAGATTATGAAGAGCCACAGGAGGCTCATTCACCAATTCTCTTACACATTTTCCACGTGTGAACTTGTGAAATGCAGAAAAGCCAGTAATATTTTTAAGCTAAGGCAATGCTGTTGCATCCACTAATAGAAAGGGAGCTGAATAGAATTCCTATTTCTACACAGTGATTTTTCTCTCAAGTGATGTGAAGATGCAGTCATAAGAAGTTACACTGGATGTTTAATAACTTTGCTGTATAAACATTTTGAAAACTTTTGCATACACAGAATAAAAATATATGTCAACTGTAACTTTTAGCTGATTTTCGCACTTACTGGGCCTTGCTCTTGTAATTAAATGAGGCCCAGAGAATCATTTAGAATGTCCACTGATGCACATGTCCCCTTCTAGCTCTACTGTGGAGACTAGCAGCCCAAAGAAAGAGTTAAATGGACCAATGTTGTAAATGTTCCTATAGTTAATTCCTCATCTCTCTACTCATCTGTCCATCCATCCATCCACCAAACTATCTACCCATCCAGCCAACTATTTAACAATTTATCTAATTGCCTACCAACCCATCTGTCCATCTATCCATCTACCCATGTATCCATCCACCCATTTATCAATCCACCTACTCACCCATCCACCCACCCAGCCATCTATCATCTCTCTGCACATGTGTTTCTTATGTTGAACACATTTGAATTTTTTAATCACTGTGATACTAATCTACAAATGGATGCTTTTAGATACCTTTATGCTATGCTTGGATTTATCTATATGGATATACATATGTTCACTTTATTTATTTCGGGTACTATATAAATTTAATTTCTCCTGATGACATTTCCAGCACTTAAAGTTTTGCTCCAAAGTTTATCAGAGCAATAATATTGGAATATACATATTTGCTATATAAATAACTTTTGTACCTCTGTGCTAGAGTTGATGAATTAAAGCTTCAATTTTACTATATATCACCAAGTTGTTCCCCAAAGTGATTGGCTTAACTTATACTCCACTGACATTGCAAGAAAGCTTTTGGTTTTCCACATCTGCAGTATATTGTAAGTTGTAATGATAAAATTATGTTCACATTTTCAAATGCCACTGTTTCATTGATGTATTTGACTCATTTCCAGAGAATGTCATTAGTACTTATGTACTTGACTCCCCTCCTCAAGATTTTTTTTCTTAATTATGTAGTGTATTTGTTGTTATTTTCATTTGAATTTTATTGTTAACTTTGGAAATAAATAGCTATATATTGTACATATGTTTAATCAACAGCTATGAATGATCTGCATTTTGTAGGCACTCACATCTAAATGTTTTGTTTTTCTGTTTTATTTAGGTTCTTCTGGGCAAAGTCCTCTGTTAGTGGTCTTAAGTGGGAACCACACGGAACAATCCAATTTCACCAGCAGAAGTAACCATCTATACCTCCGCTGGTCTACGGACCATGCAACCAGCAAGAAAGGATTCAAGATCCGCTATGCAGGTGACTAGTACGGCCTGGACATTAACTGAAAGGGTTTTCAGTATCACGTGTCATCATTAACAATAGGTGTAGGTTATGGTGTAGCTCTGACTTCTGGCAATTAATGGCCAGCAAGAGGGAGAACATAATGGAGAATTAATCTGAGTGACAGTCTCAAACTAATTAGCAAACTTGATTAATATTTTAAAATGTCTTGATGAGAAGGTAAATATTAAAATTTTATACCATAGACAACAAAGACATTTCCTTCAAATTACAGTAATGTAGTCAAAATTAACATTAACATTGGGAAAAAAAATGAGAGATAGTTAGATTGCCATAAATGGCAAAAACAGTAATCAGCTATTGTCCTTAGCATGTTACTTTATCTATATTGCATTCTATATATTTCTTTATCATTACAACATGCATACACTTTATATACTAGTCTATATTTTGTATGAACATTTACATTTGGCGTATATATATGTGTACTTCCAAAATCAAAATCTTATCAAAATCTGAGTTATTTTATCTTTAATCTATATTCTTTAATCATTGTCTTTAAGTTGTTCTCTGTGTTAAATTGATGGAATCTTCAAGCACATTAATGGAATGTTAAACCCCATGTACAATCGTCAATGTGATCTGACATACACCAGTGTTTCTGTTACCCGCTGAGAGCACAGGGAGGTTAATTCCTGGGAACAGTTTAGTGATGAAGCGCAACCTCTAAGTTTCTCTCAGTCGGCAGTAAGTGGGAAAGTCTTGGAGCTGTGTCTTCCTTGGAAAGATACCATCTAGCATATTAGTTGCAGAGTCTTTTGAAGGGCTTTTCTTCCCACTGGTGATTTGTGTTTTCAGGGCAGAGATCAACCTTGGGGGAGCAAGGTGAGTGTTGGGGGCTGGGAGTTTCCAGCAGTTTCTAGTTAAAAGAGATTAGAAAACCTCTCCAGCAGTCAGGCTTTGAAACTTGAGGTGTGGTGACATGGCCAGGGAATATGGTGTGAGAACACTGGGCAGGAGATGTGGTATGGGGACAATGGGCAGGAGATGTGTGGGGACAATGGGCAGGGGGTGGGTGATGACAAGGACAGGGGATGTGGTGTAGGGACAATGAGCAGGGAATGTGTGGGGACAATGGGCAGGGGGTGTGGTGTGGGGACAATGGGCAGGAGATTCAGACATTCTTCCCTTGAAAGTGTGATGAAAACCATTCTCAGGCCAGTTTCACAGACAGCATCTGAGTAGGGATTGGATTAGCACCCTTGTTCTGAAGAAAGGATGATCAGACTTTTTAGCCTGTTTGAGTTTATTTCCATGTGCAGAAGTGACTAGTGCAGAGGAAGTCATGGTGAACAGAATATATCTCATATCATATGTGGTGAGTTATTTAGCTCGCTGATATGAAAGACATAACCTCTATCTTCCGAAGCATATTTCCATCCATGGGCAACAGACTCTTTAATCCAGCCATATCAGGAGGGAGGCCACGAAACGATATGTCTTTCTCATGGAGATGTACCTGCATGTGTCATGTATTAATATGTATATACGTAATGCATATACACTCATGCATATGATCTGTGTAATATACATAAACACAGATTTACCCTTAAAATTCAGAGAGACTCTGTTTTCTGTTAGGAATTCATCAAGAGGTAGGCTAGTGTGCTCCAGCCCATAATATATAGTCCACATGACCACATCCTACACATCTGCCCATTACATTTGCCTGATACACATGCTGTAGATCTTCCCACTACAGGCCTGGGCTTTGCACTATGTGATGGGAAAGTGGGTTGTTCAGAAAAGGAACTGGGGGTTTCTAGCACTGAACTCACACTGTATTGTTACTTTCACTTATTCATGGACATTCATGCAATTATCCAATACAGTAAAACAGATTAGTAAAGACAAAATAGCTGTGTTTCACTAAGTACGTAAATAGAATATAGGACCTTTCACTCATCCAAATGTATGCATCAGAGTGTGGCTTTAAAACTAATACCTGTTGGGACTGGAGAAATTACTGTGTTAAGAGTAATTTGGACTCTTGTAGAGGATCCTGGTTTGGTTCCCAGAGCTCGTTAGACTCACAACTGCCTGTAACTCCAGTTTCTGAGTTCAAATCACTGAGGGCTTCTGCCTGCATGTGATGTACATACATATACTCAGGCCCATAAATATTATATTTATATATATATATATATATATATGTGTGTGTGTGTGTGTGTGTGTGTGTGTGTGTGTGTGTGTGTATTATACTAATCCTAGGAATCTGGAGAGATGGCTTCTCAGCAAAGGACACACACTGATCTTTTAGAGGACCCAGGTTTGTTTCCCAGCATCCACATGGTGGCTTATAACCATTTACAACTCTAGTCCCAGGGTATGTGACCCCCTCTTCTAGGCTCCAAGTGTACCAAACACACACAGTAATAGACATACATGCAGGCAAAACACTCATACATATAAAAAATTTAAAAAAATAAATATAACCTGATGCCATCTATGAGTTTAAAAACGTCTCCCAACAAAGAGGGTACACAGATTTTTGTAACTTGAAGTTCTACATTTTTTACATTTGAGCAAAGATTTTTTTATTCAAATTTCATGTATTATAAAAGAAGTTTCATGTCTATATCATAGCACGGTCCATCAGGCTACTAAACAAAACCTCATGTCTTGATTGTGGAAAAATGTTCAATGTCTGTTGTCTTTGTTCTAATCATTCCTTTCTGAAAACATAGAGAATGTTTCTGTTGCAGATGTAGTGCCCTAAGCAATGCCCCATCACTTCTCACCATTGTCTTTACGAGAGGCAGCCTGAGGGTACCTCATGGAGAACCCACCATGAAAATCTATCATTTTCTGGCCATGCTGAAGTCAGCATCCTCACTAGTGCTGAATCACAGCATCAGGTCCCTGAGATTTACAAGAAAACCTTGTGGGGCTTTTAGATTCTTATTTTAAAAGATTGTGCTTGCTGCTCATTTCCCAGCTTCTAGAGATATTTTGTTGGCAGCATGCCTCTGTCCCACGATGGTTTGTAAACTGCTTGTGTCTGTTCCTGTGTCCCAGCTCCTTACTGCAGCCTTACCTCTACACTTAAGAACGGTGGCATTATCAACAAAACCACAGGAGCAGTGGGGAGCAAGGTGCATTACTTCTGCAAGCCTGGATATCGAATGATTGGCCACAGCAATGCCACCTGCCGGCGGAACCCAGGGGGCGTGTACCAGTGGGACTCGATCGCACCACTTTGCCAGGGTAAGAAATGGCTTCCCACCCAAGCCAGGATTCCATTCATTGTTCTGATTTTAATTGTTCTCCAGAAATTGAAGAGATTGTGCATGAGAGCTGTTGAGAAACCGAACTTGGTGTCGTGGTTGCTTTGCTCATGGCTGTGACAAATAGCAGATAAAGCGCACCTTAGGAAGGGAACACTTGGCCAGGTGGTGGTGGCACACACCTTTAATCCCAGCACTCGGGTGGCAGAGCCAGGTGGATCTCTGTGAGTTCAAGGCCAGCCTGGTCTACAGAGTGAGTTCCAAGACAAGCTCCAAAAACTGCACAGAGAAACCCTGTCTCAAAAAAAAAAAAAAAAAAAAAAAAAAAGGAACACTTATTTCAGCTCATGGTCCGAGGTACGGTCCATCCCAGCAAGATGGTTTGCTGGTTCTAGGCTGTGATGGTGAGGCGTCAAAACTGCTTGCTCACATCTCTGGACAAAGATGCAGAGAGAAGGGAAGAAGGGAATACTTGGTGCTCAGCTACCTTTGACCTATTTCCATTTTTCAATCAGTCCAGGCTTCCAAATCATGAGGGGGGCGGGCACTCAAATTCAGGAGGGTCTTACTCCCTGAGTCAATCCTCCCTGCAAGTCCTCTTGCCTGACACACCTAGTGTGTGTGTGTTTCCTGGGGATTGTAAATCCAGTCAGGTTGACAGCTGAGACTTGCCATCACAGTAGGTTTATGACGGAACAGTTAAGCTTCCCATTGATAAGGCAAACATTGCTAACATTTGCAGAAGGTTCCCATGAATCTGCACTGCCTGAATTCAGAAAATGAACAGCAGTCTCTAGGCTGTGGCTATAGTTATTCTAATTATAACGTGCTCTTTATCTTGAATTTAAAAAAAAAAGATTATTATCCCATTAACATTCAAAATAACTTTTCCTGATCATTGCATGATTTCAAAATAACCCTACGCCCTCAAAAAAAAAAAAAAAAAACTTGCTTCTTCATTTTAAACACTTTTCCTTTAAGCTACATTTTTTTTCTTTGACTATTTTAATCTAGGGCTTATAAATGTTGATTTCCATATTCCATTTTTTAAAATTTTATCTAACAGATGCATAGAAACTAAGTTTTCATGTAAAACATTCTAATTTAGACTCAAGGGATCAAGGTGGCCAAATTTTCAGTTTTGTCTTGAGGTTGATATTCACAATGAAGTTGCTCAGCATCTGAACATCAGTCAGTGATAAGATATGAATGAATCTTGAAACCAGCTGCCTCATTTCCCTTCTACATGAGCTTTTCAGTTTTCTACGACTGCTGTATGAAGGAGTAACTGATTCACATCATGTTTGTCTGTTTTTCATCACATCCACCATTATTAGAACCTTACCTTGGTTTATGCCTTCACCTCTAGAAGTTCTTCTTTAATAAAAGATAAACATTAAGTAGCTTCCAGTAGCTTGTCCTAATAAAAGCGTTAAAGGTTTCCCTCCAAAGGTGGCTGCTTTAACAAGGAAAAATAACGCTTCTTATTTGCTTTATGACTGTCAGTGCATGAAGTGGCACTGAGGTCACTCTGCTGGACACTTGTCCACTCAGCAAATTTAAACAAGGGAATACATGTGTGGCTTCCTAAGGCATGTATTGGAAATCACATAATTCCCTTAAGATGATTGATTTAGTGCCAGGATCTTTGGCTGTTTTCATTGGCTTTGCTTTGGTTCTGGTCTTAGTGAATCAGGTACGTTGGTAGGAATGTTACTCGGATGAGTAGTCTAGGAGACATGGGGAAGTCTAATCAAAAGAACACTTAGTGACCTTATACCTTTCCGGTTCTGCAAAATGGGAGTTTTGACAGTTGGTTTCAGAATTATTGAAAGGCTTAAGCACAGAGGTACACTATACCTTCCAGTAGGATGGGAAGGTAGCTAATGTCACTGAGGCTGGAAGGTGATTATTCACAGGGCGCTTGCTCCAGGCTCACTCTGTATCCTGGGATCCCACATGACAGGGCTGGACCCAGCCTTGTCCATGATGGCTTGTCTTTAACAAGTGGCTCACTTTGTTTCCATCCTGATGGTCTGGGACGGGCAGAAGCATCAGGCCAGATGTAGTCTGTGGGCTTCTGAGAAGTAAGGATTGTTTTTCTCTCTTAGCTTGACCTTTTAAATGATTTCTCTCAGCAAAGCTGTCTTGGTTTTTTACCCTCCTTGATAAAGCCAGGCATATCTCCTGTCCTGCAGCCTTCATTTCCTGCCTCAGAGCAAGAAACTCTGCCAAGCAGCTGTTTCATTATCAATACACTGATCTTCATCTTGAGGAGCAGCCTGTGCGGGAGCTGAGATTTCCTGCACTATCTCGGAGATGCAGTTAAATGGGAGCATCACAGAGCACGCTTTCAAGCTGCCCCTGTTAAACAGTGCAGTGCCCACACAGCTGTTTATTTGAAAGCTCATGCTCGGAGCCCTGTGTGAGCTGGAGCTTTGGTACGGGGGTCGCCTCTGTTTGTTGTCTACTTGCACTTTGCTAGCGTTTCCATGGGCAACAAAGTAGGAAAAAACGATCTTGCCCGTAAACTGCACAATTAAGCTTTTGTTCTTAAAATCAAGCCTTTAAGACATAGGCCACTGTTGTCTGTTGTCAGAGCTTAGTTTATTCAAAGATGGAGAAATCTGAAGAACAGACCATCTTTGATTGGAGTGATTCCTCTAGTCAGTAGAATGAAAGAGTTTGACCTTGAGAGTACATTAATGTCCTTGAGCAGTTAATGACTTCATATCTTTAATAAGTCATGGTATACTTTTCAATTCTAATTTGTTTAAAGATTGCTTTTAAAAATGCACACTGAAATGAACCAGACCCAAAGTCTATGTATCTCAATGAACTTCTATATTAGCTCATTGTGTCTGAAAGTCTGTGGAGGAAGCCAAAAACATGGATGGGTGAGAGCTGTATTTTCTAAGGCTCTACATATGCTGCTCTTTAAGTGTGTGAATATGAGTAAGTACCTAAGGATGATGCTATCCAAGGAGACAGGACTGTGAACATCTGAGAATCAGTGACCTCCATGACCTCAGTCTCCCAAACACTGCCTGTTTCCAGAGCTAGCATCTTCCTGAAGGCCCAGGATCTTCACCTTTAAAAAAAATTAATAACAAAGCATCCTTTCAAAAGCTAAGGAATTATATTTGAAGCCCTAGAGTATTAATTAATTGATTAATTAATTGGTGTATTTATTAAGTCATAGTATTTTGTACTTATGGACATAAATCACATGGCTTAATTGTGACCCTTGACTTCATTTTCATCTGCAAATTTACTTCTATAAAACTCTTCTATCCTGAGAGTAACTCAGTAGCTCTAGAGATATATAGAAGTTAGTGGAAATTTAAATGCAAAATTACACATGATGACTTGGGGTTCTATGAGTATGTACCTCGCCAGCCGTGTGTGCATGTGTGTGTGTGTGTGTGTGTGTGTTTGTGTGTGTGTGTGTGTGTGAAGATAGATTGTAGGCAGTATGTGAGCCATACTCTAAACTGCAAACATGTGAGTACATAAGGCCTATTTAATCCAGACTTCCAAACGCCATCAAGCAAACTATGAAGTGTGGTTCATTCCATTGGCCTTGGATCAGGATGGAGCCAACTCATCTTATAAGTTTGAGACAAGTGTGTTATTCCCATGATTTAGTGAGGGAGGCTTTCTAAGGATGTGGACCTGCAGGGGTTCTGGCCTGACAGTGGCTTCATGATCTATAATACCAGAACAGACACTCCCTCACTTGTTTTGTTTGAAGTAGTAAATGAACATGTTGGCATGAAGTCCTTCCATAGCACATTCTAATAGGTCCCTGTTGAAAAAGGAACTCCCATATGATGCCAACACATATTTATTGTTGTCATTGGGTTTTCAGTGAGCACTTTCTGACTTGTCTAAAGTCAACGCACTAAAGGAGCTGAGCAGGTAGCAGCTTCCTTTTCCTCGTGGTAATAGACTGTATGGTCTGAATGCTTTTTGTGGGAATCAGATAATAAATCCTGTCTTCTCAGACCATATATAGTCTATCCTGTTGTATTCATCCTTAATTTTGCCATCCTTTTTAGTGTATGAGTTGTGAACAAGTCAGCTGCAGACTGGTTCTGACTAATAGGTTTGTGTCTGACAGCCTTTGGAGTGACAGGAGTAGTCAGTCGAGCTGAGGTCATACTTCCAAGCACAGTTCTATCACTCACCAGGCTGCAGACCCTATGTCAGGCTTTTCCCCAAGGGGGCATCATTTCCCTGTATCTTGTGACACATTAAATAATGCATTTCCCCTGTCCTTGCTTAGTGCAGACCTAGTACTACAAAATGTGGCTCATGATTAAAGTAATAGCAAGGGTGTATGTGCAAATTCATTTCCCATAATGTAGCTGGACGAAGTGTGCAGAGGAAGATTTTATCACAAGAGAGTTATGAGTTCCCCAGGTAGAGACTGGCCACAGACATCAGCTGTGTCCCTTGCATGAAAGAAAATTCTATGATGTATCACCAGGGCTTGCCATGGGGATATAAGCATGTTATATAGCATGTATATAATAGTGTAAAAGCTAGTGAAAGGACCTGGCATTTGTCGTCCATTTCTGAGGTGGGAAAGGGTGGGGAGTGGCTTGGACAGGAAAGAGAGAAGAGTATCTCAGAACTTTTGTTCTAGTATGCAGGACTTTGATAAGGATGCCTTTGAATTCAATAAAAGACCAAGGTGGAGACAATCAAAAGCCTGGGTAAATAGGACACAGAATTATTGATGGCTTTTCATTAAAGGGACAGTGCAGTCTTTACTTGCAACACTGACAGTTCACAAATGCCACGCCCTCTAGAAGAAATTGTTATACTGGGACATGAATGGGTGACAGATCCACAGGTGACTGAGGGACAAACCCTTTTGGGTACCTATGAATGAGTGTGAGGTACTCAGCAAGCTGGCTTGGGAAGATTTTTGAAGGGTTGAAAGTTGAAACATTTAAGACAAGCAAGCTGTCCAGTGTTTGCAGAGAACTGGATGTGATAGGGTGTCAGGACAAGGCATCCTACCAGACATTGTCCCTGTGGAAACCTGCGGCTTCCCCTGACACTGTCAGGAGGATGAGGGGATGTGGATATCTATACAAATATTTCTACATAAGCAAGCATGTGCTTTGTGATGTGTGTTTTCCATCTGACTATGTCATGGTGGTGTGAAGAAATATTCACTTCATTTCAACTCATCACATCCCCACTACAGTCCATCCTCTCTCTCCAGGGGTTACTCTGGGATCCTGTATTCCATCTCAATTTCTTACCCTTGTGTCTTTCCATGTCTTCTTGACCAGGGCAATCTTAATCTTCCAATGTTTACAAAAACTATGCTGAATACTTGTTGAAAAGGAAAATTCAGGGCCAACAGATATGGAGGCACCTCCCATCATTGAGGAGGCAGAGGCCAGCAGATCTCTGGGAGTTCAAGGAGAGTCTGGTTCACATAGTGACTTCTAGGATAACAAGAGCTACCTAAACAAAACAACAAACAACAAATAAACCGTGACAACAAAGGAAAGGAAAATTCAAATTCTGGTTAATTTTGATATATAATGTTTTTATTTATTTGCAAGACTTTTTTTCTTTATTAAGAAAATTTTTATTCATTTTACATATTAACCACAGATTTCCCCTTCTCTTCCCTCCTTCAGCTCTCCTGCAGCCCTTATCCCCCAAACCACCCCCCCCATTCCCTCCTCTGAAAAGGTAAGGCCTCCATGGGGAGTCAGCAGAGCCTGTTATATTCAGTTGAGGCAGGTCCAAGCTCCTCCCCCTGCATCAAGGCTGTGCAAGGTGACCCACCATAGGTAATGGGCTCCCAAAAGCCAGCTTATGCACCAGGGATAGATCCTACTGTGAGGGGGCCCCTTAAGCAGATCAAGCTACACAACTGCAGAGGGCCCAGTCCAGTCTCATGGAGACTCCACAGCTGTTGATCTAAAGTTCATGAGTTCCCACTAGCTTGGTTTGGTTGTCTCTGTAGGTTTCCCCATCATGATCTTGATGCCCCTTGCTCATAAAATCCCTCTTCTCTCTCTTTGACTGGACTCCTGGAGCTCAGTCTGGTGCTTGACTGTGGATCTCTGCATCTGCTTCCATCAGTTACTGGAGAAAGACTCTATGATAACAGTTAGGGTATTCACTGATCTGATTACTGGGGTAAGCCAGTTCGGGCACCCTCTCCACTATTGCTACTATTCTAAGCTGGGGTCATCCTTGTGGATTCCTAAGAACTTCCCTAGCACCAGGTTTCTTCCTATCCCCATGATATCTCCCTCTGTCAAGATATCTCTTTCATTGCTCTCCCACTCTGTCCCTGTTCCAGCTCGAACATCCTCTTCTCTTGTGTTCTCATCCCCCATCCCCTACCCTCCACTGCCCCCACTACTCCCAGTTTACTCAGGAGATCTCATCTCTTTCCCTTTCCCAGGGTGATCCATGTGATTCTCTAGGGTGCAAGACTTTTTAAAATAATTAAGTTTATCTTTTTTTTTAAAAGAAGAATTTAAAATTTTAATTCAGTGGATCCCTTGGTGATTGTGCCCTACAGGTTCCCAAGCTCAGGATGGAGTTGGTGTGGAGGACTTGTGTTAGCCCTTTGGGAGACTCCCTGCTTTCCAAAGGCAGAGCTTCTGTCTTACTGTTGATGCCACAGTGGTAACACAATGCTTGGACCCCAGGGACCATCAACCCGAGCTTTCAAATAAATGGATGTGGTTCTTGGGGCCAAAAAGGGCTTTTGTCGATGTGGTTTCTAACATATGTGGTGCTTTGGGGAGGAAGCAGCCTGAAACCAGGCCATGGTGATGATTTCCCATTTGTAATCACTACAGAGGTACAGGCATGCCTATCAGCAGGGCCCATGGGATCCTGGGATTCAGTTTAGACCTAGATATCTTGGCACCTGAAAGGTTCTGATTGACATGTGGCATCCTGCATCAAACTATGCTTTCCTCAAAAGAAGATATGGAGTCTAGAACCTTAGCAAGATAAATAGATCAAGGCCAACTGTTTATTTGTATTTTTCATAGTTTAATATAGTTCAATAGCACGCTTATAGAAACAGTATGGAAGACAGAGAAAAACAAAAGTGTGTGTGTGTGTGTCTCTGTAGGACAACATGATTAAAAAAGTACAGTGACTGACTGAAATCTACTCTATGATAAAAAAACGGTACATATGCAATTCAGTTACAACCAATAGGAAATTAACTTACTTTTTGAAAGAAAAAAATCCAAATGCTACTAGCATTGTCCAGAAAAATTTCACAGGTTCATTTACAATCACTATAAAGTTGAACTGCTGAGACATGCTCCCTGAGACATTTAGACTTGTGTTAATGCTTACATCCCACATTTATATTAAAAATTCACACATGAAAATGTAAAATCTGCCAACACCTGATTCTTGGCCCTGCTTTTCCACTCAAATTCATAGACTTTGTTAACTTTTGACCCCAGGGGGGAAAATACCTAACTTTCAGGATAACAGGAGAAAGAGGAAATGATTTTTGAGAAAGAATGTTTCCCCACTACGGATTCTGAGGTAAGTTTTACATGTGCAGTGAGCTATATGGGTACCTTCTGGCATAATGTTATACATCGGGCTTGCCTGGCACACAGGTGGGCATTGTTTAGCAGCCCTCAAAATCTGTTTTGAAGTCCTGAGCAATTTTTCACTTCAGACATGGGAACAGGAGTTGAAAAGCAGAACTTCAGGGGGATTCTGATAACATCTGATTTCATTAGTGCCACAGTGCGAGCCTGTAATGTGGAAGTTTCTGCACACCTCCAGTGGAAGGCACACATTTGGGAGTGGCTTTGCTAGCCAATTGTTTCTGAGTACTTTACCAGGGGTGGGTTTGCTGGCTGTCTGCTTTGTCTGAGCCACAGTGTTTAGATGTTTTTACCTCCTTCTCTTTTAGGTAGAGCTGAGAGAATGGAAGGTAGAGAATGCCTGGGAGATTGCTTTAAAAACCTTTTGCTATTGCTTTTCAAAGTTCTAAATAAACCTAACTGTTGTTTAGATTTTTAGATGTTTATTCTTTGTAGTTTTTCTTTGTCTCATGTATGTATGCTAATGAACTCAATGTCTGTATTTTAGCCAGGATGGGCATGGGCTAGCAACCTTTAATAAACAGTTTCCTAAGAACAGGCAACAGCAGAAATAAATACAAATAGGTAATATAAAAGCTGCTCATTTTTCATATATAAATACACACAGAGAAAGGGGCATTAACTCTGAGATTCAGACTAACTGTTGATCAACACACACAATAACTGGCAAAGAGTTAGATGAAATCAACAATTATCCTGAGCACAAAAACACATAGGAAAATGACATTAAAGAAGAGCACACTCAGTAAAATAAAGTTGAAAATTTACCACTCAGAGATATGGAGCTTAATTAACCTAAATATTAACAAGGGCTGAAGTGGCTGCCCAGGAAATGATCAAAATAGGAAGCTTGATGTCCATAGGAAAAGTCATATTTCCCCATGTTTTAAGACATAAATGACAAAGAGTGAAGCCATTACTCTGGTTTCTCTTCAGATCGTATAAATCTTCTGCCTTTTACCAATATCATTTTTAAATTAATGAATGAAAATCAGAAAACTCTGCTTCATAAGTCAGAGGAGTTGATCTGAAGTTCTTCGGCAAATACCATAAGGTCCTGGTAGCAAGTTTTCAGCTCAGGTTTGCATAGAGAATATGACAATCAGGGAATATGGAACTTAGGCACCCATGAAGAAGATTAGGGTAAGAGAGATGGTGACCTATTTTACTGTCTTATTTGTAACAGGGAAGAACTGTGCCATAGGTGAAGGAGCAAAATTCAGCACTAGGAATTTAGGGTCAACACTGCTTTGAAGTCACCTAAGCTTGTATTAGGGTAATGCATTCAGGATTTGAGTGTGCCTTGTAAAATGAAGATGATTGGAAGGACTTACACTCTTAGTGTAAGGACTGGATAACTCACACCACTGCAGTTAATTGAATAATGGAAAGAAAACACACCTAAATCATAGGACTAGTATTATAAAGTATTTATGTTAAGATTTTATAATTAGGGGCTAGAGAGATGGGCCAGTGGTTAAGAGCACTGGCTGCTCTTACAAAGGACATGACTTTGGCTCCTAGCACCTACATGAAAGCTCACAATCTTCTGTAACTCCAGTTCCAAGGGATCCCAGGTCTGGGCTCCGCAGACATTGCACACATGTGATGCACATACATAGAGTAGGCAAACACGTACACACACACACACACACAAAAGTAAATCTTTAAAAATATTTCACAATTATAAAAGTGTGTATGGTGGTAAATTTGTCAGTTAATAAATTGGCATAATTTATTTTTAATTTATTTTATTTACATTTTCCTACATGAAAGTAGTATTATAATTGCCTGCATGAGCATGGCAGGTACTTATTTGAACAAGAACAGTGTACTAGTGGCTACTTCACTGAGGAATATGCCTCCCCAACCTTTAGCAATCCTTAATTTCCCATAGCTTCTCAGAATGTTGATGAGCCCAGGCTAGTGCAGGTCTTGTACAGTGAGGTTTTTTTAAAAGATATTATGATTTAATGAGCAGATAATATTGACCAATGTTACACTGACATTATTATGAAGAGAAGGATGCTTGAGCTCATTTTATTGATGCATACTCTCAACTAACTGTTAAACTGTGTTGACTGGCAATGAGAAACTCTATGTCTCTGTCCCTCTGTCTCTTCAATTGCAAAACCTGGATTATCTTGATGGCCTCTGCCACTTCCTACAGCTTAAATCAAGATTGACCATCAAATAAACTGTAGTGGTCATCCAGATACAAGTAGACTTGCTTTGGGGGACAGGAGTTAGAGCATGCAGGCCTATGAAGTTGAGTGGGTATTGCAGGAATTTCAATGGGGTAGTAGAATGAGAGAAAAGGAGAGAAAGCTTTTTTTTTGTTTGCTTTTGTTTTTATTTTTTGGGTTTTGTTTTGTTTTGTTTTTGAGACAGGGTTTCTCTGTGTAACTTTGTGCCTTTCCTGGATCTCGCTCTGTAGACCAGGCTGGCCTCGAACTCACAAAGATCTGCCTGCCTCTGCCTCTCAAGTGTGGTGCTTAAAGGCGTGTGCCACCACCGCCTGGCTGAGAAAGCTTTGATAACCTTCTTATATGCACACATGATCAAGGCTTTTGCCACGTGCACTGTTGGTGAATGATCTCTTATTATTCCAAATGTCCCTCACAGGGATGGGTAGATGCTGTCCTGGTGTGTGTTGTATGTGGCCTTTGTGCTCTGGGATAAGTTCTAGGCTTTTCACTGGACACAGAGAAAGCAAGAGAGCAGGAACCAGATATTGAGCAGGCCAGGCAACATTATAGAATTATTTTCACAACTTTCCTCCTTATTAGTAACTTAATTATGTCCTCAACAATGCCTTACCACTATCTCCTACTGAAGTTGACCATGAAACAGAAAGTCATCATTTCAGAAAACTTTTAGTAACCAGACCTTCATTCCACAGATGTGAGTCCAGAGGCTATTGGATAAATAAGCTTAGATGGGAGTTTCCAGTTTTCTGTGAAGTTGGGTATTTGGTTCTGCATTGTTTCCACCATTGTGCAGAGCTTGAGATTTTCAGTCATTGCTGGAATCTTGATGAACAGATTCCTGTTTGTGTACAATGCATGTTGTCCCCTGAAATGGTGTCTGTGAGGGAGAGATGGCAGATTGTTTTACTGTTTTACTTTCGAGTGTTTCTTTTGGAAATTAGGTCTGAAAAATACAGAAGACTCACAACTAATCCAGGGTCAGGGCACCTCCGGAGACTGTGTGATACCCTTTCATTCCAGTTTGTAGGTTTGCAGAGTAGGTTTGCAGAGGCCACATGGTGTGGTGTGTCCCCACCACATGGGAAAACACTCAGCAGTACCATCTCATGTAATCTGACTGAAGCAAAGTTCAAGTGAAACTAAAGGGCTAGGATTGTCACAGAACTGTTGAGCTGAACAGACTTTGTCTAGTTTAAGAGAAACTGCTGCCACCAGACTGGGATGAAGGACAGCCATCCTCAGCCCACATGCCTCTGAGTTGTCCATTAACAATTACAAAATTTGGAGGGTCACATATTGTTTATTTTTCACTTACACAATGGAATGGTGATTTTTCCAGTTCCCACTTTCTTCACTTAGTGATCTATGGGAGAATCTGGAGGTGCAGGAGTCTAATGCCTTTGAAATTATGGAAACCGTCTTCTATTTCCCATCCATCATGAGACCTCAGTGTTGAATCATATTATTTCTGTTACTTTTCTGTCACCAATGAGTATGACTTTTCAACTGTGTCATTATATTTTAATTCAGCTGTAGATTTCTTCATGAGAAGCTTTGAAGGTATTGGTCTTCCTACCTGTCTCCCCTCTACCTTCCTATCCATCTATTTATTCATCAATCACTCATTCACACACCTAACCACCGTGCCCATCTATCTATGTGTTGATTCCATCTATTGATTACCTATCAATCATCTATTATCATCTATTTACCCATGTATCTATTGTCTCCTACTTTTCAACTATCTATCTATCTATCTATCTATCTATCTATCTATCTATCTATCTAACATTATTTATTTATCTGTCATCTATTTATCTACCCACTATGGATCATCTGTTTATCCATTTACCCAATATCTACCTACTGTATATCTATCATCATCACCTATTTAATCTATATATCATCTATTTATCTATTCATTTGTACATTCATGCATCTATCTAACTGTCATCTGTCCATCACTGTATACATGTGTAACTACAGGTTTTTCTATTTCTTCTGTTGCTTTTGTTTTCTAGTAGAATCTACTGCTTTGGTTTATGAATTGAGACTGCCCAACATTATGTCCTCCCTCAACATCCTGGGAATGCTCTTCTGGCCTGACAACATCTGCTCGTTTTTTCCCATTGGGCCTGACTCACCGGAGAAGTGAGCAGTGGTGTAGCCTTAAGACATGATTTTAGTAAAATCAGAGTAGACTCTTCTTTGAATTATCCCTTTCTAGATGCTTATTCCTCCAGATACGGGAAAAACACAATGAAGAGTTTCATTCCTTTGATCTGAAACTAAGCTAGACTGCTGCTAGTGCCCATCATTGAGTTCCTAAGTTAGTGGCCTAAATTCATTCTGTGTACTTTCAAGGAATGACAATTATATTTTCTAAAAGTATCAGTAAAGCTTTCCTGAAAAAAAAGCATGATTTGCAAATAACAGCCATTAGGAATACATTGTAGAGTATGGGAACACACCTTTCTACATGAGTCTTTTTCAGTTTACTGTCAATCACAATAGCCTTTCAAATTTTGGAGTGCCCATGTTATATTCCCTAATTGTTATTTTATTAAAACATAGACAAATATCAAGGTCAGTGGTTTTGATAATTTATCATGTCTTTCAAAGTTAATTATCTTTAAATTGTGCTCAGTGGGGCTGGAGAGATCTCAGCAGTTAAGAGCACCCAGAGTTAAGCGGCTCTTCGAGAAGACTCAGGTTCAATCCCTTGCACTCACATGATGGCTTATAACTGTCTACCACTCCAGTTCTATTGGATCTGGTAACCTCTTCTGGCCTCTCGGGCACCAGGCACACACCTGGTGCATAGACACATGTGCAGGCACAGCACAAATACATGTAAAGGAAAAGAAAAAAAAAAAGATTGTATTCATTAGCTTGAATGTTCCCTGCTGAATCATTGTTTCACTTGTCAATAAAAAGGGAAGGAACCTGAGTAGTGCTGACTGATTACATATTGTGTGAAAATACACACTGTTCCCTGTCTGACCTTTACCATCTTGCCCATGCACCTGCGTCTGGGAAACACTGTGGGTGTTTTTATCATAGTAATATATACATGGCATAAACTTCCAGACTAATGGTTACTAAATGCATCCATAATGTCATGCAACCATTACCAGCATCTGACTCCAGCATGTTTTCTTCATGCAGAAATTCTGTCTCACTGAAAGACAATTCCTGACCCACCCTAGCCCTGGAAATTAAAATTTTTCTCTACTTCTCAGATTCTACTCGGGTTCCTCGTGTTAGCAGAATGACCCAGTTTTCCCCTTTTGTTGCTGGCTCCCTTACTCACCACAGTGCCCACAGGGTCATCTCTGTTGTGATACATTTGATAACACCCTTCCTTCTTGAAGCTGAGTACTATTTATTCACTGTCTATGTAAATGACATTTTGTTATCCATGTGTCCATTAGTGGAAAACAAAGTAGCTTCTGCATTTTAGTGACTGTAAGCAATGCTACTGAGAATATTACCCTGCATTTGGGCATAAACTCAGAAGTGGAATTGTTAGGGAACATCACCAAGGTTCCATTTCTAGGTATTTTTTAAAAAGATATTTATTGTGGGGTGTGTGTGTGTGTGTGTGTGTGTGTGTGTGTGTGTATGTGTGTGTGTTTGTGTTTGCCATAGTATGGGTATGAAGGTCAGAGGACACCTTGCAGGCATCATTTATCTCCTTCAACTGGAGTCACCAGTTCACAACTCAGGTGGTTACACTTAGCTGCAGGTGCCCTTATCCTCCGAGCTATCTTGCTGCCTACATTCTTCAATTTTGAGTACCCACCATGCTGTTTCTAACAGTGACTGTCATAGCTCATGACCAGCAGGGGGCCTGTGCACTGCCATCTTCAATTACACTTGTTATTTTTCAGTTTCTAATACAGTTTTTATTGTTATTTTTGTGAAAGAGATAAATAGCTTCAGACCCCTAGGCATTAGCAGGCCAGTATGTACCCCTGAGTGATCAATATTACAGAATCTGATCGTCTCACCCCCTCATGGAAACCACCTACCAGCACCATACATGTATCCCCTACATGAGGTATTACTGCTTCTGGGGCAGGGAGATCTGTGAAACAGCCCCTGAGATGTCAGATTCAGGGCTTGAACTCAGAATGTCTACCTGTGTGTTAAATTCCTCTGGCCATCTTTCTTTAGGGAGACCTTTTTAGGTCATTTCCAAAGAAAAGACTGTTACTTTCCAACTTTGGTACCTATACCTCCTTGGTGGCTTTGTAGAGGTAGGTGGGTGATGTTGCTGTGGTTTCCAGCTGGGTTACAGCCATGGGCTCCCTAAACAAATGTCCCAGAGGCTGCAAGATGAGGTCCAAGTCTTTGTAGTTAGTCATTTGTAAGACGACACTAAAGGGGCACATTTATGACATTTCTGTTAGTTTCTGTTTGTTTTTCCTTCTGTCTTTGGTCTATCCTGTGCTAAATGTTTTCATGAGGTTTAGAATACCTGAATGGCTTTTCAGTTGCACTCTGGTCTATCCTCCTGTATAGTTGACCATTTTTGCACTGCCTGTGATTTTAAACTGCTCACCTGCTTGATTTAGGTTCTTCAGCCCCACTCTTGGTTCCCTCCATCTGCCCTTGCTCTCAGAAACTACCTTCAGCCTTCATAACAAAGGGAAGGGCATCTCCCAGGCTAGCCTGTGTCCTTGCAGACTCCTGGCATCACACTGTCATGGCAAATGAGCAGAAGCAGTGGATATCATTGGGCCAGCACTAGCCTCAGGGCTTGTGTCTTGTCCTCTTTACCTGCTGTGGTTTTCCTTTTGGACCTCACACTCCACTGATGTTGATTGTACATGAGATGCAGTTAAGCTTGAAGTACAAGGATGAATCGTTAATAATTACTCACGGAAGAGACTTGAGAAATCTAAGACACAGGAGGAAATGGACAAAGGAGCTTCTGGAATATTAGCTAAAATGATCAGTTGCATTTTGTTTTTAGAATTTGCATTTCGAAAGCTTATTTTTAGCCTGTTGGTCAATTGATTGGTGGACTGCTGCTGTCTGGGTATTAGACAGGGAAATAAACCTGAGCATCTGGGGGTAGTATACTGGAGTCAGTAGTCAAGGGGCATCTACTACCTGAGGTCTGAACACTGTCACAGTTTTGAATTCAGGTTAGAGAGACTGGAGAGGTGGTGCTGTTGTTAAGAACACTGGCTGTTCTTCCAGAGGACACGGGTTTGATTTCCTGCACCCACATGGCAGCTCACAACTGTAACTGTAACTCCAGTCTCAGGTGCCCTGACACCCTCTTCCTGCCCTCATGGCTACCTGGTACATACATGGTACACAGACATATGCACACATAAAAGAAATAAATAAACCTTAACAACAACAAACGAATTCAGATAAGGGCACGATATCTCCATCATCTATGCTTCTCAGAAGTAATGCACAGTTGTGATTGATTCTGACTTTCAGTATGTGTTAAGTGTTGAATGAGATAACATATAGGAAATACATTTCCAGTGTCCCAAGGTCCTTATCAGGGGATGCCCAATATGCTATTGGTAAAGATAACGATGTTGATGTATAGTAATGTGAGGTCCAAAATCCTCTCCATTCATACCATTTTTTGAGCCTGTGGCCAGTACAATTGCAGTGTCTCACCTGTGGAAGTTTAGGAAGGTGATAGGACCAAGAACATTGCTGGCTCTGGGAATGTTCAGGGTTAGGCTTCACACCTCTGGATTTGGGGACCAGATCTTTCTCATTTCTGTTGATGATGGCAGGAGGATGCTGAGATATTTACCATCAAGTCTTCCCTGATGTTCATTTCAGTAAATCCTGAATCAGTGGTAGGTCTTTTCACAAGATCGATAGTTGAGGAACATTTATTCTTAACTAGTGGTTTAAACATGGAAGAAGATGCCGGCTTAAGTTCAGAGTCTTAGCCATAAAATCTCATGGGTTGAACAGAACCACTGAAGACTGTGAGAGGCAGAAGTGCCCCTCACCCCAGCTCCTTAAATGAACACTCTCCCGGGGATAGAAACTGTAGCTCAAATCTCAGAGCAGACTGCTCATTACGGAACAGGCCATGCAGGGCAGATTCTCCAGAGTCCTCCGAAATAGAGTTCACTTTTATTTGAAAGACTTCAGATGACACAGAATCGTCTGTAAGCCTATCTGTCTTGGCACCCTGGGTAAGAACCCCTTTTATGGGAGCATTTCCTATGAGCTTGTGAGATGTCTTTTCCCATTTAACCTGCTGGAGATGTCATTTAATTCCATGCTTGACCCCAAGTAAGAATCTTAAGGTACATGTAGTGATGTGGGAGGGAAATTAGGATGTGAAGGATAGATACATAGTTATCTCAGAGAAATAGAGATACATGGTGGGGAACAAGGACTTGCAATGTAATAGGCTATAAAGAGAATAAGAACAAAATATGTGACATTTCCTGGATTCATTAAATATGGCCATTTTTCAAAAGCCCCTTAGGGTTCCCTTGATGGAACAGTGGCTATGTAAAGACCTGAATTATTGCTGTTTTGAACATGTCTCCCAAAGTGATGGTGACACATAAGTTATGTTGTTAGTTTTTAATATCCCACCAAAATGTTAATATTGTATTACAGGAGATACAGATGTTTCAGATGATTGGAATCATAAAATAGAGGGCAAAAAGAGTGTAAAAACTGTAGGGTGAGGAGGAATTCTGTGAGACATTGTCCTCCCAGACATGACAGAGCCCTTGAACCCACAGCAGCTATGGCTTCCTGAACAAGACCTACACAAGAGTGGGTCCTTCAGTGTATTCCACAATGGATGGAAGAGGAGCTGATGAGGCCCCATTCTTTCCTGTGAGACTATTGATAGTTAATGGCTGCTGAGAGGAAGGGAGTGCATTTATCCAGTGGTGTAGCCTCTGGCAAGTTGCCCTGACAGTGAATATCCCTTCACCTACACTTATGCCAACCCCAGTGAAACTCAGTGGTTCATGAAGAAGGAGGAGGAAGTGAAGGAGGGGGAGAAGGAGGAAAAGAGGAGGAGAAGAAAAAAGTGAGGTTCTTTGTGAAGAAGAGTTTCAGTAGGATTGGGGGGTGGCATGAGAGTGTAATGGGTGGAGATTTAACACATTGTGCACATGTATGAAGTTGTCAAAAATAAGCAAAAGTCAACACATAGAAACTTCAGACCTTGAGTTTTCTAGAAGTTTAAGATCTAAAAATAACTTTTATTCATTTAGTCATTCGTGTGTGTGTGTGTGTGTGTGTGTGTGTGTGTGTGTGTGTGTGTGTGTGTAATTTCCAGGTAATTCAGAAAATGTTAGCCCTGATGCTGGTAGACTCACAGGTGAACTGGTGACCTTAGGCAATCTGTTTACCTTTGTACCAGCTTCCTTTGTATTCATACAAAAAAATTCCCAAGGCTGAGTAATTTATGAGAAAAGAGGTCCAACCAGCTCATAATTCTTCACTCTAAAATGTCCTAGTGGTATGGTTTCAGCAGTGGTGAGGGTCCCCTAGACATCAGGAAGCATCATGGTAGGACCTTGTTTGAGAGAAGTTGATCACCTGTTGAGTCAAGAAGGCAGTGAACTTGGAGGGGCCTGTCTTGTTCTTTCTTTTCTTTTCTTTTTCTTTTTTTTTTTTTTTTGATTTTTCAAGACAAGAGTTTTTCTTTGTAGCCTTGGCTGTATTGGAACTCACTCTGTAGACTAGGCTAGCCTTGAACTCAGAGATCTGCTGTCTCTGAATCACAAGTGCTGGGATTAAAAGCATACAACACCACACCCAGATCTGACTTGCTCTTTCAACAGCTTTGTTAACTCATTAGAACTAGCCTGGTACCTAGGAGAATGCAATCAATTTCAGGATGAGAAACCCCAGAAAGCCCCCAGCTCTTAAATATTCCACACCTTATTTCCACAATGGAGACCACATTCCCAACACAGAAGCCAGCAGAGGGCATATCACACAAAGCACAGGATCCTTTAAAAAGAACTTCCTATGTGTTAAAGAAAATGAGTTGGAAAAGGTGGAGATGGAAGGGAGATGGGCGACTATGCACCCATGGCTAATTCATATGGGTCTTGATATCTAAAGCAATTGTTGTGATGATAAGGAAGTAGCCAACCCTCTGTTCTCCTGCCCAAAGTCACTCTGGGGAGCATATGACTTGAACACACAACAAAACAATCAGGCTGTGACTAACCGGCATATGAGAGTCATCACCCAGTATTTCCAGTATCCCTTTGATACTGTATTTTACCTGGAATCATTTTCTTCCATTTTGATAAGCTTTCCAGTGTTGCTCTTTGCATCCTTAAACACTTTGCATCCTTAAAATTCTGAAAATGTGTGTACTTTTGACAAAACTGAAGAATATAATCAATAAATTTTTCTCTGAGATGAAAAATAAAGATCAAATTAGTGAAGTTCTTTAAGAATAACCATGGTTTTCTTCCTTATCTCTTCAGCTGTGTCCTGTGGAATTCCAGAGGCTCCGGGAAATGGCTCATTCATAGGCAATGAGTTCACCTTGGACAGTAAAGTGACATATGAATGTAATGAAGGCTTCAAACTGGATGCCAGTCAGCAAGCCACTGCCGTGTGTCAGGAGGATGGCCTGTGGAGCAACAGAGGGAAGCCACCCACATGCAAACGTAAGTGTTCCTCCCAATTGCATGCTTCTGGAGATTTCACAGGGACCTGTGTTCACTGGGAGCAGGGGTGAAGTTAGCTTCCAGAATGCAGGCAGACCCTTCTCAGTGTTGTGAGTACCTGGTCCCTTTCATCTTAACAACATAAAAAACTTCCACAGAGACAACTCCAACCACTTACAATTAACTGTGTATTCCTGGATGGTAGCCTAGTAAATCCTGTGAATCCCATCACAATCTGTAACACGTAACTTACCCCACCAAACCTTATTCTGGTGCCATTTTCAGTGTGGTCAGAAACTACTGAACCTGAGAACAACAACACTCAACACAGAGTGTGAAAACATAAAGCAGTGTGAGTTCTTCTCTTCACTTCACATGTTTGAGTTCTTAAAAATTAGAGGTGATACTTAATTTGCGTACATGCCATGAACTCTTCATACATATCACTGGCTGCCAAGGAAAGCACCAATTTCATTTGTAAAGTGCAGTAAGACTTCTAGAATACTATTTTCAGTGCACAGAAATATTCTTACAAGAGTCAAACATGTGGGAGTAAAGGGGAGGGGAAAATGATATCATTATATTTTAATTAAAAAAATATTTTGAAAAGAAAAAAGATTCAAGCATGAAAATTTTAAATCCAGTGTCAAACATAGTCTTAACAAGTATACAAGCCATGCTGAGAAGCCAAGCTTAAAAGAAGTTAAAGCCCACACACATGTGCACACATATGTACATACATGAACACATACACATATGTATACATATGTACATGCAAACATAATTCATACAATGAGAATTTCATCACAGTCATATTGAAATTTTTGACTTGGAGTTAATCTACCCTTCCAGTATTTCAAAACTTAGAAATACAAAATGTCATTTTTGCTTTAATGATATTTCAATAACAAAAGTTTTCTTGGCCTTTGATTATAGAATTAGTTTGCTTTTTTCTTTTTGTATATTTTGATAATGTTAAATTTTTAAACTCTTTGCACAGTTTATGGAAAGTGATTAATAGTTCACCACAGTTTTTATTTTCCTTGTCTTCATTTGCATTTTAAGTCCATGTTCTAAGTCAGTTAGATGATACTGAAAACTACTGATTTTTCTTGGTTATTCTCCATTTAAACAAGACATCATTTTATATCCTGATTACTTAAACCTATGGCAAATGAAGATACTATCCTAGCTGGGACATCCAGGATCTATGTAGGGTTGTACTGGAGTATGGACTAAAGTTTCCTTTTCACTAACAAGGGACAGTTAGTCAATAAAAAACTATGTCATGGTAAGCAGAGATGAGTGTGAGAAAAACTTGTTTTAATTTTTGTTGGGAGGGAATGTTTCCTAAACTTAATTTCAACTGAAGAAATCAGGCATACTAAACACAAAACTTTATCCTTAGTCAGAAAAAAATGGATGAGTATTAAATTTTGGTAAAAATTATATATATATATATATATATATATATATATATATATATATATATATATATACATATATATATGTATATACGTGTGTGTGTATACACACACACGTATATACATAATAACACATATATAGTCATATATATTTCTCAAGCTAATCCCATTGTACCTGAGTGGGGCTGAAGGAGTTTTTAAGTGTCCTTAACAGTTGTAGTAAATTGCAGAATTGGTAGATAAAATATCAGGTGATAAAAAACATTTCTGCCAGGTGTGGTGGAGAACACTTTTAATCCTAGTCCTTGGGAAGTAGAGGCATATGGATATCTGTGAATTAAAGGCCAACTTGGTCTACATAGTGAGATCCTGTCTCAAAAATAAAATAAGCAAGGGCTGGAGAAAGGCATGGAGGATAAGAGCATTGATTGCTCTTCCAGAGGATTGGGTTTGAATCCTAGCACACACATGGAAGCTCACAGTTATCTGTAACTCCAGTTCCAGGGTATCCAATGCCTTCTTCTGACCTCTTCAAGCACTGCACATATGTAATACTGGCATATGTAGGCAAAAACACTCATACATATAAAAAATCTTTAAAAAAATAAAATAAGTAAAGTCAATAAAAGAGAAAGGCTTGAGATCTGATAAACACTAGAGATGAATGGTAAACACCTTCACTGTGTTCCACCCCAAGGTTGGCTTGGATGAAGGCTGGAATGAACAATTTCTATCTGTATCTGCCTATAACTGTATAGATCTCCTAGGCACAGATCCAAGTCTCATTTATTTCCATTTTAATTATTTACTGAGACTGGATCTAGTTGTTTGAAGATAAGACTCATGCTGGTGCCACAATACAACCAGTTGGGGCCAGTGATATTAATGTGTAGTAGGGCTTGACAGTTGGACAAAATGATGGATGGGTTTGCATTGTGCACTGTGTGTTTAGAAGGAAGTGAAGGCATTAAGCCAACCATCTCTGAAAACACTTGTCTAATCTGCAGTGCCGGTTTGTGAGCACTTTTTCAGTTGATGCTGTTCATGAGTCACATTAATTATTAATCATTTCTGTAGACCTACTATGTGCAAAGCACTAGATTTCTTTTTTTATTTCATTTGTTTTTTGAGATAGGTTCTCACTTATGTAGCTCCAGCTGGCTTACATAGACCAAGCTGGCCTTAAACTCATAAAGATACACCTGCCTCTTCTGAATGTTGGGATTAAAGGTGTACATCACTATGCCCAGCAAACCACCAAAATGTTTCATAATTAAATGATATGCAAATCCTTTCTTAGGACAGGAAAGCAAGGTAAAGTCACATCTGGAGGCTCACAACCATCTGTTACTCCATCTACAGGGGATCTGACACCCTCTTCTGGCCTCCAATGGCACCAACACACACACACACACACACACACACACACAGAGAGAGACAGAGACAGAGACAGAGAGACAGAGACAGATAGACAGAGAGAGACAGAGAGAGAGTACACTTACATATATTTGGAAACACAGAAAATATACATAACATAATAAATCAGTCTTTTTTAAACAGCTATTTTCACTAAAAATGTGTACCCACTGGATTGCTTATCACCTTCTCTTTCCCTTTTACTGTAAATAATCAAAATGAAAAGCAGAAATAGTCCTAGATACACTGAATACTTCAAGTTACACTTTAACAAAGAACTTAGCTGTCTTCACACTGTGGGGGAGTCATTGGGCAGGAGACAAGAAGGTGCCAGGAGACTAGACTGGAGTAAGCTGTCTGTGCACCAGGCAGCACATGCCCCAGTGGTCATTGGCTTCTCCATCACTTTTCAACAGGAGACAAAGAAGCATAATGTCTCTAAGAAAAGTCAAAACCCGGCAGCAATCATATAGAACATGACAACCCCAACTCCATTCCCAATGAAATCTTTTCACCAACCATCTAGCACTGTGCTCAGAGAAGGAGAAGGAGAACCAGGCCTCTAGGGCCTTGGATGTCCTCTGGGGACAAGAACCTCCTGAGGGTCTTTCTAGAGTATTTTGTAACACCAATAGCATGGGTACCGGGGAACTGAGACCAAGCATGGCTCTGTCATCATTACCCAGACAAACTGCAGGCTATTTTAGACTCAGTTATTTGGTGTTTGCCCTAGGGCTGACATTGATTAGTAGCAGCAAAACTAATGTTTTTAAAACAGACTTTTATTTAATGTCTGTCTGAACAGCTAATCTCAGGAATTATGTCCGGGACATTTAAACTTGAATCTGTTATAAACTAGATTGACAGTGAGTAAGAAGAAAAACATAGCTGCAGAGGTGCCTGTGCCCCTCCCTCCACGAGGCTCCGTATCTTGCCGCTACCCACTGGAATCCCCACCCCAATCTCTCCACTCCAAAATCAACACTGAACACCTGAAGGACTGACCTACCAACTCCTCAAATCCAACCTAAAAGCAACCAGGCTTAGGAAACAAAGCAAACCAAGCCTGAGCTCAACAGGGGCAGCCTGGAAGAGCGTATCAGACACCATCAATGAGTAAAGTTCATGTGCCAAGGTCTAGTCATAAAACACAAATACCATCAAAGACCCAAAGAAGGTCTCTCCCCCTGAATCTACATCCACCAGTCCTGTAGAAATGTTCTCACTGAGAATCACCTAGATGACCCACAAGACACAGGACTTAAAAGACCATCATAACTTCAATCAGTTCACTTTCTGCTGAGCTGACAGTCTCGCTGTCTAGGCTTCTGAAGCTCCACAGCTCAGCCCATTTCCCTCAGCTCCATCAGTGCAGGCTGCTAGAGGTCTGCAAAGGCTCCACTTTAGCTCTGAGAGGGGAGACAGGGATGATTAAATTATTTCACTCCAAAGGTATCTAATCATCATTTTACAAATCTAATTAAATGTGCTCCAACTAAACACGGTAATAAGAAGTACTTACCCACGTGAGTATGATGCGGAGAAACACTGTTAAAAGAAAATAATGAACAAAAAACAATTATATTCCACAGTTAGGGGCTGATTTAGACTAACAGGGAAGACTCATGATAAGGGCCTGTAACTACCAAAGAGAATGCTTTATATTCATGGTGGCAGCCTCATCATAGCATGAATGCCTCCAAGGAGAGAACAGCTGGCCTTTCTGCTTTGCCCCTGGCTCAAGAAACCAAAATCTCTCTCCGCAAAATTGACAGCCAGAGCCTGGAGAGAGAGGTCAGAAGTGAAGAACACACTCTTTCGGAAGACCCAGACTCAGTTCTCAGCAGCCATGTTAGTTGGCTCACAGCCACCTCGAACCCCAGCTTAAAGGGACTTGATGTGCTTTACACACACACACACACACACACACACACACACACACACACAAATAAATAAATAAATAAATAAATAAATAAATAAATAAATAAATAATAGCCAAATAAATAAATAACCAATTAAATAAACTAATTTCTTTTTAATGAAAGCCAAGATTTCCCAAGTCAGATAAAAGCGTCCTCTCTATCTCCATGACGTTTAGCAGGTAGGAAAGTGTGTCTGTTGTACAGAAATGACTCATTATTTGTGATTTCCACTCCTTTAATTTGAGAGGTAGAATCCGGTTTTGGTGCAACAATGCTGTCAACCATGTCAGCAGTGAGTAGCAGTCACCATGTTGAGTCCCTTGGGGTGGGCCACTACAGATGCTCCCTTAGCTGAAAGAGAAAAAAAAAAATGGCTCCATCATGGATATATTATATATGTGATAGGGAGCCTATATTTCTGCAAAAGTAAAAACAGAAAGAATGTCAGGTTTGCAGGTAAGCTGGCACACTCTACCAAGTTGCACCATACTGAGTTATCATAGACTCGACCATGAAAAGTCTCTCAAAATTGTCAAAAATATGGACTGAGTAAACTCATGATAACATAGACTTGTTTTCCTATATTTCTCAGATATAACAACATTTGCATCTCCCTTCAAAGACCTTGTTATTTATTTGATATTTGTCTATTGTAGTATTTGTATCCTCCATGATGAACTTCTGAAGGTCTTGCCTACTGTCTGTCTATTTTTAGCAATTAGTAGAATGAATTTTGCTTTTTATGTCATCAAGGAAATGTACAGATCAGAGATACTCAATGGGAGATGTTACACAAGTGGGAATTCTTGCCTGGATTGACTGTGCTTAGACTTCTTTGTTGTCTGTGAAATACAAATAATACAGTGATGATGATGGTGGTGATGGTGATGATGATGGTGGTGGTGATGGTGGTGGTGATGACTATAATGATGATGGTGACTGTGATGATGATGATCATGGTATTGATGATGATGATCACTCTCCTTTCTCATCTCAGTGAAATTCATCTTAGATTATAATTCAATAGTCATCACAGACACAAAAGAACTCTGGTTAGAAGCACTGACCTACACATCTGGGCAGCAGCTGCCCTCTGAAGTATCTATCTAGTCGTTCAGGTGACTATGGAATGTGGGTAGCTGCTGGAAGAACCCACTCTAAGACATTTCTATCAGATGAAGGCATGCTGTCTTGGAGAGCACAGCACGTGATGGCTTCATGTGCCTCTGGTAGTAAGCCTTCAGTGAGATGCAGGTTTCCATGTGTTACTTGGGTAAACTGGGACTCAGGGCATTACTGCCCCAGTTCACCTCCCTCAACCCCAAGGCTATAAGCTGACGTACATTCTTTGTTTCAGAATGTTCTCAGTCTTCTGTTCCAGCCCTTCACCTGAGCTTCACCAATTTCACTATCCTACAAGTTTCTCAGTTTTACCTTACTCTATTAATCTGTTTGACCAATATTAGGAAGGAAAAATCTTAGTAAAATACTCAACTCTATGTGTCACAATTCTATTGTCACACCCAGAGCAGACTTGTGTGTCTTCCACCTTTACCCTACACTTTTTATACTTTTGTCTTTACTTTCTTAAGATTCTGCTAGGGTATGGCAGGTAGAAAGGTTTTCTGAGGAGGGTGGTCTTATGCATTCCCACAGTGACAGGTGGATGAAAGCTTTATGAGCAGTTACTCAGAACCAGAAAGCATGGTTCTTAAGATGTTCGTTATTGAGTATTGCATTTATGAGCAAGGATGTTTTGGGGGAATTGGTTTCCAAATTTTTACTTAAATTATTTTTATTTTGCATATTCATGGATATTCATGGCATTTGGAGTCTACATAGAAGAGTTGTTCTTGTCACCTCACCTCACATAGTAACCCATGTGTGTGAAAATGGCTCCTTCTTGCAGGAATGCAGGGCTAGATATAGGCAAATTCACAGAGGATGACTCCTTCACCATTATACACAGGGGCTTTTCTTCCCATTATCCAGCTAATGTCATTCAGGATTTCACCACCCAATTATGTCATGGATTATTCAGATATAACTGATTTATACTTTGCACAGTCTTTCCTACAGATCAACTTTGAAAACATAAAGCCCACAGTGGGAACCAGTTTCTGAAAATGTGTTCTTCCCTCAGCAAACAAAAGACAAGATGGACTTTGTTGTTCATGCCCATCCAAGTCTTCAGTTTTCTTCCTAAGAGACTCTTCTTATTCATTTGTGACCCACTGTGGTGTCAGGATCATGGTCAGCTTTAGCCTCAGAGTGTTAGTTAGGATTTGGGGAGACTCTTCATGACAGAGGCCATTCATATGACTTCCTACAGTATGCTGTGTAATTGGTTTACATGTTTATCACTAAGAATCATTATTGATGGCTTCCATGCATTATTTATAGATTGAATTTGACTATCATATACATAGAATGCTATTCACGACTGTCTGTGGTTTCCCTGAGAATTGCCTCTGTGATGGGAGAGGCATGTCTTCAGTTTTCCCATGTATGGTTGGTTGATGTCTTTGCCATCCTGTTTTCCTGGCAAGTTCCTTTTCAGACTGTGCACATGCATGCAAGCACATGCAGACAAGTGTAGCTAACTAAGTGTCACCTGTACCTGACTTGGCTGGGAAACTATGAAAAGACATACTGATTGTAGTTTAAAAAAAAAAAAAGCATGTTGCCAAGCAGAGGGCAAGAGACACAGAAAAGACACAAACAAACAAACCAGAAGACACTTAAGAAGCCAACCAAATACTGTTTTCATGAAGAAGCAAGGCAACTGTGGACCTGTGGGATTGCTACTGAGGATGGAATTAGCCATATGAAAACTCCCTTCCTTCTGAGCAGAAGCAGAGCTTGTGAAGGATAGATCGGTTGATTAGAATGTCCAAGTTAGTTCTGGAAGCACACACTGGCAAGAGGGAAAGCCTTTTGTCTCATTCCAGCTGAGTTCAGGGTTCATATGGCTGAAGGCTTTATAGAGATTGCTGTCTTGCCTAAGAAAATAAACATATCCTAGCTGCAGAAAGACATAGTTTCTACTGTTAAGCACACCATTTGTACCTCCATGGTCATGTAGAATAGTTGCCACATCTAAAAAATATCTAAGAGACCTAAGCTTAAGATTTGCTTTTAAATTACCAAATCTTCCTCCATATTTTTTAACCTCATTGCTTTTACTCTTAAATTAAACATCTATTCCTTGTACTTTATTTGAGGATAGAACTGAAAGTTGCCATAGGAAGGAGAGATTTTGTAGCATTTCACACAGCAGATTCAGTTATAATGAGAATAAAAATTGAAAGCAAAATGCATTTATTATTATCACTCTAGAGAAACTTCAGCTATGGTTTTTGGACTCAAGGCTGATCAACCTGGCCCCAAAAGTTGTGTTGGTAACCAGCTGATGGTGACAGATGTCAACCCAGGTACCTTTGTGATTGATGCTATGGTTTTTCAGGACAGGGTTTCAGTCAATAGTCCTCACTGTCCTGGAACTCACTTTATAGACTAGGTTGGCCTCAAACTCACAGAGATCTGCCTGTCTCTGCCTCCCCGCTTGCTAGGATTAAATGTATGGGCCACTAAAACTGGATGGTTCTTACTTTTAACTTGTGAAACTCATTTAAAATTATATCATCCTTTTCATAAACAAACATATGCTCACATAGTCTCCACAGTGCATGTATTCCAGTCTGTCTGTAGGTTCTCTGGAGTCTACTGTCATAGGGCTGCATCTGAGCCTACAATATTGTTACTACAACTGTTTCCATGGCTCTGCACTCAAGAGATTCTGTCTTCTTGACTTTGGGTCATAGGAAATCCTTCCCTTAAGTTGTGCCTATTTTTGTGTGCTTGCAAACCTAGTGACATGCAGCTATAGTGTGTGCATATATTCACACACAAACACACACACATATATATATGTATATATATATATATATTTGTGCATGTATACTGACATGTACATACATTTGAATATGCATGTGGTTTTGCACATGTGTGCATGTATATGTAAGTGTACGTGTGTAAGAGTAAGTGTGTTCTCATGTACCCATGTGTGAATGAGTGCATGTGTGTGTTGCACAAAAAAAGGAATGGTTTCCTACCATTGTATCTTAGTCTGATTTTTAAGATCCCCTTCACATCTGTAATGAGATAGTAGCACACAGGCTGAGATTGGGATGCCCTCCTGTGTAGTTATTTAGGAAACAGAGAAGTCCTGAAACAAGGGTTGAAGGCATCCAGGTCGCACACTACAATGAGTTCCACAGACCAGCAGGCCCTGCCTTCTAGAAGCAGTTATGGCAAGCACTGTCAGGAAGCCGTACTGACTCTGAGGTGTCTCTCTCACAGCGGTGCCCTGCCCCAGCATTGAAGGCCAGCTATCAGAGCACGTGCTCTGGAGGCTGGTTTCGGGGTCACTGAACGAATACGGAGCTCAAGTCCTCCTCAGCTGCAGCCCTGGCTACTTCTTGCAGGGTCAGAGGCTCTTGCAGTGCCAAGCCAATGGGACCTGGAACACAGAGGAAGACAGACCCAGATGCAAAGGTGAGTGATGGTGGACCGTCCCCCAAACAGAGGGTACAGAACTCCAGACTGCAGCATCAATGAGTCACCTAGGAAGATGCCGTTATGATGTTCATCTGCTGATGAACGTAGAGCCTGTGTGTTAGCATGGCAAGCTCAAACAGGTGCTACAGGGTCAAACACCCAACGTTGTGTTTCTTTATTAATGGCAGTATTTTATAAACTTCAGAATATTAGAATAGTCAAATATTTCACATTTGAGCTGGAAGAAAAATAAAAGCCTCTGTTCAGAGAGCTAACTATTCATCTGTGTGAAAGCTATGACAAACTTTTCATTAGGGTTTTAGGAAATAGTATTTACACTGAAGATATCTGTCCTCCACAATTGTTATCTTGAAAGGGGAGATGATTCTATTCTCAGGTACATAATGAACAGTTAAGTATGAATAAATAGGGAAAAAAGACAGAGCTGACATTGTTCAGAGCATGTTCTGATTTACTCATCTCTGATAGTCAATCTTGACTGATTGTTCACAGGAAATTATGAGACATTGAAACAAGCAGTTGGGCTGTGCGAGATTTATGCAATACACAACTTAGGAAGAATGGAAGCAGAATAAAAGGAGAAAAACAAAAGAATGTGTAGTTAGCTGTTTTACATAATAACTTTAATTAAACTTTTAATACAACAGATGCTAATTCTTCATGTATTACAAGCTCCTCCCAGGAACCCAGAGATAAGTAAGGAAGAAGGCTGGCATGAGACATTCAAGTCCTAAATACCCTGCTTCCCTAAGACCTTTCCCCAAACCACTATCAGTTTGGCTGAGATGGCTTCTGGTGGCTCTGATGGCTCCTTCATTTAGGTGAGCAATGCCTGGCCTGGAGCCCACAGTTATTTTCCCCTGCCATAGTCCTACCACGTTCTTCCCACACTCACGCCACTCACGCCACTCACCCACATCCCCCAGCTCCTTAGAGCCATTTTGTGATTTGGGGGTGCAGAATTGGGGCTGTCAGGAAGGTTTAAGGTTAGCACAGAGCCTCTGATATTTTAGCTTCCTTGAGGGGTTCACAGAAGGCTCCTGTAGGTGCAACAGGCCCCACATACACCCTCATGCACCTGCTTCTAACTAAGAATGTCTGCTGTGTCTCTGTCTGCCTGCAGCAGGGTCTTGATAGACAGGGTCAACTTGATGGCACTGCCTAAAACTGCCTTTCTAGAAGACTTCAAACCTACAAGTGAATCGTTGCAGACTCGGAGCTCTCTTGATTCTTGAACCAAACCTAGAAGCAGCAAGGTGACCCTCTCACCAGGTCCTGATGCCCTGGCATTGTGCTTCTGGTTTTGTCCTGAGGATCTGGAAATCAATTGTCCTGACATACACAGTACCCTTGATCTTCAACTCCATCTGGCCCATGCCAGGAGCCACACATCAACTGCAGTCACTTCCCACCAGATGCATATACGTTGTGCATGCTGGCAACTGCTTGCTTGCCACACGTGGCTGGGCATGAGCCCTGCGCCACGTGCTGCAGCGTGTCTCTCTTGCACACTACCACAGATGCACAGCATTTTCTAGAATCAGGAAAATCCACCTGAAATCATGGTTGGCTTTGGTTTTATTATGCATGTCTGAATTTCAGGTTGTCATTCTTGACCAGGACAACCCCTTTGCTACGTCGTCTCCATCTTACCTCTCACACATCTCTGAAACTCTTGCTGTCTTATAAAGACAAGGTGTTTACCCAGACATCATTCAGGGATCCAAAGTGCCCTGGGAGCATGTTTTGGAACCTGTGAAAAAGACAAAGCAGTGTCCAGAAAGGGAAAGTTCCCAGGAAGCTGTGTTCTTACTCTTGCGACCCAGCTGAAAGTTTTTCACTTACCTGAGGTGGATACTGTTAATGTCTTAGTTATTTTTTGATTGCTGTGACAAAGTACCATGATCAAATCAACTTATAAAAGAAGTTTAATTAGGTGATGGTTTCAGCAGGTTACTGTCCATGACTGTAGAGCAAAGGTATGGTGTTGGTTCAGCAGGTGAGAACTCACATCCTGACTGCCAAGTAGGAGGCAGAGAGCTAACTGGGTATGGCATATGCTTTTGAAACCTCAAAGCCCATCTGAGTGATACACCTCCTCCAACCAGGCCACACCTTCTAAACCTTCCCAAACAGTTTCACCAACTGGGGATTAAGTATTTGAGTATATAAGCCCATGGTGGCCATTCTCATTCAAACTATCACAGTTATCACATTTATTTTTATTTATCTATTTTGGAAAAATTTTTGCATTTGCAAAAGAGCTTGTCAATTTTTGGAAACTCCTTTTCTTAGCTTTTTTTTTTTTTTTTTTTTTTTTTTTTTTTGGAAAGATAGATACACCAGAGCAGACACTCCTGACTCATTGTGACAGTTTATGGTATCATCTGGCATTCTAGAACTTATTTGCTGTTACTAATCCTTTGAAAATGACACCAGAGCCCAGGAGTTCAGAATATTCTCCAGCCTCTTCCCACAGGCCCTGTGTGGAAAGGGTACCCAACTTCAAAAGCATCTGTTGTCAAGGTTGCAGTGTAGTCAGTTCTACCTGAGGTGCTGTGCCTGTTGCTGAGAAAACAGCTGTCCTAAATGTAGTAGGTCCATGTGACACAGATGAGTTCTTTGGCTGACATTGGATGGGCCCAGGGATTATGTATGCATGTGACATAGTATGGGCTCACAGATTCTGCATGTGACATTGAATGGGCCTAGCGGACCTCAGAATAACATTGGATGAGCCTAGAGGTTCTATGTGTGACATTAGATGGGCCCCCAGTTTCTTTATGTGCCATTGGGTGAATCCAATGGGTCTCTATCTGACACTGAGTGGGCCCACATGTTCTGCATATGACATGAGATGGACTCACAGGTTTAGCATGTAACCTTAGATGGATCCATAGGGTCTGTCTGGGGTTCCCAGAGCTGCTTTCATGATATTGTTGGGGTCCTGTCTGTATCTGAGTCTGGTCAAGCCTAGCCGTCTGTTCACACTCACAGGCAGAACCTACATCCTCATGATTATGACCGGGTCTCAACGTATAGTCTCAGGTGACAGAATACACTCTCAGTTTCGAACATGTGTCCTTCACCCTCCCGAGCTTCATGGTTTCCATCTACCAAAAGACAGGAACCATGTGGCCTCTTTAAAGGCTCGCCTCACTAGGTTAGCCTCACCTCGTCAGTCTCACTCTTGTAATCAAAGATGAACTTACTCATAAAATGACCACAGAGCTGTCTGAATAAAGCCCTCGAGATTGCATAGAGAGTCTGTGTTCAGGCAAGAAAACTTGAGGATTTCTTGGAGTTTATCCTTTCCTATGTTACACATTGAAGCTGATAATTATTTTAAAAGATTTAACAATTTTAATGAAAACTGAAATTTTAATAAATGCATATTAATTTGCATAAAATGATAGCAAGTCTCCTCAATGCTAATATAAATAGCATGTTTTTTTTTATAAGCAGTAGGGATTTGTTTTCCAGCACAACAATATCTCTAAGAGTGTCCTTTTGAGTCTCCTTGTGACATGGTTGCATGAGTGTGGCTGGGTCCTCCAAGCCCGGTCTGAACTTCTCTAAATATATAGTATTAGTGGCAATATAAAAACTCAGGCAGTTAATAGTGTAGTAGCTGGATAGAAGGATGTCTGTGGACACTGAAGGAGTACTGGGGACTCTTGGACTCTGGGGCTTTTATGATGAGCACAATGTCCAAAGGTCCAGGCATTGAATTTCAGACCCAGAGCAGGGGACAAAGATGCAGGAACAGAAATGAACACACTCATTTAATTTTTGTCTCAATTTTCCCTTCAACTATTGTATCCTTGGGTTCTCATGGGTATCTGTGTCACTGGGTATCATCAACAGCCAACTTTTGTTTGGTATCTAACTACTTCTGTTTATATAACAAATTTTGGGAATTAAGTCTGACAGCCATCTCCTCTTTCAAAAGCCAGTCTAAACTCACAGAGCAAATAGAGTCAATAGGCTGTTGAGAAGCACTAAAGACTGCCTAGGTCTTACTCCTCCAAAAAAATAGGACCTTATGATGTTCATTTTCTGGACTCTACGGAAATCAATGAATGTGTTAGTTTACCATTGCCTATGAAATTACAGTTTATTGTAACTTAAATTCTATTTCCCATGGTCCTTATTTTACCCACATACACCCAGAAAAATACAAGATCAATGCTGATATTGATATACTTTTCTCTGAAATGTATATATGAAAACCCCAAGAAGCTCAAACACCGTTTAATGTCTTCATTAAAAATACTTAAAATGACACATTTCCCTAAGCCCAATTTGCCAGCCTGTGGCTGCTTCCCTATAGAAGAAACAGTTGTTTTCCATATGGCGCTGGGACTGAATCAACAGCATCTTCCAGTGTGTTGTCATGGAAACCATTGGCGTAGCGATGGAACTGTAATTTATAAAGCTTCAGTTACCTGTGGCTTATCTCAGAATGGCCAGGCCATGAGATGTGAAGAAAGCCTACTATTTTCCATTATATGTCTGCTCAGGAACCAGGATGATAAGTTTACTGGTGTGCTGGTCATTTAACCTAGGAGGGAGAACAGACCCTTGGCCACCCCCAAGCACATCCACAGTACCCTGAGATCAGCTGAGTTCCCCAGTTTCTGGGGGTTCATATTCTCACCCCTAAGTTGTTCAAAGTTATCAGAGTGTCTAGGTCTCTAAAGCATAGGAGGAAATCTTCACATGGGAGTTCTCCTTCTGTATTTCTTATCCTTCACAGGGTAGGCAGGATACCCACACAACAGAGAAGCTAGTATTCTTTTTCTCACACTTCTTATTATTTATATTTAAAAGTAAGAAACATGTCTGTTGTGGTGATCCACGAATCAGAATTCTTTACATTTTAAAATGTATATATACACAAAAGGTCAAACTGGATATTTAAAAAGGTGTATAGAGAACAATGCCCATGTTCTAGACTGCCCCCAGTTCCTAACTACTAATGAAGAGTTCTCTGAAAGCTGACCTTGGCCAAGCTGAGGTGAAGCATGGCTTCTGTGGGTTCCTGCTGCTAACCAGAGACATGTGTGGACTAGTGGCTAAACACATGGTACACACCCATCCACAGAAATCAGCACAGGATTTCCACCCTCCTGCTTGAGTGGCACTGTTACTCCGTCTATTATTAGAGTAGACATTGTACATCATGGCCTTGAACTTGAGAGACACATCTGTAGCTCTAGTGTCTGCTCTCTGCTGCATGCATGGCCAATTCCATCCTGAGCATCCTCATTTGGGATGAGGCCTTCAGACTTCACACTCAGTGACAGATCATAACTGTGGGACCCTAGACCTCACAGAGTGACCCAGGCTTGTAGTCCAGCATCACACCTTCTCGTGTTTACAAACAACCATCTCCATGTCTCTGAGCATGCCCTGCCTCTTCTCACACGCAGCAAAGTACACTGCTCCCAACTGTTCATGGTCCCTGTGAGCTATATGTGATCATGGAGCCTTTATTGACTATAGCTGTAGAAAGCATCAACATTTGAGCCTGTGTATAAGTACTCATGGTGCTGACAGGAATGCTGGCCTCATGGTGTGAGATAACATGTGCCATCAGGCTCCTCTTTCAAAGTAGATTTCCCTATGAATTCTAGTGGAGAGGAAAAGGAAGCTTACCTGTGGGGAGTGGCTTGACACTCATGGCTATAGTAGATGGACAACATTCACAGAGAGCACTCACAGGATGTCTTCTGGGAGCCCTCAGCTTAGCATCTGTGCTGTGGAGATGCTCAGTGAGTTCTGAGGGTGCTGTGGATTGTGAGTATGGACATGTTTTCAGCGGTAGGGACAAAAGCGAAGCTAACAAATCCATTTTGGGAGACTAGCATGGAGATAGGCTTTTTCCTTGTTTTGCGACAAGGTTATTTTTAGCAGTAATGGGCTCTCCCAATTAGACTTTTCCAAGTTGCTCTGCCACCATCATTAATGAGGAGGGTTTGCATCCAAAGGAAACTCTCAGCTCAGAATCCCATTATCCAGTTTCCCAGAAGCCCAATTGTTGCTCTGTCAGTTCCTTGTGATCTAATGAAGCTCATTAGAGGATAGACTTTAAATAGTCTCCTCACCAGGGTGTGTGAACCAAGGCTGGGAAGACAGAATCCAGTGTGAGTCTTCTCCCTGCCCTACTGCTAAAGGCATGCTGAGCTCTCAGCCTTGACATTGAACACATTTGTGAGCACTGAAGTTTCAACATGCATTGCTAAATATCACAGTTCAAGGTAGGGTTCACACTGTGTTTGGGAAAAGGCTTAGAGAAAAGTTCACAGCAAATTATAAAAACCTAAATCCCTCTTGAATCCATTGACATTTGGTACGGTACATGCTAGCAAATTATTGAAAGCTCACACTTGCTGCTGTGAAGGTTTCGCTTAGCGGTCTCAGACGCCGAGGAATGTGAAGGCTCTCTCAGCAAGGTGTTCTCTAGAAGTAGACTCCCAATTTCTGGAGAGTGACCCCTATAGATCATATCTAGCCTGCAAGTCTTCCTGTTTGAGTAGAAGTCATACCTTGGACTGAAAGAAGCTTAACTAAGGGTGTGTGTGTGGTGGGGAGAGCTGGGGTGGGAGAGTATTTCAATGCTACATTCATACAAGTTTGCTTCCCCTGATTATCTGCAAGATTCTGTGTTAGTTCTTGTTTGTTTGTTTGTTTGTTTGTTTTGTTGTTTTTTGTCACTGTGACAAATAACTAAGAAAATGGTTTTAAATGATCTGGTTTCATTTTATAATTTGAGACAGAATCTCACATAGGATCCCAGGTCTGCTGGTGCTTCATGGAAGTTCTCCAGCCTGAGGGTCCCAAATGGTGAGGGGGACTATAGACAAGGGTCACCCTACCTAGATGAGAAAAGCAGTTTTGAAAAGAGACATTTTCTATTGGATCACAATTGCAAAGGTTCCCAAGGGCCTGTGGTTTGGGCGCTTGTATTTCCTTGTTTCTGAATTGTAATGGGACCTTCCTAAGTAGGAGAGAAGAACAAAGTTTTTCACCTAAAGTTGCCAGAAAGTAGAGAGAGACCAAGGAGGGTCCTGAATAAGATGTGCCTTTCAAAGTACCCCTCTCCAGCCAGAACTGACTTTCCAGAGTCTCCACCACCTCCCAAGAGTTCATTAGGACTTTTAATCCATTAGTGAATTCATCTCATGATGAGGTCAAAATACCCGTGATCTGCTCACATGTCAATCATTGGATTCACTGGCTAGGATCCAAGTCATCAATATGCTGGCCTTCTAGGATCAAAGCTGTCATGGTTTAAATGTGAGATGTTCCTACAGATTTCTGGTTAGAATATTGAGTCCCCTGGTAAAGCTGTTTGGGAGGGTCCATAGCTTTTAGGAGGTGGATGGAGCCTTACTAGAGGAAGTGAGTCATTGGAGGGTCAAACCTTGAAGGCTCACATCTCTGTCTGCTTCTTTGTTGGCTGAGAGAGATGAACAAGATGCCTCAGGCTCCTGACATACCCATGAGATGTCTCTATTGCTCTAAACCACAATGCCTTTCCCGCCATGAAATTGTGAGCTGAAAGAAATCCCTTTCCTTGAAGTGCTTCTGTAAAGTATTATGTCATAGCAATAAGAAAAAAAATCTAAGACAACAACTGCCATAATATTCATACTGTGGACTCAGTTTCTTTAATGGTCTTCAGCATAGACTTTCACTGTGAGAGTGTTAGGAGATTGGCCATGATCACCTAGCTGAGGAAAACTTCATGAGGCTATTTTTTCCCATCTCTTGCCAGTTTTCTATGTCTGGGAACTCTGTCTTTTTGCCACTTGCTGGCATGGCCTTAAGTATGTCCCAGCTTATTGAGTGATCTGAACATTTCTCCTTGGGTATCTTTCTTCAGACTTCCATTCTTGTTTAAACACTTCTGGGGCCTCTGTTGGTCACCCACCCTTGAAGGTTTGGGAGCTTTTCTTCCATAAGATTCCGTAGGTTTTTGTTCTCAAGTATTAATCATCTGATGTGTAAACATGTGGGTGTGGTTAATATTTCTACTCTGGAGACCCTTAATTTACCTCCCTGAATGGACTAATTTGGGGTCACAGCAGCCATGCTCCATCATATTTGGGAGAGCAAGGATATACTTAGGACTTACAACTCCCCTGCCTATACCCATACAAGATAGTATGTGTGTACTGATTATAATTATCTATAAGGTTCATTTGCATCCTATGCAGTCAGCAACTTCACAGTGCTCATCATTGAAACAAATCATAACAATAACTAGAAGAAAAATAATCTTAGTACTAGGTTAAAGTCAAAAGTGCTGGGTTTTAACTCACCATGCTTGGTTTGGGCTGTTGGCCCTTGGTGAAGACATTTCTCATGTTCCTGGCAGGGACATGTGATTGTCACCATAATCACATCACTCAGAGGATGAATAGGGATAGAAAAATGGATAGTTAGCATGTTTGGTAGATAGGCTTATAGGTTCTTACATTGCATACTGTATGGATTTTGAAGGAAGGGTTACCAATCTGTGAGAAGGAAAGAGCAATGGGCCACTGCAGGGACCTTGGTGGCTTTGGAATAGGGTAGAACTTCTGAGGTTTTGTGTTATAAACAATAAAGAAGGAAAATCTGACTGAGACAGCTGACCTATCAAGCCCTAGCAGACCAGATCTCCCTGCAAACAGACCTCCTTGCCATATGCTCTTTATGAAAACCAACACCCATTGTTTCTGTTTTTAAGCCTAGGCCTGGACTAATACAGTTTTTCTCTTCTAGTCATCTCCTGTGGAAGCCTGTCCTTTCCCCCAAATGGTAACAAGATAGGGACACTCACTGTGTATGGAGCCACTGCCATCTTCACCTGCAACACTGGCTACACACTCGTGGGCTCCCATGTCCGGGAGTGCTTGGCCAATGGTCTCTGGAGTGGATCCGAAACAAGGTGTCTGGGTAAGCTACTCGTAAGTTCCCATATGGCATAATTCAAATAAACCTTGAAAATGGAGCACAGTGCAGAGAGTGCAAGGCTTCTGGTTGTTAAGGCTCTGGCAGCTTCGGTGAAACTGGCCACTGCCATGGCTATCTCTCCCTTTCTGGCTTTCAGAGTGTCTGAAGGTTCTTTTTGTCTAGTCTGAAAAATAAAGGATGGCCATAGCTTGTATTCTGTGGCATAGAGTCTGTTTTGTAGAGGGGCTGGAAAGATGGCTCCATGGTTAAGAGTGCTTATTGCTCTTGCAGATTCGATTGACAGAACTTAGGTTGGGTGGCTCACAACCACCTGTAACTACTGTTCCATGGGATTTCTTCTAACTGCTGAAGGCACTGTGCTCACATCTATACAACCAAACACAGACACACATATACACTTAATGAAAAATAAAAATAAAATCTTTAAATAAAACGTGCTATCTTGTAGAGGACTGAGACTATATGACACTAAAAGACCTTCACAAACTTAGCAAATAGAAATATGAATTTCCGGGGTTGGGCATTTAGCTCAGTGGTAGAGTGCTTGCCTAGCAAGTGCAAGGCCCTGGGTTTGGTCCTCAGCTCTGAAAAAAAAAATATGAATTTCCAAAAAGTTATATACATTTTACATTTTTCAATAGCTTAAAATTCCATCATGAAGTTGAGGTGTTGGTCATCTAAAACTAGGACGTACTATGAGCTGTTTAAAGTGGTACATATCTGTAATATCTTGGCTTTGTTTTTCCAAAATGTTATTCTTTGATAATTTTAAAGGCAAGAGGGAAGGTGATGTTTCCACTGGATTTCTTTGCATAAATGTGGACAAAGATTTGACTGTGCAGTTCAGATAAGCCAGTGTCTCAAAGTTTCTCCAACCCATCTCTGCATCATCACTAAAATAGCACATGCATCTATAGTAGTTTACCTTCTTCCTGCTTCCTAGCTATCCCTGGTACCCCACCTTCCCCCAGTACTCCCCAAAACCTCCAATATCCTACATACTTCCAGTATCCCGGTTCTCTCTAACATCCCATCCTTCTGTTACCTAATCTCTCAAGGACTCCACCTCTCTACATCACCTTATCCCTCCAGCACCCCACCACTCTCCAGTACCCTACCTCCCTCTATCACCCCAACCCTCTAGTATCCCACCTCTGTCATCATCCCATCCCCTCCATCACCCCACCCTTCCAATACTCTACCTCACTCCATTACTTCAACCCTTCATCCCTCCATCCCCCATTACCTCATCCCTCTATCACCCCACCCCTCCTTTACCCCATGTCTGGCACTCAATCTTTCTCCCTCATCCTAGCCTTCTGGTAGGCAACCTCTAATCATCACCCTTCAACATCCCATCTCCTTCTACCATCTTATCCCTCTATCATTCTACCTCCATTCCTCACCCTCCCTCCTTCCATCATCCCATGCCTCCATCACCCTCCCTCCATCATTCCATACCTCCATCACCCTACCTCTCTTCATCATCTCATGCCTCTATCACCTTACCTCCCTCCATCATCCCATGCCTCCATCACCCTACCTCTCTTCATCATCCTATGCCTCCATCACCCTACCTCCATCCATCATCCTGACCCTCCATCACCCCATCTCCTTCCATCACTCTACCCTTCCAGTATCCCACTTCCCTCCATTACCTCACTCTTCCAGCACCCTACCCCTCTCTATTACTTCACCTTTTTGCAATGCCCTCCTCTTTTATTGCCTTACCTTTCTCTAGAACCATCCTTTACTCTAGTACCTGTTCTCTAGATCTCTTCTAGTATCCTAGTCTTCCAGAACCTTCTCTGTGCTTTCCTGAATGTTCTTAAGGCCTTGGTATCCTTTGAGAAGCCCTCTCTGCATGGCAGTACTGATGGGGACAAGGTCTTCTCTGTCTACTTCAGTGGAATTTAGCACCAAAGGGGTGGGAGTGGGGTGGGTGATCCAAAACACACCTCTTCTGCTTTGGACTGATAGGTAAGTATGTAGGTTAGGGTGTGTGAAAAGCTTAGAGACTTTAAATGATTCTGTTTCTAAAATTGTTAAGACTTAGGGTCACTTTGTGTTCTACAAGTCCCAAATATTCTCCTTATTCTGTTATCCTTCTGCTCTAAAATAAAAGCTTGAAGCCCACAGAATGAGACACATGGTTCATTGATGGTCCTACCTTGTCACAAATGTGGTCTTTATAGGATGTCATCCATCTTGGAAACCTTTGGAGGCTGAATGACTTGGAAGTATGTTCATTTGCCCAGTAGAAATTTAAACTGAACATAAGGAGAAAGGAAAACCTCCAGGTTATGATGAAGAAAATGTGAATGGTGAGAAGTTGGGTGGAGTTTATAAAAACTAATAAAATCAGAGGATCAGAGCATTTAGCAGGGAGGTGAACAGTTGGGGAAAGATTGAGCTGTCATATAGCCACACATGCATAAAGCTGGCAGTAAATTTAGTGTAAAGATTCTTCAGCTGGGCAAATAGAGTTTTACAGTGACCATTGAGACCTGAGGGTTGAGGTTCATAATCTGCCTAACATGGTAATAGAGTGTATCCCTGTACCGGAGTAACAGATTGCTGATGGGTAGATCTCATAATTTATCCCAACAAGAATGTAGGCCCAGGGGAAACTGCAGTCAGGTGTGCAGCCATGGAATATGTGTGTGAATGTATGAGCAGGAGGGAGCAGAATTGTACTGCTGCCAGGGGAGACTGTGGGATATTCAGACAGATGGATCAATGAAGGCACATTCCTAAACCTGGCACAGATACTGTGTACCTGGCACCATAAATGCTACTGAGTTCCAGAGCCCACATGCTAACTAGAGACCTCATGAGAAACAGTATCTGTGAATGTTGTCTTTAACAATAACCCAAGTATGGCCTTTTTTAAGCTTTATTTCATTGAATTCTCATCAGGACACAATGTAAGTGTCTGTTACTCTTAACTGGGAAAGAAAAATGCTTAGAAAAGTGAAAAGCTTGCCTATCCTCATATGTCTCACCAGTAATAAGAATAGCATTTAAATGTAGGCAGTGTAGTTACAGATCAGGGGCTTCTGGCCAAGGACTTCCAGTGCTCCACTGAGATTAAGTTCATTCTCAAAATGTGGGTGGAAAGCACAGCTGCATTCTCCCATCTTCACTGAATCCAAAGAGATATTGGCAGATGACCTAGGTGTGACATGAACTATGATACTGATAAGTCCTCTCCCCTTCCCAGGACACACACCAAAGAAAGGACCATGTGCCCCAGCTCTGAGGGCCAGTGACCTCGCCACATGTTTGTGTACTCTTGCTTATCAACGTGGCTATTACTTTTCTTCCATCTCCTGATTGTTATTTGACATTTGAATCAGTGTATCATCTGTTTCCATTATTAGGGATTTCTTGAGAGAACTCTGGGTTTCTACCAAGCTGAGTGACTTTGAGTGACTTGCAGGACTAATGTGCCCTTATGGCAGCTAACTCAATGGTCACAGTTGGAAAAATGACTTTCAGTATTGTAGTTGGACTTTTTTGATGGGACTGTCAGTTCCCCAATAATGACATAGAGACTTATTATTAATTATGAAAGCTAAGCCTTAGCTTAGGCTTGTTCATAACTAGCTCTTATAACTTAAATTAGACCATTTCTATTAATTTACTTATGGCCTCATGGCTTTGTTACCTTATCTCCATATTGCACATTCTGCTTGCTATGCATCTCCTAGCATCTCTGCCTTCTTCTCCCAGCATCCTCTGTTCCCAGATATCCTACCTAGCTATTGGCCATTCGGCTTTTTTATTAAACTAATCAGAATGATACATCTTCACAGTGTACAAAAAGATTATTCCACAACACAGCATCAATCATGGCATTTGGTAAATACGTTTTTTAATTAAAAAATAGTTTTTATGCAATATATTCTGGTTATGGTTTCCCCTCCCCCTTATAAGTTCCTCTCCACCTCCCTTCCCATCCAGATTCACACCCTTCCTGTGTCTCTTAGAAAGCCAGCAGGTTTCTAATAACAAAATAAGGTAAAACAAAACAAACAAGTCAGAGCGGGACAAAATACCCAAACAAGAAAAAAAGCCAGGCCAGGTGATGGTGGCACATGCCTTTAATCCCAGCACTCAGGAGGCAGAGCCAGGCAGATCTCTGTGAGTTCGAGGCCAGCCTGGGCTACAGAGTGAGTTCCAGGAAAGGTGCAAAGCTACACAGAGAAACCCTGTCTCAAAAAAAAAAAAGAAAGAAAGAAAGAAAGAAAGAAAGAAAGAAAGAAAGAAAGAAAGAAAGAAAGAAAGAAAGAAAAAGAGCCAAAGGAAAAGCACAGGAAACACATGTAGAGGCAGAGACACACACATTCACAGACACAGGAATCTCATAAACATGGAAAACCAGAAGCCATGATATATATGCAAAGAACATATAAGGGAAAAGAAGCCCCAATTTAACGTTATGAGATACAGAACATCCAAAGATGCCATTGAGTTCATTTGAGCATCTACTACTAGGCATGGGACTTACCCTTAAGAGTGGTTTGTTTCTCCAGTGAGACTCCCTCGGAGAAAATGAAGATTTCATTTGCAAGTGGTTATCAATTGGAGATAGCTTCTGCGATAGGGATGGGGTCATGTGTCCTTTTCTCCTCTCAGCTCTAGGACCCCATCTGGTACAGACCCATGCAGGCCCTGTGCATGCTGACACAGACTCTGTGAGTTCATATGTGCACCAGTCCCATTGTGTCCAGAAGACCTTGATTCCTTGGTGTATCAATCATGACATTTGGTGAAGATATATATTTTTTTTCAAAGTAAAATATACATATTTTTAAATTCAGAAAACAATCTATATAATACCATGGACTCAAGTCAAAGAGAGATTGCCTCTTGATAAAATGAAATAACAACCCTCAACTCTGTGGCTTTGAGAAAGAAGCCACCCCAATGAGAAGGACACAGGAAGACAGGAAGTACTCAAAGGCAAGAGAAAAGTACTAGGTAGTCTATAGGAAGCTCAAGAGCAGCAGGTGTGTTTCCCTGAATGTGGTCAATGACAGAGTGAGAAACAACATCTTAAAGAACAGATAAATCATGAGCTTCTGTGGATAAACAGTGCCAAGGAACGTGGATACCCCATTGCCCACACCCTGAATGTTCCTCTATATTTTCCAGATAGCCTGGTTCCACTCTCAAAGAGCTACACTATCCCACCCCATCCTTTATGCATCTCAATATTCCATATGTAGTGTCTTAGTTAGGGTTACTATTGTTCTATTAGAACATCACGATTATACACAGTTTGGGGAAGAAAGGATTCATTTCAGCTTATAGTCCTACATCACCATCTGTTACTAAGGGAGGGCAGGGCAGGAACCTGGAAACAGGAGCTGCTGATGTAAAGGGCAAGGAGGAATGTTGTTTACTGGTTTGCTTCTAGTGGATTACCCAGTCTGATTTCTTATATGCGAAGGATCACTTGCTCAAGAGTGGCACTACCATCCGTAGTGGCCTGGGCTCTCCCACATCAATCACTTATTAAGAAAATACACTACAGGCTTCCCTACAGGTAAATCTTCTGATTCTCAATTGGTAGTCCCTTTTCCCAAATGATTCTAACTTATGGCAAATTGGCATAAAATTAGCCAGGACACCTAGCATCTTGATTCCAGTTCTATAAAGAACCTAAATAGACACTAGGGTTAGATGTGCCCCTATGCTGATGGATTTGGTGATCTAGATTTGTGAAGAATATCTGGAAACATTTTAACATCATTTTGGCCAAGAGGAACATTAGAAATAATGAATAAATAACTTTAGATATCTGAAATGCCATGGGATGAAAGATGTAATTAGCTGGTTGCAGTTAGTTTTTCTTATCTTTGCCAGCCATGGATAGGTAGGTAGGTATCTTATACTTTCTACTGCTGTGAAGAGACACCATGATCATGGCAAATCTCATAAATGAAAACCTTTAATTGGGGCTGGCTTACAGTTTCAGAGGTTTAGTTTATTATCATCATGGCAGGACATGGTGGTGTGCAGGCAGATATGGTACTGGAGAAGGAGCTCAGAGTTCTACATCTTTATCCACAGGCAGCAGAAACAACTATGTGTCACAATGAGAATAGATTGAGCAAAGGAGACCTCAAAACTTGCTCCCCACAGTGACATACTTCCTCCAATAAGGCCACACCTTCTAATAGTGCCATTCTCTGTGGAGGCTGTTTTCTTTCAAACTACCGCAGTAGAGCTACCATGAAAACCTGTGTTGGGAAGAATAAAACTAATTAAATTCATGTGCTGTGGATGGGATAAGGGTTTGTGCTGGTGTCAGCAATGTGGATCTTTCTCTATTGGTTAGTAACAGTAAACACAGTACAGCAGAAAATTAGGTTTCAGACCACATATAGAAGCCATCTCCTTGACAGATCAAGTTAAGATGGCAAATCTGTCCAGCATCATAATGGAGTCTCATTTCAGAAGAGAGCTGCCCAATTGTGCTTTGTACCCAGGGCTTCTGTGGACTCCAAAATGTACTGAGTTTCAGACCATGTGATTCCAGCATTGTATAAGATACTATGATGGATGCTTGGCCCAGGTCATGGATGGGGAATCTTCTATTTACCTTGAGGAGTACCCAGAGGAACATCTTGCCTTGGCATGGTCCTTCTGATTATGATGGAAGAGGGATCTTGCATCTGGTATTCTAGATGTGTTCAGTGATTTCCATGAGGAAAGAATATTTCTGGTCATTGAGTAGAAATGGATCAGTACTTGAAAGGATGATTCTACCATCAACCATGGCTTGTGGAATTTTTCATATAAAAACTATATTTAAGGAGATGAAGGGCAATGCTCTTGGCTCACACTGGAGAATGGAATTTGGTCCTGTTGGAAGTACCTAATCTGAATTCTGAGCCTGAACCTATGAGTGAGGTGCACGTGTGTGTGTGTGTGTGTGTGTGTGTGTGTGTGTGTGTGTGTGTGATGTGAACTTACAAATGAGTTTAAGGTGAAGGCATGCACTTGTGTGTTATTGTACAGCCTCACACTAGCTCAAAGAACACATTGTGTAGGATCTCACTTCTGCATTGTGGTTGGGGGCTCTAGTATTCTCTAAGTTACTGAGGACTTTCTCTGTGTTCCCTTCTGTAAAGTGCAGTGCTAAATATCTATCTAGGCTTGAGGATTAAGCCATGAGAACACAGACCCACTATCTCCCCTACCAAGTGCCTTCTAGCCCATCAGGAAAGTTTTATGATCACAGTGTTCGCTTAATTATTTTCCTGTATTTATCTTCTTTGTAGTAATTTCCCTCGAACCCAACAGTGAGCACAGCATCTAGAAGAAGGTAGTATGTTTGTAATCTAGGGCCCCTGTTGTAAAAGTGTTCATTAATCTCTTGATAACACACTATGGCATGTAGATTTTTCTAGCATAGAATGACCTGTCCGTTCTCCCACCAGGTTACCTTTTTAATCCTCACTGTCAAAGATACCTCTGTTAAGGAGTTCTACATAAAAACATCAACTTTCCAGTACAATGGATTGCTCTTTGAAGTAGGTTTACATTTGTTGAACCATAATGACTATAAAGACACAAATCTTGTTGTGAGTATAATGTGGTGACATTTTCAAGGACTGAAATAGCTAGATCTCATAATTCAAAATTCTATTTTAGATTTTTTTGCAGATTGACGGGAATAAAATTGGAATTTGTTCTTTAAATAACTTGTAGATTTTGAAAAGTCTATGTAAAAATGTTTAATAAAATAGCTGAGAATGATAGTGTGACATTACAGAAAAAAATGATTTCATTAGAAGAGAGGAATCGTTTCTGAAGTTGTCTATTCTGCTGTATTTCTGTGGAGTGTGCATGGTGTCTTAGGGAAGGTGAACCGTTTGGAATCTTCTAACACCAACCCTCAGATTTTGTCTATGCAATTGAGAATTGACAAAAGACTTAGGCCCTTGGTCGACGTCTCCACCGGAGGCCTCAGAGTGTAGTATAGCTTGTCAAACCCTTGTCCTCAGCAGGACTTCATGTTCTGAAGATCCATTGCCTTTGTGTGGCATGGAAAAATTGTTCAGCATCCCCTTGCAAATTACACTTAGAAGTAAAACAGTCTCGTTCATCAGTATTCTACAGTGTTCTTTTAATACAGACAGATACACAGGTTTAAAAATATCCATGGATGTTTAATGCCAGCCTTTCATGCCTTTCATGGATCTGATCCACCTGACATTTTATGACTGCTTATTAATACTTAAGAAGGGTCTGCAAAAGTGTTCACTGGTGTTCACTGTCCATATAAGCCTGGCTTAACTCAAAGACACTCACCACACAGATTGCGTCATGTCATGCAGCCTGTCTTCCTGACTCCCCTAAGAGGCAGGATATTTGCAGTACTCAGTATTTCATTGTCAGGCCAAAGGACTGATAATCACAAGGCAAATACTAAGGTTGGACATTTGGTTTGTAGATTTTTCTAAAAATGGTTACATTCTGATTCTCCCAGGAACGTTGAGTATTTGCAGTGGTGGAAAATGGCAGAGTAGCAGGTGAGCGTAAGATAGGCAGGTTTCAGGGAAGGGAGTAAAGATGTCATAGCAGAGGGGACCACTCTGCCCCTCTTTCTACAGTGTTCCTCTCTCCTGGAAGGCTGCCAGTTCTACCCTTCAACACAGGTAGGATTCTGTATAGTACGCTAATGGGCAGAGTTTCCTTAGAATCAGCATAACATTGTTGAATTTAAATTTCCAAATCATGACACTCCAAACTCCAGAGGTTTATGTTCACCTGTCCTTCCCCTGCTTATCCTTCTTGGGACTTAGTTCCAGGATCTCTGTAGACGACAAAATCAAAATTCAAAAAGGTAAAGTCACTTATATAAAGTGTGCAGTGTTTGCACATGGTACATACCCCCTTGTGTCCTATAGTTCGTTTCTGTGTGACTTAGAATAACTACCCTTCTAAGCTGTTCCAGCACGCAAAGTCCTGAGCTCTGCATGTCTGTCTGTCTATCTGTGGTCAGTGTCTGGGGCTACATTTGATTCTTCTCTTCATTCCCAGCCTAAGAGCATTAACTGTGTGAGGAGAGGCACCCCCTGGTGTGATGTTTTGAATATGAATGTCTACCATACATTCAGATATTTGAAGTCTTGGCCCCCAGTTAGTGGCACTGTCTGGAAAAGCTTAGACGATGTAGTCTTGTTGGAGGAAGAGTGTCACTAGGGGCAGGCTTTGAGAGTCTGAAGACTCACAACATTCACAGTGAGCTCTCTCTGCTTCCTGCTTTTGGTTCAAGATGTGAGCTCTCAGCTGTTCTCATGCTATCTGTTACCTACCTTGTTTACTGCTGCCTACATTTTATGACATGACAGACCCATATTCCCTCCAAAACCATAAGCCCAAATAAATTCTTTCCTGTGTTAGTTGCCTTTGTCATAGTGTTATATCACAGCAGTAGAAAAGTAACAACCATACCAGTTTATATCAGATCATTCAAAGGCAGCACAGAAGACTTGATATAGTGGGCTGGGGGTTCAAGGAATGGAACAGCCATTACTGCAGAATGGTGAAGCATTTATTTCCACAGGAGAACAGAAATCTGAATGGAGCTCTAGATAACCCTCAGGAGCAATGTATCCATCATAAGAGACAGAGAACCCCTTTCTACCTGCATTTCCCTACCACTCAAACCCAAGACTATAGTAAAGACTTTTAAAAACCTCTCACAGTCAAACAATATAGCAAAACATTACAAAGTAATGGTGTCTCAAACCCAAAACAGAATTCAGAGTACATTTAATTCAAGTTTCACCTGAGGGAGTTTTTCTTCCTCACAATTTTGACACTATTATGGATACATAGGTTAAATACTATAAATAAAATTGTTGTGGATATTTGTACATGTGAAGAGCCTATATTCTTATATCTGGAAATTTTAAGAGAGAAATGTACTGAGACTGGAAAATGAAATGAGAAATGAGTGAGTTATTTCAAATCAGGGATCACCTCATGTGATAGTCAATATTAATCATCAACTGGACACAAACTGGAATCACCTGGGAAGAATGTCTTGGCGTGGGATTGTCTAGATCAGGTATGCCTGTGGGCATGGCTATTGAGGATTGTCTTGATTATGTTCAGTGACATGGGAAGACCCAGTCCACTGTGGACAGCCCTGAACTATACAAGAGTAGAGAAATCAAACTAGGTGCTGGAATCATGCATGTATTATTCGTTTCTAGCGCTTTCCAGTTCCAGCCACTTAGACTTCCTACAGTGGCGGGCTGGAAGATGGAATTGGGAACTAAAAGAAACTTTTTTTCCTGTGAAGTTCCTTTTTGTCATAGTGTTTTATCCCAGTGATGGAAATGAAACCAGGACACCTTGTCTACATCAATTCGAATTCGGAATGTAAAGTACCACATCATCATGTGGGTTCTTCCTTCCATTTGGCACAGGGCTGAAGTGCAGTAATTTTGAAGTATTCCTCTATTTCCTTTAAGTATGTAAGCCACTTCCTCAGAGGGCAGGGTAGCTGAGTTAGAGGTACACTGCCCTGGGAAATTTCCCTTGCAGATATAGTACACCTTGTCACCTATCTCCTAAGGGGTTAGATACATGACCATGTGATTTAAAGGTGTGTGCCCCTTCAAGCTATGCGTGAACTAGAAGCTTAATGGAGATGTGTGATGTTTGAAAATGAGCGTGTCCAATCAAGTTTGTCTAACTGAGAGGGATGAGAAAAGCTCACTTGAAGGTTTTGTGATTTTGTTAGATATGCCCTCTTTAGCAAGCCATGCCTGGTTCTCAATGCCGTTCATATAAGTGACCCCAAAGCATCTGAAACTATCTAGCACAGTGATTCTCAACATTCCTAATGCTGCAACATGTTGTGGTGACCCCCAACCATAAAATTATCTTGTTGCTACTTCATAACTGTAATGTTGCTACTGTTACGAATCATGATGTAAATATCTGATATGGGACCCAGAGGGGTCACGACCCACAGGTTGAGAACCACTGATCTGGACTGATCGCTAAGATCCAAGTGACTTAATAATCTCTAAGGATCTGACTGCAATTTTGGTACCTGTGTCTGGAAACTGGGCGTCATATCTATCACCTCCAAAGCAGCAGCTACCCTGTGTGAAGTCCTATTGTGGTTCCTGTGGTGCTTTCTCTGGTCCCTGTGGCTGGAGCTGGGGCAATGCCTCCACTGGCCATCATGAGAGCATACTGTGCTGATGGCAGTGTCTTGGATGATAGTTCTGCAGCCAGTGTTCTTCCCCTATGCTAACAAAGAGGGCTTCAGAGACCCCTTTGACACCTACAAGGACATTTCGTTTTACTTGAAAACCTGCTGGTAGCAGTAAGTCTGGGTGTATGGAAAGTAATCTGCATGGACAAGAACTGACGAGGTCTTCCCTCAGTTAACCCTCACAAATACATCCAGGGGTTTGTTTCCATGGTGATTCTAAACCTGATCAGTCTGATAATCAGGATTGTTCATTATCCTTCCTATTCCATTTGTGCTGCCCCTCGCCTCTGTGATGCCACTTCCTGGTCATGAACTTGGTTATGAAAACCAAGAGAATGTTGTCTCCAGCAGAAATGCCCATGACTATTCTAAATTCTTCAAAGTGAAACCCCATGGAGCATGACAATAATCGGATTACTTTTTCTCAATTCTGATGGTCTCTGGCTTCTCTGCTGGAAGGACCGTGGCCAGAGGAAGACTCACTTGAACTTATGCATCCACTTCCATCCACATGTGTCCTACACAGGCTCTACACTTGGGAACTGGAAGTTACAGCCTCCCCCACACTGGCCAATCCCAAACCTCGGTTTCTAGAGTCCTTTACTTTCTCTTCTCTTGTTCTGATGAGTCAGTAAGAACCTATCTGTGTGTATGGGGAAAGAAATAAAATAAGTTGAAGGTATGTAAGTAAATAAGGCAGAGAAAAAGAGAGAGATGGAGGGAGAAAAGCAGCCAGAGAGAAGGGTACCTGGAGACAGACAGGTCGTAGCTGGGCGGAGCAAACCTCATCTGCCTCTCCACTCTGCCTGACCACACAGTTCCTTCCTGCTCAGTCCCTCCCACCTGTGTGTTCAGCAAGCCCTGCAGCTGTCCTTTCTATCCACCTGCCCTTTCCCATGTACAGTTCATTGGTACATTCTGACATTGGTTTGCTTACTTGAGTATCAGTGAGCTTGCTCCTCCACATTCCCTATCACTTTCAATATGACCTGAGTTATACACCCTACTGGTGAGGAGACATTTTTCTTCTGTCAGTGGTTTTCAGATGACCCAAGTGAACATGTCTTAAACTGGACACCTTTTCTGATCTCTGCCTCTCCCTCTGGAATTTCATAAATAGTTACGTAGTCCCATTTCCTAGGTTGGGTATGTTCCTCTTCTTTTCTCTGCTGACCAGTGGGTTAGGAAACCCATCTCTATCTTTTGATTTTTACTCATGAAGATAGATCACATGCCATAGAAGTAAGAAACTAATAGGATAAGTAATCAGCAAAACTATAATTGGGGTGATGACAATAAAAATTTTATATAAGAGATAAGACTTACCCACAATGGTTGAGAAAAAATATGAATAGGTAGAAAAGAACAATAATATGGAATAAAAGGACATATGTCAGTGAGGAAATTCTCAGTTAGTTATGCATTCATCTCTGTTCTTAACTTGACAACAAAGGTAAGTGAGTTGTGAATACCATGGGCTCCTGCTGACACATTCCCTGATGAGTTTTCCACTGTTTTGTGTCTGTCCTCAGCGGGCCACTGTGGCTCTCCAGACCCCATTGTGAATGGCCATATCAGCGGTGATGGCTTCAGCTACAGGGACACGGTGGTCTACCAGTGCAACCCTGGGTTCCGGCTCGTAGGCACCTCTGTGAGGATTTGCCTGCAGGACCACAAGTGGTCGGGGCAGACCCCTGTTTGCGTCCGTGAGTAGAGTTTGTGATGGAGTCTTCCATTTTCCAGTGTAGTTCGGTCATTGTTCAAAAATGTTCCACCTTCTAAGACAATGGCTGCTGCTGCTGCTGCTGGTGGTGATCTGTCCCTCTTGCAGCCTCAAGTCAAAGTACAAGTCTGCCATCCTGGCTTTCCCTGTCCAGCAGGGAAGTTTTCTATATTGTCCCCCTAGACTCCAGCCCTCCATAAGTTCTTGCATCAATTCACTAAAAGGCACCTTGTGACTGATGTCATACGCTCATTCATAGGGCATTCAGGATGAGAAATGGTGCCGTTTAGAGGAGGATGTGGACACTCCCTTACTATCACGTGTTGTCAGGTATTAGATCATCGGTTCCAGGAAGAATAAAGAGTTTTGCAGCAACCCTTCATTTACTCAAAAAAAGATGTTTACATGCTGTGCCTGTTCTCAAAACCCAGGACTTCAGGAGTGAACGCGGAGGGTTTACAGATGTCCCCCCTTCTCGGTGCCAGCTTCCTGTCAGGCCACATGCTTCTGAGAGCCTTTACTCTCTCATGAATTAAGCAGAGGTGTAGATGTGACTGAGTAGTAGTGGATGTGGTCTCTGATGGTGCTCTGGAAATAATAATAGAGTCAGGAATGCAGCTTCACTTAAAAGGAAGAAGATGCTGACAAGATAAGTGAGGAGGAAAGGGGCAGTTGGTGGCTGCTACATGTTCCTTTGAAAGCACCTGTGGCAGACCCCACCTTGCTCTGCATGCGTGCTGTGTAGAGTCTGACCACCAGGGCAGTTCATCACACTGCCTAAGGTCACACGACAGGGATCGCTGAGGAGAACACTGGCACACGTTCAGTTACTTTGCTCTGAGTCTATGATTAACTTCATACTAGAATAGTTTATAATTTGAAGCTGAAAACAACCCCCCAGAGTGGTTCCGAATGAAAGCTTCAGGGCAGCAGCTGGTGTGCACCAGGTGGGAAATACTCAAAATCCTTGATCAACAAAAGATTTGAACCTGTGTCTGGCTGCTTTGTGGCCAAGTCAGTCGGCATTCTGCTGGCCTGAGTAAACAGCACTAGTCCTGAGGTAACGAAGGCCGAGGCCTCTGCTGGTAGAGGCTGCTTCCCACTGTCACAACAAAAGGCTCTAAGTGTCCTCCATGTCGCTAGCAACGCTTTCCATCCATTTTCACGTCTACCCATTTGTACCCAGGGACTCCAGGTGGGCTTGGTGACCTGTTAAGCATGGACAGTAATATAGACCTTGTTCCCACAGCCATCACATGTGGACACCCAGGAAATCCTGCCCATGGCCTCACCAATGGCAGCGAGTTCAACCTGAACGACCTTGTGAATTTCACCTGCCACACGGGCTACCTGCTGCAGGGTGCCTCCAGGGCCCAGTGTCGGAGCAACGGCCAGTGGAGCAGCCCTTTGCCTACCTGTCGAGGTTAAAAAAAAAAAAAAAATGTGTCTAGGAAGGGAGTATTTTGCCCTGAAGTACAGGCAAAGGAAAAGGCTTATGCATACACACACACACACACACACACACACACAAAACCTGTACGTAGGAAGTCATAGCTTAAAATCAGTAAATGTTCACAAAGTACTGTGCAGAATATGGGGTTCCAGGCTTTTGTACATCAGTACAGATCACACTAAGGGAGTGTCCTGTCTAGCACAGGCCCCAAAGACTCTACTGAGGCATCTCACAGTATGTCAATGGTACCCTATGGGTCACAGGATACTTTAATTGCCCTTTGTCTGCTCAAAGTATATAGAGGTAGTACTTCTCTGATCAAGGGACCATTTTTCTTTTCATCTTGAACTAGGCTTGCCATGCCAAGCATTGGCCTGGGGTACACCTGTTTGTTCCAGGTTTTACAAACCATTTTTCAGGTTTATTTGATTGCCTCCAGCTAGGTCATCCCTGCTAGGTTAGAGTTTGGATTACAACTTAGTTATAGAAACAAGAGTATTGTAGAACCTTAAAAAATACCCTCCTCGGATCCATAAACATTTTTTTAGCTCAGGGAAATCAAAGCTTTCATCCATAAGTTCAAGAGTTGCATGAAATTCAGGGAACATTGCACCAAAGGGGTCTTGATGAACCCCATCTCTGTCTGGACCTCCCCACTCCCATCTCAGCAAAGGAATCAAATCCATACAGGGGGACAGGTTTGCCTTCAGCTTCCAGAACTCACTGTGTGCAGTGGCTGCTGAGAATTCAGTGCACAGCTCTTTTCTGAGCCAGAAATAATCTGGAGAGGGTGCTCCATGGCAGCTGTCCCATTCACTGGCATGGTAGGGGAAGTACGAGGTAATCAGGCCATTTGCTATTCTGCACCTGAGGATGCCTGCTGCTAATTCCTCCCAAGATGTCCATGGGCCTTTGGGCTAATGGAAGCCATTCAGCATAACCAGAGCGTGTCCTGTACTGCTGAGAATGCCTTCCTCTCTCCTCCTGAGGCAAGAGGATTCCCATCAGAGGTGGCCTAACCTACATTTCCATGAGGCGTTGATGGAAGAACTGCCATTTTCAGCTGCAGTGACAGTGTATTGACAGCAGTATTCCCTTAGGGGCACACATAAATATGTATAGGTGGGTGGGGCTAAATAATTAATATATGTTCCAGATCTCAAACACTGTACTTGAATAAACCTAATCAAACCAGTGCCAGCCAGTTCCATTTCACCATTATTTTTTTAGAATGTAAAAACTTAATGAAGAAAATTGATCTAGAATTTATATTGAAGAAGCATAATTTTAGGAAATAGTAGATTGGCCCCACAACTTCAGAACTATGGTAGTAGTCAATCTGATGCTTGACATGTCTGTAACAAAGAATAAATACAATCTACAGGGTGGGTGTTCACGAGGGTCCATGGAATCAAGAGACAGAGGCACCTTAAGGATGACCCTTTAGCCTTTCCAAGCAACAGGGGGACTGAGCCTCTCAGACTGAGACACCCTCCCTCAGCCAAGGGCCTTTTTTATCATTCTCCAATTTATACTTGTAGCAAGTTGATTTCCATATCCCCAAAACATCTTAACTAAGCTTCCAATGGGACAATGTCAAATGCAAATTCTCGATTAAGGAACATCACAGTGTGCTGGATTTTTCCCAACTAAGTTTTGCATAGGCTTTGTGCCCTTGAGAAACTCTCAGACCAGATTCACATAGAGGGTAAAAAGAGAAACAAAAGGTGGATTAAGGCTAGGTACTAACACTCTGGAGTCAAACCAGGTATAGCTCTGTGGGAATTCTCTCCACAGCAGAGGAATCAAGAATTCATGGGGAAGTTCCCAGATCAACTTCTGCCTTCATAAACTTTCTAAATTGATTTAAAATTTACATTCTTTTATACTTTAGCATAGGATTTGTTTGTTTGTTTGCTTGTTTCTTACTGTAATTTATGAATTTATTTTTTAATTCATTGTGTATTCATTGTACAAGATACTGCTTACATAAGGACATTCTCACATAACTATATATTATATGTTGAGCATATTCCCCCATGCTCTGTGTCTCTTCTTTTTTAGCCCCACCCTCTGGTCCCCTTTGTCCCCTGGACAATTTCACACATGTTTTCCTGTCCTATATACATATATGATTTTATATATCCATATGAAATCTAGGGACTGCAAATGAGAGGAGACAAATAATTGTCTTTTAGAGACTCATTTGATTTGCCCAGTATGGCAATCTACTATTGCCTTCTTTTTCTTGCAAAGGACGTAATTTTATTCTTCTTTACGGCTGGGGGGGGGGAGTTTTATCTCTCATGAAATGTTTCATTTTCTAGTGGTAAACTGTTCGGATCCTGGATTTGTGGAAAATGCAGTTCGCCATGGGCAACAGAACTTTCCTGAGAGTTTCGAGTATGGGATGAGCGTGATGTATCACTGCAAGAAGGGGTTCTACCTGCTGGGGTCTTCTGCCCTGAGTTGTATGGCGAATGGCTTGTGGGATCGCTCCTTACCCAAGTGTCTAGGTGAGCGAGGCTTCTCCTCCCAGGCTTCCTGGCCACAGAGCCAAAGGAAATGGCAACAATAGAAATACATTTCTACATAGTCATATAAACACTAGATTTTAGCTCCTTCTCCCTCTCCTGTCACTGTTTCTGCCAGTCCTTATCGTGGGTCAGACAGAAATCACCAAATATGACTTAAGTAAGTGTAAGATGGGAGAAAGGGACCTCTCACCTCTGCCTCTGTATGACCACCTCTGCCTGCTTTAGGCTGTGAGACGGGCTTACTCTTTGCCTTCTGTCAGCTCAGCGTCTTCCCTCCTCAGCCTCACTCTCTGAAGTTCCAGATTAGAAACATCAGCGAAGGGCTCTGAGGTAGGCTTCTGACCTGCTCACCCAGCATCCGTGACTGAGAAGGAGGAGTTGCCACAGAGAATGGATCTGGCTCTCATGACCCTTCCAGTGCAGCCAGCTGTGACCCCAGCTGGCAGACAGCATCAGACAAGCCTCACATGAGCCAGCAGAAAAACAACAGCTCTGGGAAGGGTGGAGATGCTCTTCTAGACAGATAAAATGCGAATGGCCACCAAGGTCCCAGAGAATTTGTTCCTCTCCGTTTAGAAGATGAAAATGGATAAGAATGTATCTGTCTATGCGTGCCCCATACTGTGGTGTTTTCCCCTTGAAAACAAAACAAAAGCAGACAATCCTGCAGCATAGAAAGATCATCTTCCAAATGTAATCTGTACGTTTAGAAAACATCGCTGTCTGGGATTCTCAAGTCAGGCAGAAGCAAAGCAGTCCTTAAAATAAAAATGCCACCTTCATGGCGATGCCCAGAAAAGAGGTGGAACTATGGCAGGAGCGTCCTTGCTACAAAGTGCCCTCTACCCCTTTCAACTGCAGGGCTTTGCGGGTGGGTGGGTAGGTAGGGGAGAATTTCACCCACCCCCACTTCAAGGGCATTTCCCTCTCAGCCCTGCACAGGAACAGCTTTCAGTTCTAACTTTGACACTATGGTTTTTTTCCACAGAGAAAGGGAAGGATAGCTTCAAGGAGTGTTGAGTGCTCAGTGACTGTAGACAGGGCTGGCTCCCCTTTGAATGGGCCACAGTCTCTCCCCTTCGGCACACTGCAGCTCCACACTGGGGAATTCTCCAGGGAACTTGGTTGTCTCTGTTCCTTCCCTTTTACACTGTCCTCTCCTACTCCTGGGAGATTCCCATCAGCCTTTGTACTGATGCTCATTTAGTGCTCCACCTGCAGGCCCTAGGACTTAACAAACTCCCTGTCCCTTGATGACTGGTCCCCGCCCCTCATTGTCCCACTTGTCCTTAACAACAAGAGTATGGGAAGGAGCATCTCAGAGGACAACTTCACATGCTCCAGTGAGGTTCTGCCTTGTCTTCATGCTGCTTTGTTTCTTGGATTGTTTTCCTTTTGTTCTCTTATTTCAGCCAGAATTGGTCATTTACCCAACACTTCAGTGTTTGGGATCTAATTGGCTTCCTTTTAGGACTCTAGATGAAACGTGGGTCTGCACTGAATGAATGCTAATACTAGATGGATAATGAGGGCTAATGTGACCCAGGGGAGGGCTCTGCCTTCCAGCTCCAGCCCCTCCTCTCTGGTCCACATCACTTCTGTGTTGCTAGTAATCAAAGGGAGTTAGTCTTCGATGCTGAATCCATGCCTTTGAATAAGGACCTGGCAGCTTCCATCTAGCTAGTCATTTGCATGAAGCATTGCAGTGTATCTGTCCCTAGCTGTATTTGGTAATTCATGAGCAAGTGAAGATAGAGTTTTCAATACTCGGTACTCTATTCATCTGGATCCTAGAACTTGTCTTTTTGAAGGATGTTGACAATAGATTATGGACTCAGTTAGGTATAATTTTAAGGATATGAATGAAAATGCTGAGATAATTTTTTCAGACTATGCTGAAGGGGAGTCAATTTTTCATTTGTTATTTTTACTTACACATTTTAGATCACAACCCACTAAAAGTGTGCTCACTAGACTTGTTTTCCTAGACAGATGAGCTTAATTAGGTAAATTTAATACAATTTTGTCTCTGAGCAAACTGTATGATTATCGTGTTAACTGACGAAGTAATGGAAATAATTCTGATGGAATTGTATGGCTTTTCACTTGAAAAAAATCCCCATTCTGCTCACACAGAATATAATTAGAGCCAGATAGATAAAGTCAGGGAGATGTTTTTCTCCTTGAAGGCTGACATGTAAATTCCAACTTTAAGCAAAGCTCTCTTAAGTCAGAAAAAAAAAATTACATCACCACTACTTTTCCTTCTTTCAATAACTAGATATGTAAAGACCATCTGGAAAAAAGCCATTTCTTATCTATAGAGGACATAGTTAGGTCCTGTTCCTTAATGGGTAATGTGTGTATGTGGGGGGGGGGGTCTGTATGGGAGGCTTACTATGCCAAACATATATCTTCATGTATTCTAATCTTATCTTCAGCTATATCATGTGGGCATCCTGGGGTCCCTGCTAATGCTGTCCTAACTGGAGAATTATTTACATATGGAGCCACAGTTCAGTACTCTTGCAAAGGGGGCCAGATCCTCACAGGCAATAGCACAAGAGTCTGCCAAGAAGACAGTCACTGGAGTGGAGCCCTTCCCCACTGCTCAGGTGAGGAGCCCTATATTCAGAATATTGGACAGCCGTGTGCATGCTTGTAATGATGCAAAATATGCCACTAGTATAGATGATTGCCATCCCCTATATTCAGAATATTGGACAGCCGTGTGCATGCTTGTAATGATGCAAAATATGCCACTAGTATAGATGATTGCCATCATCTCTGGTCCCCACCATAGGGAGCATTGACATCTTCACCACAGCCTTTGGTCCTTACCCCATAGATCAGCATCATCTTCACTATCTATCATCACTGGTCCCCATGACATAGACCACCACCATCCCCATCATCAGCTCCATCCATTTATTACAGGCCACATCATGTAAGTCATAATCAGTATCATCCTCACCACTATAACTGGTCCCCACCATATAGATCACTATGATATCAACCTCATCTCATCACTAAGCCACATCATGTAGGTCTGTATCATCTGCTTCAGCATCTCTGTCATTACCCCCTGATTCCTGTCACTCAGTTGGTAGTAGCATCTGTCCTGTCCTCACTGGCCCATCTCTACATTTCCTTCTGCAGGGGTTACCAATTGCTCTGCTGGAGCTCTTGCTTATCTTGGTTGAATTTTTTATAGGCTTCCACATTTTTTCCCATACTTCATCTCTAGTGTCAGTAGTCACTGTCATCTATTATCCTAATTTCTCTATGGGTGATCTTTAAGTAAGGTATAACACTTACTAACTCTGGATGTAGCTCTGAAGAGTAGACACCTTGAGGTTCCTGTGTAGCTGGTATACCTAAGCCCCCATTTCTGACTTGCTGCCCACACTCACTGTCAGGGGATGCTTCTATGATCACATCTCAGTATTTCACTTCTCCTCAAAGAATCACATTTTCTCATTAACCATATTTTTTATTTTGATGACAGAGAAACATTGTCTTAAGTTTACATGTTAGGAAGTATGATGAAGATAACATTTCTTCCCAGATGCCACAGTACTGTGAAAGCATAAACTGTCTTAAAGGCATATTAAGAAGTTTCACATGAAACAACTTGATTTAAACAAGCCATGCATTCTCTGTGTTTTGTTCTCCTCAGGAAATAGTCCTGGATTTTGTGGCGACCCAGGGACCCCTGCACATGGTCTCGTCTTGGGGATGAGTTTAAGACAAAGAGTCTTCTGCGCTTCTCCTGTGAGATGGGCCACCAGCTGCGGGGCTCTGCAGAGCGTACGTGCCTGGTGAATGGGTCTTGGTCAGGGGTACAGCCTGTGTGTGAGGGTAAGTGATCCAAGCCCTGCAGTCCTCCCAACCAATGGCTCCTCAAACCACTGACTCATTCCTAAGTGACTTGGGACCACATGGAGGGATCTCTAGAGGATTTATCGCTTGTATACTTGAACTCTTCTCCCAACAGTTTTAAGAGCATCAGTCCAGGTTATGAGTGAGTCCTAAAGATGCCCTGACTGTCCAAAGGACCTATCACACTAGTTCTTGTCCTTTGAATGTTTATCACACAAAAGTGGGTTTCTAATCTGATGGTAGCCTATGACTGATGCCTTGTTGTATGGATCCTTGAGGTGAATGGAGGCTGAGAGGCAATGAGGAGAAGCAACTCAATCAGAAGACATAATCTCTATGGGCAGGGAGTACATCAGTTCTGACAGGTTCCATTCTGTTGGTGCCTTCATGCACAACAGCTGCAAAGCAACCTAAGATTATAACCTGTGTGGCATTCCAGAATGAGCATATCTGGTCTCCATAGGAGGTAAGGATGTTCCAGCTCTCAATGGTGGCCATCATGAGTCCTTTATAGTACCAGGCCAGATGATTGTAAAGTCTGCCTTAGGCAAAGATGAACCAAGATGTGTTTGATAATGATTTGCTCAAAGTTCAGAAAATAGCATCAGAATGTAGGCAGATATACCATTAACTAACAGATACCCACGTAAGCCAACTTCTCAAGTTTTGCGTCTCAAAAAGATTATGCTGGTATATTTTCTGTATGGATAAAAATTTTTTCTATGCAATTTGGAGTACTTGAAAAAGCTCTTACAGTGTCAACCACTGGGGACTGGATCTCTAGAAGTGTTAAGCAAGGCTTCAAGCATACATTCCCTAGTCGGGATTATTTCTATCCTGATGTGATTGCTTCTTCTTAATCTACTAAAATCTTTACAACCCCATGGGAAACTGGAATGAATTGTAAAAGGAACTTACAAGTCATGAAAAACAAAGCAAGAAAGGATTTTAAAACATTCACAAAGATCAAATGATTTATATAACTATGATATTTTAATATTACATGCCTGTAGATTTCTTTGACATTATGTTGGCTTTGGTTAGTAATCTATCTTTTGAATACAGGCTTATTAACAAATGCTTGCAAGGCCCTCACTCAGGAAGTTGCTTCACTATAATGATGTCATTTGATTTCAGTTGCATTGGACAAATCTTTATCGATTCCTCATAATTTTGATAATCCCTAAATTCAACTAAAGCCATAAAAGTGTGGTATTGATGGGAGATAACCTGAGCTACAATCTTGTCATTGCCACTAATAGCCAGGTCATATGACATTCCACACATTACAGTGATGGGGTGTGCTTTAACTAAGCCTTTTACGTTAATTATATTACAGGTAGAGTTTGAAGCCATTGTCTTTATAAATTAACTCAGAAAAAAATCACAGAGTTCAGTATAATGCTGCTGCTATCTGTCTAATGTACCATCCTCAGTGGGCTCTGTTGATATTAAACAATTTAATGTTTAGAATTAGTTAAGTTATATCTTACTATAAATTAAGTAAGATAAAATTGTGCCTTAGCAAAACAAAACACATGAACAAAATATGAAGTAGAAGATGTATTTAAACAGAATAAAACCTGAAAACATAGACTATGATTAATTTTTACCTTTTAATTTACAAAGTATCTTGGTTTTTTGGGTAACTACAAATAGAACCTATTGCTTTAAGTATCACATCCTCTGCTCTCATGTGTCATCAAAGTCACTTCAAAAACACAAGTTGACACTGCCTTCTATCTGTATTTCCCTGGTATGACAGGCAATAAATGTGTTTTTTACTGTGAAATAGAAAAATGTAATTATAAGTCCTACTTTATAGAATGCAGTATTTGAAGGGAAGTGTCTCAGTGTTCAGATAGCATCATCATGGTAGAAACTCATTAACATATATTTGCTTCTAAGATAAAGTGAATTATTCTCATCAATTAGTTAATTAATTTTGTCCTGCATAGGTGATTTAGGAAGCTCTACACATGGGTATTTTATCAAGTATTATCAGCTAGAAATGTCACTACCGTTCTTTGTTGATTCTTAGGTTCTAGTTTGGACTACATGTGATCCCTTTCTTTGAGAGACTTTCTATCAGCAGCTACAATATTCTAACTGCTAAACAAATGTGTATTGAATGAGCAATTGTTCCAAATAGTCCAACACTGTTGCCTTTTCACTTTGAAATTTTAATTTATATTTTAGGGAACCTTGGGTGAATTGGTAAACACTGTTTAACATAAATGTCAAACAGGATATTGTTGAAAAGTCTGCCTTAGAAAGAACTGTAGGTTCAGAATCACATTCATTATAGAAGTGGATTATTATTGATTAGTTTTGCCTGCCATGGACAGAGGCAGAGAAACACTGATATTTGTGTTTTGTATTTGTTTTGCAAACAAGAATAAACTCAACTTGAGCTTATGTGCATATTCTACATGAAATAAGAATTGACTACTTCCTTCTGTATTTTAAGAGAAATGCATCTTTCTTTGTTCTCAGGACTAGGTTTAAAAGTGGAACAACTAAATATACAAGCATGTTTTCAAACACTCAGAGAATGTCATGCTGTAGTCTTCCTGTTAATTATCCAGTAATGGTCTCATGACCTATTGTCTTCTCCTGCATATCATTGTGACATGGCTGAGGTGAAAATACAACAATTATTCTGATGATGGTCTCAAATACAAATGACAAAATATTCAACATTGAGGCCATCATTGTGGTCTGTCCCCAGTAGAAGGGGTATTTCCACTTCTTGGTGGCTAAGGTGCACACAGTGAATGAGAGTCCTGCCCTGTTGCATTGAGCACCATTAGCTGAGGTCTCTGGGCCTGTAGGGAACATTAAGATACTTTTGAGAACAATGCAAAGTGAAACCATGTGACAACTAATTATATAGCTGTGGGTAGATTTGATAACATGAGGGAGACTCTGTTCCGATAGGTACAGTTACTTGCATTCCTGAGGCATTCTCTGCTCCCCAAGTGAACTCTGCTGAGGACAGAACATATGGCCTTAATTTTCCAGATTTTGAACAAATAAAGAATGCTATGAAGGAAGATGTTTTTGAACTCTAATACCATATAATACTTTTTAAAGTTCATGATAATTCTACATTGCTGAAAAGTGTGTTCAAGCTTAGAATAGCAATGGATTTTCAATGTTTCAAATTCATGTTTTGATCAGAAAAGATGTGAAAATACAGGTTTTACTTTTGTGGCTAATCAAAATATATCTGAGGGTCAGGTAAGACAAAGGCTGAATGTATCCCATACTAATGTTCTCACATTCCCATCAGGAACTCATGCCCATGGGTCTCCTTTGTCTTAAGCTTCAGTCCTGGCTTACTCCCTTCTGGGCCACTGTTTTTGCCTCCTGACAGCCGTGTCCTGTGGAAACCCAGGCACCCCCACCAATGGGATGATCCTGAGCAGTGATGGCATCCTTTTCTCCAGCTCCGTCATCTACGCCTGCTGGGAAGGCTATAGAACCTCAGGGCTCATGACTCGGCACTGCACAGCCAACGGGACATGGACAGGCACAGCACCTGACTGTACAAGTCAGTACCTGCTCAGGTGGAGCCAGGGGTGGGAGTCCAGGAAGCCCAACAGCTGAGGGAGACAGTGGAATTTCCCAATCTATTGATCCTGTAAAATCAGCATAAAGGATTACTTTAAGTTTGGTGTGATGCCCTGTTTTCTTGGAGGCTTTAAGAGTCCGCTTCTTTGATGTACACAGCTGAAGCTATTTAAATGGTCAGTTAGGCCGGGCGGTGGTGGCACACGCCTTTAATCCCAGCACTCGGGAGGCAGAGCCAGGCAGATCTCTGTGAGTTCGAGGCCAGCCTGCGCTACCAAGTGAGTTCCAGGAAAGGCACAAAGCTACACAGAGAAACCCTGTCTCGAAAAAAAAAAACAAACAAACAAACAAACAAACAAACAAAAAATGGTCAGTTAGGCTGTGCAGTGAAGGAAGAACCATAGAGAAAAGCAAGGCTTCTCTGGCTCCAGATGGCCTAGTTTCAAGAGAAATAAGCTATCTCATTCTTGTCTATAGCTATGGGTGTGTCTTGATTAGGAACAGCAAGGGCTGGCACCCGCTGGCAACCACACCACCACCTATGAAATAGAACAGCAGTTCACAATGCCAAACACAGCCCCTTGGCAGCAGGTGGGTGGAATCGGTGCTCTGGGGCCGGGCACCTCTCTGGTTCCCTGCTGTATCCCAGAAGAGCGCTCACACAGCTTGGTTCCTGTCATGATAAATTGCATCTGTCTCGTTCTTTTCTGCTACCTGCCTCTTAGTCATCAGTTGTGGGGATCCTGGCACGCTGCCTAATGGCATCCAGTTCGGGACAGACTTCACTTTCAACAAGACTGTGAGCTATCAGTGCAACCCTGGCTACCTGATGGAACCCCCAACATCACCGACCATCCGCTGCACCAAGGATGGCACATGGAATCAGAGCAGGCCCATCTGCAAAGGTGTGTGCCATCATTTATTTGGCGGTATGGGTTTAGAAGTCTTTATAGGATTGTGCTGCACTCATTTTGTGCTTATGAAGCAGTTCCAACAGCCAGGAAGAATTCTCAGGAATTCTCAACCTGTTTGTAAATATCCACTCACTTTATTTTCTTAACTAATGGGTGACAGTTTTACTGATGGAGAAACCGAGCTATGGAGGGCTACAGTGAATGGCTCGATATTAGAATTCCCTGAGTGAAGAAAGTAAGGTCACCAGGCGGCGGTGGCGCACGCCTTTAGTCCCAGCACTCGAGAGGCAGAGCCAGGTGGATCTCTGTGAGTTCGAGGCCAGCCTGGTCTACAGAGTGAGATCTAGGACAGGCACCAAAACTACACAGAGAGACCCTGTCTCGAAAAACAAAAAATAAAAATAAAATAAAATAAACCAAGAAAGTGAGATCTATGTGACTCATCCTACCTCTAGAACAAGGATTCTCAATCTTCCTAATTCTGTGACTCTTTACCACAGTTCCTCATGTTGTGGTGACCCCCCAACCATAAAACTGTTTTCATTGCTGCTTCATAACTAGAATTTTGATAGTGTTTTGAATGTAATGGAGATATCTGTGTTTTCTGATAGTCTTAGGCAGCCCCTGTGAAAGGGTCATTCCACCCCCAAGGGAGTCATGACCCATAGCTTAAAAACCACTGCTCGAAGGGGTATGTTTGGATACAGCAGCTTTAGGCACTCTTGATAAATAAGCTGATGGTGGTCATGGTACATAGATGGTTGACGTGATGGTGAGTCTAGTTTCCGGAATGTCAAGGCAGAAGCACGCCAACTGGCCATCTGACAATGACAGAATACAGACGGAGGGTCAGCACTGGAATGTTCTGGGGTCAGATGTAAAGAGGAAATATGGACATACACTGAGAAGGATCAGGAAGGCTTGTGGCTTACACAGCCTGACACCAGTAAATGGGCAGGTTCTGGCCAGATGGGGTAGGGTGGCTTGGTGTACTCACAGGGAAGCTGTGGCTGCAGGGGATCTGCATGGTCAAAATGTCCCATCATCAGAAGACGAAGCATCTCAAAGTGTTCTCCTCTTACTGACCTGGAGTGAGACAAGAGGGGAAAGAAAAGCTGATGCTGGGAAGCTACGGTGTCTGTGCATAAACACATGGCATTTTCCTCATCTGCTTGGGAACCAATGTGTAAGAGTGGAAACTGGGACACTGAGAAGGTCTAGGGAAGGGCACTGTCATCTGAGTCTCTGAAGGACTCCTGGGTTGGAGAATTTCTTGTGAGGCTTCCTGAGTCCTTGGTGCCCACAGCTCTTGTTTCCTCCCCCTCTGACAGGACATGCTATTGGGTCACCCTTGTTCTTCCTGATGTGTCTAAGCGTTTCACACTCTTTTCTTGTCTTTTATGTCCTTAGTGGCCCAGCACCATGGTTGCTGTGTAACAGGCACCACTGGGTGTGTACTGATACTCTCCAGCTGTGTTGGACAGATTTGGGTCAAGGGTTCACAGTGGGAATTGGTGAATCAACACTCTGGCTGATGGGGTTCTGTGTGTACTTTTCTAGACTCTGTTCCTTTTAGTAATACTCATCATACTCGTAGTCAGTACCAGGATCCTTCTTGATACCCCCCACTTCCCGCTCTAGCTCTTCTTGGCCTTTATCCTACTACTCATGTGGTATCCTATGCTGAGCCCTAGGGTTCATTCTACTCCCACCTGGAACCTTTCCCTGCATGGTTTCCTTGCACAAATACATGTCCTCCCCCTTCCCAATCATCAGCTCGGAGAAGTTCTCAAGAAGTATTTGCTGAGCAAATGACTAAATGGGCAGAGGGTTGAGTGTAACATGAATTGCTAAATGGTCTTATAAATAGAAAACCCAGAGCCAGATATAGGGGTAAAAGCTAAAAGATCAGAAAGCAGAGCAACCCAGCCAGTAGTTCTTAACCCTACAAAATCCTGAGCCTAAAGAGAGTGAATTCCTGTTTCCTCATGCCTTTTATACCTTTCTCTGCCCTGCCATCTTACTTCCTGAGATTAAAGGCATGTGTGCTTCCCAAGCAAAGGCATGAGATTTCAAATGCTGGGATTAAAGGTGTGTGCCACCATGCCTGGCTCTGTTCCCAGTATGGCCTTGAACTCACAGAGTCTCAAGAGTGATAGGATTAAGGGTGTGTGTCATCACTGTCTGGCCTCTATGTCTAACCTAGTGGCTAGCTCTGTCCTCTGATCCCCAGATCAGTTTTATTGGGGTGCACAATATATCATCACAGTTGAGTGTCAGAGCCAGGGCCCACTTCCACCTGCTAGGTGCATGTGGTGGCTGCTGTGTGCCCCCCAGGCGCTTCCCCCATGAGCTGGCATGGGTGAGGATGAACACTTGCAAACATGTCCCCCCCA